>NC_092319.1:15379982-16004982 GCF_036785885.1 Coffea arabica | reverse complement strand
AATAAACATAAAAATAATTTTATCTAACTAAACTAAGTTATTTTTTTTTCAAGGGCATTGATTACTCAATCCTAAATGAATTTATTTAATTTGTGTGAAGTTGAAATTATTATATTTGGACAAATAATATATTATATTATTTTTTACTTTATACTGTTTTAATTTATTTTATATTTTGTTTGGGATAAAACACTTTTACGGTGTTTAATTTATTTTAGATTTGATTTGGAATTATTTATTTAAATTTTTATTACTTGATTATGTAATTAGTTTTGTGAGAAATTAATTTTATTACAGTGATAAATTAATAAATTAAAATTAAATTTCGGATCATTTCGGGTCGACCCGCCAACCCGTCAACCTGAAATTTTCGGGTTCGGGTCAGTATACCTGATCCGTCATGAGTTGGCGGGTCAGGTTCAGGTTAATAGATTTTCTAATGGGTCGAGTCTGACCCGACCCGCTAACCTGATTTGGACCCGAATTGCTACCCCTAATAAATTTCTGTATATACGAGTATATGAATCATTCCAAATTATTTACTCTTGAATTATGTAAAAAGCTCAGAAACAAGTTGTGCTCCTACTTCTTTTAGAGGGAAAAAAAATGTATTGTTGCATTTGGATAGGAGATTATTTGGGATAGTTTTTCATTAGAAAAAAAAAATACTATGACACTTTTTTAATGTAGCATATGTGCGATAAAAAGGGGGGAAACCCCAACAAAAAGTTAAGTGAGTGAGCTTCCTCGTCCTCTAATACAATTCATCTACTTGCTATTCTATTTTCTTGTCAGCTAAGAATTTCTTTCATGCACTTGGTAAGCTTTAGACCTGATGAATAATAACACACATGTCCAGTTCCTACCAATACTTAGTGCTGATGCTGCTAGCTCTTCAGCTATGACCTCTGACAAAAGGAAGAAGCCTTCTTGCGATTGTATGTCCTTCTTCCATTTGTGTATATGCATTTTGTACTCATTTTCGCTGCCAATTACATGAGTCTTACTAATTGTTGTTGGATTTTTGTAGCTTCACCTATTAGTTGTACTTCCGATTGCTCCTCCCGTTCGTCAACTGCCTCCAACAACTACATCGACTGCCTTTCCACCTATATTGACCAAGTAAATGTGTACTTCATCCAAGACTTCTATTCTCCTACTGTTGTTTGTCGATTTCCCTTTTCCAAAGCACTTTGAACTATTTTCTAATATCCAACCTTCAGTAGATACATGACATATTGGCTTTCCACACATTTCAACAAATGGTTTTTAGGATTCAATGGACCGATGCAATGGACGAAGTATTTCTCATAGCCTATGTTAACTTTAGGAAAAATAACTGGTGGAACAACAAGAAGTCACTTGAGATGAACTATGACATTTTGGCAGGCCACTTGGTTAGTAATGGCATCATGACTGTCACTGGGCAGCAATTGCAGACCAGATTCTATCGCATCAAGAAAAAATGGGACTTGTTTTGCAGTCTGCATGGAATTTTCTCAAAATCAAAGACCGGGGTTGGGTGGGTTGCTAAGAGCTACTGTTTCATCGCTAATGACGAATACTAGGAAAATTTGGTGCTGGTATGTACTTATAGCTGCCTTTAATTTTGCAAATTTACTTGCTTGGGATACTTTTCAAAGGAATATTTGTACATTTGAGCAAACTGTTGATAAATGGGTAAGGGAATCACCTGCTGACCATTTGGTACTGGTATGCTGACCTTAAATAGTGCTGTCGTGGTTTAACTAGTTCCTTTTTGTATTCAGAAGAATAGAGAAATTGCTATTGTTATTCTTAGCCAACGTAGCTGATTTGCTATTACATTCTCTATATATAGTCCTTTACTGCCCTGTTGAGTTCCTGGTGCCAATTTGCAAGCCAAAAATAATCAATCAGACCACTGCGATTAGTGCCACACTGTGGCAACGAGGAGGAGATTTTATTGTAGGAGATGTGCCATTTTGCTAATGTATGCTGTGTATCTTGGTGGCTACTACTGCAACAGATCTGTATACATCCTATCTACAACTAGGAAAACAATCAAACAAGGAGATTTTGCAACTTGGACATTTGCTTTTATGTGCTGTATGACCAAACAGAAAAAGCTTTACTATTTTCCTTTCTTTTATGTGTATTAATGATTGATTCTTATAATGCTTGGTGAATTTTGATTTTTTTAACTTGTCAGTTGATTCTTGCATTATAAATTTTGATTTTTAAGCTTTTGATTATTGGTTTCCTATTTACTTGTTTGATCTAGAATATAATCCATTGAGGAGCAGTAATAAATTTTTTATGCAGCATTTTAACAATTTTAAAATGGAACTAACCAAAATTAGTAGCAAGTTTTATTGAAGTTTATTCAGTAGCAAATTTAGTAGATGGTCTAGGGGTTTAATTGCTTGTTCATTGGATGCAAGTTTTAGAAAGCAATTACTACATGGCTATCTTTGGTAGTTCATTGCTGCTACTTTCCAAGTCATGGAATTGGCTTTCCCTTTGTGTTGTCCCCTGCTCTATTGTTACTGGTCTTTGTTTCAGTTGTACGCTTATCTGATAAATTCACTATCTAGTTAGTTTGACAAATAATTACATATATGCTTTGGTGAAGATTTCTTGGTGCTGACTGCTACTTTTCCTTTCATTAGACCAACTCCGCATATGTTGAATTCAAAACAGAGAATTCATGTTACTGGTATGATCAGCTGACTCCAATACTGCTTGGAAAACACGTCATAGGGAGCCGTGCCCAATCAGTAAGCGAGATAGTTCCACTAGAACTGCCTCGTCGTCAATGGGCCAACACTTCTGCTAGGAGCTGCAAGGGAAAAGGAAACGCTTCTAGCTCGAGGGCTTCTAATCCTGGGACACGGGCGAACAAGGGGGATGAAGATGATGTTTACTATGTTCCTCCAGTCCCAGGGGCTGTGGGAGGAAAACGGCCAGTCTCAAGCCTAGGGACAAGTGGTGAGTTGAAGGGGACTAGAGGGTCAAAATCAATAAGGTCATCTACTGGTTTTGAGGATGCCATTAGCAAAATTGGAAACTACTCCAAACTTGCACTGGAGGACAGACGGGGTAAGATGGAGTTCGAGTCCCTATATATTGTAATCCAATGTCAGGAAGCGACTACAAGAATGGAGATTCTCGACCTTTGGAGGATACATGCTAACTACCATTATGTCAATAGTGATAGAGAGGGTGAACGAGTTGTGTTCCTTAGAAGTTCTGACTCAAACCGATTCGGTTACGTCTTTAAGTTAGTGCAGGAGAAGGGCTTGGCTTGAGTTGTAACCATTGAACGTTTTATCATCATTTATGTGTGTTGCTATGACATTTATTTTTTTTCCATTTGTTGTTGATCTGATTTAGCGCAAGTGCAACCGTGGGACAAATGCCCAATTTTGAAATATGTAACATAAGGGTCTGTGTCCTAATTAGATTGTTAGTGTGTATTTCCCTACCCCACTTTGGTGGAGTGGGCCTTGTTAGGACTACTTGTAAGATGAATTTTTTATTTGTGGACTTTTTCTATGTTATTTAGTGGGCTTTGTATCAGTTGTAATCGTAGAAGGAGCAGGTGAAATTCTTCTTATAGCATGAACATAACTAGTTGGCCAATCTCTGCCCTCTCTGTTGAATTACGTTTTCTTGTTTAGTTTGTTTTGACTATGCTGGACCCCTAATATCTGCAGCTGAGAAGCTGAAAATGCCATATCTGAGTGCATATCTAGATTCCATTGGAGCAAATTTCCAACATGGAGCAAATTATGCTGCAAGTGGGACAACCATTCAGCTTACTGATGCCAAGTTATATGGGGCAGGCTTCAATCCTCTTTCACTCAGTGTACAACTTTCATAGTTTGATCAATTTACAGCCCGCACCAGGGAGTTATATAACCAATGTGAGCAACCATGAGTAACTGTACAATTTGTATTTGCTGCAAATTTACTATTTAAAATCGTGGGTGGGGTTAGGGGAAAGAGTGGCACGGTAGAGGATAATGAAAGGAAGAAAAGCTTATATGTTCAATCTCTAATAGAAAGTGATTTGACTCCTTGTGGCTCATATACTGCTAAACCCCTTTTAGCCAAGACCTCAAGCATTATAAACACTTTGCCTAATCCGGAGGATTTCTCAAGAGCCATTTACACGGTCGACATGGGGCAAAATGACTTGCACTTTGCCTTGACAACAATGAAAGACAAACAAGTGCATGCATTTATTTCCCAATAATCTATAGTTGATGTTCTCAGCAAATTAGGCATTTATTTCCTAATTAGATTGTTGGTGTGTATTTCCGTACCCCACCTTGGTGGAGTGGGTTTTGTCAGGATTGCCTGTAAGATGAATTTTTTATTTGTGGACTTTTTGTATCTTAGTTAGTGGTGCTTTCCTACGAATCTTTCTTCAATAGATATCCCAAGCTATCTGTAGGGCTTTGTCGGGGCTTTGTCATGCCTACCCAATACTTCTTCAGGGCTTTATCATGTCAGTTCTTATGAAGTCTATTGTCTATACTTGATACAAGTATCTTAAAATGCGGAATAGCATGTGCTCTTCTGGTGTGTAGACCTGTTTTTTGACATTCTCATATCTGATTATTGAGACGTTAGCTAGAAGGGATATAAATATAAGGCCCTTGCATATGCACTTCACCTCAATTGAGCTCTAAACAAAAGAATGTTGTAGAGAGAATACAATAACGAACAGACATAGCAATCGGAAGAGTATTCGGTGTGCCTTAGGATTGGGTAAGTAGTAGCTTTCCATATAATATGTATTCTATTTGTTGTGTGTAAGTTTTATAGATAGAAACACTTATATATTGAAGTATGTATATGTATAAGTTCATACATATAGATATACACACATGAACACACTTATATAAGTATATATACAAATATATACACAATTGTCATGGGATGGAACAACTGTCATGGTGCTAAGGGACGCAATTTAGATCACAGAACGCAAGATGAGGAGGATGAGACCTTATTGTTTGCGAATGCCTCGTTAATGCTAATGCATCTGTCTCTTACACATATAACCAACAATCAAAGAATTTTGCAGCATGATGGCTCATTAAGTAGTCGACAATGGGTGGAGCGATTACTGAATAGTCGTCACAGACGATCGATAGACAATATGCGTATCATAGTCGATAATTTTATGCAACTGTCCGATATCCTTGTGGAGCGCCAGTATGTTCCACAAAACTACCAACAGTGTGTGCCATAGAGGAGCTGCTAACTATGACATTAATGTTAGTGAGCCACAAGCATACGCACCACGTGTTGGGGTCTATTTTCGATCGATCTATCGAGACGATTAACCGAAATATAAGGAAAGCGGTCCAAGGCCTATGTCTACTTGCAGCTGAAATAATATAACCGAGTGACCAGACTGGAGTTCATCCATGAATTGCAAACTCAATAAATTTTTACCCATGGTTCAAGGAAATATATAAGGAAAAGTTTTAGTGTAGGATCGACTTGTTTTAGCATTACAAAGTAATAAATATATTCTTTATGAATATTAAGATGCCATAGGAGCGATGGATGGCACCCACATCTTAGCTTGTCCTCTGACAGGAGAGCAAATGGCCTATACAAATCAACACTACTTTCAATCACAGAATGTTTTGGCAGTGTGTGATCATGACATGCGGTTCATCTATGTGTATGCTGGATGGGAGGGTTGGGAGGATAGTGCACATGATGACGAGTCTTGGAGTCTGCCTTAGCGTATCCATCTGATTTTCCTTTGCCGCAACCTGATAATTAATTGTAAGAATTTTTCAAGTCAATAAATGGCACGCTTGAAATGCTTCGCTCCTAGTAGTTAGCGAAGTTAGTAATTAAAACAACTTCTTCTATTAGGCAACTACTACTTAGTCGATGCGGCATACAGGAATGTTCCTAGATCATACAAGAACGTGGGCCCCGAATCTCCGGCCAAGATCTTGGTCAATACTCGGCATTCGCAGCTTCGAAATGTTATCGAACGTATGTTCGGTGTGTTAAAGAAAAGATTCAAATTTTTAAAGGGTCCGGTAGATAATTTCTACATGAGCACTCAAATTACTAGTTATTGCTTGTTTTACACTACACAACTTTTTAAGAATGCACCAACCAGGAGATGCACTTTTTCAGAGGTTCGAGTCCGAGGATGTGTAGTTACATCAGGAGACAGAAGTAGGCGGGGCCAGTATCACAGCCGTTTGCATTGAACATATCTCCTATACAGCTTGCAGAATGGAAGGCTAAGTGAGACTACATAGCAACTGAAATGTACGTAGCACAAGAACGATGACGCCGTTAGGTGTTTTAGAAATTAAAGGTCCTATTTTGGCAAGGCAAATGTCTGGCTGCACAATTGATGGATGTACTGCACTCTGATGCCATTTTCAAATCACGTAATAAATTCATATGTATGGTTTGTGTATTCAGTGTGAACTGGTTGAGATTTTCTGATTCAAAGTCAAATTATTTTTGAAGTCAAAGTCAACTGATTAATAAAATGCAGGTTGCTGTCCAAACGCTTATTTACACGATTTATTTGATGTCCAAACGCCTATTTCATATTTACCCAATCTTAAAAAGTAACCTAAAAATAATCCCAAATAATTTACTATTCAAACGGAACCATTATCAATTTTAGGCAAAAAATAATTGGTTGGTTCCCAAAAGTCCCTCTAGCTAGGAACAAGAAGAAAATCCCAACTGCATTGCAAATTTGAAATTTTGCCTTCAAGAAAACAAAGCAAGGACATGCCCACCCACAATTCAAAGAATAAAAAGGGCAACAAAGTCAAAAGAAACCAACCCCTCCTTTCCTCCCATGAATAAGAATGGGGAGGACTCATGAGACAATATTGAATCAAGGGAGTGATGGGAAGGAGATTGGTGATTGTTGCATTAGATTTCAATGTGCTTTAAATGGGTTTGGTCCTCATATGTGAGAAAAGAGAGAGAAAACTTTCAAACAAAAGTTATTTAGACAATTTTGCCCTTGAAACTTTCACGTGGCCTCATTCTTGTCTCCCTTGATGGTGGAATTAAATAAATGACCCAAAAATTACGATTTTACTAGTTGAGTGACATTTTTGGCTAAAAAAATAGTTTAGTATTGAACATTTTCTTATGTATTGAACATTTCAGACAGGGAGCTTTCAATAGTTGTTCATACTAAATTGAAATCAATATATATGTTTGAATAGTTCTAATTTTGTTACTATCTTCCTTTTCTTTTGGTAAAATTAGTACAAAGCTTCAAGAATTGGATAACAATTGTAGTGTATTAGAAAAAATAACATGAGATATTGATGCGCAAGCTTGGTGACTTTTTTTTTTGTCAATCCTAAACATATGTGCAGTTGCATACATAGGCATATAAATAGGTTGTTTGGTTGTTAATTGGTTTTTTTTAGTAATTGTTTTGATTTTAGAGGATTGTTAAATGAAAACCTTGGCAGAATGATTATTATTACTTTTAATTGGCATTTTCTTCTTCAAAAATAAAAATCTTGATAATAGTTATTAACCCCAAGCCATAAAAATGTCCCAAAGTATAAAAAGAGAAAAATTGAATGTTAAGATCTAGACCCAAATCCAAATAGAGTGATAACTTTTTCAGAGATGGAGTTGGCTTTATCAAATTTACAACTTGTCTTTCAAGTATACATATAGTTCACTAATTAGATATTGCATGAAAACTAAGAAAAAAAATTGAGTCAAAAAGAAAGAATCTAATCTAGTTTATCTGTCAATGGTATCTTGTTTTATGAGATAGAGAGATATAATTTTTAGCAAATGGATTCTCCATCTACCAGGTAGTATTTTCCTACATGCTAGGAAGTTTATTAAGCTTAATCTCTTCTTACTGCAAGAGTACAAGTTGTATGCTAATAGCAAGAGTATTGATGTATCAATCCTACAAAGAAAGTAATTAATTATCAAGACTTTACAAATCACTCAATTATTAAGGCTACAAGATCAAGCAAGCGTTGATTAAACTACCAAAAAGACACATGAAGTAAAGAGCAAAAATTTTCAAAGAATCAAAAGTTAATGAGATTGTAAGGCCCAAACACAACCTAAGAGGGGGGGTGAATTAGGTTGATTAAAAATACTTTATTGAATTTATGCACTTTTTCTTTAATAAAAATTTACCTTCTTGTCTAGTAGTGATCAGTCAAGTAAATTTAAAGAAGAGAGCAATGTTGATCAGAAATAAAAGTGTATATAAGTAATGAGAATTTTATTAAACAAAAAGAATAAGATGGAGTATTGTAGACACCAAATTTTTGATTTTTTAACTTTATTAGTTTAATTAATTTAATTTTTCTTTATTTGTTTCAATTCTAGGATTTTTATTTTATTTTGTTCTAGTTTATTTTATTTTTTTTATTTTGTCTTCATACTAAATTTTAGAAAAACAAAAAAAAAGGGAAAAGTGTATTAGGGATAGTTGGACAAGTGGTTAAGGAATTTGGGGACAAGTGTCCCTTTGCTTATTTGACAACACAACATTTAGGGGGACACTTGTTTAGCTTGGAGGGGCGGAAAAAAAGAGAAAAAGAGGAAAAAATCTGGGCAGCGGAAGGAAGGCCGAAAAAAAGAAAACTGGAAAACAGAGAGGGAGTCTTAGGCAAGAGCCAAGGAAAAATCTGGAAAGGAAGGGGGAGAGCTCTTCGGTTGTGAGGAAAACGAGGAGAGTCCATCAGAAGAGCTATCAGAAATCGTCGCTGCCCGTCACCATGTCATCGTCTTTGTCGCGCCCCATTTTTTGATAAATAAATAAAATGATTGTTTTTGTGATTTTATAGGTTTGGAAAAAGTGAATTTTTTGATAAAAATAAAAATGGGTCTAAATGAGACTTTTGAAAATGCGACGATTTGACCCAAGAAAAATAGTTCAAAAAGGGTTTTTTATATGAAAAATGGAGTCGCCACTTGGTATAGAGTTAGGGTGTACCAAGTCACCCAAAAAGTGAATTTTTTAAGGAAAAAAGTAAGAAACCCTCACCAAGCTCATGGGTTTATGAGAAATGCAGCAAAGAATCCAAGATGAAAGTTCATGGCTAAACTGGAGAATTGTAGCCAGGGAACAACATGTGTCAACTCATGGCTAGATGAAAAGTGCAGCAAAGGAACAACTAATGCAAGCTCATGGCTAAGCTGAGAAATGCAGCAAGGGAACTACAAATGCAAACTCATGGCTAGATGAAAAATGCAGCAAGGAACAAATAAGGGAAACTTCATGTGTCACGGCTGGAAAATTCTAGGACAGAAAGTTCGGCAGTTTTGACTTACTTATTCTCAGCAAACATTCGACCATAGCTCAAGCGTTTTAAGGATGCAAATGTACAAACTCAACACCTAAACTCCCCTTCCTTCCCTTCTACATAAGATTAAGCATGCAGCTTAAGCGCGAAAATTCATTGGACAGCCATGAAAAAAAAAAAAGACAGCCATAAGAATGCCACAGAAATTTCGGCCACTTGCTCATATGTTTTCCAATAAAGAATCAAACGTTTTTTCAAACCTTATTGAACCCAAATACACACAGCTTTGATTAAATACTTTCAAATCCAGGTTTGCAACTTTACACTAAGCAAATAACTACACAAACAAGCCAATCAAGAACAACAAAAATTAAACGGAAAGCCATGCCAAAAATCTAAAGCATATGTGCGCAAGACTGGTTCAATGGTTAATTTCAGCAAACATTTGGTTCTAATTTAAGGTTTTCAAGCCTTCCCAAACACGCACGTATATTGCATCTTCAACTCCAACCAAACACATAACTTACGTGCATTAAACCAAAGAGGAAAGTCAGCCATTTCAGAAAGCTTAGCTACCCAGAAATTATCAACCAAAATGAAAATCTGTTTGCCGTTCAACTGTGAGTCAAACTTCAGATTCAAAGCACTTCAGAAATAACTCACATTCATGCTAAAAATTGACTCAAACAAACCAGAAAACAAAGCCAATGAACCAGAGTTTTAATGAAAACCGGCAGGTTTGCAATGAGCCTGTTTGGCAAAGAAATTGCCTTAGATTGCCGCAAGACTCTTCATCATTTTTTGTTTTTTTTTTTTTGTGTAATCTTCGAACCCAAATCACAAACCTTTATTATTATCGAACCACATCCCAACAATCAATCATCATGTTTTCACATTCCAACACTTCCATATGCAAAAAATTTTCCCAGAAATTCTAACTTTTTGGCACCTTTACCATTAGAACAATCATGAAGAAATAGCCTAAGACAAACATGAAGAAATAGCCCAAGACAAAAAGGCATGATCAATGACTATCAAACAAAGCTGATTTCCCGACAAACAAACTGCTGAGTTACGGACCATGTCCAAACTATGTTCCAACCATGTTCAACCATCAAAACTCAGAACATCGAAACAAAATAAAACATCATATCAAACCATGTCCAAACCTGCAATTTTTAACGTGAACTCGCAGACCAAAAGTTGAAAATGTATAAAGTCTTAATGGAAAAGGAAAAACATACAAAATGCTGAGTTTATTTGGAGATACGAAACCAGAAAAGGACTACCTTTGTAGCCTATGAAGTTGAGATGTAAGAACCAAATTTCTGGGAGCTCGAATCTTCCGGCCGTTCACTGGAAAAAGTCGCAGCCTTGGAGACAGATTCTCTACCGTTCCCCTCTTCCTCGACTCTATCCTGCTCTCCTTCCCCCTTTTTGTTCTTCTTTACCCTCTTTTGGTTTCAACTCTCTCAACTCTCAGTTTCGATTCCTCCCTGATTTCTATTTCTTCCCTTTTCTTTTGCCGTGAATTCTCCCTATTTTCTCCCCAGATTTTTCAGCCGTTCCCCTCTCTCCAAAACCTCTCCTCTTCCAGTTTCGCCTAGCTGTTTGATTTTCATGCGCCGTTGCCCTCCAACTCTCCCCTTGCGGCTATCTTTCTCTCTTGTTTTTATATCCCCATTCAACCCTAAGAACCTCTGTCCTTTTTCCTGTATTTTGCAGCTTCAGGAGCCGTCCCCAGATTTCTTTGCAAACGGCGCAAGTCCGCAGCTTTCATGCTGCGGCAACAATTTTTTTTTTTTTTGCTAATTAAAACAGAAATTAATAACAATAAAAATGAAATAAATGATAATAACAAAATTTTATAATAACAGAAATTGATATTGAATAGCAAATTACAACTTCCATTTTTCATTCCATTTTTTTTTCCTTTTTTCCTTTTCTTTACTTAAATAAAAATAACAATAAAGAAATAACAATAAAATGCAATCAAAAACACAAATGCTTGTAACCTGAAATAATAATATATATTTTTCCTCTTTTCTTTGAAAAACAATTAAAATGTATCAAAAAGTAAATAATGCCTATTACACTAAAAAACTTTTCTTCAAATTCAAACTTTTCACTTTTTTTTCAAAAATAAGCCAGTATGCATTAAACCATTTTTCCCTTTTCTTTTTTTTCTCTAAAAAAAATCTACGCTAAAACTTATAAATTAAAAACTACAAAAACAACTAAAAACTAAAAAGGGAATAAAAATAAAATAAAACCTAAAAAAGCTAGACAAACGAAAATGAACTAAAATGCAAAACCGTCTAAACAAAAATCAACCAATTATCACTAAAACCAAACATACAAAATTAATTCAAAAATTTGGTGTCTACAGTTTGCCCCTCTTTGTCTGAGTTTTGAAAAAACTTGAGACAAAAAAGTAGACACCAAATACTTACCTGTGTTATTGGGCTGCAAAAGATTCCAACGAACAGGAATTATAACACGGGACTGACCCGAACATGCAAAATAAAACGGGACTGACCTGAACCAGAATTGAAAACGGGACTGACCCGAACAGAATTTAGACGGGACTGACCCGAACAGGAATTTAAAACGGGACTGACCCGAATCAGGAATTTAAAACGGGACTGACCCGAACAGGAATTTAAACGGGACTGACCCGAACAGAAATTTAAAACGGGACTGACCCGAACAGGAATTAAACGGGACTGACCCGAACAGGAATTGAAACGGGACTGACCCGAACAGGAATTGAAGACGGGACTGACCCGAACAGAAATTTAAAACGGGACTGACCCGAACAGAATTTAAACGGGACTGACCCGAACAGGAATTTAAACGGGACTGACCCGAACAGGAATTTAAAACGGGACTGACCCGAACAGAATTTAAACGGGACTGACCCGAACAGAATTAAAAACGGGACTGACCCGAACAGGAATTTAAACGGGACTGACCCGAACAGAAATTTAAAACGGGACTGACCCGAACAGAAATTAAACGGGACTGACCCGAACAGAAATTTAAACGGGACTGACCCGAACAGGAATTTAAACGGGACTGACCCGAACAGAATTTAAAACGGGACTGACCCGAACAGGAATTTAAAACGGGACTGACCCGAACAGAAATTTAAAACGGGACTGACCCGAACAGAATTTAAAAAAGGACTTCACTTGGGAAAGTTTAAACAATGAATTGAGAGTTTACCTGAAAGTAGTTCACACTTTTGCAGCAAAAGGGAGTTTTAATTTTTGTGACTGAAACGATAACTGATGTCGTTCTTAATGCTCAAACTTCGTTAACAACTTTATCACTTCACCGTTGCTTACTGGGGAGCCAGTTCTGACGTTGATTTAAGTGCGAGAAATAGAATGTTTGCAATGTTCCTGCAAGAAAAGAAAAAGTGGTAATGGACTCGCCACCATCATTTGATCCGATTAGTCTTGAGAATCGTGTAAACATGAGTCTTGTGATGCTTTTGCCTCTAGTTTGCGGCGTACACCTTAGTCGAGCTTGCAACTTTGAAACCTTTCAGATTCTGAGACTGATAAGCACGTGTTTACTACTTCACCCAAATCCGTGTAGCAGTCGTGTTACTTTTTAACCACTGCGATAGATGACCGAATTCCCCATCTTTGAACAAACCTTAGGGTTTATCATTCGTCCGAATTCAATGGTGAAAGAATGATGCATGAAAATGTCATATAAAACAATGATATATGCAGAATGAATTTCCTATGTCAGGCAAAAATGAGAATGCAAAAGAATACAAACAATCACAAACAGTCGAACACAAATAATTGAGAGGAACCAAGAGATTTATAAGAGTACATTTTGTAAACGAATGTTTGTACAAGTTTGGCCAAACAATATTATATTCGAAACTTGGGGTATATCTGTTTCGGAATTCGATACTGGCAGAAATATCACAAACATGAGGAAAAGTCTAAATGAACCAGGTCACCAGCTGTCCCTTCTTGTGCTCATCCGTTGCGAAAAACCGACCTTGGCGCCCCTTCGGGTTTTCACCAAGGTTGCCCCCACCCCTTTTTGATTGATTTTTTCTCTTTTTTTTTTCTTTTTTGTGGCGCCCTTTCGGGTTTTCACCAAGAACAACGAAATCTCTTCACCACAGTTGACTCAGAAATATGCATTAAAGATTCCAGCATCAGTAAAATGCACTTCCCTTGAGAAATTGGGCGAAGGCATTACGGACATCACCTGCCAGTTGATTAACAAATTTTCTAGTAGAAATGCAGCAAGTGACGAAAGCCAGGACTTTGGGCTTTTGTAATGGAGACATGTGGGGTGTTTTCAAGAAAAGTTCAAGCTTAAAAGCAGATTTTGATAAGAGGTGTGAAATGAACTGAGATTGCACCATTTTGAAATGAAACCGAGGAAAATTTGCCCCAGTTTAATTGAATTTTCTCTTTTGCATTCTTTCATTGCATTTTTCATCACTTTTGCATTTTTCTTTAAAACTAAATTTGCCCCAGTGTAGGGTTCTCTCTTCTCTTTTCTTCTTCTTTTTTCTCACCTCCATGTCCTTGGCTTTAATGATGGCTCTCAGCTTCTCAATTTCCTCATACGGCTCATGTTGCAACCCTTGCATGGTGGAATCTTTCAACCAATCCTCGTATGGTGCGGTCATTACCCCCTTCTGTTTGAGCTCCGGAAGATAACGAATGTTTCTATCATCGGATATTGTTCTCCAAGATTCAGTGATTTGGCTCTTCATAGGGATCTCTTTTGGGCATACCCCCTGATCAAAGAAAATGGTGACTTCACTAAACTCGGAAATCGGTGGCGGCCCTTGAATGCGACCTAGTTGTCTAAGAAATCTCTTCGGGGTATACGAGATGATTCCTTGAGTACCCAGCAAGAGAACACGTTCGGATTTCTTAGTGCGAAGTATCGGCTCGAAACAGTATGTCCAATCTAATACCCACCTAATGTTGAAATCTTGCAATGTTTCCAAGTAGTCCACACATTCGGATGCGTTCTTTGGTAGATCTCCCTCGTTGACTCTTTTGGGATGTGTGACTACCCAATTATATCCAACCACCGGCAAACTATCGGCAACTGATGCTTGTCTACTAAAATGTCCCGTAGCCCATATGTATAAAACCAAGTTCGCCCCATGGAAAAACTTTTCTCCCTTTCGACAACCAGTACAAGCTAAGAAAATATCTGCGAGAATGGTCGGGACTATAGAACATTGCTTACCCTGAATTCCTAAGAAAAGGTCATTCACAATTTTTGCTGATTTGAAGGCTATCTTTTGATCTTTTCGCGAAAAGAGATAGGTCCCAGCCATAACTACCCCATATACTAGTAGCCTTTTGCGCTCCCATACGGCTTTGGAAGTGAACACAAAATCTGTCATATGCCTGTCGAATCCATCGCGTGGCGCAAATCGTTCAAACAGGATACTCACGGCGACGCCCTGATCTGACCCTCGTAGCACGGACTCTTTCAATCCTATAATTTGACAAAATTCGGCCTTGTCGGAAGCAAATGGAAACACCAAGGCAGTTCCTCGTGTGGGTAAACCAAGGAGGCCAGCTACTTCTTCGAGTGTTATAGTCATTTGCCTATTGCCTATTCTAAAAGCAGTACACTCGGGGTCCCAAAGATGAACTAAAGCCTCTACCAAATAATTGTTGGATTTGATCTGCTTAAAGTCTCCAATTGGTCCTAAAAATTGGGCTACTTGATTCAGTTCACTAGGTAACATGAAGGTGGGCCATTGTTGAACCTCAGTTGACGGTATTAACAATTGGTAGATGCGGCGAGGGCAAGCCATCTGATAATGAAGAAGGCAGTTTGTCAATTACCTTACCTACGAGTCTCATTCCTCCAGTTATGCGATAATTTAAACGTGCAGTCCCTTGAAGGGTTAAATACCCATGGGACACAAAAGGGTTGGTTTCATTCCTAAAACGGGATTCCCTACGTGGCGTTCCCTTTCTAGGGTTTATGCATGATGCCATTTTATTAAAATAATAAAATATGCAATTTGAAAAGGAAACATGACCTAAGGAACCCTTTATTTTGCCAAGGTAGGCCTAAAATGGTATGGCATTATGAATTTATGAACAAAATAAACCATAATTCGTCAAACGTGCAATAGCCTATCTACAAGGGTAGGTCCTAAAAGAAGGTCATGCCAGACCTTTTATCTCTTAATGTTTGTGAATGCAAAGACAAAAGACAAGGAAACGTGAGCTCAACACATAATCACATAACACATTGTTTGTGAATGTTTGTGAATGCAAAGACAAAAGACAAGGAAACGTGAGCTCAACACATAATCACATAACACATTGGACAATTAAGCAACAAAGACAGATAAAGAAAGAGGGGTGGGACCCCTCCCCTCGTGAAATAGTGTTTCCTAATTTAGGGTACGGTTGACTCTACCCTAGGCAATTCTAGCATGGATGCATGAGGTTTGGCTTACTAATGCATCTAGACTCGATAGGTCATAGGCCCCCGAGCCTTCAGACTTAGAAACCAAGGGTCATCAATCCCAAGGTTCTTTGTCGGTGGCTCGAGCGATTCCCCAAACACCGCTACGCACACATCGTGTCACGGCTACGTGTTTGAGTGAATCTATCAAAACCTCAATCTTCGACCAAAAGCTAAAGGCTATCAACCAATAGCTTTAAGCGGAAGATTGAGTGACCCATTGGAACATGCTACACACACATCGTGTCGTGATCACATGTCCAAGTGAGTCACCTAATCCTAATAGGGTGGAGTGGCGTGACAAGCCACTAAAGAAAAATAAAAGGGATAAAAGAAGTAAAGCGTATGCTCGTATGCTAGTGCTCGTTTGGAGGGAAAGGGTCAAGAATCAACGCGAGGCTCTAGGGTGACCCATACCTCCCAAAATGCAATGCAAGCGCGAGATAACAAATAAACATTCATTCAAACATCCAATCATACATACGTGAGTGAGAGAGCTTGATACGTGAGCGAATCAAAAAATGAAAAAAATGCAACCCTAATATCCAAATGCAATTCATAAAAGGGGTAGAAAAAGGAAAAAGAATGGTTAAATAAAAAAAGCTCGGACCCACTTAGGAAGTCCCCAGTGGAGTCGCCAACTGTCGCGCCCCATTTTTTGATAAATAAATAAAATGATTGTTTTTGTGATTTTATTGGTTTGGAAAAAGTGAATTTTTTGATAAAAATAAAAATGGGTCTAAATGGGACTTTTGAAAATGCGACGATTTGACCCAAGAAAAATAGTTCAAAAAGGGTTTTTTATATGAAAAATGGAGTCGCCACTTGGTATAGAGTTAGGGTGTACCAAGTCACCCAAAAAGTGAATTTTTTAAGGAAAAAAGTAAGAAACCCTTTTGAACGACTCCTAGTCCACGCAAACAAAGAAAAAGGTTCGGGAGTCACATTTGACGAAGGGGAAGGCAAGGATAAAAATCCAAGACACCCCTTCGACCTAGCCAAGGCTAGTTGCGTGATTTAACCCTTATTTTCCTAATTTTTTCTACCCAAAATATGTATTGCAAATTTAGACATGACTAATGAATGAGAAATGCAATCCTAAATCTAAGAAATGTTTCTTGTGAGGCTTTTGGTCCCATTCACATGAATTGTGAAGGCCAATAAGAAGTACCTCATAGAAAATCATGAATGATGCAAATGAGGACTCAAAATAAGAGTGTAAGGGTGCAAAGTGTAGAAAAGTGCATGTGTGCAATTTGAAAGTGTTTGTGTGCAAATGAATGAAAATATAAGTGCTCGTGTGCAAGTGAACGAAAATAGCAAATATATATAAGTAAAAAGACAGGTGCAATGTGTGAGGTGAAAAATAAAGAAGTGAAGAAGTGTGTGAATATGGCATGTGAATTAAAATATATAATTAGATGGGAAAAATAAGAGAAAATGATATGAAAATGCATGAATTTAGAGGAATGCATCAGGTCGGGTACGGGAATGACCTCTAGTTTTATGATTTTAATTTTCCCTCGGATTAGAAGGTAAAACTAGCGTGCTAAGGCTATCGAGTAGCCACACTCGCTCGTTTCCCTTATCAAGAGGGGATTTTCACGCAAATGAACCCTAACTAGCATGAAATGCAAAAAATCCTAAAAATGGAGGGAAAAGGGGTTCGAGGGGCATGCAAAATGATAAAACTAAAAAGAATGCATGACATGTAATGAACATGCAAACATGTACTAACGGGGGGGAAATCCCTAAGGGTCTAGCGTTGGACTAGCCCATTCTATGAATTCCGACTAGCGTTGGACTAGTGGAAACGTACATTCATCCATTCCATTCATCTACACTATGAAAAGCGAGTAGACATGCGAATCACCTAAAACACATAGCACGCAACGCTTAGCATGCTCGACTAGATGCAAAAATCCTAATAAAGCATTTAACATATAACACATAGGCATGCAACCATTTCATTTGCTAACTAAAACAAAGGGGAAAGGGAAAATGGACCAAATTACTTGCTATGCCCTATCTATTACAAGCCAAGAGGTGTACACATACCCCATTAATAAAAATCAAAAGTAAATGAAATAAATGAAAGGAAATAAGGAGAGGCTAGGAAAGCAAGTAGACATGCAAATTTCAATTAGCACATTAGTCCACATAGGAGAGAAACAAAAGGGGTAAAAGAGATTATACCTCCCCGTTGGTGATACTAAGGAAGTAAACAAACTCAACTTGGCTAGAGTCACCCAAGAAAAGACTAATTTAGGCTAAAATCACCAAAAACAAAAGATTAATGCACCAATTTAGTGATAAGATATAAACTAAACAATTTGAACCCATCAAACATCAAACTTTCCCTCAATTGCAACTCAATGAAGTCAAAACTACTTAAAAACCAAGGCAAAAAGCATGATCATCCAATCCCCAAGCATAACATCTACTAAAGACCCAAAAGCAAGCACTACTCAATCATTTGAATCTAATAAATCGTTTAAGCACTTCAAAGATTCCAAAAATAAAGAAAGAGTCAAACAATGATTGAAGTTGCAATGATTTTAGGACTTAATTACAAGATACTAAAACATGCTTGGGCTATTGTGGCACAAAGAGAAACTTAGAGGGATCAAATTGATTAAATGTTCCAATTACTTGGGCCATGTGGCATAAGGGGAAACTTGAGGGGGCAAAGTGCTACATTTAGAAATATTGGCATGCATGCATACGTGAAGAACAAAATTTTCTGCAACAAACAAGAAACTTTCGGCAAACAACAAGGAAATTTCGGCAGCAACAAGAAAATCTTGGTAGGCTAAGCTAGCTCATCCGCAAATTCATCTATGAATCTTTAGTTAGCAAAGCATTAAACTAACTCCAATTAAAGCATGCTTAAACAATACTTAATCAAAGTAATTTCTTGCAAGTTTACAAAATCAAAAAACTGCTGCACTTTTGTTACAAAACCAACTCAAAGATTGCTGCATTTGCATTTTTTTCAAACAGATTTTGGCAAAAACTAAAGCCAAGTTTGGACAAGTTTTATCTAGCAACATCCCCACCTTGAGTCAAACAACATAACACCCAACTTGGTTCCCCCAAACAAACCAAAACATAGCAGGAACAAACATGCAAGTGCTAGGAAATTTTATGCCAAGAAGATTCAATGTTCCTAACCTCATCAAAATTCCAGCAATGTTTAAACGTTGTTCAAACTATTTAGAGCCAAACGTACACCTTCAAAACCAATCAAACACTACCCTTTTCTACAATAGATTTAGCTAGCAAAAAGGAAATGGGCAAAACCAACTTATGTGTTGTTGCAAGAAGCTAAGAAAACAGCAAGTTATGGAGATGAACTGCAGCAAAAGAAAGAAAACCATCTACGGCAAAATTTCTGTTGTTATGTCGCAACTCCATTCACATGAACTTCACACATATAAAGCTCACCAAGCTCATGGGTTTATGAGAAATGCAGCAAAGAATCCAAGATGAAAGTTCATGGCTAAACTGGAGAATTGTAGCCAGGGAACAACATGTGTCAACTCATGGCTAGATGAAAAGTGCAGCAAAGGAACAACTAATGCAAGCTCATGGCTAAGCTGAGAAATGCAGCAAGGGAACTACAAATGCAAACTCATGGCTAGATGAAAAATGCAGCAAGGAACAAATAAGGGAAACTTCATGTGTCACGGCTGGAAAATTCTAGGACAGAAAGTTCGGCAGTTTTGACTTACTTATTCTCAGCAAACATTCGACCATAGCTCAAGCGTTTTAAGGATGCAAATGTACAAACTCAACACCTAAACTCCCCTTCCTTCCCTTCTACATAAGATTAAGCATGCAGCTTAAGCGCGAAAATTCATTGGACAGCCATGAAAAAAAAAAAAGACAGCCATAAGAATGCCACAGAAATTTCGGCCACTTGCTCATATGTTTTCCAATAAAGAATCAAACGTTTTTTCAAACCTTATTGAACCCAAATACACACAGCTTTGATTAAATACTTTCAAATCCAGGTTTGCAACTTTACACTAAGCAAATAACTACACAAACAAGCCAATCAAGAACAACAAAAATTAAACGGAAAGCCATGCCAAAAATCTAAAGCATATGTGCGCAAGACTGGTTCAATGGTTAATTTCAGCAAACATTTGGTTCTAATTTAAGGTTTTCAAGCCTTCCCAAACACGCACGTATATTGCATCTTCAACTCCAACCAAACACATAACTTACGTGCATTAAACCAAAGAGGAAAGTCAGCCATTTCAGAAAGCTTAGCTACCCAGAAATTATCAACCAAAATGAAAATCTGTTTGCCGTTCAACTGTGAGTCAAACTTCAGATTCAAAGCACTTCAGAAATAACTCACATTCATGCTAAAAATTGACTCAAACAAACCAGAAAACAAAGCCAATGAACCAGAGTTTTAATGAAAACCGGCAGGTTTGCAATGAGCCTGTTTGGCAAAGAAATTGCCTTAGATTGCCGCAAGACTCTTCATCATTTTTTGTTTTTTTTTTTTTGTGTAATCTTCGAACCCAAATCACAAACCTTTATTATTATCGAACCACATCCCAACAATCAATCATCATGTTTTCACATTCCAACACTTCCATATGCAAAAAATTTTCCCAGAAATTCTAACTTTTTGGCACCTTTACCATTAGAACAATCATGAAGAAATAGCCTAAGACAAACATGAAGAAATAGCCCAAGACAAAAAGGCATGATCAATGACTATCAAACAAAGCTGATTTCCCGACAAACAAACTGCTGAGTTACGGACCATGTCCAAACTATGTTCCAACCATGTTCAACCATCAAAACTCAGAACATCGAAACAAAATAAAACATCATATCAAACCATGTCCAAACCTGCAATTTTTAACGTGAACTCGCAGACCAAAAGTTGAAAATGTATAAAGTCTTAATGGAAAAGGAAAAACATACAAAATGCTGAGTTTATTTGGAGATACGAAACCAGAAAAGGACTACCTTTGTAGCCTATGAAGTTGAGATGTAAGAACCAAATTTCTGGGAGCTCGAATCTTCCGGCCGTTCACTGGAAAAAGTCGCAGCCTTGGAGACAGATTCTCTACCGTTCCCCTCTTCCTCGACTCTATCCTGCTCTCCTTCCCCCTTTTTGTTCTTCTTTACCCTCTTTTGGTTTCAACTCTCTCAACTCTCAGTTTCGATTCCTCCCTGATTTCTATTTCTTCCCTTTTCTTTTGCCGTGAATTCTCCCTATTTTCTCCCCAGATTTTTCAGCCGTTCCCCTCTCTCCAAAACCTCTCCTCTTCCAGTTTCGCCTAGCTGTTTGATTTTCATGCGCCGTTGCCCTCCAACTCTCCCCTTGCGGCTATCTTTCTCTCTTGTTTTTATATCCCCATTCAACCCTAAGAACCTCTGTCCTTTTTCCTGTATTTTGCAGCTTCAGGAGCCGTCCCCAGATTTCTTTGCAAACGGCGCAAGTCCGCAGCTTTCATGCTGCGGCAACAATTTTTTTTTTTTTTGCTAATTAAAACAGAAATTAATAACAATAAAAATGAAATAAATGATAATAACAAAATTTTATAATAACAGAAATTGATATTGAATAGCAAATTACAACTTCCATTTTTCATTCCATTTTTTTTTCCTTTTTTCCTTTTCTTTACTTAAATAAAAATAACAATAAAGAAATAACAATAAAATGCAATCAAAAACACAAATGCTTGTAACCTGAAATAATAATATATATTTTTCCTCTTTTCTTTGAAAAACAATTAAAATGTATCAAAAAGTAAATAATGCCTATTACACTAAAAAACTTTTCTTCAAATTCAAACTTTTCACTTTTTTTTCAAAAATAAGCCAGTATGCATTAAACCATTTTTCCCTTTTCTTTTTTTTCTCTAAAAAAAATCTACGCTAAAACTTATAAATTAAAAACTACAAAAACAACTAAAAACTAAAAAGGGAATAAAAATAAAATAAAACCTAAAAAAGCTAGACAAACGAAAATGAACTAAAATGCAAAACCGTCTAAACAAAAATCAACCAATTATCACTAAAACCAAACATACAAAATTAATTCAAAAATTTGGTGTCTACAGTTTGCCCCTCTTTGTCTGAGTTTTGAAAAAACTTGAGACAAAAAAGTAGACACCAAATACTTACCTGTGTTATTGGGCTGCAAAAGATTCCAACGAACAGGAATTATAACACGGGACTGACCCGAACATGCAAAATAAAACGGGACTGACCTGAACCAGAATTGAAAACGGGACTGACCCGAACAGAATTTAGACGGGACTGACCCGAACAGGAATTTAAAACGGGACTGACCCGAATCAGGAATTTAAAACGGGACTGACCCGAACAGGAATTTAAACGGGACTGACCCGAACAGAAATTTAAAACGGGACTGACCCGAACAGGAATTAAACGGGACTGACCCGAACAGGAATTGAAACGGGACTGACCCGAACAGGAATTGAAGACGGGACTGACCCGAACAGAAATTTAAAACGGGACTGACCCGAACAGAATTTAAACGGGACTGACCCGAACAGGAATTTAAACGGGACTGACCCGAACAGGAATTTAAAACGGGACTGACCCGAACAGAATTTAAACGGGACTGACCCGAACAGAATTAAAAACGGGACTGACCCGAACAGGAATTTAAACGGGACTGACCCGAACAGAAATTTAAAACGGGACTGACCCGAACAGAAATTAAACGGGACTGACCCGAACAGAAATTTAAACGGGACTGACCCGAACAGGAATTTAAACGGGACTGACCCGAACAGAATTTAAAACGGGACTGACCCGAACAGGAATTTAAAACGGGACTGACCCGAACAGAAATTTAAAACGGGACTGACCCGAACAGAATTTAAAAAAGGACTTCACTTGGGAAAGTTTAAACAATGAATTGAGAGTTTACCTGAAAGTAGTTCACACTTTTGCAGCAAAAGGGAGTTTTAATTTTTGTGACTGAAACGATAACTGATGTCGTTCTTAATGCTCAAACTTCGTTAACAACTTTATCACTTCACCGTTGCTTACTGGGGAGCCAGTTCTGACGTTGATTTAAGTGCGAGAAATAGAATGTTTGCAATGTTCCTGCAAGAAAAGAAAAAGTGGTAATGGACTCGCCACCATCATTTGATCCGATTAGTCTTGAGAATCGTGTAAACATGAGTCTTGTGATGCTTTTGCCTCTAGTTTGCGGCGTACACCTTAGTCGAGCTTGCAACTTTGAAACCTTTCAGATTCTGAGACTGATAAGCACGTGTTTACTACTTCACCCAAATCCGTGTAGCAGTCGTGTTACTTTTTAACCACTGCGATAGATGACCGAATTCCCCATCTTTGAACAAACCTTAGGGTTTATCATTCGTCCGAATTCAATGGTGAAAGAATGATGCATGAAAATGTCATATAAAACAATGATATATGCAGAATGAATTTCCTATGTCAGGCAAAAATGAGAATGCAAAAGAATACAAACAATCACAAACAGTCGAACACAAATAATTGAGAGGAACCAAGAGATTTATAAGAGTACATTTTGTAAACGAATGTTTGTACAAGTTTGGCCAAACAATATTATATTCGAAACTTGGGGTATATCTGTTTCGGAATTCGATACTGGCAGAAATATCACAAACATGAGGAAAAGTCTAAATGAACCAGGTCACCAGCTGTCCCTTCTTGTGCTCATCCGTTGCGAAAAACCGACCTTGGCGCCCCTTCGGGTTTTCACCAAGGTTGCCCCCACCCCTTTTTGATTGATTTTTTCTCTTTTTTTTTTTCTTTTTTGTGGCGCCCTTTCGGGTTTTCACCAAGAACAACGAAATCTCTTCACCACAGTTGACTCAGAAATATGCATTAAAGATTCCAGCATCAGTAAAATGCACTTCCCTTGAGAAATTGGGCGAAGGCATTACGGACATCACCTGCCAGTTGATTAACAAATTTTCTAGTAGAAATGCAGCAAGTGACGAAAGCCAGGACTTTGGGCTTTTGTAATGGAGACATGTGGGGTGTTTTCAAGAAAAGTTCAAGCTTAAAAGCAGATTTTGATAAGAGGTGTGAAATGAACTGAGATTGCACCATTTTGAAATGAAACCGAGGAAAATTTGCCCCAGTTTAATTGAATTTTCTCTTTTGCATTCTTTCATTGCATTTTTCATCACTTTTGCATTTTTCTTTAAAACTAAATTTGCCCCAGTGTAGGGTTCTCTCTTCTCTTTTCTTCTTCTTTTTTCTCACCTCCATGTCCTTGGCTTTAATGATGGCTCTCAGCTTCTCAATTTCCTCATACGGCTCATGTTGCAACCCTTGCATGGTGGAATCTTTCAACCAATCCTCGTATGGTGCGGTCATTACCCCCTTCTGTTTGAGCTCCGGAAGATAACGAATGTTTCTATCATCGGATATTGTTCTCCAAGATTCAGTGATTTGGCTCTTCATAGGGATCTCTTTTGGGCATACCCCCTGATCAAAGAAAATGGTGACTTCACTAAACTCGGAAATCGGTGGCGGCCCTTGAATGCGACCTAGTTGTCTAAGAAATCTCTTCGGGGTATACGAGATGATTCCTTGAGTACCCAGCAAGAGAACACGTTCGGATTTCTTAGTGCGAAGTATCGGCTCGAAACAGTATGTCCAATCTAATACCCACCTAATGTTGAAATCTTGCAATGTTTCCAAGTAGTCCACACATTCGGATGCGTTCTTTGGTAGATCTCCCTCGTTGACTCTTTTGGGATGTGTGACTACCCAATTATATCCAACCACCGGCAAACTATCGGCAACTGATGCTTGTCTACTAAAATGTCCCGTAGCCCATATGTATAAAACCAAGTTCGCCCCATGGAAAAACTTTTCTCCCTTTCGACAACCAGTACAAGCTAAGAAAATATCTGCGAGAATGGTCGGGACTATAGAACATTGCTTACCCTGAATTCCTAAGAAAAGGTCATTCACAATTTTTGCTGATTTGAAGGCTATCTTTTGATCTTTTCGCGAAAAGAGATAGGTCCCAGCCATAACTACCCCATATACTAGTAGCCTTTTGCGCTCCCATACGGCTTTGGAAGTGAACACAAAATCTGTCATATGCCTGTCGAATCCATCGCGTGGCGCAAATCGTTCAAACAGGATACTCACGGCGACGCCCTGATCTGACCCTCGTAGCACGGACTCTTTCAATCCTATAATTTGACAAAATTCGGCCTTGTCGGAAGCAAATGGAAACACCAAGGCAGTTCCTCGTGTGGGTAAACCAAGGAGGCCAGCTACTTCTTCGAGTGTTATAGTCATTTGCCTATTGCCTATTCTAAAAGCAGTACACTCGGGGTCCCAAAGATGAACTAAAGCCTCTACCAAATAATTGTTGGATTTGATCTGCTTAAAGTCTCCAATTGGTCCTAAAAATTGGGCTACTTGATTCAGTTCACTAGGTAACATGAAGGTGGGCCATTGTTGAACCTCAGTTGACGGTATTAACAATTGGTAGATGCGGCGAGGGCAAGCCATCTGATAATGAAGAAGGCAGTTTGTCAATTACCTTACCTACGAGTCTCATTCCTCCAGTTATGCGATAATTTAAACGTGCAGTCCCTTGAAGGGTTAAATACCCATGGGACACAAAAGGGTTGGTTTCATTCCTAAAACGGGATTCCCTACGTGGCGTTCCCTTTCTAGGGTTTATGCATGATGCCATTTTATTAAAATAATAAAATATGCAATTTGAAAAGGAAACATGACCTAAGGAACCCTTTATTTTGCCAAGGTAGGCCTAAAATGGTATGGCATTATGAATTTATGAACAAAATAAACCATAATTCGTCAAACGTGCAATAGCCTATCTACAAGGGTAGGTCCTAAAAGAAGGTCATGCCAGACCTTTTATCTCTTAATGTTTGTGAATGCAAAGACAAAAGACAAGGAAACGTGAGCTCAACACATAATCACATAACACATTGTTTGTGAATGTTTGTGAATGCAAAGACAAAAGACAAGGAAACGTGAGCTCAACACATAATCACATAACACATTGGACAATTAAGCAACAAAGACAGATAAAGAAAGAGGGGTGGGACCCCTCCCCTCGTGAAATAGTGTTTCCTAATTTAGGGTACGGTTGACTCTACCCTAGGCAATTCTAGCATGGATGCATGAGGTTTGGCTTACTAATGCATCTAGACTCGATAGGTCATAGGCCCCCGAGCCTTCAGACTTAGAAACCAAGGGTCATCAATCCCAAGGTTCTTTGTCGGTGGCTCGAGCGATTCCCCAAACACCGCTACGCACACATCGTGTCACGGCTACGTGTTTGAGTGAATCTATCAAAACCTCAATCTTCGACCAAAAGCTAAAGGCTATCAACCAATAGCTTTAAGCGGAAGATTGAGTGACCCATTGGAACATGCTACACACACATCGTGTCGTGATCACATGTCCAAGTGAGTCACCTAATCCTAATAGGGTGGAGTGGCGTGACAAGCCACTAAAGAAAAATAAAAGGGATAAAAGAAGTAAAGCGTATGCTCGTATGCTAGTGCTCGTTTGGAGGGAAAGGGTCAAGAATCAACGCGAGGCTCTAGGGTGACCCATACCTCCCAAAATGCAATGCAAGCGCGAGATAACAAATAAACATTCATTCAAACATCCAATCATACATACGTGAGTGAGAGAGCTTGATACGTGAGCGAATCAAAAAATGAAAAAAATGCAACCCTAATATCCAAATGCAATTCATAAAAGGGGTAGAAAAAGGAAAAAGAATGGTTAAATAAAAAAAGCTCGGACCCACTTAGGAAGTCCCCAGTGGAGTCGCCAACTGTCGCGCCCCATTTTTTGATAAATAAATAAAATGATTGTTTTTGTGATTTTATTGGTTTGGAAAAAGTGAATTTTTTGATAAAAATAAAAATGGGTCTAAATGGGACTTTTGAAAATGCGACGATTTGACCCAAGAAAAATAGTTCAAAAAGGGTTTTTTATATGAAAAATGGAGTCGCCACTTGGTATAGAGTTAGGGTGTACCAAGTCACCCAAAAAGTGAATTTTTTAAGGAAAAAAGTAAGAAACCCTTTTGAACGACTCCTAGTCCACGCAAACAAAGAAAAAGGTTCGGGAGTCACATTTGACGAAGGGGAAGGCAAGGATAAAAATCCAAGACACCCCTTCGACCTAGCCAAGGCTAGTTGCGTGATTTAACCCTTATTTTCCTAATTTTTTCTACCCAAAATATGTATTGCAAATTTAGACATGACTAATGAATGAGAAATGCAATCCTAAATCTAAGAAATGTTTCTTGTGAGGCTTTTGGTCCCATTCACATGAATTGTGAAGGCCAATAAGAAGTACCTCATAGAAAATCATGAATGATGCAAATGAGGACTCAAAATAAGAGTGTAAGGGTGCAAAGTGTAGAAAAGTGCATGTGTGCAATTTGAAAGTGTTTGTGTGCAAATGAATGAAAATATAAGTGCTCGTGTGCAAGTGAACGAAAATAGCAAATATATATAAGTAAAAAGACAGGTGCAATGTGTGAGGTGAAAAATAAAGAAGTGAAGAAGTGTGTGAATATGGCATGTGAATTAAAATATATAATTAGATGGGAAAAATAAGAGAAAATGATATGAAAATGCATGAATTTAGAGGAATGCATCAGGTCGGGTACGGGAATGACCTCTAGTTTTATGATTTTAATTTTCCCTCGGATTAGAAGGTAAAACTAGCGTGCTAAGGCTATCGAGTAGCCACACTCGCTCGTTTCCCTTATCAAGAGGGGATTTTCACGCAAATGAACCCTAACTAGCATGAAATGCAAAAAATCCTAAAAATGGAGGGAAAAGGGGTTCGAGGGGCATGCAAAATGATAAAACTAAAAAGAATGCATGACATGTAATGAACATGCAAACATGTACTAACGGGGGGGAAATCCCTAAGGGTCTAGCGTTGGACTAGCCCATTCTATGAATTCCGACTAGCGTTGGACTAGTGGAAACGTACATTCATCCATTCCATTCATCTACACTATGAAAAGCGAGTAGACATGCGAATCACCTAAAACACATAGCACGCAACGCTTAGCATGCTCGACTAGATGCAAAAATCCTAATAAAGCATTTAACATATAACACATAGGCATGCAACCATTTCATTTGCTAACTAAAACAAAGGGGAAAGGGAAAATGGACCAAATTACTTGCTATGCCCTATCTATTACAAGCCAAGAGGTGTACACATACCCCATTAATAAAAATCAAAAGTAAATGAAATAAATGAAAGGAAATAAGGAGAGGCTAGGAAAGCAAGTAGACATGCAAATTTCAATTAGCACATTAGTCCACATAGGAGAGAAACAAAAGGGGTAAAAGAGATTATACCTCCCCGTTGGTGATACTAAGGAAGTAAACAAACTCAACTTGGCTAGAGTCACCCAAGAAAAGACTAATTTAGGCTAAAATCACCAAAAACAAAAGATTAATGCACCAATTTAGTGATAAGATATAAACTAAACAATTTGAACCCATCAAACATCAAACTTTCCCTCAATTGCAACTCAATGAAGTCAAAACTACTTAAAAACCAAGGCAAAAAGCATGATCATCCAATCCCCAAGCATAACATCTACTAAAGACCCAAAAGCAAGCACTACTC
The DNA here is from genome assembly GCF_036785885.1 of Coffea arabica. Classification (NCBI taxonomy): domain Eukaryota; kingdom Viridiplantae; phylum Streptophyta; class Magnoliopsida; order Gentianales; family Rubiaceae; genus Coffea; species Coffea arabica. The sequence continues at coordinate 15,976,528 of NC_092319.1, read as the reverse complement.
AATCATTTGAATCTAATAAATCGTTTAAGCACTTCAAAGATTCCAAAAATAAAGAAAGAGTCAAACAATGATTGAAGTTGCAATGATTTTAGGACTTAATTACAAGATACTAAAACATGCTTGGGCTATTGTGGCACAAAGAGAAACTTAGAGGGATCAAATTGATTAAATGTTCCAATTACTTGGGCCATGTGGCATAAGGGGAAACTTGAGGGGGCAAAGTGCTACATTTAGAAATATTGGCATGCATGCATACGTGAAGAACAAAATTTTCTGCAACAAACAAGAAACTTTCGGCAAACAACAAGGAAATTTCGGCAGCAACAAGAAAATCTTGGTAGGCTAAGCTAGCTCATCCGCAAATTCATCTATGAATCTTTAGTTAGCAAAGCATTAAACTAACTCCAATTAAAGCATGCTTAAACAATACTTAATCAAAGTAATTTCTTGCAAGTTTACAAAATCAAAAAACTGCTGCACTTTTGTTACAAAACCAACTCAAAGATTGCTGCATTTGCATTTTTTTCAAACAGATTTTGGCAAAAACTAAAGCCAAGTTTGGACAAGTTTTATCTAGCAACATCCCCACCTTGAGTCAAACAACATAACACCCAACTTGGTTCCCCCAAACAAACCAAAACATAGCAGGAACAAACATGCAAGTGCTAGGAAATTTTATGCCAAGAAGATTCAATGTTCCTAACCTCATCAAAATTCCAGCAATGTTTAAACGTTGTTCAAACTATTTAGAGCCAAACGTACACCTTCAAAACCAATCAAACACTACCCTTTTCTACAATAGATTTAGCTAGCAAAAAGGAAATGGGCAAAACCAACTTATGTGTTGTTGCAAGAAGCTAAGAAAACAGCAAGTTATGGAGATGAACTGCAGCAAAAGAAAGAAAACCATCTACGGCAAAATTTCTGTTGTTATGTCGCAACTCCATTCACATGAACTTCACACATATAAAGCTCACCAAGCTCATGGGTTTATGAGAAATGCAGCAAAGAATCCAAGATGAAAGTTCATGGCTAAACTGGAGAATTGTAGCCAGGGAACAACATGTGTCAACTCATGGCTAGATGAAAAGTGCAGCAAAGGAACAACTAATGCAAGCTCATGGCTAAGCTGAGAAATGCAGCAAGGGAACTACAAATGCAAACTCATGGCTAGATGAAAAATGCAGCAAGGAACAAATAAGGGAAACTTCATGTGTCACGGCTGGAAAATTCTAGGACAGAAAGTTCGGCAGTTTTGACTTACTTATTCTCAGCAAACATTCGACCATAGCTCAAGCGTTTTAAGGATGCAAATGTACAAACTCAACACCTAAACTCCCCTTCCTTCCCTTCTACATAAGATTAAGCATGCAGCTTAAGCGCGAAAATTCATTGGACAGCCATGAAAAAAAAAAAAGACAGCCATAAGAATGCCACAGAAATTTCGGCCACTTGCTCATATGTTTTCCAATAAAGAATCAAACGTTTTTTCAAACCTTATTGAACCCAAATACACACAGCTTTGATTAAATACTTTCAAATCCAGGTTTGCAACTTTACACTAAGCAAATAACTACACAAACAAGCCAATCAAGAACAACAAAAATTAAACGGAAAGCCATGCCAAAAATCTAAAGCATATGTGCGCAAGACTGGTTCAATGGTTAATTTCAGCAAACATTTGGTTCTAATTTAAGGTTTTCAAGCCTTCCCAAACACGCACGTATATTGCATCTTCAACTCCAACCAAACACATAACTTACGTGCATTAAACCAAAGAGGAAAGTCAGCCATTTCAGAAAGCTTAGCTACCCAGAAATTATCAACCAAAATGAAAATCTGTTTGCCGTTCAACTGTGAGTCAAACTTCAGATTCAAAGCACTTCAGAAATAACTCACATTCATGCTAAAAATTGACTCAAACAAACCAGAAAACAAAGCCAATGAACCAGAGTTTTAATGAAAACCGGCAGGTTTGCAATGAGCCTGTTTGGCAAAGAAATTGCCTTAGATTGCCGCAAGACTCTTCATCATTTTTTGTTTTTTTTTTTTTGTGTAATCTTCGAACCCAAATCACAAACCTTTATTATTATCGAACCACATCCCAACAATCAATCATCATGTTTTCACATTCCAACACTTCCATATGCAAAAAATTTTCCCAGAAATTCTAACTTTTTGGCACCTTTACCATTAGAACAATCATGAAGAAATAGCCTAAGACAAACATGAAGAAATAGCCCAAGACAAAAAGGCATGATCAATGACTATCAAACAAAGCTGATTTCCCGACAAACAAACTGCTGAGTTACGGACCATGTCCAAACTATGTTCCAACCATGTTCAACCATCAAAACTCAGAACATCGAAACAAAATAAAACATCATATCAAACCATGTCCAAACCTGCAATTTTTAACGTGAACTCGCAGACCAAAAGTTGAAAATGTATAAAGTCTTAATGGAAAAGGAAAAACATACAAAATGCTGAGTTTATTTGGAGATACGAAACCAGAAAAGGACTACCTTTGTAGCCTATGAAGTTGAGATGTAAGAACCAAATTTCTGGGAGCTCGAATCTTCCGGCCGTTCACTGGAAAAAGTCGCAGCCTTGGAGACAGATTCTCTACCGTTCCCCTCTTCCTCGACTCTATCCTGCTCTCCTTCCCCCTTTTTGTTCTTCTTTACCCTCTTTTGGTTTCAACTCTCTCAACTCTCAGTTTCGATTCCTCCCTGATTTCTATTTCTTCCCTTTTCTTTTGCCGTGAATTCTCCCTATTTTCTCCCCAGATTTTTCAGCCGTTCCCCTCTCTCCAAAACCTCTCCTCTTCCAGTTTCGCCTAGCTGTTTGATTTTCATGCGCCGTTGCCCTCCAACTCTCCCCTTGCGGCTATCTTTCTCTCTTGTTTTTATATCCCCATTCAACCCTAAGAACCTCTGTCCTTTTTCCTGTATTTTGCAGCTTCAGGAGCCGTCCCCAGATTTCTTTGCAAACGGCGCAAGTCCGCAGCTTTCATGCTGCGGCAACAATTTTTTTTTTTTTTGCTAATTAAAACAGAAATTAATAACAATAAAAATGAAATAAATGATAATAACAAAATTTTATAATAACAGAAATTGATATTGAATAGCAAATTACAACTTCCATTTTTCATTCCATTTTTTTTTCCTTTTTTCCTTTTCTTTACTTAAATAAAAATAACAATAAAGAAATAACAATAAAATGCAATCAAAAACACAAATGCTTGTAACCTGAAATAATAATATATATTTTTCCTCTTTTCTTTGAAAAACAATTAAAATGTATCAAAAAGTAAATAATGCCTATTACACTAAAAAACTTTTCTTCAAATTCAAACTTTTCACTTTTTTTTCAAAAATAAGCCAGTATGCATTAAACCATTTTTCCCTTTTCTTTTTTTTCTCTAAAAAAAATCTACGCTAAAACTTATAAATTAAAAACTACAAAAACAACTAAAAACTAAAAAGGGAATAAAAATAAAATAAAACCTAAAAAAGCTAGACAAACGAAAATGAACTAAAATGCAAAACCGTCTAAACAAAAATCAACCAATTATCACTAAAACCAAACATACAAAATTAATTCAAAAATTTGGTGTCTACAGTTTGCCCCTCTTTGTCTGAGTTTTGAAAAAACTTGAGACAAAAAAGTAGACACCAAATACTTACCTGTGTTATTGGGCTGCAAAAGATTCCAACGAACAGGAATTATAACACGGGACTGACCCGAACATGCAAAATAAAACGGGACTGACCTGAACCAGAATTGAAAACGGGACTGACCCGAACAGAATTTAGACGGGACTGACCCGAACAGGAATTTAAAACGGGACTGACCCGAATCAGGAATTTAAAACGGGACTGACCCGAACAGGAATTTAAACGGGACTGACCCGAACAGAAATTTAAAACGGGACTGACCCGAACAGGAATTAAACGGGACTGACCCGAACAGGAATTGAAACGGGACTGACCCGAACAGGAATTGAAGACGGGACTGACCCGAACAGAAATTTAAAACGGGACTGACCCGAACAGAATTTAAACGGGACTGACCCGAACAGGAATTTAAACGGGACTGACCCGAACAGGAATTTAAAACGGGACTGACCCGAACAGAATTTAAACGGGACTGACCCGAACAGAATTAAAAACGGGACTGACCCGAACAGGAATTTAAACGGGACTGACCCGAACAGAAATTTAAAACGGGACTGACCCGAACAGAAATTAAACGGGACTGACCCGAACAGAAATTTAAACGGGACTGACCCGAACAGGAATTTAAACGGGACTGACCCGAACAGAATTTAAAACGGGACTGACCCGAACAGGAATTTAAAACGGGACTGACCCGAACAGAAATTTAAAACGGGACTGACCCGAACAGAATTTAAAAAAGGACTTCACTTGGGAAAGTTTAAACAATGAATTGAGAGTTTACCTGAAAGTAGTTCACACTTTTGCAGCAAAAGGGAGTTTTAATTTTTGTGACTGAAACGATAACTGATGTCGTTCTTAATGCTCAAACTTCGTTAACAACTTTATCACTTCACCGTTGCTTACTGGGGAGCCAGTTCTGACGTTGATTTAAGTGCGAGAAATAGAATGTTTGCAATGTTCCTGCAAGAAAAGAAAAAGTGGTAATGGACTCGCCACCATCATTTGATCCGATTAGTCTTGAGAATCGTGTAAACATGAGTCTTGTGATGCTTTTGCCTCTAGTTTGCGGCGTACACCTTAGTCGAGCTTGCAACTTTGAAACCTTTCAGATTCTGAGACTGATAAGCACGTGTTTACTACTTCACCCAAATCCGTGTAGCAGTCGTGTTACTTTTTAACCACTGCGATAGATGACCGAATTCCCCATCTTTGAACAAACCTTAGGGTTTATCATTCGTCCGAATTCAATGGTGAAAGAATGATGCATGAAAATGTCATATAAAACAATGATATATGCAGAATGAATTTCCTATGTCAGGCAAAAATGAGAATGCAAAAGAATACAAACAATCACAAACAGTCGAACACAAATAATTGAGAGGAACCAAGAGATTTATAAGAGTACATTTTGTAAACGAATGTTTGTACAAGTTTGGCCAAACAATATTATATTCGAAACTTGGGGTATATCTGTTTCGGAATTCGATACTGGCAGAAATATCACAAACATGAGGAAAAGTCTAAATGAACCAGGTCACCAGCTGTCCCTTCTTGTGCTCATCCGTTGCGAAAAACCGACCTTGGCGCCCCTTCGGGTTTTCACCAAGGTTGCCCCCACCCCTTTTTGATTGATTTTTTCTCTTTTTTTTTTTCTTTTTTGTGGCGCCCTTTCGGGTTTTCACCAAGAACAACGAAATCTCTTCACCACAGTTGACTCAGAAATATGCATTAAAGATTCCAGCATCAGTAAAATGCACTTCCCTTGAGAAATTGGGCGAAGGCATTACGGACATCACCTGCCAGTTGATTAACAAATTTTCTAGTAGAAATGCAGCAAGTGACGAAAGCCAGGACTTTGGGCTTTTGTAATGGAGACATGTGGGGTGTTTTCAAGAAAAGTTCAAGCTTAAAAGCAGATTTTGATAAGAGGTGTGAAATGAACTGAGATTGCACCATTTTGAAATGAAACCGAGGAAAATTTGCCCCAGTTTAATTGAATTTTCTCTTTTGCATTCTTTCATTGCATTTTTCATCACTTTTGCATTTTTCTTTAAAACTAAATTTGCCCCAGTGTAGGGTTCTCTCTTCTCTTTTCTTCTTCTTTTTTCTCACCTCCATGTCCTTGGCTTTAATGATGGCTCTCAGCTTCTCAATTTCCTCATACGGCTCATGTTGCAACCCTTGCATGGTGGAATCTTTCAACCAATCCTCGTATGGTGCGGTCATTACCCCCTTCTGTTTGAGCTCCGGAAGATAACGAATGTTTCTATCATCGGATATTGTTCTCCAAGATTCAGTGATTTGGCTCTTCATAGGGATCTCTTTTGGGCATACCCCCTGATCAAAGAAAATGGTGACTTCACTAAACTCGGAAATCGGTGGCGGCCCTTGAATGCGACCTAGTTGTCTAAGAAATCTCTTCGGGGTATACGAGATGATTCCTTGAGTACCCAGCAAGAGAACACGTTCGGATTTCTTAGTGCGAAGTATCGGCTCGAAACAGTATGTCCAATCTAATACCCACCTAATGTTGAAATCTTGCAATGTTTCCAAGTAGTCCACACATTCGGATGCGTTCTTTGGTAGATCTCCCTCGTTGACTCTTTTGGGATGTGTGACTACCCAATTATATCCAACCACCGGCAAACTATCGGCAACTGATGCTTGTCTACTAAAATGTCCCGTAGCCCATATGTATAAAACCAAGTTCGCCCCATGGAAAAACTTTTCTCCCTTTCGACAACCAGTACAAGCTAAGAAAATATCTGCGAGAATGGTCGGGACTATAGAACATTGCTTACCCTGAATTCCTAAGAAAAGGTCATTCACAATTTTTGCTGATTTGAAGGCTATCTTTTGATCTTTTCGCGAAAAGAGATAGGTCCCAGCCATAACTACCCCATATACTAGTAGCCTTTTGCGCTCCCATACGGCTTTGGAAGTGAACACAAAATCTGTCATATGCCTGTCGAATCCATCGCGTGGCGCAAATCGTTCAAACAGGATACTCACGGCGACGCCCTGATCTGACCCTCGTAGCACGGACTCTTTCAATCCTATAATTTGACAAAATTCGGCCTTGTCGGAAGCAAATGGAAACACCAAGGCAGTTCCTCGTGTGGGTAAACCAAGGAGGCCAGCTACTTCTTCGAGTGTTATAGTCATTTGCCTATTGCCTATTCTAAAAGCAGTACACTCGGGGTCCCAAAGATGAACTAAAGCCTCTACCAAATAATTGTTGGATTTGATCTGCTTAAAGTCTCCAATTGGTCCTAAAAATTGGGCTACTTGATTCAGTTCACTAGGTAACATGAAGGTGGGCCATTGTTGAACCTCAGTTGACGGTATTAACAATTGGTAGATGCGGCGAGGGCAAGCCATCTGATAATGAAGAAGGCAGTTTGTCAATTACCTTACCTACGAGTCTCATTCCTCCAGTTATGCGATAATTTAAACGTGCAGTCCCTTGAAGGGTTAAATACCCATGGGACACAAAAGGGTTGGTTTCATTCCTAAAACGGGATTCCCTACGTGGCGTTCCCTTTCTAGGGTTTATGCATGATGCCATTTTATTAAAATAATAAAATATGCAATTTGAAAAGGAAACATGACCTAAGGAACCCTTTATTTTGCCAAGGTAGGCCTAAAATGGTATGGCATTATGAATTTATGAACAAAATAAACCATAATTCGTCAAACGTGCAATAGCCTATCTACAAGGGTAGGTCCTAAAAGAAGGTCATGCCAGACCTTTTATCTCTTAATGTTTGTGAATGCAAAGACAAAAGACAAGGAAACGTGAGCTCAACACATAATCACATAACACATTGTTTGTGAATGTTTGTGAATGCAAAGACAAAAGACAAGGAAACGTGAGCTCAACACATAATCACATAACACATTGGACAATTAAGCAACAAAGACAGATAAAGAAAGAGGGGTGGGACCCCTCCCCTCGTGAAATAGTGTTTCCTAATTTAGGGTACGGTTGACTCTACCCTAGGCAATTCTAGCATGGATGCATGAGGTTTGGCTTACTAATGCATCTAGACTCGATAGGTCATAGGCCCCCGAGCCTTCAGACTTAGAAACCAAGGGTCATCAATCCCAAGGTTCTTTGTCGGTGGCTCGAGCGATTCCCCAAACACCGCTACGCACACATCGTGTCACGGCTACGTGTTTGAGTGAATCTATCAAAACCTCAATCTTCGACCAAAAGCTAAAGGCTATCAACCAATAGCTTTAAGCGGAAGATTGAGTGACCCATTGGAACATGCTACACACACATCGTGTCGTGATCACATGTCCAAGTGAGTCACCTAATCCTAATAGGGTGGAGTGGCGTGACAAGCCACTAAAGAAAAATAAAAGGGATAAAAGAAGTAAAGCGTATGCTCGTATGCTAGTGCTCGTTTGGAGGGAAAGGGTCAAGAATCAACGCGAGGCTCTAGGGTGACCCATACCTCCCAAAATGCAATGCAAGCGCGAGATAACAAATAAACATTCATTCAAACATCCAATCATACATACGTGAGTGAGAGAGCTTGATACGTGAGCGAATCAAAAAATGAAAAAAATGCAACCCTAATATCCAAATGCAATTCATAAAAGGGGTAGAAAAAGGAAAAAGAATGGTTAAATAAAAAAAGCTCGGACCCACTTAGGAAGTCCCCAGTGGAGTCGCCAACTGTCGCGCCCCATTTTTTGATAAATAAATAAAATGATTGTTTTTGTGATTTTATTGGTTTGGAAAAAGTGAATTTTTTGATAAAAATAAAAATGGGTCTAAATGGGACTTTTGAAAATGCGACGATTTGACCCAAGAAAAATAGTTCAAAAAGGGTTTTTTATATGAAAAATGGAGTCGCCACTTGGTATAGAGTTAGGGTGTACCAAGTCACCCAAAAAGTGAATTTTTTAAGGAAAAAAGTAAGAAACCCTTTTGAACGACTCCTAGTCCACGCAAACAAAGAAAAAGGTTCGGGAGTCACATTTGACGAAGGGGAAGGCAAGGATAAAAATCCAAGACACCCCTTCGACCTAGCCAAGGCTAGTTGCGTGATTTAACCCTTATTTTCCTAATTTTTTCTACCCAAAATATGTATTGCAAATTTAGACATGACTAATGAATGAGAAATGCAATCCTAAATCTAAGAAATGTTTCTTGTGAGGCTTTTGGTCCCATTCACATGAATTGTGAAGGCCAATAAGAAGTACCTCATAGAAAATCATGAATGATGCAAATGAGGACTCAAAATAAGAGTGTAAGGGTGCAAAGTGTAGAAAAGTGCATGTGTGCAATTTGAAAGTGTTTGTGTGCAAATGAATGAAAATATAAGTGCTCGTGTGCAAGTGAACGAAAATAGCAAATATATATAAGTAAAAAGACAGGTGCAATGTGTGAGGTGAAAAATAAAGAAGTGAAGAAGTGTGTGAATATGGCATGTGAATTAAAATATATAATTAGATGGGAAAAATAAGAGAAAATGATATGAAAATGCATGAATTTAGAGGAATGCATCAGGTCGGGTACGGGAATGACCTCTAGTTTTATGATTTTAATTTTCCCTCGGATTAGAAGGTAAAACTAGCGTGCTAAGGCTATCGAGTAGCCACACTCGCTCGTTTCCCTTATCAAGAGGGGATTTTCACGCAAATGAACCCTAACTAGCATGAAATGCAAAAAATCCTAAAAATGGAGGGAAAAGGGGTTCGAGGGGCATGCAAAATGATAAAACTAAAAAGAATGCATGACATGTAATGAACATGCAAACATGTACTAACGGGGGGGAAATCCCTAAGGGTCTAGCGTTGGACTAGCCCATTCTATGAATTCCGACTAGCGTTGGACTAGTGGAAACGTACATTCATCCATTCCATTCATCTACACTATGAAAAGCGAGTAGACATGCGAATCACCTAAAACACATAGCACGCAACGCTTAGCATGCTCGACTAGATGCAAAAATCCTAATAAAGCATTTAACATATAACACATAGGCATGCAACCATTTCATTTGCTAACTAAAACAAAGGGGAAAGGGAAAATGGACCAAATTACTTGCTATGCCCTATCTATTACAAGCCAAGAGGTGTACACATACCCCATTAATAAAAATCAAAAGTAAATGAAATAAATGAAAGGAAATAAGGAGAGGCTAGGAAAGCAAGTAGACATGCAAATTTCAATTAGCACATTAGTCCACATAGGAGAGAAACAAAAGGGGTAAAAGAGATTATACCTCCCCGTTGGTGATACTAAGGAAGTAAACAAACTCAACTTGGCTAGAGTCACCCAAGAAAAGACTAATTTAGGCTAAAATCACCAAAAACAAAAGATTAATGCACCAATTTAGTGATAAGATATAAACTAAACAATTTGAACCCATCAAACATCAAACTTTCCCTCAATTGCAACTCAATGAAGTCAAAACTACTTAAAAACCAAGGCAAAAAGCATGATCATCCAATCCCCAAGCATAACATCTACTAAAGACCCAAAAGCAAGCACTACTCAATCATTTGAATCTAATAAATCGTTTAAGCACTTCAAAGATTCCAAAAATAAAGAAAGAGTCAAACAATGATTGAAGTTGCAATGATTTTAGGACTTAATTACAAGATACTAAAACATGCTTGGGCTATTGTGGCACAAAGAGAAACTTAGAGGGATCAAATTGATTAAATGTTCCAATTACTTGGGCCATGTGGCATAAGGGGAAACTTGAGGGGGCAAAGTGCTACATTTAGAAATATTGGCATGCATGCATACGTGAAGAACAAAATTTTCTGCAACAAACAAGAAACTTTCGGCAAACAACAAGGAAATTTCGGCAGCAACAAGAAAATCTTGGTAGGCTAAGCTAGCTCATCCGCAAATTCATCTATGAATCTTTAGTTAGCAAAGCATTAAACTAACTCCAATTAAAGCATGCTTAAACAATACTTAATCAAAGTAATTTCTTGCAAGTTTACAAAATCAAAAAACTGCTGCACTTTTGTTACAAAACCAACTCAAAGATTGCTGCATTTGCATTTTTTTCAAACAGATTTTGGCAAAAACTAAAGCCAAGTTTGGACAAGTTTTATCTAGCAACATCCCCACCTTGAGTCAAACAACATAACACCCAACTTGGTTCCCCCAAACAAACCAAAACATAGCAGGAACAAACATGCAAGTGCTAGGAAATTTTATGCCAAGAAGATTCAATGTTCCTAACCTCATCAAAATTCCAGCAATGTTTAAACGTTGTTCAAACTATTTAGAGCCAAACGTACACCTTCAAAACCAATCAAACACTACCCTTTTCTACAATAGATTTAGCTAGCAAAAAGGAAATGGGCAAAACCAACTTATGTGTTGTTGCAAGAAGCTAAGAAAACAGCAAGTTATGGAGATGAACTGCAGCAAAAGAAAGAAAACCATCTACGGCAAAATTTCTGTTGTTATGTCGCAACTCCATTCACATGAACTTCACACATATAAAGCTCACCAAGCTCATGGGTTTATGAGAAATGCAGCAAAGAATCCAAGATGAAAGTTCATGGCTAAACTGGAGAATTGTAGCCAGGGAACAACATGTGTCAACTCATGGCTAGATGAAAAGTGCAGCAAAGGAACAACTAATGCAAGCTCATGGCTAAGCTGAGAAATGCAGCAAGGGAACTACAAATGCAAACTCATGGCTAGATGAAAAATGCAGCAAGGAACAAATAAGGGAAACTTCATGTGTCACGGCTGGAAAATTCTAGGACAGAAAGTTCGGCAGTTTTGACTTACTTATTCTCAGCAAACATTCGACCATAGCTCAAGCGTTTTAAGGATGCAAATGTACAAACTCAACACCTAAACTCCCCTTCCTTCCCTTCTACATAAGATTAAGCATGCAGCTTAAGCGCGAAAATTCATTGGACAGCCATGAAAAAAAAAAAAGACAGCCATAAGAATGCCACAGAAATTTCGGCCACTTGCTCATATGTTTTCCAATAAAGAATCAAACGTTTTTTCAAACCTTATTGAACCCAAATACACACAGCTTTGATTAAATACTTTCAAATCCAGGTTTGCAACTTTACACTAAGCAAATAACTACACAAACAAGCCAATCAAGAACAACAAAAATTAAACGGAAAGCCATGCCAAAAATCTAAAGCATATGTGCGCAAGACTGGTTCAATGGTTAATTTCAGCAAACATTTGGTTCTAATTTAAGGTTTTCAAGCCTTCCCAAACACGCACGTATATTGCATCTTCAACTCCAACCAAACACATAACTTACGTGCATTAAACCAAAGAGGAAAGTCAGCCATTTCAGAAAGCTTAGCTACCCAGAAATTATCAACCAAAATGAAAATCTGTTTGCCGTTCAACTGTGAGTCAAACTTCAGATTCAAAGCACTTCAGAAATAACTCACATTCATGCTAAAAATTGACTCAAACAAACCAGAAAACAAAGCCAATGAACCAGAGTTTTAATGAAAACCGGCAGGTTTGCAATGAGCCTGTTTGGCAAAGAAATTGCCTTAGATTGCCGCAAGACTCTTCATCATTTTTTGTTTTTTTTTTTTTGTGTAATCTTCGAACCCAAATCACAAACCTTTATTATTATCGAACCACATCCCAACAATCAATCATCATGTTTTCACATTCCAACACTTCCATATGCAAAAAATTTTCCCAGAAATTCTAACTTTTTGGCACCTTTACCATTAGAACAATCATGAAGAAATAGCCTAAGACAAACATGAAGAAATAGCCCAAGACAAAAAGGCATGATCAATGACTATCAAACAAAGCTGATTTCCCGACAAACAAACTGCTGAGTTACGGACCATGTCCAAACTATGTTCCAACCATGTTCAACCATCAAAACTCAGAACATCGAAACAAAATAAAACATCATATCAAACCATGTCCAAACCTGCAATTTTTAACGTGAACTCGCAGACCAAAAGTTGAAAATGTATAAAGTCTTAATGGAAAAGGAAAAACATACAAAATGCTGAGTTTATTTGGAGATACGAAACCAGAAAAGGACTACCTTTGTAGCCTATGAAGTTGAGATGTAAGAACCAAATTTCTGGGAGCTCGAATCTTCCGGCCGTTCACTGGAAAAAGTCGCAGCCTTGGAGACAGATTCTCTACCGTTCCCCTCTTCCTCGACTCTATCCTGCTCTCCTTCCCCCTTTTTGTTCTTCTTTACCCTCTTTTGGTTTCAACTCTCTCAACTCTCAGTTTCGATTCCTCCCTGATTTCTATTTCTTCCCTTTTCTTTTGCCGTGAATTCTCCCTATTTTCTCCCCAGATTTTTCAGCCGTTCCCCTCTCTCCAAAACCTCTCCTCTTCCAGTTTCGCCTAGCTGTTTGATTTTCATGCGCCGTTGCCCTCCAACTCTCCCCTTGCGGCTATCTTTCTCTCTTGTTTTTATATCCCCATTCAACCCTAAGAACCTCTGTCCTTTTTCCTGTATTTTGCAGCTTCAGGAGCCGTCCCCAGATTTCTTTGCAAACGGCGCAAGTCCGCAGCTTTCATGCTGCGGCAACAATTTTTTTTTTTTTTGCTAATTAAAACAGAAATTAATAACAATAAAAATGAAATAAATGATAATAACAAAATTTTATAATAACAGAAATTGATATTGAATAGCAAATTACAACTTCCATTTTTCATTCCATTTTTTTTTCCTTTTTTCCTTTTCTTTACTTAAATAAAAATAACAATAAAGAAATAACAATAAAATGCAATCAAAAACACAAATGCTTGTAACCTGAAATAATAATATATATTTTTCCTCTTTTCTTTGAAAAACAATTAAAATGTATCAAAAAGTAAATAATGCCTATTACACTAAAAAACTTTTCTTCAAATTCAAACTTTTCACTTTTTTTTCAAAAATAAGCCAGTATGCATTAAACCATTTTTCCCTTTTCTTTTTTTTCTCTAAAAAAAATCTACGCTAAAACTTATAAATTAAAAACTACAAAAACAACTAAAAACTAAAAAGGGAATAAAAATAAAATAAAACCTAAAAAAGCTAGACAAACGAAAATGAACTAAAATGCAAAACCGTCTAAACAAAAATCAACCAATTATCACTAAAACCAAACATACAAAATTAATTCAAAAATTTGGTGTCTACAGTTTGCCCCTCTTTGTCTGAGTTTTGAAAAAACTTGAGACAAAAAAGTAGACACCAAATACTTACCTGTGTTATTGGGCTGCAAAAGATTCCAACGAACAGGAATTATAACACGGGACTGACCCGAACATGCAAAATAAAACGGGACTGACCTGAACCAGAATTGAAAACGGGACTGACCCGAACAGAATTTAGACGGGACTGACCCGAACAGGAATTTAAAACGGGACTGACCCGAATCAGGAATTTAAAACGGGACTGACCCGAACAGGAATTTAAACGGGACTGACCCGAACAGAAATTTAAAACGGGACTGACCCGAACAGGAATTAAACGGGACTGACCCGAACAGGAATTGAAACGGGACTGACCCGAACAGGAATTGAAGACGGGACTGACCCGAACAGAAATTTAAAACGGGACTGACCCGAACAGAATTTAAACGGGACTGACCCGAACAGGAATTTAAACGGGACTGACCCGAACAGGAATTTAAAACGGGACTGACCCGAACAGAATTTAAACGGGACTGACCCGAACAGAATTAAAAACGGGACTGACCCGAACAGGAATTTAAACGGGACTGACCCGAACAGAAATTTAAAACGGGACTGACCCGAACAGAAATTAAACGGGACTGACCCGAACAGAAATTTAAACGGGACTGACCCGAACAGGAATTTAAACGGGACTGACCCGAACAGAATTTAAAACGGGACTGACCCGAACAGGAATTTAAAACGGGACTGACCCGAACAGAAATTTAAAACGGGACTGACCCGAACAGAATTTAAAAAAGGACTTCACTTGGGAAAGTTTAAACAATGAATTGAGAGTTTACCTGAAAGTAGTTCACACTTTTGCAGCAAAAGGGAGTTTTAATTTTTGTGACTGAAACGATAACTGATGTCGTTCTTAATGCTCAAACTTCGTTAACAACTTTATCACTTCACCGTTGCTTACTGGGGAGCCAGTTCTGACGTTGATTTAAGTGCGAGAAATAGAATGTTTGCAATGTTCCTGCAAGAAAAGAAAAAGTGGTAATGGACTCGCCACCATCATTTGATCCGATTAGTCTTGAGAATCGTGTAAACATGAGTCTTGTGATGCTTTTGCCTCTAGTTTGCGGCGTACACCTTAGTCGAGCTTGCAACTTTGAAACCTTTCAGATTCTGAGACTGATAAGCACGTGTTTACTACTTCACCCAAATCCGTGTAGCAGTCGTGTTACTTTTTAACCACTGCGATAGATGACCGAATTCCCCATCTTTGAACAAACCTTAGGGTTTATCATTCGTCCGAATTCAATGGTGAAAGAATGATGCATGAAAATGTCATATAAAACAATGATATATGCAGAATGAATTTCCTATGTCAGGCAAAAATGAGAATGCAAAAGAATACAAACAATCACAAACAGTCGAACACAAATAATTGAGAGGAACCAAGAGATTTATAAGAGTACATTTTGTAAACGAATGTTTGTACAAGTTTGGCCAAACAATATTATATTCGAAACTTGGGGTATATCTGTTTCGGAATTCGATACTGGCAGAAATATCACAAACATGAGGAAAAGTCTAAATGAACCAGGTCACCAGCTGTCCCTTCTTGTGCTCATCCGTTGCGAAAAACCGACCTTGGCGCCCCTTCGGGTTTTCACCAAGGTTGCCCCCACCCCTTTTTGATTGATTTTTTCTCTTTTTTTTTTTCTTTTTTGTGGCGCCCTTTCGGGTTTTCACCAAGAACAACGAAATCTCTTCACCACAGTTGACTCAGAAATATGCATTAAAGATTCCAGCATCAGTAAAATGCACTTCCCTTGAGAAATTGGGCGAAGGCATTACGGACATCACCTGCCAGTTGATTAACAAATTTTCTAGTAGAAATGCAGCAAGTGACGAAAGCCAGGACTTTGGGCTTTTGTAATGGAGACATGTGGGGTGTTTTCAAGAAAAGTTCAAGCTTAAAAGCAGATTTTGATAAGAGGTGTGAAATGAACTGAGATTGCACCATTTTGAAATGAAACCGAGGAAAATTTGCCCCAGTTTAATTGAATTTTCTCTTTTGCATTCTTTCATTGCATTTTTCATCACTTTTGCATTTTTCTTTAAAACTAAATTTGCCCCAGTGTAGGGTTCTCTCTTCTCTTTTCTTCTTCTTTTTTCTCACCTCCATGTCCTTGGCTTTAATGATGGCTCTCAGCTTCTCAATTTCCTCATACGGCTCATGTTGCAACCCTTGCATGGTGGAATCTTTCAACCAATCCTCGTATGGTGCGGTCATTACCCCCTTCTGTTTGAGCTCCGGAAGATAACGAATGTTTCTATCATCGGATATTGTTCTCCAAGATTCAGTGATTTGGCTCTTCATAGGGATCTCTTTTGGGCATACCCCCTGATCAAAGAAAATGGTGACTTCACTAAACTCGGAAATCGGTGGCGGCCCTTGAATGCGACCTAGTTGTCTAAGAAATCTCTTCGGGGTATACGAGATGATTCCTTGAGTACCCAGCAAGAGAACACGTTCGGATTTCTTAGTGCGAAGTATCGGCTCGAAACAGTATGTCCAATCTAATACCCACCTAATGTTGAAATCTTGCAATGTTTCCAAGTAGTCCACACATTCGGATGCGTTCTTTGGTAGATCTCCCTCGTTGACTCTTTTGGGATGTGTGACTACCCAATTATATCCAACCACCGGCAAACTATCGGCAACTGATGCTTGTCTACTAAAATGTCCCGTAGCCCATATGTATAAAACCAAGTTCGCCCCATGGAAAAACTTTTCTCCCTTTCGACAACCAGTACAAGCTAAGAAAATATCTGCGAGAATGGTCGGGACTATAGAACATTGCTTACCCTGAATTCCTAAGAAAAGGTCATTCACAATTTTTGCTGATTTGAAGGCTATCTTTTGATCTTTTCGCGAAAAGAGATAGGTCCCAGCCATAACTACCCCATATACTAGTAGCCTTTTGCGCTCCCATACGGCTTTGGAAGTGAACACAAAATCTGTCATATGCCTGTCGAATCCATCGCGTGGCGCAAATCGTTCAAACAGGATACTCACGGCGACGCCCTGATCTGACCCTCGTAGCACGGACTCTTTCAATCCTATAATTTGACAAAATTCGGCCTTGTCGGAAGCAAATGGAAACACCAAGGCAGTTCCTCGTGTGGGTAAACCAAGGAGGCCAGCTACTTCTTCGAGTGTTATAGTCATTTGCCTATTGCCTATTCTAAAAGCAGTACACTCGGGGTCCCAAAGATGAACTAAAGCCTCTACCAAATAATTGTTGGATTTGATCTGCTTAAAGTCTCCAATTGGTCCTAAAAATTGGGCTACTTGATTCAGTTCACTAGGTAACATGAAGGTGGGCCATTGTTGAACCTCAGTTGACGGTATTAACAATTGGTAGATGCGGCGAGGGCAAGCCATCTGATAATGAAGAAGGCAGTTTGTCAATTACCTTACCTACGAGTCTCATTCCTCCAGTTATGCGATAATTTAAACGTGCAGTCCCTTGAAGGGTTAAATACCCATGGGACACAAAAGGGTTGGTTTCATTCCTAAAACGGGATTCCCTACGTGGCGTTCCCTTTCTAGGGTTTATGCATGATGCCATTTTATTAAAATAATAAAATATGCAATTTGAAAAGGAAACATGACCTAAGGAACCCTTTATTTTGCCAAGGTAGGCCTAAAATGGTATGGCATTATGAATTTATGAACAAAATAAACCATAATTCGTCAAACGTGCAATAGCCTATCTACAAGGGTAGGTCCTAAAAGAAGGTCATGCCAGACCTTTTATCTCTTAATGTTTGTGAATGCAAAGACAAAAGACAAGGAAACGTGAGCTCAACACATAATCACATAACACATTGTTTGTGAATGTTTGTGAATGCAAAGACAAAAGACAAGGAAACGTGAGCTCAACACATAATCACATAACACATTGGACAATTAAGCAACAAAGACAGATAAAGAAAGAGGGGTGGGACCCCTCCCCTCGTGAAATAGTGTTTCCTAATTTAGGGTACGGTTGACTCTACCCTAGGCAATTCTAGCATGGATGCATGAGGTTTGGCTTACTAATGCATCTAGACTCGATAGGTCATAGGCCCCCGAGCCTTCAGACTTAGAAACCAAGGGTCATCAATCCCAAGGTTCTTTGTCGGTGGCTCGAGCGATTCCCCAAACACCGCTACGCACACATCGTGTCACGGCTACGTGTTTGAGTGAATCTATCAAAACCTCAATCTTCGACCAAAAGCTAAAGGCTATCAACCAATAGCTTTAAGCGGAAGATTGAGTGACCCATTGGAACATGCTACACACACATCGTGTCGTGATCACATGTCCAAGTGAGTCACCTAATCCTAATAGGGTGGAGTGGCGTGACAAGCCACTAAAGAAAAATAAAAGGGATAAAAGAAGTAAAGCGTATGCTCGTATGCTAGTGCTCGTTTGGAGGGAAAGGGTCAAGAATCAACGCGAGGCTCTAGGGTGACCCATACCTCCCAAAATGCAATGCAAGCGCGAGATAACAAATAAACATTCATTCAAACATCCAATCATACATACGTGAGTGAGAGAGCTTGATACGTGAGCGAATCAAAAAATGAAAAAAATGCAACCCTAATATCCAAATGCAATTCATAAAAGGGGTAGAAAAAGGAAAAAGAATGGTTAAATAAAAAAAGCTCGGACCCACTTAGGAAGTCCCCAGTGGAGTCGCCAACTGTCGCGCCCCATTTTTTGATAAATAAATAAAATGATTGTTTTTGTGATTTTATTGGTTTGGAAAAAGTGAATTTTTTGATAAAAATAAAAATGGGTCTAAATGGGACTTTTGAAAATGCGACGATTTGACCCAAGAAAAATAGTTCAAAAAGGGTTTTTTATATGAAAAATGGAGTCGCCACTTGGTATAGAGTTAGGGTGTACCAAGTCACCCAAAAAGTGAATTTTTTAAGGAAAAAAGTAAGAAACCCTTTTGAACGACTCCTAGTCCACGCAAACAAAGAAAAAGGTTCGGGAGTCACATTTGACGAAGGGGAAGGCAAGGATAAAAATCCAAGACACCCCTTCGACCTAGCCAAGGCTAGTTGCGTGATTTAACCCTTATTTTCCTAATTTTTTCTACCCAAAATATGTATTGCAAATTTAGACATGACTAATGAATGAGAAATGCAATCCTAAATCTAAGAAATGTTTCTTGTGAGGCTTTTGGTCCCATTCACATGAATTGTGAAGGCCAATAAGAAGTACCTCATAGAAAATCATGAATGATGCAAATGAGGACTCAAAATAAGAGTGTAAGGGTGCAAAGTGTAGAAAAGTGCATGTGTGCAATTTGAAAGTGTTTGTGTGCAAATGAATGAAAATATAAGTGCTCGTGTGCAAGTGAACGAAAATAGCAAATATATATAAGTAAAAAGACAGGTGCAATGTGTGAGGTGAAAAATAAAGAAGTGAAGAAGTGTGTGAATATGGCATGTGAATTAAAATATATAATTAGATGGGAAAAATAAGAGAAAATGATATGAAAATGCATGAATTTAGAGGAATGCATCAGGTCGGGTACGGGAATGACCTCTAGTTTTATGATTTTAATTTTCCCTCGGATTAGAAGGTAAAACTAGCGTGCTAAGGCTATCGAGTAGCCACACTCGCTCGTTTCCCTTATCAAGAGGGGATTTTCACGCAAATGAACCCTAACTAGCATGAAATGCAAAAAATCCTAAAAATGGAGGGAAAAGGGGTTCGAGGGGCATGCAAAATGATAAAACTAAAAAGAATGCATGACATGTAATGAACATGCAAACATGTACTAACGGGGGGGAAATCCCTAAGGGTCTAGCGTTGGACTAGCCCATTCTATGAATTCCGACTAGCGTTGGACTAGTGGAAACGTACATTCATCCATTCCATTCATCTACACTATGAAAAGCGAGTAGACATGCGAATCACCTAAAACACATAGCACGCAACGCTTAGCATGCTCGACTAGATGCAAAAATCCTAATAAAGCATTTAACATATAACACATAGGCATGCAACCATTTCATTTGCTAACTAAAACAAAGGGGAAAGGGAAAATGGACCAAATTACTTGCTATGCCCTATCTATTACAAGCCAAGAGGTGTACACATACCCCATTAATAAAAATCAAAAGTAAATGAAATAAATGAAAGGAAATAAGGAGAGGCTAGGAAAGCAAGTAGACATGCAAATTTCAATTAGCACATTAGTCCACATAGGAGAGAAACAAAAGGGGTAAAAGAGATTATACCTCCCCGTTGGTGATACTAAGGAAGTAAACAAACTCAACTTGGCTAGAGTCACCCAAGAAAAGACTAATTTAGGCTAAAATCACCAAAAACAAAAGATTAATGCACCAATTTAGTGATAAGATATAAACTAAACAATTTGAACCCATCAAACATCAAACTTTCCCTCAATTGCAACTCAATGAAGTCAAAACTACTTAAAAACCAAGGCAAAAAGCATGATCATCCAATCCCCAAGCATAACATCTACTAAAGACCCAAAAGCAAGCACTACTCAATCATTTGAATCTAATAAATCGTTTAAGCACTTCAAAGATTCCAAAAATAAAGAAAGAGTCAAACAATGATTGAAGTTGCAATGATTTTAGGACTTAATTACAAGATACTAAAACATGCTTGGGCTATTGTGGCACAAAGAGAAACTTAGAGGGATCAAATTGATTAAATGTTCCAATTACTTGGGCCATGTGGCATAAGGGGAAACTTGAGGGGGCAAAGTGCTACATTTAGAAATATTGGCATGCATGCATACGTGAAGAACAAAATTTTCTGCAACAAACAAGAAACTTTCGGCAAACAACAAGGAAATTTCGGCAGCAACAAGAAAATCTTGGTAGGCTAAGCTAGCTCATCCGCAAATTCATCTATGAATCTTTAGTTAGCAAAGCATTAAACTAACTCCAATTAAAGCATGCTTAAACAATACTTAATCAAAGTAATTTCTTGCAAGTTTACAAAATCAAAAAACTGCTGCACTTTTGTTACAAAACCAACTCAAAGATTGCTGCATTTGCATTTTTTTCAAACAGATTTTGGCAAAAACTAAAGCCAAGTTTGGACAAGTTTTATCTAGCAACATCCCCACCTTGAGTCAAACAACATAACACCCAACTTGGTTCCCCCAAACAAACCAAAACATAGCAGGAACAAACATGCAAGTGCTAGGAAATTTTATGCCAAGAAGATTCAATGTTCCTAACCTCATCAAAATTCCAGCAATGTTTAAACGTTGTTCAAACTATTTAGAGCCAAACGTACACCTTCAAAACCAATCAAACACTACCCTTTTCTACAATAGATTTAGCTAGCAAAAAGGAAATGGGCAAAACCAACTTATGTGTTGTTGCAAGAAGCTAAGAAAACAGCAAGTTATGGAGATGAACTGCAGCAAAAGAAAGAAAACCATCTACGGCAAAATTTCTGTTGTTATGTCGCAACTCCATTCACATGAACTTCACACATATAAAGCTCACCAAGCTCATGGGTTTATGAGAAATGCAGCAAAGAATCCAAGATGAAAGTTCATGGCTAAACTGGAGAATTGTAGCCAGGGAACAACATGTGTCAACTCATGGCTAGATGAAAAGTGCAGCAAAGGAACAACTAATGCAAGCTCATGGCTAAGCTGAGAAATGCAGCAAGGGAACTACAAATGCAAACTCATGGCTAGATGAAAAATGCAGCAAGGAACAAATAAGGGAAACTTCATGTGTCACGGCTGGAAAATTCTAGGACAGAAAGTTCGGCAGTTTTGACTTACTTATTCTCAGCAAACATTCGACCATAGCTCAAGCGTTTTAAGGATGCAAATGTACAAACTCAACACCTAAACTCCCCTTCCTTCCCTTCTACATAAGATTAAGCATGCAGCTTAAGCGCGAAAATTCATTGGACAGCCATGAAAAAAAAAAAAGACAGCCATAAGAATGCCACAGAAATTTCGGCCACTTGCTCATATGTTTTCCAATAAAGAATCAAACGTTTTTTCAAACCTTATTGAACCCAAATACACACAGCTTTGATTAAATACTTTCAAATCCAGGTTTGCAACTTTACACTAAGCAAATAACTACACAAACAAGCCAATCAAGAACAACAAAAATTAAACGGAAAGCCATGCCAAAAATCTAAAGCATATGTGCGCAAGACTGGTTCAATGGTTAATTTCAGCAAACATTTGGTTCTAATTTAAGGTTTTCAAGCCTTCCCAAACACGCACGTATATTGCATCTTCAACTCCAACCAAACACATAACTTACGTGCATTAAACCAAAGAGGAAAGTCAGCCATTTCAGAAAGCTTAGCTACCCAGAAATTATCAACCAAAATGAAAATCTGTTTGCCGTTCAACTGTGAGTCAAACTTCAGATTCAAAGCACTTCAGAAATAACTCACATTCATGCTAAAAATTGACTCAAACAAACCAGAAAACAAAGCCAATGAACCAGAGTTTTAATGAAAACCGGCAGGTTTGCAATGAGCCTGTTTGGCAAAGAAATTGCCTTAGATTGCCGCAAGACTCTTCATCATTTTTTGTTTTTTTTTTTTTGTGTAATCTTCGAACCCAAATCACAAACCTTTATTATTATCGAACCACATCCCAACAATCAATCATCATGTTTTCACATTCCAACACTTCCATATGCAAAAAATTTTCCCAGAAATTCTAACTTTTTGGCACCTTTACCATTAGAACAATCATGAAGAAATAGCCTAAGACAAACATGAAGAAATAGCCCAAGACAAAAAGGCATGATCAATGACTATCAAACAAAGCTGATTTCCCGACAAACAAACTGCTGAGTTACGGACCATGTCCAAACTATGTTCCAACCATGTTCAACCATCAAAACTCAGAACATCGAAACAAAATAAAACATCATATCAAACCATGTCCAAACCTGCAATTTTTAACGTGAACTCGCAGACCAAAAGTTGAAAATGTATAAAGTCTTAATGGAAAAGGAAAAACATACAAAATGCTGAGTTTATTTGGAGATACGAAACCAGAAAAGGACTACCTTTGTAGCCTATGAAGTTGAGATGTAAGAACCAAATTTCTGGGAGCTCGAATCTTCCGGCCGTTCACTGGAAAAAGTCGCAGCCTTGGAGACAGATTCTCTACCGTTCCCCTCTTCCTCGACTCTATCCTGCTCTCCTTCCCCCTTTTTGTTCTTCTTTACCCTCTTTTGGTTTCAACTCTCTCAACTCTCAGTTTCGATTCCTCCCTGATTTCTATTTCTTCCCTTTTCTTTTGCCGTGAATTCTCCCTATTTTCTCCCCAGATTTTTCAGCCGTTCCCCTCTCTCCAAAACCTCTCCTCTTCCAGTTTCGCCTAGCTGTTTGATTTTCATGCGCCGTTGCCCTCCAACTCTCCCCTTGCGGCTATCTTTCTCTCTTGTTTTTATATCCCCATTCAACCCTAAGAACCTCTGTCCTTTTTCCTGTATTTTGCAGCTTCAGGAGCCGTCCCCAGATTTCTTTGCAAACGGCGCAAGTCCGCAGCTTTCATGCTGCGGCAACAATTTTTTTTTTTTTTGCTAATTAAAACAGAAATTAATAACAATAAAAATGAAATAAATGATAATAACAAAATTTTATAATAACAGAAATTGATATTGAATAGCAAATTACAACTTCCATTTTTCATTCCATTTTTTTTTCCTTTTTTCCTTTTCTTTACTTAAATAAAAATAACAATAAAGAAATAACAATAAAATGCAATCAAAAACACAAATGCTTGTAACCTGAAATAATAATATATATTTTTCCTCTTTTCTTTGAAAAACAATTAAAATGTATCAAAAAGTAAATAATGCCTATTACACTAAAAAACTTTTCTTCAAATTCAAACTTTTCACTTTTTTTTCAAAAATAAGCCAGTATGCATTAAACCATTTTTCCCTTTTCTTTTTTTTCTCTAAAAAAAATCTACGCTAAAACTTATAAATTAAAAACTACAAAAACAACTAAAAACTAAAAAGGGAATAAAAATAAAATAAAACCTAAAAAAGCTAGACAAACGAAAATGAACTAAAATGCAAAACCGTCTAAACAAAAATCAACCAATTATCACTAAAACCAAACATACAAAATTAATTCAAAAATTTGGTGTCTACAGTTTGCCCCTCTTTGTCTGAGTTTTGAAAAAACTTGAGACAAAAAAGTAGACACCAAATACTTACCTGTGTTATTGGGCTGCAAAAGATTCCAACGAACAGGAATTATAACACGGGACTGACCCGAACATGCAAAATAAAACGGGACTGACCTGAACCAGAATTGAAAACGGGACTGACCCGAACAGAATTTAGACGGGACTGACCCGAACAGGAATTTAAAACGGGACTGACCCGAATCAGGAATTTAAAACGGGACTGACCCGAACAGGAATTTAAACGGGACTGACCCGAACAGAAATTTAAAACGGGACTGACCCGAACAGGAATTAAACGGGACTGACCCGAACAGGAATTGAAACGGGACTGACCCGAACAGGAATTGAAGACGGGACTGACCCGAACAGAAATTTAAAACGGGACTGACCCGAACAGAATTTAAACGGGACTGACCCGAACAGGAATTTAAACGGGACTGACCCGAACAGGAATTTAAAACGGGACTGACCCGAACAGAATTTAAACGGGACTGACCCGAACAGAATTAAAAACGGGACTGACCCGAACAGGAATTTAAACGGGACTGACCCGAACAGAAATTTAAAACGGGACTGACCCGAACAGAAATTAAACGGGACTGACCCGAACAGAAATTTAAACGGGACTGACCCGAACAGGAATTTAAACGGGACTGACCCGAACAGAATTTAAAACGGGACTGACCCGAACAGGAATTTAAAACGGGACTGACCCGAACAGAAATTTAAAACGGGACTGACCCGAACAGAATTTAAAAAAGGACTTCACTTGGGAAAGTTTAAACAATGAATTGAGAGTTTACCTGAAAGTAGTTCACACTTTTGCAGCAAAAGGGAGTTTTAATTTTTGTGACTGAAACGATAACTGATGTCGTTCTTAATGCTCAAACTTCGTTAACAACTTTATCACTTCACCGTTGCTTACTGGGGAGCCAGTTCTGACGTTGATTTAAGTGCGAGAAATAGAATGTTTGCAATGTTCCTGCAAGAAAAGAAAAAGTGGTAATGGACTCGCCACCATCATTTGATCCGATTAGTCTTGAGAATCGTGTAAACATGAGTCTTGTGATGCTTTTGCCTCTAGTTTGCGGCGTACACCTTAGTCGAGCTTGCAACTTTGAAACCTTTCAGATTCTGAGACTGATAAGCACGTGTTTACTACTTCACCCAAATCCGTGTAGCAGTCGTGTTACTTTTTAACCACTGCGATAGATGACCGAATTCCCCATCTTTGAACAAACCTTAGGGTTTATCATTCGTCCGAATTCAATGGTGAAAGAATGATGCATGAAAATGTCATATAAAACAATGATATATGCAGAATGAATTTCCTATGTCAGGCAAAAATGAGAATGCAAAAGAATACAAACAATCACAAACAGTCGAACACAAATAATTGAGAGGAACCAAGAGATTTATAAGAGTACATTTTGTAAACGAATGTTTGTACAAGTTTGGCCAAACAATATTATATTCGAAACTTGGGGTATATCTGTTTCGGAATTCGATACTGGCAGAAATATCACAAACATGAGGAAAAGTCTAAATGAACCAGGTCACCAGCTGTCCCTTCTTGTGCTCATCCGTTGCGAAAAACCGACCTTGGCGCCCCTTCGGGTTTTCACCAAGGTTGCCCCCACCCCTTTTTGATTGATTTTTTCTCTTTTTTTTTTTCTTTTTTGTGGCGCCCTTTCGGGTTTTCACCAAGAACAACGAAATCTCTTCACCACAGTTGACTCAGAAATATGCATTAAAGATTCCAGCATCAGTAAAATGCACTTCCCTTGAGAAATTGGGCGAAGGCATTACGGACATCACCTGCCAGTTGATTAACAAATTTTCTAGTAGAAATGCAGCAAGTGACGAAAGCCAGGACTTTGGGCTTTTGTAATGGAGACATGTGGGGTGTTTTCAAGAAAAGTTCAAGCTTAAAAGCAGATTTTGATAAGAGGTGTGAAATGAACTGAGATTGCACCATTTTGAAATGAAACCGAGGAAAATTTGCCCCAGTTTAATTGAATTTTCTCTTTTGCATTCTTTCATTGCATTTTTCATCACTTTTGCATTTTTCTTTAAAACTAAATTTGCCCCAGTGTAGGGTTCTCTCTTCTCTTTTCTTCTTCTTTTTTCTCACCTCCATGTCCTTGGCTTTAATGATGGCTCTCAGCTTCTCAATTTCCTCATACGGCTCATGTTGCAACCCTTGCATGGTGGAATCTTTCAACCAATCCTCGTATGGTGCGGTCATTACCCCCTTCTGTTTGAGCTCCGGAAGATAACGAATGTTTCTATCATCGGATATTGTTCTCCAAGATTCAGTGATTTGGCTCTTCATAGGGATCTCTTTTGGGCATACCCCCTGATCAAAGAAAATGGTGACTTCACTAAACTCGGAAATCGGTGGCGGCCCTTGAATGCGACCTAGTTGTCTAAGAAATCTCTTCGGGGTATACGAGATGATTCCTTGAGTACCCAGCAAGAGAACACGTTCGGATTTCTTAGTGCGAAGTATCGGCTCGAAACAGTATGTCCAATCTAATACCCACCTAATGTTGAAATCTTGCAATGTTTCCAAGTAGTCCACACATTCGGATGCGTTCTTTGGTAGATCTCCCTCGTTGACTCTTTTGGGATGTGTGACTACCCAATTATATCCAACCACCGGCAAACTATCGGCAACTGATGCTTGTCTACTAAAATGTCCCGTAGCCCATATGTATAAAACCAAGTTCGCCCCATGGAAAAACTTTTCTCCCTTTCGACAACCAGTACAAGCTAAGAAAATATCTGCGAGAATGGTCGGGACTATAGAACATTGCTTACCCTGAATTCCTAAGAAAAGGTCATTCACAATTTTTGCTGATTTGAAGGCTATCTTTTGATCTTTTCGCGAAAAGAGATAGGTCCCAGCCATAACTACCCCATATACTAGTAGCCTTTTGCGCTCCCATACGGCTTTGGAAGTGAACACAAAATCTGTCATATGCCTGTCGAATCCATCGCGTGGCGCAAATCGTTCAAACAGGATACTCACGGCGACGCCCTGATCTGACCCTCGTAGCACGGACTCTTTCAATCCTATAATTTGACAAAATTCGGCCTTGTCGGAAGCAAATGGAAACACCAAGGCAGTTCCTCGTGTGGGTAAACCAAGGAGGCCAGCTACTTCTTCGAGTGTTATAGTCATTTGCCTATTGCCTATTCTAAAAGCAGTACACTCGGGGTCCCAAAGATGAACTAAAGCCTCTACCAAATAATTGTTGGATTTGATCTGCTTAAAGTCTCCAATTGGTCCTAAAAATTGGGCTACTTGATTCAGTTCACTAGGTAACATGAAGGTGGGCCATTGTTGAACCTCAGTTGACGGTATTAACAATTGGTAGATGCGGCGAGGGCAAGCCATCTGATAATGAAGAAGGCAGTTTGTCAATTACCTTACCTACGAGTCTCATTCCTCCAGTTATGCGATAATTTAAACGTGCAGTCCCTTGAAGGGTTAAATACCCATGGGACACAAAAGGGTTGGTTTCATTCCTAAAACGGGATTCCCTACGTGGCGTTCCCTTTCTAGGGTTTATGCATGATGCCATTTTATTAAAATAATAAAATATGCAATTTGAAAAGGAAACATGACCTAAGGAACCCTTTATTTTGCCAAGGTAGGCCTAAAATGGTATGGCATTATGAATTTATGAACAAAATAAACCATAATTCGTCAAACGTGCAATAGCCTATCTACAAGGGTAGGTCCTAAAAGAAGGTCATGCCAGACCTTTTATCTCTTAATGTTTGTGAATGCAAAGACAAAAGACAAGGAAACGTGAGCTCAACACATAATCACATAACACATTGTTTGTGAATGTTTGTGAATGCAAAGACAAAAGACAAGGAAACGTGAGCTCAACACATAATCACATAACACATTGGACAATTAAGCAACAAAGACAGATAAAGAAAGAGGGGTGGGACCCCTCCCCTCGTGAAATAGTGTTTCCTAATTTAGGGTACGGTTGACTCTACCCTAGGCAATTCTAGCATGGATGCATGAGGTTTGGCTTACTAATGCATCTAGACTCGATAGGTCATAGGCCCCCGAGCCTTCAGACTTAGAAACCAAGGGTCATCAATCCCAAGGTTCTTTGTCGGTGGCTCGAGCGATTCCCCAAACACCGCTACGCACACATCGTGTCACGGCTACGTGTTTGAGTGAATCTATCAAAACCTCAATCTTCGACCAAAAGCTAAAGGCTATCAACCAATAGCTTTAAGCGGAAGATTGAGTGACCCATTGGAACATGCTACACACACATCGTGTCGTGATCACATGTCCAAGTGAGTCACCTAATCCTAATAGGGTGGAGTGGCGTGACAAGCCACTAAAGAAAAATAAAAGGGATAAAAGAAGTAAAGCGTATGCTCGTATGCTAGTGCTCGTTTGGAGGGAAAGGGTCAAGAATCAACGCGAGGCTCTAGGGTGACCCATACCTCCCAAAATGCAATGCAAGCGCGAGATAACAAATAAACATTCATTCAAACATCCAATCATACATACGTGAGTGAGAGAGCTTGATACGTGAGCGAATCAAAAAATGAAAAAAATGCAACCCTAATATCCAAATGCAATTCATAAAAGGGGTAGAAAAAGGAAAAAGAATGGTTAAATAAAAAAAGCTCGGACCCACTTAGGAAGTCCCCAGTGGAGTCGCCAACTGTCGCGCCCCATTTTTTGATAAATAAATAAAATGATTGTTTTTGTGATTTTATTGGTTTGGAAAAAGTGAATTTTTTGATAAAAATAAAAATGGGTCTAAATGGGACTTTTGAAAATGCGACGATTTGACCCAAGAAAAATAGTTCAAAAAGGGTTTTTTATATGAAAAATGGAGTCGCCACTTGGTATAGAGTTAGGGTGTACCAAGTCACCCAAAAAGTGAATTTTTTAAGGAAAAAAGTAAGAAACCCTTTTGAACGACTCCTAGTCCACGCAAACAAAGAAAAAGGTTCGGGAGTCACATTTGACGAAGGGGAAGGCAAGGATAAAAATCCAAGACACCCCTTCGACCTAGCCAAGGCTAGTTGCGTGATTTAACCCTTATTTTCCTAATTTTTTCTACCCAAAATATGTATTGCAAATTTAGACATGACTAATGAATGAGAAATGCAATCCTAAATCTAAGAAATGTTTCTTGTGAGGCTTTTGGTCCCATTCACATGAATTGTGAAGGCCAATAAGAAGTACCTCATAGAAAATCATGAATGATGCAAATGAGGACTCAAAATAAGAGTGTAAGGGTGCAAAGTGTAGAAAAGTGCATGTGTGCAATTTGAAAGTGTTTGTGTGCAAATGAATGAAAATATAAGTGCTCGTGTGCAAGTGAACGAAAATAGCAAATATATATAAGTAAAAAGACAGGTGCAATGTGTGAGGTGAAAAATAAAGAAGTGAAGAAGTGTGTGAATATGGCATGTGAATTAAAATATATAATTAGATGGGAAAAATAAGAGAAAATGATATGAAAATGCATGAATTTAGAGGAATGCATCAGGTCGGGTACGGGAATGACCTCTAGTTTTATGATTTTAATTTTCCCTCGGATTAGAAGGTAAAACTAGCGTGCTAAGGCTATCGAGTAGCCACACTCGCTCGTTTCCCTTATCAAGAGGGGATTTTCACGCAAATGAACCCTAACTAGCATGAAATGCAAAAAATCCTAAAAATGGAGGGAAAAGGGGTTCGAGGGGCATGCAAAATGATAAAACTAAAAAGAATGCATGACATGTAATGAACATGCAAACATGTACTAACGGGGGGGAAATCCCTAAGGGTCTAGCGTTGGACTAGCCCATTCTATGAATTCCGACTAGCGTTGGACTAGTGGAAACGTACATTCATCCATTCCATTCATCTACACTATGAAAAGCGAGTAGACATGCGAATCACCTAAAACACATAGCACGCAACGCTTAGCATGCTCGACTAGATGCAAAAATCCTAATAAAGCATTTAACATATAACACATAGGCATGCAACCATTTCATTTGCTAACTAAAACAAAGGGGAAAGGGAAAATGGACCAAATTACTTGCTATGCCCTATCTATTACAAGCCAAGAGGTGTACACATACCCCATTAATAAAAATCAAAAGTAAATGAAATAAATGAAAGGAAATAAGGAGAGGCTAGGAAAGCAAGTAGACATGCAAATTTCAATTAGCACATTAGTCCACATAGGAGAGAACTTTCCCTCAATTGCAACTCAATGAAGTCAAAACTACTTAAAAACCAAGGCAAAAAGCATGATCATCCAATCCCCAAGCATAACATCTACTAAAGACCCAAAAGCAAGCACTACTCAATCATTTGAATCTAATAAATCGTTTAAGCACTTCAAAGATTCCAAAAATAAAGAAAGAGTCAAACAATGATTGAAGTTGCAATGATTTTAGGACTTAATTACAAGATACTAAAACATGCTTGGGCTATTGTGGCACAAAGAGAAACTTAGAGGGATCAAATTGATTAAATGTTCCAATTACTTGGGCCATGTGGCATAAGGGGAAACTTGAGGGGGCAAAGTGCTACATTTAGAAATATTGGCATGCATGCATACGTGAAGAACAAAATTTTCTGCAACAAACAAGAAACTTTCGGCAAACAACAAGGAAATTTCGGCAGCAACAAGAAAATCTTGGTAGGCTAAGCTAGCTCATCCGCAAATTCATCTATGAATCTTTAGTTAGCAAAGCATTAAACTAACTCCAATTAAAGCATGCTTAAACAATACTTAATCAAAGTAATTTCTTGCAAGTTTACAAAATCAAAAAACTGCTGCACTTTTGTTACAAAACCAACTCAAAGATTGCTGCATTTGCATTTTTTTCAAACAGATTTTGGCAAAAACTAAAGCCAAGTTTGGACAAGTTTTATCTAGCAACATCCCCACCTTGAGTCAAACAACATAACACCCAACTTGGTTCCCCCAAACAAACCAAAACATAGCAGGAACAAACATGCAAGTGCTAGGAAATTTTATGCCAAGAAGATTCAATGTTCCTAACCTCATCAAAATTCCAGCAATGTTTAAACGTTGTTCAAACTATTTAGAGCCAAACGTACACCTTCAAAACCAATCAAACACTACCCTTTTCTACAATAGATTTAGCTAGCAAAAAGGAAATGGGCAAAACCAACTTATGTGTTGTTGCAAGAAGCTAAGAAAACAGCAAGTAAAACGGGACTGACCCGAACAGAATTTAAACGGGACTGACTCGAACAGAATTTAAAAAAGGACTTCACTTGGGAAAGTTTAAACAATGAATTGAGAGTTTACCTGAAAGTAGTTCACACTTTTGCAGCAAAAGGGAGTTTTAATTTTTGTGACTGAAACGATAACTGATGTCGTTCTTAATGCTCAAACTTCGTTAACAACTTTATCACTTCACCGTTGCTTACTGGGGAGCCAGTTCTGACGTTGATTTAAGTGCGAGAAATAGAATGTTTGCAATGTTCCTGCAAGAAAAGAAAAAGTGGTAATGGACTCGCCACCATCATTTGATCCGATTAGTCTTGAGAATCGTGTAAACATGAGTCTTGTGATGCTTTTGCCTCTAGTTTGCGGCGTACACCTTAGTCGAGCTTGCAACTTTGAAACCTTTCAGATTCTGAGACTGATAAGCACGTGTTTACTACTTCACCCAAATCCGTGTAGCAGTCGTGTTACTTTTTAACCACTGCGATAGATGACCGAATTCCCCATCTTTGAACAAACCTTAGGGTTTATCATTCGTCCGAATTCAATGGTGAAAGAATGATGCATGAAAATGTCATATAAAACAATGATATATGCAGAATGAATTTCCTATGTCAGGCAAAAATGAGAATGCAAAAGAATACAAACAATCACAAACAGTCGAACACAAATAATTGAGAGGAACCAAGAGATTTATAAGAGTACATTTTGTAAAAGAATGTTTGTACAAGTTTGGCCAAACAATATTATATTCGAAACTTGGGGTATATCTGTTTCGGAATTCGATACTGGCAGAAATATCACAAACATGAGGAAAAGTCTAAATGAACCAGGTCACCAGCTGTCCCTTCTTGTGCTCATCCGTTGCGAAAAACCGACCTTGGCGCCCCTTCGGGTTTTCACCAAGGTTGCCCCCACCCCTTTTTGATTGATTTTTTCTCTTTTTTTTTCTTTTTTGTGGCGCCCTTTCGGGTTTTCACCAAGAACAACGAAATCTCTTCACCACAGTTGACTCAGAAATATGCATTAAAGATTCCAGCATCAGTAAAATGCACTTCCCTTGAGAAATTGGGCGAAGGCATTACGGACATCACCTGCCAGTTGATTAACAAATTTTCTAGTAGAAATGCAGCAAGTGACGAAAGCCAGGACTTTGGGCTTTTGTAATGGAGACATGTGGGGTGTTTTCAAGAAAAGTTCAAGCTTAAAAGCAGATTTTGATAAGAGGTGTGAAATGAACTGAGATTGCACCATTTTGAAATGAAACCGAGGAAAATTTGCCCCAGTTTAATTGAATTTTCTCTTTTGCATTCTTTCATTGCATTTTTCATCACTTTTGCATTTTTCTTTAAAACTAAATTTGCCCCAGTGTAGGGTTCTCTCTTCTCTTTTCTTCTTCTTTTTTCTCACCTCCATGTCCTTGGCTTTAATGATGGCTCTTTCTTAGTGCGAAGTATCGGCTCGAAACAGTATGTCCAATCTAATACCCACCTAATGTTGAAATCTTGCAATGTTTCCAAGTAGTCCACACATTCGGATGCGTTCTTTGGTAGATCTCCCTCGTTGACTCTTTTGGGATGTGTGACTACCCAATTATATCCAACCACCGGCAAACTATCGGCAACTGATGCTTGTCTACTAAAATGTCCCGTAGCCCATATGTATAAAACCAAGTTCGCCCCATGGAAAAACTTTTCTCCCTTTCGACAACCAGTACAAGCTAAGAAAATATCTGCGAGAATGGTCGGGACTATAGAACATTGCTTACCCTGAATTCCTAAGAAAAGGTCATTCACAATTTTTGCTGATTTGAAGGCTATCTTTTGATCTTTTCGCGAAAAGAGATAGGTCCCAGCCATAACTACCCCATATACTAGTAGCCTTTTGCGCTCCCATACGGCTTTGGAAGTGAACACAAAATCTGTCATATGCCTGTCGAATCCATCGCGTGGCGCAAATCGTTCAAACAGGATACTCACGGCGACGCCCTGATCTGACCCTCGTAGCACGGACTCTTTCAATCCTATAATTTGACAAAATTCGGCCTTGTCGGAAGCAAATGGAAACACCAAGGCAGTTCCTCGTGTGGGTAAACCAAGGAGGCCAGCTACTTCTTCGAGTGTTATAGTCATTTGCCTATTGCCTATTCTAAAAGCAGTACACTCGGGGTCCCAAAGATGAACTAAAGCCTCTACCAAATAATTGTTGGATTTGATCTGCTTAAAGTCTCCAATTGGTCCTAAAAATTGGGCTACTTGATTCAGTTCACTAGGTAACATGAAGGTGGGCCATTGTTGAACCTCAGTTGACGGTATTAACAATTGGTAGATGCGGCGAGGGCAAGCCATCTGATAATGAAGAAGGCAGTTTGTCAATTACCTTACCTACGAGTCTCATTCCTCCAGTTATGCGATAATTTAAACGTGCAGTCCCTTGAAGGGTTAAATACCCATGGGACACAAAAGGGTTGGTTTCATTCCTAAAACGGGATTCCCTACGTGGCGTTCCCTTTCTAGGGTTTATGCATGATGCCATTTTATTAAAATAATAAAATATGCAATTTGAAAAGGAAACATGACCTAAGGAACCCTTTATTTTGCCAAGGTAGGCCTAAAATGGTATGGCATTATGAATTTATGAACAAAATAAACCATAATTCGTCAAACGTGCAATAGCCTATCTACAAGGGTAGGTCCTAAAAGAAGGTCATGCCAGACCTTTTATCTCTTAATGTTTGTGAATGCAAAGACAAAAGACAAGGAAACGTGAGCTCAACACATAATCACATAACACATTGTTTGTGAATGTTTGTGAATGCAAAGACAAAAGACAAGGAAACGTGAGCTCAACACATAATCACATAACACATTGGACAATTAAGCAACAAAGACAGATAAAGAAAGAGGGGTGGGACCCCTCCCCTCGTGAAATAGTGTTTCCTAATTTAGGGTACGGTTGACTCTACCCTAGGCAATTCTAGCATGGATGCATGAGGTTTGGCTTACTAATGCATCTAGACTCGATAGGTCATAGGCCCCCGAGCCTTCAGACTTAGAAACCAAGGGTCATCAATCCCAAGGTTCTTTGTCGGTGGCTCGAGCGATTCCCCAAACACCGCTACGCACACATCGTGTCACGGCTACGTGTTTGAGTGAATCTATCAAAACCTCAATCTTCGACCAAAAGCTAAAGGCTATCAACCAATAGCTTTAAGCGGAAGATTGAGTGACCCATTGGAACATGCTACACACACATCGTGTCGTGATCACATGTCCAAGTGAGTCACCTAATCCTAATAGGGTGGAGTGGCGTGACAAGCCACTAAAGAAAAATAAAAGGGATAAAAGAAGTAAAGCGTATGCTCGTATGCTAGTGCTCGTTTGGAGGGAAAGGGTCAAGAATCAACGCGAGGCTCTAGGGTGACCCATACCTCCCAAAATGCAATGCAAGCGCGAGATAACAAATAAACATTCATTCAAACATCCAATCATACATACGTGAGTGAGAGAGCTTGATACGTGAGCGAATCAAAAAATGAAAAAAATGCAACCCTAATATCCAAATGCAATTCATAAAAGGGGTAGAAAAAGGAAAAAGAATGGTTAAATAAAAAAAGCTCGGACCCACTTAGGAAGTCCCCAGTGGAGTCGCCAACTGTCGCGCCCCATTTTTTGATAAATAAATAAAATGATTGTTTTTGTGATTTTATTGGTTTGGAAAAAGTGAATTTTTTGATAAAAATAAAAATGGGTCTAAATGGGACTTTTGAAAATGCGACGATTTGACCCAAGAAAAATAGTTCAAAAAGGGTTTTTTATATGAAAAATGGAGTCGCCACTTGGTATAGAGTTAGGGTGTACCAAGTCACCCAAAAAGTGAATTTTTTAAGGAAAAAAGTAAGAAACCCTTTTGAACGACTCCTAGTCCACGCAAACAAAGAAAAAGGTTCGGGAGTCACATTTGACGAAGGGGAAGGCAAGGATAAAAATCCAAGACACCCCTTCGACCTAGCCAAGGCTAGTTGCGTGATTTAACCCTTATTTTCCTAATTTTTTCTACCCAAAATATGTATTGCAAATTTAGACATGACTAATGAATGAGAAATGCAATCCTAAATCTAAGAAATGTTTCTTGTGAGGCTTTTGGTCCCATTCACATGAATTGTGAAGGCCAATAAGAAGTACCTCATAGAAAATCATGAATGATGCAAATGAGGACTCAAAATAAGAGTGTAAGGGTGCAAAGTGTAGAAAAGTGCATGTGTGCAATTTGAAAGTGTTTGTGTGCAAATGAATGAAAATATAAGTGCTCGTGTGCAAGTGAACGAAAATAGCAAATATATATAAGTAAAAAGACAGGTGCAATGTGTGAGGTGAAAAATAAAGAAGTGAAGAAGTGTGTGAATATGGCATGTGAATTAAAATATATAATTAGATGGGAAAAATAAGAGAAAATGATATGAAAATGCATGAATTTAGAGGAATGCATCAGGTCGGGTACGGGAATGACCTCTAGTTTTATGATTTTAATTTTCCCTCGGATTAGAAGGTAAAACTAGCGTGCTAAGGCTATCGAGTAGCCACACTCGCTCGTTTCCCTTATCAAGAGGGGATTTTCACGCAAATGAACCCTAACTAGCATGAAATGCAAAAAATCCTAAAAATGGAGGGAAAAGGGGTTCGAGGGGCATGCAAAATGATAAAACTAAAAAGAATGCATGACATGTAATGAACATGCAAACATGTACTAACGGGGGGGAAATCCCTAAGGGTCTAGCGTTGGACTAGCCCATTCTATGAATTCCGACTAGCGTTGGACTAGTGGAAACGTACATTCATCCATTCCATTCATCTACACTATGAAAAGCGAGTAGACATGCGAATCACCTAAAACACATAGCACGCAACGCTTAGCATGCTCGACTAGATGCAAAAATCCTAATAAAGCATTTAACATATAACACATAGGCATGCAACCATTTCATTTGCTAACTAAAACAAAGGGGAAAGGGAAAATGGACCAAATTACTTGCTATGCCCTATCTATTACAAGCCAAGAGGTGTACACATACCCCATTAATAAAAATCAAAAGTAAATGAAATAAATGAAAGGAAATAAGGAGAGGCTAGGAAAGCAAGTAGACATGCAAATTTCAATTAGCACATTAGTCCACATAGGAGAGAAACAAAAGGGGTAAAAGAGATTATACCTCCCCGTTGGTGATACTAAGGAAGTAAACAAACTCAACTTGGCTAGAGTCACCCAAGAAAAGACTAATTTAGGCTAAAATCACCAAAAACAAAAGATTAATGCACCAATTTAGTGATAAGATATAAACTAAACAATTTGAACCCATCAAACATCAAACTTTCCCTCAATTGCAACTCAATGAAGTCAAAACTACTTAAAAACCAAGGCAAAAAGCATGATCATCCAATCCCCAAGCATAACATCTACTAAAGACCCAAAAGCAAGCACTACTCAATCATTTGAATCTAATAAATCGTTTAAGCACTTCAAAGATTCCAAAAATAAAGAAAGAGTCAAACAATGATTGAAGTTGCAATGATTTTAGGACTTAATTACAAGATACTAAAACATGCTTGGGCTATTGTGGCACAAAGAGAAACTTAGAGGGATCAAATTGATTAAATGTTCCAATTACTTGGGCCATGTGGCATAAGGGGAAACTTGAGGGGGCAAAGTGCTACATTTAGAAATATTGGCATGCATGCATACGTGAAGAACAAAATTTTCTGCAACAAACAAGAAACTTTCGGCAAACAACAAGGAAATTTCGGCAGCAACAAGAAAATCTTGGTAGGCTAAGCTAGCTCATCCGCAAATTCATCTATGAATCTTTAGTTAGCAAAGCATTAAACTAACTCCAATTAAAGCATGCTTAAACAATACTTAATCAAAGTAATTTCTTGCAAGTTTACAAAATCAAAAAACTGCTGCACTTTTGTTACAAAACCAACTCAAAGATTGCTGCATTTGCATTTTTTTCAAACAGATTTTGGCAAAAACTAAAGCCAAGTTTGGACAAGTTTTATCTAGCAACATCCCCACCTTGAGTCAAACAACATAACACCCAACTTGGTTCCCCCAAAC
Organism: Coffea arabica; assembly: GCF_036785885.1. Taxonomy (NCBI): domain Eukaryota; kingdom Viridiplantae; phylum Streptophyta; class Magnoliopsida; order Gentianales; family Rubiaceae; genus Coffea; species Coffea arabica. The sequence continues at coordinate 15,939,105 of NC_092319.1, read as the reverse complement.
AAACCAAAACATAGCAGGAACAAACATGCAAGTGCTAGGAAATTTTATGCCAAGAAGATTCAATGTTCCTAACCTCATCAAAATTCCAGCAATGTTTAAACGTTGTTCAAACTATTTAGAGCCAAACGTACACCTTCAAAACCAATCAAACACTACCCTTTTCTACAATAGATTTAGCTAGCAAAAAGGAAATGGGCAAAACCAACTTATGTGTTGTTGCAAGAAGCTAAGAAAACAGCAAGTTATGGAGATGAACTGCAGCAAAAGAAAGAAAACCATCTACGGCAAAATTTCTGTTGTTATGTCGCAACTCCATTCACATGAACTTCACACATATAAAGCTCACCAAGCTCATGGGTTTATGAGAAATGCAGCAAAGAATCCAAGATGAAAGTTCATGGCTAAACTGGAGAATTGTAGCCAGGGAACAACATGTGTCAACTCATGGCTAGATGAAAAGTGCAGCAAAGGAACAACTAATGCAAGCTCATGGCTAAGCTGAGAAATGCAGCAAGGGAACTACAAATGCAAACTCATGGCTAGATGAAAAATGCAGCAAGGAACAAATAAGGGAAACTTCATGTGTCACGGCTGGAAAATTCTAGGACAGAAAGTTCGGCAGTTTTGACTTACTTATTCTCAGCAAACATTCGACCATAGCTCAAGCGTTTTAAGGATGCAAATGTACAAACTCAACACCTAAACTCCCCTTCCTTCCCTTCTACATAAGATTAAGCATGCAGCTTAAGCGCGAAAATTCATTGGACAGCCATGAAAAAAAAAAAAGACAGCCATAAGAATGCCACAGAAATTTCGGCCACTTGCTCATATGTTTTCCAATAAAGAATCAAACGTTTTTTCAAACCTTATTGAACCCAAATACACACAGCTTTGATTAAATACTTTCAAATCCAGGTTTGCAACTTTACACTAAGCAAATAACTACACAAACAAGCCAATCAAGAACAACAAAAATTAAACGGAAAGCCATGCCAAAAATCTAAAGCATATGTGCGCAAGACTGGTTCAATGGTTAATTTCAGCAAACATTTGGTTCTAATTTAAGGTTTTCAAGCCTTCCCAAACACGCACGTATATTGCATCTTCAACTCCAACCAAACACATAACTTACGTGCATTAAACCAAAGAGGAAAGTCAGCCATTTCAGAAAGCTTAGCTACCCAGAAATTATCAACCAAAATGAAAATCTGTTTGCCGTTCAACTGTGAGTCAAACTTCAGATTCAAAGCACTTCAGAAATAACTCACATTCATGCTAAAAATTGACTCAAACAAACCAGAAAACAAAGCCAATGAACCAGAGTTTTAATGAAAACCGGCAGGTTTGCAATGAGCCTGTTTGGCAAAGAAATTGCCTTAGATTGCCGCAAGACTCTTCATCATTTTTTGTTTTTTTTTTTTTGTGTAATCTTCGAACCCAAATCACAAACCTTTATTATTATCGAACCACATCCCAACAATCAATCATCATGTTTTCACATTCCAACACTTCCATATGCAAAAAATTTTCCCAGAAATTCTAACTTTTTGGCACCTTTACCATTAGAACAATCATGAAGAAATAGCCTAAGACAAACATGAAGAAATAGCCCAAGACAAAAAGGCATGATCAATGACTATCAAACAAAGCTGATTTCCCGACAAACAAACTGCTGAGTTACGGACCATGTCCAAACTATGTTCCAACCATGTTCAACCATCAAAACTCAGAACATCGAAACAAAATAAAACATCATATCAAACCATGTCCAAACCTGCAATTTTTAACGTGAACTCGCAGACCAAAAGTTGAAAATGTATAAAGTCTTAATGGAAAAGGAAAAACATACAAAATGCTGAGTTTATTTGGAGATACGAAACCAGAAAAGGACTACCTTTGTAGCCTATGAAGTTGAGATGTAAGAACCAAATTTCTGGGAGCTCGAATCTTCCGGCCGTTCACTGGAAAAAGTCGCAGCCTTGGAGACAGATTCTCTACCGTTCCCCTCTTCCTCGACTCTATCCTGCTCTCCTTCCCCCTTTTTGTTCTTCTTTACCCTCTTTTGGTTTCAACTCTCTCAACTCTCAGTTTCGATTCCTCCCTGATTTCTATTTCTTCCCTTTTCTTTTGCCGTGAATTCTCCCTATTTTCTCCCCAGATTTTTCAGCCGTTCCCCTCTCTCCAAAACCTCTCCTCTTCCAGTTTCGCCTAGCTGTTTGATTTTCATGCGCCGTTGCCCTCCAACTCTCCCCTTGCGGCTATCTTTCTCTCTTGTTTTTATATCCCCATTCAACCCTAAGAACCTCTGTCCTTTTTCCTGTATTTTGCAGCTTCAGGAGCCGTCCCCAGATTTCTTTGCAAACGGCGCAAGTCCGCAGCTTTCATGCTGCGGCAACAATTTTTTTTTTTTTTGCTAATTAAAACAGAAATTAATAACAATAAAAATGAAATAAATGATAATAACAAAATTTTATAATAACAGAAATTGATATTGAATAGCAAATTACAACTTCCATTTTTCATTCCATTTTTTTTTCCTTTTTTCCTTTTCTTTACTTAAATAAAAATAACAATAAAGAAATAACAATAAAATGCAATCAAAAACACAAATGCTTGTAACCTGAAATAATAATATATATTTTTCCTCTTTTCTTTGAAAAACAATTAAAATGTATCAAAAAGTAAATAATGCCTATTACACTAAAAAACTTTTCTTCAAATTCAAACTTTTCACTTTTTTTTCAAAAATAAGCCAGTATGCATTAAACCATTTTTCCCTTTTCTTTTTTTTCTCTAAAAAAAATCTACGCTAAAACTTATAAATTAAAAACTACAAAAACAACTAAAAACTAAAAAGGGAATAAAAATAAAATAAAACCTAAAAAAGCTAGACAAACGAAAATGAACTAAAATGCAAAACCGTCTAAACAAAAATCAACCAATTATCACTAAAACCAAACATACAAAATTAATTCAAAAATTTGGTGTCTACAGTTTGCCCCTCTTTGTCTGAGTTTTGAAAAAACTTGAGACAAAAAAGTAGACACCAAATACTTACCTGTGTTATTGGGCTGCAAAAGATTCCAACGAACAGGAATTATAACACGGGACTGACCCGAACATGCAAAATAAAACGGGACTGACCTGAACCAGAATTGAAAACGGGACTGACCCGAACAGAATTTAGACGGGACTGACCCGAACAGGAATTTAAAACGGGACTGACCCGAATCAGGAATTTAAAACGGGACTGACCCGAACAGGAATTTAAACGGGACTGACCCGAACAGAAATTTAAAACGGGACTGACCCGAACAGGAATTAAACGGGACTGACCCGAACAGGAATTGAAACGGGACTGACCCGAACAGGAATTGAAGACGGGACTGACCCGAACAGAAATTTAAAACGGGACTGACCCGAACAGAATTTAAACGGGACTGACCCGAACAGGAATTTAAACGGGACTGACCCGAACAGGAATTTAAAACGGGACTGACCCGAACAGAATTTAAACGGGACTGACCCGAACAGAATTAAAAACGGGACTGACCCGAACAGGAATTTAAACGGGACTGACCCGAACAGAAATTTAAAACGGGACTGACCCGAACAGAAATTAAACGGGACTGACCCGAACAGAAATTTAAACGGGACTGACCCGAACAGGAATTTAAACGGGACTGACCCGAACAGAATTTAAAACGGGACTGACCCGAACAGGAATTTAAAACGGGACTGACCCGAACAGAAATTTAAAACGGGACTGACCCGAACAGAATTTAAAAAAGGACTTCACTTGGGAAAGTTTAAACAATGAATTGAGAGTTTACCTGAAAGTAGTTCACACTTTTGCAGCAAAAGGGAGTTTTAATTTTTGTGACTGAAACGATAACTGATGTCGTTCTTAATGCTCAAACTTCGTTAACAACTTTATCACTTCACCGTTGCTTACTGGGGAGCCAGTTCTGACGTTGATTTAAGTGCGAGAAATAGAATGTTTGCAATGTTCCTGCAAGAAAAGAAAAAGTGGTAATGGACTCGCCACCATCATTTGATCCGATTAGTCTTGAGAATCGTGTAAACATGAGTCTTGTGATGCTTTTGCCTCTAGTTTGCGGCGTACACCTTAGTCGAGCTTGCAACTTTGAAACCTTTCAGATTCTGAGACTGATAAGCACGTGTTTACTACTTCACCCAAATCCGTGTAGCAGTCGTGTTACTTTTTAACCACTGCGATAGATGACCGAATTCCCCATCTTTGAACAAACCTTAGGGTTTATCATTCGTCCGAATTCAATGGTGAAAGAATGATGCATGAAAATGTCATATAAAACAATGATATATGCAGAATGAATTTCCTATGTCAGGCAAAAATGAGAATGCAAAAGAATACAAACAATCACAAACAGTCGAACACAAATAATTGAGAGGAACCAAGAGATTTATAAGAGTACATTTTGTAAACGAATGTTTGTACAAGTTTGGCCAAACAATATTATATTCGAAACTTGGGGTATATCTGTTTCGGAATTCGATACTGGCAGAAATATCACAAACATGAGGAAAAGTCTAAATGAACCAGGTCACCAGCTGTCCCTTCTTGTGCTCATCCGTTGCGAAAAACCGACCTTGGCGCCCCTTCGGGTTTTCACCAAGGTTGCCCCCACCCCTTTTTGATTGATTTTTTCTCTTTTTTTTTTTCTTTTTTGTGGCGCCCTTTCGGGTTTTCACCAAGAACAACGAAATCTCTTCACCACAGTTGACTCAGAAATATGCATTAAAGATTCCAGCATCAGTAAAATGCACTTCCCTTGAGAAATTGGGCGAAGGCATTACGGACATCACCTGCCAGTTGATTAACAAATTTTCTAGTAGAAATGCAGCAAGTGACGAAAGCCAGGACTTTGGGCTTTTGTAATGGAGACATGTGGGGTGTTTTCAAGAAAAGTTCAAGCTTAAAAGCAGATTTTGATAAGAGGTGTGAAATGAACTGAGATTGCACCATTTTGAAATGAAACCGAGGAAAATTTGCCCCAGTTTAATTGAATTTTCTCTTTTGCATTCTTTCATTGCATTTTTCATCACTTTTGCATTTTTCTTTAAAACTAAATTTGCCCCAGTGTAGGGTTCTCTCTTCTCTTTTCTTCTTCTTTTTTCTCACCTCCATGTCCTTGGCTTTAATGATGGCTCTCAGCTTCTCAATTTCCTCATACGGCTCATGTTGCAACCCTTGCATGGTGGAATCTTTCAACCAATCCTCGTATGGTGCGGTCATTACCCCCTTCTGTTTGAGCTCCGGAAGATAACGAATGTTTCTATCATCGGATATTGTTCTCCAAGATTCAGTGATTTGGCTCTTCATAGGGATCTCTTTTGGGCATACCCCCTGATCAAAGAAAATGGTGACTTCACTAAACTCGGAAATCGGTGGCGGCCCTTGAATGCGACCTAGTTGTCTAAGAAATCTCTTCGGGGTATACGAGATGATTCCTTGAGTACCCAGCAAGAGAACACGTTCGGATTTCTTAGTGCGAAGTATCGGCTCGAAACAGTATGTCCAATCTAATACCCACCTAATGTTGAAATCTTGCAATGTTTCCAAGTAGTCCACACATTCGGATGCGTTCTTTGGTAGATCTCCCTCGTTGACTCTTTTGGGATGTGTGACTACCCAATTATATCCAACCACCGGCAAACTATCGGCAACTGATGCTTGTCTACTAAAATGTCCCGTAGCCCATATGTATAAAACCAAGTTCGCCCCATGGAAAAACTTTTCTCCCTTTCGACAACCAGTACAAGCTAAGAAAATATCTGCGAGAATGGTCGGGACTATAGAACATTGCTTACCCTGAATTCCTAAGAAAAGGTCATTCACAATTTTTGCTGATTTGAAGGCTATCTTTTGATCTTTTCGCGAAAAGAGATAGGTCCCAGCCATAACTACCCCATATACTAGTAGCCTTTTGCGCTCCCATACGGCTTTGGAAGTGAACACAAAATCTGTCATATGCCTGTCGAATCCATCGCGTGGCGCAAATCGTTCAAACAGGATACTCACGGCGACGCCCTGATCTGACCCTCGTAGCACGGACTCTTTCAATCCTATAATTTGACAAAATTCGGCCTTGTCGGAAGCAAATGGAAACACCAAGGCAGTTCCTCGTGTGGGTAAACCAAGGAGGCCAGCTACTTCTTCGAGTGTTATAGTCATTTGCCTATTGCCTATTCTAAAAGCAGTACACTCGGGGTCCCAAAGATGAACTAAAGCCTCTACCAAATAATTGTTGGATTTGATCTGCTTAAAGTCTCCAATTGGTCCTAAAAATTGGGCTACTTGATTCAGTTCACTAGGTAACATGAAGGTGGGCCATTGTTGAACCTCAGTTGACGGTATTAACAATTGGTAGATGCGGCGAGGGCAAGCCATCTGATAATGAAGAAGGCAGTTTGTCAATTACCTTACCTACGAGTCTCATTCCTCCAGTTATGCGATAATTTAAACGTGCAGTCCCTTGAAGGGTTAAATACCCATGGGACACAAAAGGGTTGGTTTCATTCCTAAAACGGGATTCCCTACGTGGCGTTCCCTTTCTAGGGTTTATGCATGATGCCATTTTATTAAAATAATAAAATATGCAATTTGAAAAGGAAACATGACCTAAGGAACCCTTTATTTTGCCAAGGTAGGCCTAAAATGGTATGGCATTATGAATTTATGAACAAAATAAACCATAATTCGTCAAACGTGCAATAGCCTATCTACAAGGGTAGGTCCTAAAAGAAGGTCATGCCAGACCTTTTATCTCTTAATGTTTGTGAATGCAAAGACAAAAGACAAGGAAACGTGAGCTCAACACATAATCACATAACACATTGTTTGTGAATGTTTGTGAATGCAAAGACAAAAGACAAGGAAACGTGAGCTCAACACATAATCACATAACACATTGGACAATTAAGCAACAAAGACAGATAAAGAAAGAGGGGTGGGACCCCTCCCCTCGTGAAATAGTGTTTCCTAATTTAGGGTACGGTTGACTCTACCCTAGGCAATTCTAGCATGGATGCATGAGGTTTGGCTTACTAATGCATCTAGACTCGATAGGTCATAGGCCCCCGAGCCTTCAGACTTAGAAACCAAGGGTCATCAATCCCAAGGTTCTTTGTCGGTGGCTCGAGCGATTCCCCAAACACCGCTACGCACACATCGTGTCACGGCTACGTGTTTGAGTGAATCTATCAAAACCTCAATCTTCGACCAAAAGCTAAAGGCTATCAACCAATAGCTTTAAGCGGAAGATTGAGTGACCCATTGGAACATGCTACACACACATCGTGTCGTGATCACATGTCCAAGTGAGTCACCTAATCCTAATAGGGTGGAGTGGCGTGACAAGCCACTAAAGAAAAATAAAAGGGATAAAAGAAGTAAAGCGTATGCTCGTATGCTAGTGCTCGTTTGGAGGGAAAGGGTCAAGAATCAACGCGAGGCTCTAGGGTGACCCATACCTCCCAAAATGCAATGCAAGCGCGAGATAACAAATAAACATTCATTCAAACATCCAATCATACATACGTGAGTGAGAGAGCTTGATACGTGAGCGAATCAAAAAATGAAAAAAATGCAACCCTAATATCCAAATGCAATTCATAAAAGGGGTAGAAAAAGGAAAAAGAATGGTTAAATAAAAAAAGCTCGGACCCACTTAGGAAGTCCCCAGTGGAGTCGCCAACTGTCGCGCCCCATTTTTTGATAAATAAATAAAATGATTGTTTTTGTGATTTTATTGGTTTGGAAAAAGTGAATTTTTTGATAAAAATAAAAATGGGTCTAAATGGGACTTTTGAAAATGCGACGATTTGACCCAAGAAAAATAGTTCAAAAAGGGTTTTTTATATGAAAAATGGAGTCGCCACTTGGTATAGAGTTAGGGTGTACCAAGTCACCCAAAAAGTGAATTTTTTAAGGAAAAAAGTAAGAAACCCTTTTGAACGACTCCTAGTCCACGCAAACAAAGAAAAAGGTTCGGGAGTCACATTTGACGAAGGGGAAGGCAAGGATAAAAATCCAAGACACCCCTTCGACCTAGCCAAGGCTAGTTGCGTGATTTAACCCTTATTTTCCTAATTTTTTCTACCCAAAATATGTATTGCAAATTTAGACATGACTAATGAATGAGAAATGCAATCCTAAATCTAAGAAATGTTTCTTGTGAGGCTTTTGGTCCCATTCACATGAATTGTGAAGGCCAATAAGAAGTACCTCATAGAAAATCATGAATGATGCAAATGAGGACTCAAAATAAGAGTGTAAGGGTGCAAAGTGTAGAAAAGTGCATGTGTGCAATTTGAAAGTGTTTGTGTGCAAATGAATGAAAATATAAGTGCTCGTGTGCAAGTGAACGAAAATAGCAAATATATATAAGTAAAAAGACAGGTGCAATGTGTGAGGTGAAAAATAAAGAAGTGAAGAAGTGTGTGAATATGGCATGTGAATTAAAATATATAATTAGATGGGAAAAATAAGAGAAAATGATATGAAAATGCATGAATTTAGAGGAATGCATCAGGTCGGGTACGGGAATGACCTCTAGTTTTATGATTTTAATTTTCCCTCGGATTAGAAGGTAAAACTAGCGTGCTAAGGCTATCGAGTAGCCACACTCGCTCGTTTCCCTTATCAAGAGGGGATTTTCACGCAAATGAACCCTAACTAGCATGAAATGCAAAAAATCCTAAAAATGGAGGGAAAAGGGGTTCGAGGGGCATGCAAAATGATAAAACTAAAAAGAATGCATGACATGTAATGAACATGCAAACATGTACTAACGGGGGGGAAATCCCTAAGGGTCTAGCGTTGGACTAGCCCATTCTATGAATTCCGACTAGCGTTGGACTAGTGGAAACGTACATTCATCCATTCCATTCATCTACACTATGAAAAGCGAGTAGACATGCGAATCACCTAAAACACATAGCACGCAACGCTTAGCATGCTCGACTAGATGCAAAAATCCTAATAAAGCATTTAACATATAACACATAGGCATGCAACCATTTCATTTGCTAACTAAAACAAAGGGGAAAGGGAAAATGGACCAAATTACTTGCTATGCCCTATCTATTACAAGCCAAGAGGTGTACACATACCCCATTAATAAAAATCAAAAGTAAATGAAATAAATGAAAGGAAATAAGGAGAGGCTAGGAAAGCAAGTAGACATGCAAATTTCAATTAGCACATTAGTCCACATAGGAGAGAAACAAAAGGGGTAAAAGAGATTATACCTCCCCGTTGGTGATACTAAGGAAGTAAACAAACTCAACTTGGCTAGAGTCACCCAAGAAAAGACTAATTTAGGCTAAAATCACCAAAAACAAAAGATTAATGCACCAATTTAGTGATAAGATATAAACTAAACAATTTGAACCCATCAAACATCAAACTTTCCCTCAATTGCAACTCAATGAAGTCAAAACTACTTAAAAACCAAGGCAAAAAGCATGATCATCCAATCCCCAAGCATAACATCTACTAAAGACCCAAAAGCAAGCACTACTCAATCATTTGAATCTAATAAATCGTTTAAGCACTTCAAAGATTCCAAAAATAAAGAAAGAGTCAAACAATGATTGAAGTTGCAATGATTTTAGGACTTAATTACAAGATACTAAAACATGCTTGGGCTATTGTGGCACAAAGAGAAACTTAGAGGGATCAAATTGATTAAATGTTCCAATTACTTGGGCCATGTGGCATAAGGGGAAACTTGAGGGGGCAAAGTGCTACATTTAGAAATATTGGCATGCATGCATACGTGAAGAACAAAATTTTCTGCAACAAACAAGAAACTTTCGGCAAACAACAAGGAAATTTCGGCAGCAACAAGAAAATCTTGGTAGGCTAAGCTAGCTCATCCGCAAATTCATCTATGAATCTTTAGTTAGCAAAGCATTAAACTAACTCCAATTAAAGCATGCTTAAACAATACTTAATCAAAGTAATTTCTTGCAAGTTTACAAAATCAAAAAACTGCTGCACTTTTGTTACAAAACCAACTCAAAGATTGCTGCATTTGCATTTTTTTCAAACAGATTTTGGCAAAAACTAAAGCCAAGTTTGGACAAGTTTTATCTAGCAACATCCCCACCTTGAGTCAAACAACATAACACCCAACTTGGTTCCCCCAAACAAACCAAAACATAGCAGGAACAAACATGCAAGTGCTAGGAAATTTTATGCCAAGAAGATTCAATGTTCCTAACCTCATCAAAATTCCAGCAATGTTTAAACGTTGTTCAAACTATTTAGAGCCAAACGTACACCTTCAAAACCAATCAAACACTACCCTTTTCTACAATAGATTTAGCTAGCAAAAAGGAAATGGGCAAAACCAACTTATGTGTTGTTGCAAGAAGCTAAGAAAACAGCAAGTTATGGAGATGAACTGCAGCAAAAGAAAGAAAACCATCTACGGCAAAATTTCTGTTGTTATGTCGCAACTCCATTCACATGAACTTCACACATATAAAGCTCACCAAGCTCATGGGTTTATGAGAAATGCAGCAAAGAATCCAAGATGAAAGTTCATGGCTAAACTGGAGAATTGTAGCCAGGGAACAACATGTGTCAACTCATGGCTAGATGAAAAGTGCAGCAAAGGAACAACTAATGCAAGCTCATGGCTAAGCTGAGAAATGCAGCAAGGGAACTACAAATGCAAACTCATGGCTAGATGAAAAATGCAGCAAGGAACAAATAAGGGAAACTTCATGTGTCACGGCTGGAAAATTCTAGGACAGAAAGTTCGGCAGTTTTGACTTACTTATTCTCAGCAAACATTCGACCATAGCTCAAGCGTTTTAAGGATGCAAATGTACAAACTCAACACCTAAACTCCCCTTCCTTCCCTTCTACATAAGATTAAGCATGCAGCTTAAGCGCGAAAATTCATTGGACAGCCATGAAAAAAAAAAAAGACAGCCATAAGAATGCCACAGAAATTTCGGCCACTTGCTCATATGTTTTCCAATAAAGAATCAAACGTTTTTTCAAACCTTATTGAACCCAAATACACACAGCTTTGATTAAATACTTTCAAATCCAGGTTTGCAACTTTACACTAAGCAAATAACTACACAAACAAGCCAATCAAGAACAACAAAAATTAAACGGAAAGCCATGCCAAAAATCTAAAGCATATGTGCGCAAGACTGGTTCAATGGTTAATTTCAGCAAACATTTGGTTCTAATTTAAGGTTTTCAAGCCTTCCCAAACACGCACGTATATTGCATCTTCAACTCCAACCAAACACATAACTTACGTGCATTAAACCAAAGAGGAAAGTCAGCCATTTCAGAAAGCTTAGCTACCCAGAAATTATCAACCAAAATGAAAATCTGTTTGCCGTTCAACTGTGAGTCAAACTTCAGATTCAAAGCACTTCAGAAATAACTCACATTCATGCTAAAAATTGACTCAAACAAACCAGAAAACAAAGCCAATGAACCAGAGTTTTAATGAAAACCGGCAGGTTTGCAATGAGCCTGTTTGGCAAAGAAATTGCCTTAGATTGCCGCAAGACTCTTCATCATTTTTTGTTTTTTTTTTTTTGTGTAATCTTCGAACCCAAATCACAAACCTTTATTATTATCGAACCACATCCCAACAATCAATCATCATGTTTTCACATTCCAACACTTCCATATGCAAAAAATTTTCCCAGAAATTCTAACTTTTTGGCACCTTTACCATTAGAACAATCATGAAGAAATAGCCTAAGACAAACATGAAGAAATAGCCCAAGACAAAAAGGCATGATCAATGACTATCAAACAAAGCTGATTTCCCGACAAACAAACTGCTGAGTTACGGACCATGTCCAAACTATGTTCCAACCATGTTCAACCATCAAAACTCAGAACATCGAAACAAAATAAAACATCATATCAAACCATGTCCAAACCTGCAATTTTTAACGTGAACTCGCAGACCAAAAGTTGAAAATGTATAAAGTCTTAATGGAAAAGGAAAAACATACAAAATGCTGAGTTTATTTGGAGATACGAAACCAGAAAAGGACTACCTTTGTAGCCTATGAAGTTGAGATGTAAGAACCAAATTTCTGGGAGCTCGAATCTTCCGGCCGTTCACTGGAAAAAGTCGCAGCCTTGGAGACAGATTCTCTACCGTTCCCCTCTTCCTCGACTCTATCCTGCTCTCCTTCCCCCTTTTTGTTCTTCTTTACCCTCTTTTGGTTTCAACTCTCTCAACTCTCAGTTTCGATTCCTCCCTGATTTCTATTTCTTCCCTTTTCTTTTGCCGTGAATTCTCCCTATTTTCTCCCCAGATTTTTCAGCCGTTCCCCTCTCTCCAAAACCTCTCCTCTTCCAGTTTCGCCTAGCTGTTTGATTTTCATGCGCCGTTGCCCTCCAACTCTCCCCTTGCGGCTATCTTTCTCTCTTGTTTTTATATCCCCATTCAACCCTAAGAACCTCTGTCCTTTTTCCTGTATTTTGCAGCTTCAGGAGCCGTCCCCAGATTTCTTTGCAAACGGCGCAAGTCCGCAGCTTTCATGCTGCGGCAACAATTTTTTTTTTTTTTGCTAATTAAAACAGAAATTAATAACAATAAAAATGAAATAAATGATAATAACAAAATTTTATAATAACAGAAATTGATATTGAATAGCAAATTACAACTTCCATTTTTCATTCCATTTTTTTTTCCTTTTTTCCTTTTCTTTACTTAAATAAAAATAACAATAAAGAAATAACAATAAAATGCAATCAAAAACACAAATGCTTGTAACCTGAAATAATAATATATATTTTTCCTCTTTTCTTTGAAAAACAATTAAAATGTATCAAAAAGTAAATAATGCCTATTACACTAAAAAACTTTTCTTCAAATTCAAACTTTTCACTTTTTTTTCAAAAATAAGCCAGTATGCATTAAACCATTTTTCCCTTTTCTTTTTTTTCTCTAAAAAAAATCTACGCTAAAACTTATAAATTAAAAACTACAAAAACAACTAAAAACTAAAAAGGGAATAAAAATAAAATAAAACCTAAAAAAGCTAGACAAACGAAAATGAACTAAAATGCAAAACCGTCTAAACAAAAATCAACCAATTATCACTAAAACCAAACATACAAAATTAATTCAAAAATTTGGTGTCTACAGTTTGCCCCTCTTTGTCTGAGTTTTGAAAAAACTTGAGACAAAAAAGTAGACACCAAATACTTACCTGTGTTATTGGGCTGCAAAAGATTCCAACGAACAGGAATTATAACACGGGACTGACCCGAACATGCAAAATAAAACGGGACTGACCTGAACCAGAATTGAAAACGGGACTGACCCGAACAGAATTTAGACGGGACTGACCCGAACAGGAATTTAAAACGGGACTGACCCGAATCAGGAATTTAAAACGGGACTGACCCGAACAGGAATTTAAACGGGACTGACCCGAACAGAAATTTAAAACGGGACTGACCCGAACAGGAATTAAACGGGACTGACCCGAACAGGAATTGAAACGGGACTGACCCGAACAGGAATTGAAGACGGGACTGACCCGAACAGAAATTTAAAACGGGACTGACCCGAACAGAATTTAAACGGGACTGACCCGAACAGGAATTTAAACGGGACTGACCCGAACAGGAATTTAAAACGGGACTGACCCGAACAGAATTTAAACGGGACTGACCCGAACAGAATTAAAAACGGGACTGACCCGAACAGGAATTTAAACGGGACTGACCCGAACAGAAATTTAAAACGGGACTGACCCGAACAGAAATTAAACGGGACTGACCCGAACAGAAATTTAAACGGGACTGACCCGAACAGGAATTTAAACGGGACTGACCCGAACAGAATTTAAAACGGGACTGACCCGAACAGGAATTTAAAACGGGACTGACCCGAACAGAAATTTAAAACGGGACTGACCCGAACAGAATTTAAAAAAGGACTTCACTTGGGAAAGTTTAAACAATGAATTGAGAGTTTACCTGAAAGTAGTTCACACTTTTGCAGCAAAAGGGAGTTTTAATTTTTGTGACTGAAACGATAACTGATGTCGTTCTTAATGCTCAAACTTCGTTAACAACTTTATCACTTCACCGTTGCTTACTGGGGAGCCAGTTCTGACGTTGATTTAAGTGCGAGAAATAGAATGTTTGCAATGTTCCTGCAAGAAAAGAAAAAGTGGTAATGGACTCGCCACCATCATTTGATCCGATTAGTCTTGAGAATCGTGTAAACATGAGTCTTGTGATGCTTTTGCCTCTAGTTTGCGGCGTACACCTTAGTCGAGCTTGCAACTTTGAAACCTTTCAGATTCTGAGACTGATAAGCACGTGTTTACTACTTCACCCAAATCCGTGTAGCAGTCGTGTTACTTTTTAACCACTGCGATAGATGACCGAATTCCCCATCTTTGAACAAACCTTAGGGTTTATCATTCGTCCGAATTCAATGGTGAAAGAATGATGCATGAAAATGTCATATAAAACAATGATATATGCAGAATGAATTTCCTATGTCAGGCAAAAATGAGAATGCAAAAGAATACAAACAATCACAAACAGTCGAACACAAATAATTGAGAGGAACCAAGAGATTTATAAGAGTACATTTTGTAAACGAATGTTTGTACAAGTTTGGCCAAACAATATTATATTCGAAACTTGGGGTATATCTGTTTCGGAATTCGATACTGGCAGAAATATCACAAACATGAGGAAAAGTCTAAATGAACCAGGTCACCAGCTGTCCCTTCTTGTGCTCATCCGTTGCGAAAAACCGACCTTGGCGCCCCTTCGGGTTTTCACCAAGGTTGCCCCCACCCCTTTTTGATTGATTTTTTCTCTTTTTTTTTTCTTTTTTGTGGCGCCCTTTCGGGTTTTCACCAAGAACAACGAAATCTCTTCACCACAGTTGACTCAGAAATATGCATTAAAGATTCCAGCATCAGTAAAATGCACTTCCCTTGAGAAATTGGGCGAAGGCATTACGGACATCACCTGCCAGTTGATTAACAAATTTTCTAGTAGAAATGCAGCAAGTGACGAAAGCCAGGACTTTGGGCTTTTGTAATGGAGACATGTGGGGTGTTTTCAAGAAAAGTTCAAGCTTAAAAGCAGATTTTGATAAGAGGTGTGAAATGAACTGAGATTGCACCATTTTGAAATGAAACCGAGGAAAATTTGCCCCAGTTTAATTGAATTTTCTCTTTTGCATTCTTTCATTGCATTTTTCATCACTTTTGCATTTTTCTTTAAAACTAAATTTGCCCCAGTGTAGGGTTCTCTCTTCTCTTTTCTTCTTCTTTTTTCTCACCTCCATGTCCTTGGCTTTAATGATGGCTCTCAGCTTCTCAATTTCCTCATACGGCTCATGTTGCAACCCTTGCATGGTGGAATCTTTCAACCAATCCTCGTATGGTGCGGTCATTACCCCCTTCTGTTTGAGCTCCGGAAGATAACGAATGTTTCTATCATCGGATATTGTTCTCCAAGATTCAGTGATTTGGCTCTTCATAGGGATCTCTTTTGGGCATACCCCCTGATCAAAGAAAATGGTGACTTCACTAAACTCGGAAATCGGTGGCGGCCCTTGAATGCGACCTAGTTGTCTAAGAAATCTCTTCGGGGTATACGAGATGATTCCTTGAGTACCCAGCAAGAGAACACGTTCGGATTTCTTAGTGCGAAGTATCGGCTCGAAACAGTATGTCCAATCTAATACCCACCTAATGTTGAAATCTTGCAATGTTTCCAAGTAGTCCACACATTCGGATGCGTTCTTTGGTAGATCTCCCTCGTTGACTCTTTTGGGATGTGTGACTACCCAATTATATCCAACCACCGGCAAACTATCGGCAACTGATGCTTGTCTACTAAAATGTCCCGTAGCCCATATGTATAAAACCAAGTTCGCCCCATGGAAAAACTTTTCTCCCTTTCGACAACCAGTACAAGCTAAGAAAATATCTGCGAGAATGGTCGGGACTATAGAACATTGCTTACCCTGAATTCCTAAGAAAAGGTCATTCACAATTTTTGCTGATTTGAAGGCTATCTTTTGATCTTTTCGCGAAAAGAGATAGGTCCCAGCCATAACTACCCCATATACTAGTAGCCTTTTGCGCTCCCATACGGCTTTGGAAGTGAACACAAAATCTGTCATATGCCTGTCGAATCCATCGCGTGGCGCAAATCGTTCAAACAGGATACTCACGGCGACGCCCTGATCTGACCCTCGTAGCACGGACTCTTTCAATCCTATAATTTGACAAAATTCGGCCTTGTCGGAAGCAAATGGAAACACCAAGGCAGTTCCTCGTGTGGGTAAACCAAGGAGGCCAGCTACTTCTTCGAGTGTTATAGTCATTTGCCTATTGCCTATTCTAAAAGCAGTACACTCGGGGTCCCAAAGATGAACTAAAGCCTCTACCAAATAATTGTTGGATTTGATCTGCTTAAAGTCTCCAATTGGTCCTAAAAATTGGGCTACTTGATTCAGTTCACTAGGTAACATGAAGGTGGGCCATTGTTGAACCTCAGTTGACGGTATTAACAATTGGTAGATGCGGCGAGGGCAAGCCATCTGATAATGAAGAAGGCAGTTTGTCAATTACCTTACCTACGAGTCTCATTCCTCCAGTTATGCGATAATTTAAACGTGCAGTCCCTTGAAGGGTTAAATACCCATGGGACACAAAAGGGTTGGTTTCATTCCTAAAACGGGATTCCCTACGTGGCGTTCCCTTTCTAGGGTTTATGCATGATGCCATTTTATTAAAATAATAAAATATGCAATTTGAAAAGGAAACATGACCTAAGGAACCCTTTATTTTGCCAAGGTAGGCCTAAAATGGTATGGCATTATGAATTTATGAACAAAATAAACCATAATTCGTCAAACGTGCAATAGCCTATCTACAAGGGTAGGTCCTAAAAGAAGGTCATGCCAGACCTTTTATCTCTTAATGTTTGTGAATGCAAAGACAAAAGACAAGGAAACGTGAGCTCAACACATAATCACATAACACATTGTTTGTGAATGTTTGTGAATGCAAAGACAAAAGACAAGGAAACGTGAGCTCAACACATAATCACATAACACATTGGACAATTAAGCAACAAAGACAGATAAAGAAAGAGGGGTGGGACCCCTCCCCTCGTGAAATAGTGTTTCCTAATTTAGGGTACGGTTGACTCTACCCTAGGCAATTCTAGCATGGATGCATGAGGTTTGGCTTACTAATGCATCTAGACTCGATAGGTCATAGGCCCCCGAGCCTTCAGACTTAGAAACCAAGGGTCATCAATCCCAAGGTTCTTTGTCGGTGGCTCGAGCGATTCCCCAAACACCGCTACGCACACATCGTGTCACGGCTACGTGTTTGAGTGAATCTATCAAAACCTCAATCTTCGACCAAAAGCTAAAGGCTATCAACCAATAGCTTTAAGCGGAAGATTGAGTGACCCATTGGAACATGCTACACACACATCGTGTCGTGATCACATGTCCAAGTGAGTCACCTAATCCTAATAGGGTGGAGTGGCGTGACAAGCCACTAAAGAAAAATAAAAGGGATAAAAGAAGTAAAGCGTATGCTCGTATGCTAGTGCTCGTTTGGAGGGAAAGGGTCAAGAATCAACGCGAGGCTCTAGGGTGACCCATACCTCCCAAAATGCAATGCAAGCGCGAGATAACAAATAAACATTCATTCAAACATCCAATCATACATACGTGAGTGAGAGAGCTTGATACGTGAGCGAATCAAAAAATGAAAAAAATGCAACCCTAATATCCAAATGCAATTCATAAAAGGGGTAGAAAAAGGAAAAAGAATGGTTAAATAAAAAAAGCTCGGACCCACTTAGGAAGTCCCCAGTGGAGTCGCCAACTGTCGCGCCCCATTTTTTGATAAATAAATAAAATGATTGTTTTTGTGATTTTATTGGTTTGGAAAAAGTGAATTTTTTGATAAAAATAAAAATGGGTCTAAATGGGACTTTTGAAAATGCGACGATTTGACCCAAGAAAAATAGTTCAAAAAGGGTTTTTTATATGAAAAATGGAGTCGCCACTTGGTATAGAGTTAGGGTGTACCAAGTCACCCAAAAAGTGAATTTTTTAAGGAAAAAAGTAAGAAACCCTTTTGAACGACTCCTAGTCCACGCAAACAAAGAAAAAGGTTCGGGAGTCACATTTGACGAAGGGGAAGGCAAGGATAAAAATCCAAGACACCCCTTCGACCTAGCCAAGGCTAGTTGCGTGATTTAACCCTTATTTTCCTAATTTTTTCTACCCAAAATATGTATTGCAAATTTAGACATGACTAATGAATGAGAAATGCAATCCTAAATCTAAGAAATGTTTCTTGTGAGGCTTTTGGTCCCATTCACATGAATTGTGAAGGCCAATAAGAAGTACCTCATAGAAAATCATGAATGATGCAAATGAGGACTCAAAATAAGAGTGTAAGGGTGCAAAGTGTAGAAAAGTGCATGTGTGCAATTTGAAAGTGTTTGTGTGCAAATGAATGAAAATATAAGTGCTCGTGTGCAAGTGAACGAAAATAGCAAATATATATAAGTAAAAAGACAGGTGCAATGTGTGAGGTGAAAAATAAAGAAGTGAAGAAGTGTGTGAATATGGCATGTGAATTAAAATATATAATTAGATGGGAAAAATAAGAGAAAATGATATGAAAATGCATGAATTTAGAGGAATGCATCAGGTCGGGTACGGGAATGACCTCTAGTTTTATGATTTTAATTTTCCCTCGGATTAGAAGGTAAAACTAGCGTGCTAAGGCTATCGAGTAGCCACACTCGCTCGTTTCCCTTATCAAGAGGGGATTTTCACGCAAATGAACCCTAACTAGCATGAAATGCAAAAAATCCTAAAAATGGAGGGAAAAGGGGTTCGAGGGGCATGCAAAATGATAAAACTAAAAAGAATGCATGACATGTAATGAACATGCAAACATGTACTAACGGGGGGGAAATCCCTAAGGGTCTAGCGTTGGACTAGCCCATTCTATGAATTCCGACTAGCGTTGGACTAGTGGAAACGTACATTCATCCATTCCATTCATCTACACTATGAAAAGCGAGTAGACATGCGAATCACCTAAAACACATAGCACGCAACGCTTAGCATGCTCGACTAGATGCAAAAATCCTAATAAAGCATTTAACATATAACACATAGGCATGCAACCATTTCATTTGCTAACTAAAACAAAGGGGAAAGGGAAAATGGACCAAATTACTTGCTATGCCCTATCTATTACAAGCCAAGAGGTGTACACATACCCCATTAATAAAAATCAAAAGTAAATGAAATAAATGAAAGGAAATAAGGAGAGGCTAGGAAAGCAAGTAGACATGCAAATTTCAATTAGCACATTAGTCCACATAGGAGAGAAACAAAAGGGGTAAAAGAGATTATACCTCCCCGTTGGTGATACTAAGGAAGTAAACAAACTCAACTTGGCTAGAGTCACCCAAGAAAAGACTAATTTAGGCTAAAATCACCAAAAACAAAAGATTAATGCACCAATTTAGTGATAAGATATAAACTAAACAATTTGAACCCATCAAACATCAAACTTTCCCTCAATTGCAACTCAATGAAGTCAAAACTACTTAAAAACCAAGGCAAAAAGCATGATCATCCAATCCCCAAGCATAACATCTACTAAAGACCCAAAAGCAAGCACTACTCAATCATTTGAATCTAATAAATCGTTTAAGCACTTCAAAGATTCCAAAAATAAAGAAAGAGTCAAACAATGATTGAAGTTGCAATGATTTTAGGACTTAATTACAAGATACTAAAACATGCTTGGGCTATTGTGGCACAAAGAGAAACTTAGAGGGATCAAATTGATTAAATGTTCCAATTACTTGGGCCATGTGGCATAAGGGGAAACTTGAGGGGGCAAAGTGCTACATTTAGAAATATTGGCATGCATGCATACGTGAAGAACAAAATTTTCTGCAACAAACAAGAAACTTTCGGCAAACAACAAGGAAATTTCGGCAGCAACAAGAAAATCTTGGTAGGCTAAGCTAGCTCATCCGCAAATTCATCTATGAATCTTTAGTTAGCAAAGCATTAAACTAACTCCAATTAAAGCATGCTTAAACAATACTTAATCAAAGTAATTTCTTGCAAGTTTACAAAATCAAAAAACTGCTGCACTTTTGTTACAAAACCAACTCAAAGATTGCTGCATTTGCATTTTTTTCAAACAGATTTTGGCAAAAACTAAAGCCAAGTTTGGACAAGTTTTATCTAGCAACATCCCCACCTTGAGTCAAACAACATAACACCCAACTTGGTTCCCCCAAACAAACCAAAACATAGCAGGAACAAACATGCAAGTGCTAGGAAATTTTATGCCAAGAAGATTCAATGTTCCTAACCTCATCAAAATTCCAGCAATGTTTAAACGTTGTTCAAACTATTTAGAGCCAAACGTACACCTTCAAAACCAATCAAACACTACCCTTTTCTACAATAGATTTAGCTAGCAAAAAGGAAATGGGCAAAACCAACTTATGTGTTGTTGCAAGAAGCTAAGAAAACAGCAAGTTATGGAGATGAACTGCAGCAAAAGAAAGAAAACCATCTACGGCAAAATTTCTGTTGTTATGTCGCAACTCCATTCACATGAACTTCACACATATAAAGCTCACCAAGCTCATGGGTTTATGAGAAATGCAGCAAAGAATCCAAGATGAAAGTTCATGGCTAAACTGGAGAATTGTAGCCAGGGAACAACATGTGTCAACTCATGGCTAGATGAAAAGTGCAGCAAAGGAACAACTAATGCAAGCTCATGGCTAAGCTGAGAAATGCAGCAAGGGAACTACAAATGCAAACTCATGGCTAGATGAAAAATGCAGCAAGGAACAAATAAGGGAAACTTCATGTGTCACGGCTGGAAAATTCTAGGACAGAAAGTTCGGCAGTTTTGACTTACTTATTCTCAGCAAACATTCGACCATAGCTCAAGCGTTTTAAGGATGCAAATGTACAAACTCAACACCTAAACTCCCCTTCCTTCCCTTCTACATAAGATTAAGCATGCAGCTTAAGCGCGAAAATTCATTGGACAGCCATGAAAAAAAAAAAAGACAGCCATAAGAATGCCACAGAAATTTCGGCCACTTGCTCATATGTTTTCCAATAAAGAATCAAACGTTTTTTCAAACCTTATTGAACCCAAATACACACAGCTTTGATTAAATACTTTCAAATCCAGGTTTGCAACTTTACACTAAGCAAATAACTACACAAACAAGCCAATCAAGAACAACAAAAATTAAACGGAAAGCCATGCCAAAAATCTAAAGCATATGTGCGCAAGACTGGTTCAATGGTTAATTTCAGCAAACATTTGGTTCTAATTTAAGGTTTTCAAGCCTTCCCAAACACGCACGTATATTGCATCTTCAACTCCAACCAAACACATAACTTACGTGCATTAAACCAAAGAGGAAAGTCAGCCATTTCAGAAAGCTTAGCTACCCAGAAATTATCAACCAAAATGAAAATCTGTTTGCCGTTCAACTGTGAGTCAAACTTCAGATTCAAAGCACTTCAGAAATAACTCACATTCATGCTAAAAATTGACTCAAACAAACCAGAAAACAAAGCCAATGAACCAGAGTTTTAATGAAAACCGGCAGGTTTGCAATGAGCCTGTTTGGCAAAGAAATTGCCTTAGATTGCCGCAAGACTCTTCATCATTTTTTGTTTTTTTTTTTTTGTGTAATCTTCGAACCCAAATCACAAACCTTTATTATTATCGAACCACATCCCAACAATCAATCATCATGTTTTCACATTCCAACACTTCCATATGCAAAAAATTTTCCCAGAAATTCTAACTTTTTGGCACCTTTACCATTAGAACAATCATGAAGAAATAGCCTAAGACAAACATGAAGAAATAGCCCAAGACAAAAAGGCATGATCAATGACTATCAAACAAAGCTGATTTCCCGACAAACAAACTGCTGAGTTACGGACCATGTCCAAACTATGTTCCAACCATGTTCAACCATCAAAACTCAGAACATCGAAACAAAATAAAACATCATATCAAACCATGTCCAAACCTGCAATTTTTAACGTGAACTCGCAGACCAAAAGTTGAAAATGTATAAAGTCTTAATGGAAAAGGAAAAACATACAAAATGCTGAGTTTATTTGGAGATACGAAACCAGAAAAGGACTACCTTTGTAGCCTATGAAGTTGAGATGTAAGAACCAAATTTCTGGGAGCTCGAATCTTCCGGCCGTTCACTGGAAAAAGTCGCAGCCTTGGAGACAGATTCTCTACCGTTCCCCTCTTCCTCGACTCTATCCTGCTCTCCTTCCCCCTTTTTGTTCTTCTTTACCCTCTTTTGGTTTCAACTCTCTCAACTCTCAGTTTCGATTCCTCCCTGATTTCTATTTCTTCCCTTTTCTTTTGCCGTGAATTCTCCCTATTTTCTCCCCAGATTTTTCAGCCGTTCCCCTCTCTCCAAAACCTCTCCTCTTCCAGTTTCGCCAAGCTGTTTGATTTTCATGCGCCGTTGCCCTCCAACTCTCCCCTTGCGGCTATCTTTCTCTCTTGTTTTTATATGCCCATTCAACCCTAAGAACCTCTGTCCTTTTTCCTGTATTTTGCAGCTTCAGGAGCCGTCCCCAGATTTCTTTGCAAACGGCGCAAGTCCGCAGCTTTCATGCTGCGGCAACAAATTTTTTTTTTTTGCTAATTAAAACAGAAATTAATAACAATAAAAATGAAATAAATGATAATAACAAAATTTTATAATAACAGAAATTGATATTGAACAGCAAATTACAACTTCCATTTTTCATTCCATTTTTTTTTCCTTTTTTCCTTTTCTTTACTTAAATAAAAATAACAATAAAGAAATAACAATAAAATGCAATCAAAAACACAAATGCTTGTAACCTGAAATAATAATATATATTTTTCCTCTTTTCTTTGAAAAACAATTAAAATGTATCAAAAAGTAAATAATGCCTATTACACTAAAAAACTTTTCTTCAAATTCAAACTTTTCACTTTTTTTTCAAAAATAAGCCAGTATGCATTAAACCATTTTTCCCTTTTCTTTTTTTTCTCTAAAAAAAATCTACGCTAAAACTTATAAATTAAAAACTACAAAAACAACTAAAAACTAAAAAGGGAATAAAAATAAAATAAAACCTAAAAAAGCTAGACAAACGAAAATGAACTAAAATGCAAAACCGTCTAAACAAAAATCAACCAATTATCACTAAAACCAAACATACAAAATTAATTCAAAAATTTGGTGTCTACAGTCTTCACCACATCCGTTGCCGCCTGCGAATTTCACCGAGAGAAAGCACCGGCAAATGAGTATCCAAAGATGCTGCCGTTGCTGTCCGCCATCGCCACCACCGCGCGCAACTTCCATCGCGGTCACCAGGCAGCAGCCACCCTTCTTCTCCAGCGTGACCAACGAGCGGTCAACCGCCTCCCCAAGAGGTCCTCCAAGGACCACCACATCAAGGAGGAAGGCAAGCACCACCAGTCCGCATCCGCTGCTGCTCGCTCCATCCGTCGACCACCACCAGCGCCACCACCATCCAGATTCAATTCGACTTCAAAAACTAAGAACAACGAAAGCTTCGGGCAAAAATGAGGAAGCGGGAGTGAGTGCTACGGCTGAAGGAAAAACAGAGGAGGAGGAAAGGAATCGCGGCTGGTCATTAGCTCCAGAATTCCCCATTTCCATTCGCGAGTCTTTACCGAACAAGAGCACTGTAAGTCTCTTTTCTAAAAGTTTTTCAGTTCTTGTCCTGCCTTTGAAATGGGTTTTCCGCGGTTTCATTTGGGGGCAATTTTCCCGTTAATTGGCTTCATTTTTCTTTGAATACGCACACTGCATACATTGATTGAATTGAATGTCTTGGGTTGCTGATAAAAATTTTGGGGTTGATTAACCCCAATTTCAGCAAAAATCTGATGAAATTCTATGCCCCCAACGTGTTTGAGAAAACGTCCAACCGAAATTCCCCTTTGAATGATGATTTGCTTGTGTGAGTTCGACGGAAATGGAAACTGATGCTTATTGTCCTTTTCCTTGTGATTTAACCCCAAAGTTTTTAAGACTTCATAATTTGCCCCAAAACTGTCATAAGCCTTTCAATCAGGTCCTTAATTTTGTTTTGTTTGAACCTCTCACATTTTCCCTTATTCACTATGGCCCGAAAACTTCTGCAATCAAGTCATTTCTGCCCTTATTAAGTTTCAATCATTTTTTATGCTTTTTAAGCCGATTATTTCTGGGATTAAGAGCATAATTAGTCCTTAATGATTTTAGTTGTTTTGTTTATTTTGTTGGATTTAGTATTATGGGTTTAGGTTTTGGGTAATGATATTTGTTTGGGTTTGTAAAGGTGGGTCTGATTTACTTTGATTGGGTGTCTAGTTTGGGTTTAGGAAATAAAGGCCCACTCTTTTGGTTGGGTTTGTTTTGTTGGAAAGTGATAGGTTGGCTTGTTTACTTT
Organism: Coffea arabica; assembly: GCF_036785885.1. Taxonomy (NCBI): domain Eukaryota; kingdom Viridiplantae; phylum Streptophyta; class Magnoliopsida; order Gentianales; family Rubiaceae; genus Coffea; species Coffea arabica. The sequence continues at coordinate 15,914,503 of NC_092319.1, read as the reverse complement.
TTTAGGGTTTTCGGTTGGGTTTAGGGGGCTTCTGGCCCAAATAAGATGCAAAATGGTCCAAGTGGCCTGTTGGGTTGTCAAGACCAGAAGCGAATTTGCAAAATGGCGCTTATACTTTTCTTTAATTGTACTAAAGCCCTAAAAACTTCCCATTTCTTTCAATTGAGTCCTTAATTTAATTGCAAATGAGTCCCTAAACTTTATTTTTCTTTAATTTTGACCCCAAAGCTTTGTTAAATTTTGCAATCAAGTTCTTTCTTCTTTTGACTTCTTGAATGTGGGTTGTTTACATGATTTAATTGATTCAATTTCATGATTATTTACTATTTAATTGGTGTCTTGACCCTTTTATTGTTTTGAAACTAATATTTCCTTCATTTCATTACCATTGCAAGGGAGGTAACCTCTATCTCCTTGATTTTATTTCTCCTACGTGCTCCTATGTGTTTTGTGTGAATATGCATGCTTTAATTCGCTTTTCATTTTATGTTTAATTGCCTGTTTCGCTTTCTTTTATTTTGCTTTCTTTAAATTGGCAATTCATTTGAGGGCATTTGAACCCCAATTTGTAATAGCTAGGTTTTGGCACCTCTTTTGAAGATATGTCTTAGCTAGTCAAATTAATAGTTAGGATTTACTTTTATAAGTTCTTTTCCCCCTCTTAGATTGTAGTAGGTTTCCCCCGAATGTAATAGTTAGGGCTTTATTTGCTTTATTTGCCTTATGTGTGTTTTGCATGTCTATGTGCTATGTGTTACCGCTTTCCTAGGGTCTTGCATCTAGATATCATGCTTATGTGTTATGTGCTATATGCGATTTATGTGCTTACACGCTTTTATTAGGTCTTACATGATTTATTTGATTGTAACCGATGTGTGACGTCATCACACTAGTCCAATGCTAGTTGTGGTTCATTTCTCGAATCCACACTAGTCCAACGCCAGTTGTGGCCCTTTGTTCCGACTTTTCTCACTAGTCCAATGCTAATGGGACATTGTAGACATGGGTTGGTCCAATGCTAGACCCTTAGGGACCTCCTACGTTAGATCATGTTTGTATGGCTACATTACATTCTCATGCATATTTTTCACTTTTAGGGTCTTTTATCATTTTTTTGCATGACATCCCTCCTTATACGTATATTCCTTTCCCCGTATTTTCCCTTATATGTATATTACTTACCCTTTGTATGAAACATGACATTAGACTTGCATTTCATCTAAGCATTAGACCTAGGTTAGTACATTTGCTTGATTAGACTAGGAAAAACCCCTTGGATATGGGATATGGACGAGTTTGGCTTTTTTTAGCCTTAGCACGCTCGTATTCCCTCTATTTAAAGGGAACATTGAAAGTCACAAGTATAAGTCCCCCGCACCCATTATGATGCATTCCTTTAGGTCATACACATTTGTATATTATTATTTTTCTTTACTTTTTCTTTCTTTTGAATCTCATGACTTGCATTATTCGTGACTTCTTCGAAGAGTCTTTATTGGGCGTCACAATTAATGTGATTGGTACCAAATAAGATTTGAAGATACATTTTGACCCTTCAATACCCTCCTAGGTCTAGGGTTTGCATTCATATAGAACATCCAAATGTGATAAATCTTTAGGTTAAAATAAGAAAATCTTTGACTAAATCGCGCAACTAGCCTTGGCTAGGTTGAAAGGGTGTCTTGGATTCTTATCCTTGCCTTCCCTTTCTTCAAATGTGACTCCTGAATCTTTTCTCTGATTTTCGTAGATTTGGAGTCGTTTGAAAAGGGTTTTCTACTTTTTCCTTTAAAATTCATTTTTTAGGTGACTTTGTGACAGCCCCACTTTCCCCTTAGGCGAACCAGAGGGTTCAGCGGACCGCCTGCCCAACTCTCGCCGGGACTCAGTTGTTCACTCACACAAATCGGAAATAGAACCACAAGAAAGAGCAAAACGAGGATCCAAAACTTACATACATTGCTATCTCAGAAAGAAGTACAACCGTCGAGAATACAAAAGTTCTCAAATCACCATACAACCAGCCCGTGCCAAGCACTAGGGCGAGAACCAAAACAAAACCAAAACTAGACCCAGCTAGTCGATACAGAGCTCTCGCCCTTGCTCGCCTTCCCCTGTTAAGGAAAACAAAACTAAAGGGGTGAGCTATAAGCTCAGTGAGGTTCCGAACACATAGGCAACAAGAAGTTCATCGCATTCATTACATGTTACCAATAATTCAATTACAAAAGAAAGCGATAAACACCTTCATTAAAAGGATACGTGCTCACAAGGAGCCATTCGTTCATTCATTCGTTCATTCATTCTCCCTTCGTTCCCTTATACCTTCAATCATTTGAAAATGCATTTGTATATCAGAAAAACCCTCATTCATTCATTTGTTCATTCATTCATTCACCAGGCTCCACCAACCTCCACCAACCTACAAGGTAATACTCGAGTATACCAAAACGTTCATCCAGGTCCCTAATCGCCCGACCAAGTCCGCTTCTGGCTTGAGACGACCGGTAACAAGGGGCAGTGGCCAGTTCAGCCAAAAGGCTTACATTCATGCACAAATCACATTTCAATCATTCAATCATTGAAATTTTTACAATCATCTAGGCCGAGTGCGATAAAGTACACACTTGCCTAGAAGACTCGTTTTAACAATCATTGAAAGCATTTAACAGATTATCAATCATTCATACCAGCCATATAGTCATGAAACATAACAAACAAGGAACACTCACCTATACACGTAAAATAACATCCACTTCTCAATCACCAATGAAACCTAAAAGTAAACAAAGAACACATTACGATCCATCTAACATGATTTGGCTGAAATGAAGGATTACCCGACTACTCGCGAGTAAACGTATAAAATGATTTTTAAAGTGTCAATAGAGCATTTGGATCCGTGGATGGGAATTACTAGGGTTCATAAATCAACTGTGAAACCAAACTCAAAAGGTTATGAAATTTTCGGCAAAAAACACTTTAACCAACGACAAATCGAAAACCAATAAGGTAAGCTAAGAAGTATTGATTCCAAAATCGTTTATGTAGCTCAAAATCAATAGACTATATGCCTTGATGAAAATTATGAAAAGGTGGCAAAACTATCTCACTTTCACTCTTAAAACTTCACTTAAAAGTTATTCACTTGTGGCCAAGAGAACCCTAGGTCAACCGCTATATTTTGGTAAACAGTAAGTAAACGTTTGGAATTTCAACCCAAAGAGGTATTAGGTTTTAGAATGGTAAAATGATCATTTTATTTGCCAAGCGAAAATATACAGGTTCAAATAGAAATTTAGCCCTCGGCCACCTTTTGAAAGAGCCGGTAACATTTTCAGTAAATACGTCCAATTCGTCACAAAATACATTCGTAAAATCACTTTAACTTGCTCACATTACAAGAAGATAAACGGACGGCATGCCCTTTGTGTTTACCTATTTTCCAGCCATTAATGGCTTCATTATTTTCCTCAAAATAGTCCCAACATCTCATATAGAATAATATCATGTCCAAAAGCCATTCACTAGGCTTAAAGTCATATAAATATAAAAATAAATACAAAATCAAGCTAGAAACATTTCCGGATAAAAACAGTTTTTGACACCATTTTGCGGTTTTGGCACCATTGGCGCTACGATTATCGGATGAAGGTGCAAGACACACCGTTTCGAAGCTAACAGATAGGATTACAATGTTGAAGAAGGCCACTCAGTCCGGTTTGTAGTACAACTAGGTCAAAATTGACATATATGAAACCAGAATCTCACAAACAGGTTGGCTAACCGCACAATTGTTAAACAGCAATAATTCAGGCTACCGAAGTCCGATTGAAGTGTATCTTATGGTGTTTTGATGCTAAAACACAACCCTACATTTCTTATGAAGACCTCCATGGGCAAATCATGCATTTTCATGATCAAAATGGAAAATTACACAAAAACAGAATTCTGGGCGGGAAACAGGTTTCATGGACAGTCAAGGGTATTTCGGTCATTTCACATGCTACAGTGGTCGGATCAAGCTGAAATTTTTCAGACTACTAGCTTATACCATTGGCTACAAGTTTCATGTTTTGGCCAAAATCTAATTCGGTAAGGATCATGGTGAAAAGTCACGGTCAGATTGGATGAATAGACAACCCTGTTCACTGAATTCCTACCTAGACTAGTCTGGGTATTTCCATCTTATCTCAGACTACCGAGCTCGGATTAGGTTGAAAATTTACAGGAAACTAGTAAACATCATTCTCTACAATTTTCATGTTTTATGCTAAGGCCAATTCGGCCTTTAACCTGGTCGAACAGAAACGGGCAGAAAGGGCAAAAAAAATGGAACCCTAATCTGGAAATTCATGCATTCAAGCCAGAATTTTCCACTAAAACATCTCTTTAGCTATCACAAGTCATTAATTGAACATAATGAAGAACAAAGGAAGAATGGCTAGACATGATACCTTCAAATATCAAGAAAGGTGATGACTTAGGGATTTTCTTCCAAAACAACTCCACTAGAAGCTTTAATCCTCCTTAAAAAGTAACTTTGATGGAGTAATCTTCACTTTTAATGGTTGGAAATCAAGATTGGAGCAAGGGATTGAAGTACAAGATGAAGGATTTCCTCTCTTTTCTCTCCTCAAAATTCGGCCAACAAGGTGCAAAATGAAGAAACATTTGGTCAAAATGGATATTTAGTAAAGTTAAGGAAAGTTAGTCAAAGTCCCCATCCAATGGTTTCATGACACTTGTCCCTCTCATTAATGTCATGCCTAACTTTTTTTGTCTTTCTCACACCTATCCACTTGGTATCTCTAAATATCTCATAACACCCGATAAATTAAATCCAGTATCCAAAAGTTAACCTAACTGGCCGAAATTTTCCAAATTTTGCGCACTAGTGGGTCCCACATCCGATATACGCTCTTAATTTCTCAAAAACTAACCGATACTAGAAAAATCATTTAAAAACTATATTTACTCATAAAATTGATCTAGAAAAATTTTCTAATAAAGAAAATGCAGAAAACGTGCAATTAAGAAAAGTACGGGTCCTTACAGATTTGGTACACCTTAACTCTATACCAAATGGTGACTCCATTTTTTTTTCAAAAACCCTTTTTAAACTATATTTTGGGTCAAATCATCGCATTTTCAAGTCCCATTTAGACCCATGTTTTTTCATTTTCTTTTTAAATCAAAAATTCATTTTTAATCAAAATTGAATCAAAAGCCATTTTCCTAAACTCGTCTTTAATTTTTCTTATTTTAAAAAATGGGGCGCGACAGGTTGGCGACTCCACTGGGGACTTTAGAGAGTCCGAGAAAATTTGATTTAGTCAATCTTTTTCTTTTTTTAACCTTTTCATATATCGCATTTGGATGTTTAGAGTTGCATTTTTCCTTTTTAGGATTTTTGCATTTCACGCGTATCAACTCACTACCTCACACATTTGTGTACGATTGTTTGGATGGATGGATGGTTTATTTATTTGATCCCGCGCTTTGCATTGCATTTGGGTGGGGGAAATTTTACCCTAGAGCCTCGCATTGGTTCTCGATCCCTCCCCTCCAAACGAAGCACTTCATACGTGCATACGTAGTTTTAGTCACCCTATTTTTTCTCTTTTTCGTGGGCGTTTCCCACACCTCCTTGTAGGATTAGGATTGATTGCCTTGGGTAGGCGGATGGTGTGCTCTACGCCCATAGCGCTACCTAAGGGATCACTCGAGCCACCGATCGAAGGCCCTGTGAGTGATGACCCTTCGCCTTTAGGTCTGAAGGCTTGGGAGCCGAAACCTTATTGGGTCTAGATGCATTAGTGAGTCAAACCTCATGCATCCATATTAGAATTGCCTAGGGTAGAGTCGACCTTACCCTAAATTAGGAACACTATTCATGAGGGGAGGGGTCCTACCCCTCTTTCCTTATTTATCTTTGTTGCTTTTTATTATCTAATTGTCCAACGTGTTATGTGATTATGTGTTGAACTGACGTTTCCTTGTCTCTTGTCTTTTGCATTCACAAACATTAGGAAATAAGAGGTCTGGCATGATTCTTTTTTAGGACCTACCCTTATAGATAGGCTATTGCACGTTTAGAAATTTTGGTATATTTCATTCTTAAATTAATGGCATATCATTTTAGGCCTATCCTGGTATATAAAGGGCTCCTTAGGTCACGTTTCCATTTAAATTGCATGTTTTATTGCTTTAATAAATGGCATCATGCATAAACCCTAGCAGGGAATGCCATTTAGGGGATCCCGTACTAGGATTAAACCGTCCTGTGTCTCGGATATATAATCCAATGAGACGTGCATATTAATATTTTTTGTATTATCTGAAGGGGTAGTGCACGAGATAAAGTAGGACCCGATCTTTTCGAAGACGGCAAAGCAATCTTTGCGCATTGGAATATGAGCATCTAACAATCTTCTTTGGCCATTTTTAACATAGTTGGTAAAATTTCCTTGCTTAAAGGACATTGACTTAAAGAAATTCACAAATGATTCCTCATTCTTGAGACGATAAATGTATTGAGGCCAAATTTTGATTTTTAGGAGGCTCATAGACTAATGTATCACAATGAATTTTTGAAAATTACCAATGGGTGGACAATTCAACCCATTTTTGAATAAACCATCAATTTTATTCAATCCATTTGACCAATGTACCCTTTTTGGGTGATTTGGTCAATTTTTGAATAAATTATTAATTTCATTCAATTCATTTGACCAATTTACCCTTTTTAGGGTGATTTGGTCGATTTTTGAATAAATCATCAATTTCAATCAATTCATTTGACTAATTTACCCTTTTTGGGTGATTTGGTCGATTTTTGAATAAATTATTAATTTCATTCAATTCATTTGACCAATTTACCCTTTTTAGGGTGATCTGGTCGATTTTTGAATAAATAATCAAATTTCATTCAATGCGTTTGACCATTTACCCTTTTTAAGGTAATCTAGTCAATTTTGAATAAATCATCAATTTCATCCTATCCATTTGACCCGCTTATTCCCTTTTAGGGTTTAAGTCTAAGGTTCACTGAATAAATTGGTCGAAACATTGCAACCCTTTCAAGAGCAGGCTCTTTTGCACATCATGCGTCGATCAAAACAAGCAATCCATTCGGACTTTGTCCTCATTTTTAAGACAAATGTCTCTTCTCACTCCAATTGGCCAATTTTTTCAAATCATTTTTTCACTCAATCAGTTGATCGGATTCATCAGGTATTGTATGGTGCCTACCCTAGAGGATTGCATTTTCATGCTAGACCTACCCTTGGCATAAAAGGGTTCCCCCATAGGACATGCATACCGATTTTGCAGTTTTGCCTACTAACTCGGGGTATTTTTCTTTTGTTTTCTCCCCTCCCCTGCATTCATAAAAATGGTTTAATAAGGTGAAAATATTTTTCTATGTCTGCTAAATTTGAAAATTACAAGTATTACTTGATTCTTGGGTAGATCCTACAATGTAAAGCATGAAGGATCTATTTGGAAGCGTTAGGCTAAAGCGTCTAAGAGACTTCATAATTGTTAGTCAAAGAAAGTTTTGTTTGTTAATACATTTTGTTCCAAAAGAAAAGGAGACAAAAAGTGTATATGTGGAGCTTTTTAGAAGTTTTTCTCATTTGTATTGTAATTGAACAAGAAATTTTGTTTCAAACTTTTTCAGCAATAAAGTTTTTGGATAATTATTGTATTCATGTACATTTCATTCTTTTGCTCATCAAAGATTCATGATGAATTTTGGAAAATAAAGCTAAATTGAGATTTCCTCAACCTCTAGCCTGAAATTTCACAAGTGTATGCTTTCTAAAATCCTTACGTACACTCAATTGGTGATCCGAGCTATACAATAAGGGTACTCAGAGTTTAAAAGAAAAAAGAAGGTGAGCGGTCACTCAAAAGGCCAAATGAGATACCTTTTCTCCTTCACTTAACCCCAAAATAAAATCAGTCACATTGATTGATAAATTACAAATTGTGTGGTAATCTTTGCTTGAAAAATGTCCATTGTGTCTAATTATGTTCAATTCACATCTAAGTGAAAGCAAAAATGTGCATTATCCTTGTTTATTTTGGAAATTTGGAATGATACTTCGAGCGTTCGTTTCTCTACCCATACAGATTTTATCATTTGCTCTCCCATTTGAGCCTTTGAAAGAATAATTTCGTTTCAAATAAGAGCCTTAATGATCACTACCCTACATTGAAAAATTTTCAAATATCAAAAGGAAATGGATTTTCAATGAGCAATTCGTTACTTTGGTTGTCATGAAACATAAGAATGATGTTTTGGCCGCCGTTTCTACAACCTAAACACTGTTTTACCCCTTGCATCCTCATTTGAGTTAAAATCGGTGGTTCTTTTCAAAGCACCTATGATCGCACCCACATTGGGGAAGGAGATTGAAGAATTTTTCCAAAAAGGAGAAAAGACAAAATGCTAAAATTAAAAGAAAGAAAAAACCCCGAATGGAAAAATTTGATTCTACCTGAGCTTCAATTTTGAAAAAAAAGAGAAAAGAAAAGAGAGAAAAAGAAAAGAAAGAAGAGTTGTCTGGCGGATTCTCTATGTTTCACGGATATGGACAAACAGAAGTCATTCTCGGTTAATTGATTCAGATGCATGCAAAAAATTTCGCATTAATGAAAATTTTCCTTTCAGAGTTAATGTAAGGAACGGATTAAAAATCAGGTCCTCTTCTTTTCCAATCAAACATTCTATCCCTAGTTATCCCTTTTGAGCCTTCAGAATAAATTATTTCGTTTCGCAACTCCTGAGAATCGCAAACCCCACACTGGGGCAAGTTTGAGTTGAAAAAGAAGAAAAGTCTCAAAAGGTGAAAAGTGATAAGGCAACAAAATCAAAAGACAAAAGAAGAAAAGAGAACCTCAGTTGAACATGAACTGGGGTAAATTTTGAAAAGTTCAAAAGAATGGCAGAAAGCCAAAAAAAAAAAGAACAAAATGAAAGAGAAAAGAGCCTCAATTGGGGCAAGTTCTGATTTAACCCTAAAACAGGGTTGGCGCAATAATGCGATCTCAGGTCATTCAAACCGCTTTTGAAATCCGCTTTCAAACCTTAACCGTTCTAAGCACCCCACCTGACCCCATTACAAAAGTCGGAAGCCCTGACTTCTGTTCTTTGCAATTTCTCTGTCAAGAAATTTTCTAATTGGCAAGTGATGCTTATGTACTGATGCCGAGAAATTTTTTAGATGTATTTCTGAATTGATTAGATGAGATTGACACTGCTCATCATGTGAAAATCCGCAATGGCACCTTTGAAAAGAAAAGAAAAGACAAGTGAAATGAATGCAAAGGGAATGAAAAAATTTTCATTACTGAAAGTCCCTGTTAAGTGATGGTGAGAGTTACCAAATCTAAGATCTTTGAGTTCGAAATAGGGGCAATTTTGGAAAATGCGATCTTCAGTGCAATATCCTTGAGAATTTTATTCCTTTAACTATCCCTTTCAAGCCACATTAAAAACTCAGAAAGTCCATCGTTGACTTATCCTTCATGACAACTCGAAGTGAAGATTATGCTTCTGAGGAATCCATCAACCATTTGTGATCTTAAGGCTATAACCTGTTTCCACATATTTAGCTATCATTTCTGTCCACACATTACAAGCCTAAAAAGCTTATATACTGACTAAATTTTCTTAAGAAACAGGGGTGACATACTATTTGCTTTCATTAAGATGTGATATTGAATGAATTACATACCATTGGGTACAAGAATAAGACAGCTCTTAACCTCTCATTTTTCCTTAGCCATCTCAAAAGCAGAAATAACACCCACTTAATTGGTCCTGAAAGATGGGCTAACAAGAGGTGGTGACCCATTACCCTGAGCATCAATGCTAAAGCAGGGGAGGAATCTTTTGTAATTTGGTATTATTTTGAGAAATTCATCATGAAATTTTTTGTTAGGAAGCATAGTTGCTTACTTTGTTCAAATAAATAGAGAGTCATCTAAACAAATTTTTACAAATTAAATGAGCTCACATTGGGGTAAATTTTCATTTGAGAGATTTTACAAAATGGGCCCATACTGGGGCAAATTTTTGTTTATGAGATTTCGTGAAAATAAACCCATACTGGGACAAATTTTTGTAATACATTTGAAGTTTTCGCCCAAGAGTCAAGTAAACGCACTTTTGAATCAATCCCGCTACTCTTTTCATGGAATTTAAGTGCATGTCATACTTTGTTAAGCCCCCTGTGCAGGAATTCATGGCTTAAAATTGATGAAGAAACGTAAGTCAGAATCTTGCGAATCGAGGCTTTAAGGAGGAGCAACCATGCCGTAACGCAAATCAAATGATCGGCTGCACAATAATTGGTGAAAATTGGGACAAATTATTTTGAGAAGATCCTCCCAAATGGAAAAAAAACAAAAATCAAAAAAATCAAAAAAGTAAAAAAAAAATCATCATAAAAAAAATCAAAATCAAAAAAACAAAAAAAAATCAAATCAAATCAAAAATAAAAAATCAAATCAATTTTCATCATGGCAGGACCGAGTTTTATCCCGCTGACCGCTCATATCTCGTTGGAACCGGATTTTATCCCGCCAACCACGGCAGGACTGGGTTTTATCCCGCTGACCGCTTATATCATGTTGGGATCGGGTTCTATCTCGCCAACCTCGGCAGGACTGGGTTTTATCCCACTGACCGCTTATATCATGTATCATGTTAGGACCGGGTTCTATCCCGCCAACCACGGCAGGATTGGGTTTTATCCCGCTGACGGCTTATATCATGTTGGGACCGGGTTCTATCCCGCCAACCTCGGCAGGACTGGGTTTTATCCCGCTGATCGCTCATATCTCGTTGGCACCGGGTTTTATCCCGCCAACCACGGCAGGACTAGGTTTTATCCCGCTGACCGCTTATATCATGTTGGGACTGGGTTCTATCCCGCCAACCTCGGCAGGACTGGGTTTTATCACAAACATCAAGTTCGGTCTGGATTTTGTGCCGCCAACATCCCAAAGATCACGTTAGGCTTGGATTTTGGGCCGCCAACACCACAAGCATCACGTTGGGCCTGGATTTTGTGCCGCCAACATTACAAGCATCACGTTGGGTCTGGATTTTATACCGCCAACATCACAAAGATCACGTTGGGTCTGGATTTTTTACCGCCAACATCCCAAAGATCACGTTGGGCCTAGATTTTGTGCCGCCAACATCACAAGTATCACGTTGGGCCTGGATTTTGTGCCGCCAACATCACAAACATCACGTTGGGTCTGAATTTTGTGCCGCCAACATCCCGATTGGGCTTGGATTTTTTGCAACCAGAGCAGGATCAGGTGCTATTCCACTGACCGATTATCATGGCAGGCTCGGGTTTAATCCCACTGACCAATTCATCACACTGGAGCAAATCTTTGGATAATTTTCGAGCAAGTCTTATACAATTTTTTCATACATACCAGCATTTCTTTTATTCTGCCACTAGCTGTTGGGTCAGTCCCACTAGTGAGCATTTCATCATTATTGCCACTAGCCGTTAGGTCAGTCCCACTAGTGAGACTTTCATTTCACTGCCACTGAACATGAGTCAGTCCCACCAGTGAGCACTTCATTTGCATTGCCACTAGCCGTTGGGTCAGTCCCACTAGTGAGTCTTTCATTTCTCTGCCACTGAACATGGGTCAGTCCCACCAGTGAGCATTTCATTTTCATTACCGCTAAACATGGGTCAGTCCCACTAGCGTGCATTTCGTCATTATTGGCACTAAACATGGGTCAGTCCCACTAGTGTGCACCCCATGATTTTAATTTTGTTCGGATCAGTCCCATGATTTAAGTTTTGTTCGGGTCAGTCCCATGATTTAAGTTTTGTTCGAGTCAGTCCCATGACTTTAATTTTGTTCTGGCCAGTCCCATGATTTAAGTTTTGTTCGGGTCAGTCCCGTTTAAATTTCTTGTTCGTGTCAGTCCCGCTTTAAATTTGTTGTTCGGGTCAGTCCCGTTTTAAATTTTTGTTCGGGTCAGTCCCGTTTTAAATTTCTTGTCTGGGTCAGTTCCATTTTAAAATTTTGTTGACAGGGTCAGTCCCCATTTCAGAAAGCATTAGTCATTCGAGTCGTTCGCAGCCGAATGTCACAAGTAAGTATTTGGTGTCTATTTCTTTGTCTCAAGTTTTTTCAAAGAGGGGCAAATTGTAGACACCAAATTTTTGATTTTTTTAACTTTATTAGTTTAATTAATTTAATTTTTCTTTATTTGTTTCAATTCTTGGATTTTTATTTTATTTTGTTCTAGTTTATTTTATTTTTTTTATTTTGTCTTCATACTAAATTTTAGAAAAACAAAAAAAAGGGGAAAAGTGTATTAGGGATAGTTGGACAAGTGGTTAAGGAATTTGGGGACAAGTGTCCCTTTGCTTATTTGACAACACAACATTTAGGGGGACACTTGTTTAGCTTGGAAGGGCGGAAAAAAAGAGAAAAAGAGGAAAAAATCTGGGCAGCGTAAGGGAGGCCGAAAAAAAGAAAACTGGAAAACAGAGAGGGAGTCTTAGGCAAGAGCCAAGGAAAAATCTGGAAAGGAAGGGGAAGAGCTCTTCGGTTGTGAGGAAAACGAGGAGAGTCCATCAGAAGAGCTATCAGAAATCGTCGCTGCCCGTCACCACGTCATCGTCTTCACCACATCCGTTGCCGCCTGCGAATTTCACCGAGAGAAAGCACCGGCAAATGAGTATCCAAAGATGCTGCCGTTGCTGTCCGCCATCGCCACCACCGCGCGCAACTTCCATCGCGATCACCAGGCAGCAGCCACCCTTCTTCTCAAGCGTGACCAACGAGCGGTCAACCGCCTCCCCAAGAGGTCCTCCAAGGACCACCACATCAAGGAGGAAGGCAAGCACCACCAGTCCGCATCCGCTGCTGCTCGCTCCATCCGTCGGCCACCACCAGCGCCATCACCATCCAGATTCAATTCGACTTCAGAACCTAAGAATAACGAAAGCTTCGGGCAAAAATGAGGAAGCGGGAGTGAGTGCTACGGCTGAAGGAAAAACAGAGGAGGAGGAAAGGAATCGCGGCTGGTCATTAGCTCCAGAATTCCCCATTTCCATTCGCGAGTCTTTATCGAACAAGAGCACTGTAAGTCTCTTTTCTAAAAGTTTTTCAGTTCTTGTCCTGCCTTTGAAATGGGTTTTCCGCGGTTTCATTTGGGGGCAATTTTCCCGTTAATTGGCTTCATTTTTCTTTGAATACGCACACTGCATACATTGATTGAATTGAATGTCTTGGGTTGCTGATAAAAATTTTGGGGTTGATTAACCCCAATTTCAGCAAAAATCTGATGAAATTCTATGCCCCCAACGTGTTTGAGAAAACGCCCAACTGAAATTCCCCTTTGAATGATGATTTGCTTCTGTGAGTTCGACGGAAATGGAAACTGATGCTTATTGTCCTTTTTCTTGTGATTTAACCCCAAAGTTTTTAAGACTTCATAATTTGCCCCAAAACTGTCATAAGCCTTTCAATCAGGTCCTTAATTTTGTTTTGTTTGAACCTCTCACATTTTCCCTTATTCACTATGGCCCGAAAACTTCTGCAATCAAGTCATTTCTGCCTTTATTAAGTTTCAATCGTTTTTTATGCTTTTTAAGCCGATTATTTCTGGGATTAAGAGCATAATTAGTCCTTAATGATTTTAGTTGTTTTGTTTATTTTGTTGGATTTAGTATTATGGGTTTAGGTTTTGGGTAATGATATTTGTTTGGGTTTGTAAAGGTGGGTTTGATTTATTTTGTTTGGGTTTCTAGTTTGGGTTTAGGAAATAAAGGCCCACTCTTTTGGTTGGGTTTGTTTTGTTGGAAAGTGATAGGTTGGCCTGCTTGCTTTTTTAGGGTTTTCAGTTGGGCTTAAGGGGCTTCTGGCCCAAATAAGATGCAAAATGGTTCAAGTGGCCTGTTGGGTTGTCAAGACCAGAAGCGAATTTGCAAAATGGTGCTTATACTTTTCTTTAATTGTACTAAAACCCTGAAAACTTTCCATTTCTTTCAATTGAGTCCTTACTTTAATTGCAAATGAGTCCCTAAACTTTATTTTTCTTTAATTTTGACCCCAAAGCTTTGTTAAATTTTGCAATCAAGTCCTTTCTTCTTTTGACTTCTTGAATGTGGGTTGTTTATATGATTTAATTGATTCAATTTCATGATTATTTACTATTTAATTGGTGCCTTGACCCTTTTATTGTTTTGAATCTAATATTTCCTTCATTTCATTACCATTGCAAGGGAGGTAACCTCTATCTCCTTGATTTTGTTTCTCCTACGTGCTCCTATGTGTTTTGTGCGAATATGCATGCTTTAATTCGCTTTTCATTTTATGTTTAATTGCCTGTTTCGCTTTCTTTTATTTCGCTTTCTTTAAATTGGCAATTCATTTGAGGGCATTTGAACCCCAATTTGTAATAGCTAGGTTTTGGCGCCTCTCTTGAAGATATGTCTTAGCTAGTCAAAGTAATAGTTAGGATTTACTTTTATAAGTCCTTTTCCCCCTCTTAGATTATAGTAGGCTTCCCCCGAATGTAATAGTTAGGGATTTATTTGCTTTATTTGCCTTATGTGTGTTTTGCATGTCTATGTGTTATGTGTTACCGCTTTCCTAGGTCTTGCATCTAGATATCATACTTATGTGTTATGTGCTATAATGAGGCACTTTCCTGGTCCTATATAAATAGTGGTTGGTCAGACATTTCAAACAATTTTGGCACACTGAAGATACAAAAGATCTAGATAGATTTTAGTGAGAAAATACTCTTCAAAGAAGATTTGTAGTCTTACTGGTGTGAGGTTCATTGTAAGCTTTTCATTTGTGAGTGAATACTTCATGAGTGTAGCTCTGTGAGGGTTATCCTGAGGGATAGTAAAACGTCCTGGCTTGACCTAGGGAGTTCGGGACAAAGAGGAGGCGAACCTTCCTTTGTACACAAGAGTGATTGTAATTCATCAATTTGAAGTAGCTTGTTTGAAGCTCAAGAGGAGCTGGGTAGTTAATTGGTTTGCAATTCTTTCCTTTTACTTATTGTTACATTTATGATCTTTAAATTATTTATCTCTTCTACTCACAAGCACTTGTACTTTCTTATCAACTGCTCCATTATGTGGTTGCCTAGAAAAGGGTTGTTTTCGGGCCTGACACATCCACATATCCAGTTTTGAACATTACAGGCACCAGAATCAAAGAAACAAAAAAGCCCGAGGCAACCATCTAACATCCAGCAAATAAAAAACAGTTAAACAAAATGCAAATGATTCTAATAGGGCTAGTGATCCTAAATGGTAAACTAAGTGGACCCAGGCGTCCTTCGAGTAAGCAGATACTGAGAGAAATCCTCTTCCTCAGTGTCTTCATCATCTTCGGCATCTTCACCAACTGGTTTCTTGCCTTTGTCAGATGTGGAAGAATCATGAGATGCCACGGGAGTAGAGGTGAGGTCGATGGGAGCAGGACTCATAGAGCGAATAGGAGCTGATGAACTTGGATCAATAGAGCGTGGCTCTTTGCTATGAGGAACTTCCTCAACCACAGGTGGGGGAAAGAGAAGATTCTTTTTATCCAGGAAGTTTGCTTGTTGCTCGGATGACATGGTGAGCATGAGACCATGTTCAAGAAGTAGAACATGTTGTTTAAGATCTCGAAGGAGCTCAATCACTTCAGAATTTGAAGAAGAAGATGCCATAGTGGCAGTCTTCCTAGGATGAATAGAGGTCAGTGCAACAGAGGATGAAGTGTGAAGGGGATCATGTGCAGCCTTAGATCTAGATTCATTAGACGTGGCCCCCTTATAAACCCACATATTATCCCTAAAGACAAGATTCTTGCGTTCAAAATAAGCCTTAGTAAAGGCAGAAGAAAACGTTTCTTTGGGACAAACACCAAGGATGGGTACTTTGTAAAACTAAAAAATCTTGTGAAGAAATTTTTCAAAAGACAGTTTTCTATGAGAATCAGTGGTAAAGCGAAGTAAAAACTTGCACATGACAAAGCCAAAGTCAATGCGAATTTTTTCTCGAAAATAATAAAAAAGATACAGCTCCATTTTATTGGCATCTGTCCTATGACTATCAGTAGGCACAAGCAAATTTGAAATGATTGAGAAAGCAATAAGATTCACAGGAGCGAGGTCATTTAGTTTTGTATCAGCAGGGGCAGAAAACTTCTTCTGAAAATAAGACAACATTTTAGCACTATCAAAGTGATTATCAGCAGTGGGATGCTCTTCATAAGAAAAGAAATTGGCAATTTTACTTTTGCATCCTGGTTCAATAACAGTATTTAAAACAGCATTCACAATCTCAGAATCAAACACTAAATTTACCACATTTACCCTGTACATAATTTCAGTGTGGTCAGTGCCTTTCCTAAGATTGGCAAAGAATTAATATAGCATTTCAGGGTAATAAACGTTAGGCATGGAAATGATATGTGACAATTTCTGGAATTCAAAGAGACGCAGAATGGACTCTAAACATATCTTGCGAAATTCAGAGGAATTTATGGTACGTTGAGGAATGAAACTTTTTAGGGATATCCAGGAGTGTTTTTCTTTGGCAGCATCATCAAAGAATGGGGAGACTGTGGTTGATTGGGAGGGCGGTTGAGATGTAGTCCTTTGTTCGGATTCAGGCTGAGAGGAAAGCTGTGAAGTTTGAGCCTTTACAGCTTCCTTTTTGACGCGTTTGGAGGATCTTTTGGCCCTAGGAGAATCAGCATCCTCATCCCTGAGTGTGTATTTGCGTCCGGCAGTCACTTTTCCTCCTCTTAGATTCACCATTGTTTGAAATGTGTGAGATGTATGATGCTAATGCTGCACAAAGTAGTATGGGAGCGAATCACACAAGAATTTTGGGGTAAACTAGCCTTGAAGATGATTGAACATAATGGCTATGAGAAAATAGGGTTTTGAGAAAATTTTGGGAACTGTTAAAATGTGATAAGATTTGGTGAAAAGATCAGGAAAATGAACTCGCAATGATCAGGGAAAATTGTTGGTTGAGTCAATTTTGGAATGAGTGCTTCAGAATAGCATGAATTGAAAGTGAAAGGAGAGACAGTTTTTCATCCGAGAGAAAAGAGAAGAAGAAGGGTCTGAAGCAAATGAGGAGGGAAGTTACTTTAAAAAGTGTACCGTTGCACTGTCGGACGGTCGAACGAAGTCGTGTGTCCGACAGTTTCGTCCAAACAGGTGCTTTCTGGGAAAATAGCAGAAAAATATTATCGGACGTCCGTTCATCTTCTTTCGGACGTCCGAAAGCTTTGAAGAAAAATTTTTAAGATGATTTTTCGATTATCCCTAATTTTGATTTTAGATGAATGAATTGATCCAATGGCAAAGCTTTTGTAAAAATATCAGCAATTTGATCTTTAGAACAAACATAATTCACACAAACTTCACCTTTTTGAACAAGATCGCGAATAAAGTGGTGCTTTATATCTATATGTTTTGTCCTAGAATGCTGAATTGGATTTTTGGTCAAATTGATAGCACTAGTATTATCACAGAATATAGGCATGCAGTCATATAACAATCCAAAATCATTCAAGGTATGCTTCATCCATAAAAGTTGAGCACTACATGCACTAGCGGCAATATATTCCGTTTCGGTTGTAGACAAAGAGATTGCATTTTGTTTTTTGCTAAACCAAGAAACTAAGCAATTACCAAGAAAGTGACAAGTTCCACTAGTACTTTTTTTGTCCACACGACAACCACCAAAATCCGCATCTGAATATCCATATAGAGCAAATTCACAAGATCTAGCATACCAAAAACCATAGTCTAATGTACCTTTCAAATACCTAAAAATCCTTTTAACAGCGTTCAAATGTGATTCTTTTGGACAAAATTGAAATCTAGCACACAAGCAAACAACAAACATAATATCGGGTCTGCTTGCGGTTAAATAGAGTAGACTTCCAATCATACCTCTATAGTGCTTTTCATCCACATGTTTACCTTCTTCATCTTTGTCAAGTTTTGTAGAAGTACACATTGGAGTTCCAACTTACTTTGAGTCCTCCATGCCAAATCTTTTCAGCAATTCCTTGGTGTATTTTGTTTGATTTATAAAAATTCCCTCTAGGGCTTGATATATTTGAAGCCCAAGGAAGAAATTTAATTCTCCCATCATACTCATTTCAAATTCACTTTGCATAATGGTGGAAAAATTCTTGCATAGATACTCATTAGTAACACCAAAAATAATATCATCTACATATATTTGCATAATAAGAAGATCATTTAACACTTACTTAGTAAAAAGTGTGGTATCCACAATTCCTCTTTTGAAACCATTTTCAATCAAGAAACCACTCAATCTTTCATATCAAGCTCTTGGAGCTTGTTTTAGTCCATATAATGCTTTTGAAAGTTTAAACACATGACTTGAAAATTTTGTATTTTCAAAATTGGGTGGTTGATCCACATATATTTCTTGATCAATAAAACCATTTAAAAAGGCACTTTTAACATCCATTTGAAACAATTTGAAACCTTTGAAGCAAGCAAAAGCAAGAAGCATTCTAATCGATTGTAATCTGGCTACGGGAGCAAATGTTTCATCAAAATCAATTCCTTCTTCTTGTGCATATCCTTTAGCAACTAATCTAATTTTATTTCTTACAACTACACCTTTATCATCCAACTTATTTTTGAATATCCACTTCGTGCTAATGATAGGTTAATTTTGAGGTCTATCAACTAGTGTCCAAACCTTATTTCTCTCAAATTGATTAAGTTCCTCTTGCATTGCCAAAATCCAGTTTTCATCCTTTAAGGCATCTTTGATATTTTTAGGTTCAAAAAGAGAGACTAAAGCAAAATTGTCTATCAATTTCTTAGATGAGAAACGAGTCTTTATCTTCTCGGATGGATCACCAATTATAAGTTCTCTTGGATGATTTTGGCTAAATTTCCAAGCTTTGGGAAGGTCTTTGAATGAATCATCATTCTTGTCTTCATCTTCCTTTTCTTGATCTTCATGAGTTTCATCCTCCATTTCTTTTGCTTCCGATTTAGAGTTTCCTTCATCACCAATTGTTAGCTTTTTCATTCCTTCACGAACACCTACATCATCATCCTCACACGAACTTTTGGAATTATCATCATTAGTTTCATCAAATGTTATGTGTATAGCTTCTTTTATCACAAGAGTTCTTCTATTAAAGACTCTATATCCTCTTTTGTTCTCACAATACCCCAAAAATATTCTTTCATCAGATTTTTTTTTCAAACTTACCAAGATGTTCCTTTAAATTCAAAATAAAACATTTACAACAAAAAACTTTGAAATATCCAACCGTAGGTTTTTTTTATCAAAAATTAGTTCATAAAATGTTTTATTCAAAATAGGTCTCAAGAGGATTCTATTCATCACATAACATGCGGTATTTACAGCTCCAACCCAAATATATTTTGGCAAATTACATTCACTCAACATAGTTCTAGCAGCCTCTTGGAATGTCCTATTTTTCCTTTCTACAACACCATTTTGTTGTGGAGTCCTTGCAATAGAAAACTCATGTGTCATGCCATTATGATCACAAAATTCTGAAAAACCACAAAACTTGAATTCCGTCCCATTATCACTTCTAATCCTAACAATTTTTAAACCAAGCAGATTTTACACTTTAGCAAACAATGAAGTAAAATTCTTGAAGGCATCATCTTTATGAGCAAGGAATATCACCCAAGTATATCTAGAATAATCATCAACAATCACAAAACAATATCTCTTACCTCTCAAGCTAGTAATTTGAGTAGGACCAATTAAATCAAGATGCAAGAGTTCCAAAGGTTTAGAAGTTGATACACACTCTTTGATTTAAAGGAAATTTTTGTTTGCTTCCCAAATTGACATGCATCACAAATTTTGTCTTTTTCAAAACTGATTTTTGGCAAGTCTCTAACCAACTCCTTTTTCGAAATTTTCTTTAGTAATTCCATGTTAAAATGACAAAGTCTCCTATGTCACAACCAAGGATCTTCATTTGAAGCTTTAAGACATTAGAAGCTAGATGAATCAAGTTTATCAAGAACAACAATATAAATATCGTTAAACCTCTTACCTTTGAACATAACATTATATTTAGAGTCAAACACAATGCATTCATGCTTTTTGAACAACACATTCAAGTCTTTATCACATAATTGACTAACACTAAGCAAGTTATAATCTAAGTTATCAACTAAGAGCACATTATGAACAAAAGTTTCACCATCCTTACCAACATCACCTATTCCAATTGTCTTAGCTTTCACGTCATCACCAAATGTCACCTTTCCACTTGATTTTGATTTTAACTTTATGAACAAAAAAGGATCACCGGTCATATGCCTTGAACAGCCACTATTAATGAACTATTTGGACTTGTTTGAGTCTTTTCCCTGAAAAGAGAGAGTGTTTGGTATCCTTTAACTTTTGGGTCCACAATAGTTAGCATTGTGTCTAGCTAACCACATGCATCTCATTCCTTTGTTCAGATTTCTTTTCACATAACAATCTCCTTTCAAATGCCCTCTTTGACAATAAAAACTACACATAATGGAAGAGTCTTTAACATGTAATAGTTTGATAAATCTTAATCCACTCCTATATGTTGTGAAATCATGTGCATTTTTGTTATGTGCTAATGTTCTTTCATGAGCAGTAAGAAAGGTGGTTGACATGTTCTTTTTGAGATAATTTTGTTTTCTAACTTTTAAGGTCTTATCCAAATTGTCCGTCCTTTTATTCAAATCACCATGTCTTTTCTTTAGCATTTTACAAACACTTGTCTTTCTATCAAGTTCATTTTGAACATCAAATCCAGCTCTTACAAGGCTCTCATTGTCAGCGTTTAGTTGTTTATTTTGTTGAAAAAGACTTGCATTTTCTTGAATGAGAAAAATAATTTTCTGTTTTAGCTGCTTGTTTTTATCATAAGATTCCTTCAAGGCAATATGCAATTTTTCAACAAAGGATTCAAGATCATCATCACTTTCAGATTGAGAGTGTATTGAAGTTATCTCATTATCTGCAATAGCCATGAAGGCCATTTGAGCTGATTCTTCTTCTTCTTCAATTTCGCCTTCGGAGTTATATTCATTCCATGTAATCTGGAAGTTGTTGAACCTTGATTTTCGATCAGCTTTTCCATCTTTCTTTTTCTTCAGGGAGCATTCGTTTGCGTAGTGTCCAGGCTGTCAACATTCGTAGCATTTGTCCAATTGTTTCTTGTTGAATTCTTGTTTTCTTTTGTTCCTTACATTTGAATATTGATTCTGGAATTGATTGCTAGGTCCTCCCCTTCTAAACTTCCTTTTATTCAAGATTTTCTTGAAACTTTTTGTGATGAGAGCAAGATCGTTGTCATCACCATCCGAGTTTTCATCATCCAACTGAGCTGGATCATCTTCACTTTGAGCTGCCTTTAGAGCTATGTTTCTCTTTGCTCTCGCGTCTTCTTTCTTCTGCACTTTGATTTTCAACTTCAACTCATAGGAGGTTAGTGAGTTAATGAGAGATTCAATAGGCACAGAATTCAAATCCTTAGCCTCCTTTATTGCAGTCACTTTACTTTCCCATTCTTTGCCCAACGCATTGAAAATTTTCCTGTTTTTCTCTCCCAAGGTGTACTCTTTGCCCAACATCTCGAGATCTTTGATCAAGTCATTGAACCTACAATACATTTTGTCAATATCCTCAAGGGGTTCTATTTTAAATGATTCATACTTTGTGACCAAGATAGACTTTTTCTGTTCTCTCACGTTGTCACTACCCTCATGAATTTCTCTTAACTTATCCCACATTTCTTTGGCAGATTTACATCCTTTTACTCTAATTGATTCATTTGAGTCTAAGGTACTATAAAGAACATTCATGACTTTGGCATTCAATGTGAGATTTGTTCTATCTTGAACATTCAACTCAGCTCTTGTTTTTGGTCGAAACAAACCTGTATCTGCATCAAGAACGTTAGCATCATGCGGTCCTTCATTCACAATAAACCATAGCTCAATATCAATGGATTGCAAAAAAATAATCATTTTTTCTTTCCAACTAACATAATTGGAACCAGTAAACATGGGAGGCCTAGTGACAGATTGTCCCTTAACAAACATGACATGATTGGTTGTCATCTTTACTCCAAGCCACTTGAGCTTAATCTCTAGGAAACCAAGTTCTGATACCAATTGTAAGGCCCAAAGACAATCTAAGAGGGGGGTGAATTAGGTTGATTAAAAATACTTTATTGAGTTTATGCACTTTTTCTTTAATAAAATTTACCTTCTTGTCTAGTAGTGATCAGTCAAGTAAATTTAAAGAAAAGAGCAACGTTGATCAGAAATAAGAGTATATATAAGCAATGAGAATTTTATTAAACAAAAAGAATAAGATGGAGTATCAAACCGATTGTCTACCAAGCTTTTCTTAAACTTGAAGACCAAACACAAAGATGAGCACCTTCTCTTTGATGAAAAATAATCAACTCAATGTACAATGGAGGGATCACTTCCTCCTTGCCCCAAACCTCACTTAGTCAAGCTAAGAAGTTTTACTATCACCCAGACAACTCTCAACAAGCTACACTATTGAAAATTTCAAACACAAGAGAAGTGCTTACAAGAAGTTCACACTACTTGGAGAGCAAATCTTGCTTAGGAGACTATTTTCTAGCTAAAATATCTCTTGAGATCTTGTAAACAAAGTGTGCAAAAGTCACTTCCTGGTTCAGAATCGTTTGTATTTAAAGGAGACAAAAAATGGGTTTCATTTATACTTCCAACGGATAGAAAGCAGATGAAGAGTCAGCTAGCCGTTGGGGCTATCGGACGTCCGACAGCTTATTCATCGTCCGAACGCATCGTCCGAAAATCAGCCAAGTTGTCGTTCGGACGTCCCATTTTATCGTCCGATAGCTTCTGCGTCCAAACATCGTCAGAGAGTCATCAAAACTTTGCGAAATTTTTCGGACGTCCGACGCGATCGATATGCGTCCGAAGTGTGCGTCCGATCCTCCCGGACGTCCGATGCTTTCTCATGAGCGTCCGACAGAGTTTTCTTCTTGATGTTCTTCATCCTTTCGGACGTCCGACATGAGTGCCCTGTTTTTGCTTCTTCTTTTAGTTGATTTTCTTTCCTTGACACCTTTGTACCTGATTCTCTTAAAAGCAAAACACTTATATTTGAAGAGAATTAGATAAATATTTCAAAGTGTTTTGTGATCATCAAAATCAAGAATAACAGAGATCTAGGGTTTCAATTTCCTTTATTGTCCTAACCACAATATTCTCTCAAAACTTCAAAAATAGTAGTCTAAATAACACTCACCTTTTGTTTTCAATCATCTGGTATACTAGCTCACTCTTTTGCTTTTGCTTCAACTTCGACAATTAAGATATTCAATTCGGCAACTCATAAATTAGAATAAGAATTAAATAATATACAAGTATTTTAATTGGTTTTACATGTGAGAATATATTTATGATGTATTCTTTCTAGATACGAAGTATAATTCTTCTCATTTGTCAATTCCACTATCTTATGAACTTAAATAAAGGACTTAAATCAACATTAGGAAAAAAATGTTCATAAACCATACATTGAAAACTAAAAAGACAAATTGAACTTTGGTGCCGACATTGAGGAACATATATATAGCAAAATCGAATCAAATGCAATACTAAATTTTGAATTGCATCAAAATAGAAATTGAGATCAATTTCAAGTTTGAACAAAAATAGTCAAATCAGATTCCAATCATACTTTTCTAGGATGCACATCAGCAATTAATCCTACCCATTAATCAAAAGAATCCCAAATATTTCTTCCCATAAACGAGTCAAATATTTAGGTAAAAGACTAAGTGCTTATAATATTATACTACTTGTATTATTACCTATACCTTTTTGAAAAAGTACAAGCATTTAAAATATTTTGGTTTATAAGATCTGATTTATCTAGGTAGATTTCCCTAATAATGACTCTAGTACTAAAACCCACTGATGTGGACTACACTGCCACATTTCATAAACTTATCATTTCTATTTGAATAAAAAATTCTATCACAAGTGTGACGTCCCGAAAAGTATGAGTGTGAGAACCCGTAAAAATTCTAATCTTTTCCGAGGGTTTTATTTCCTTTAATAGCATGTTTTCTGCATTTCCCGGCTTAGGAAATTTACCTGAGGAATTTTTATGAGTAATTATAGTTTTTAGATAATTTTTCTAGCCTTGGTGAGTTTTTTAGAAAATTAAGGATAAATAATGGACGTGGGACCCACTAGTGCGAAAAGTTCGGAAAAAATTCGGCCAATTAGGTTAAATTCCGGATACTGTGAAAAATTTATCGGGTGTTAAGAGATAAGTAGAGTGTGTGAAATGATTGATGTGAGAGAGAAAAGAAAGGATAGGAATGCATTAATGAGGTGCCAAGTGTCATGGTATCATTGGATAGGATTTAAGAGTTACTATTCCAATTTTTGACTTTTTTGACCAAAAGGTTAAATATCCTAAAAATTGCTCAAAATTCACTCATTTTTACTCCTCCATGGCCGGCTCTCTCGAGCTCAAGAAGGAAGAAAACTTCATCAATTTTCAAGCTTCCATTTGGTTCAATCTTCCAAAAACAAATACTTAAACTAAATTCCACTCCATAAAATTCCTCCCTTGGGTGCTAGTAGGTAGTTTAGTGAAGTTTGTTTGAAGAGCTAAGGTGTCCAACCTCTCTACCTCTCTTGTTTACTAGGTGAGTGGTGTGTGAATTCCCTCTTGCACTTAATGAAGCTTAAGTTATGCTTAGTAGTGGCTAAAGTGATGATATTTGTGATTTATTTCTTGATTTGAAGTGATTTGGTGAAGTTTTTATATTTTTGAGGATTTTCTGGTTTAATATGAATGTGATGTTGTGGTCATCTATGATGGTTGATGATGAGGGGGAATGACTCTAGTAGGTGTGAATTAGTGATAATTGCAACCAATTTTGGGTTTGGATTGAATTGTGGAAAGTTAGGGTTTTATCACCCCTTATTCTGTCCGGTTTTGGATCATAGGGGTAGAGGCCGAATTGGACTTTGCTTAAAACATGAAAGTTGTAGGTATTGATGTGTTTGAGGTGCCTGTAAAATTTTAGGTCATTTGGATTAATGTAAAATGAGATATGTCGATTTTACTGTTGCTGTTCTGGGTTGATCAGAATGCGAAAACTGCACTTGTAATTGGCCATTTTGACTGGAATTGCTTTGGTTTTAGATGTTGGTGTCTTCTGATGAAATGTAGCTGGATGTCTTAGCTACCATATGCCTTTGGAATCAATGCATTTGGACTTGTATAGACTGAGTTGGACTAATTACAGCATTGAGTGATTTGCAAACCTGCAATTACGATTCAGGTTGTGGTATTCTGCATTTTTGACCTAGTTGTGCTAGGATTTGGACTGAGTGGCCTTCTACATTGTTGTATCCCTATCTCTTATCTTCGAAACGGTGGGTTTTGCACCTTCATCCGACAATCGTAGAGCCTTTGGTACCATTACCGCAAAATGACGTCAAAACTGTTTTTCTGGTTTTGAGCTTAAGTTTCATTTCCGGTTTTTTTTCCCCTAGCTTGACTTGCACTAGTACTACTTGGAGCTTGCTGAATGGCTATTGGATGAACTTGTTGTTGTGTGTGTACCTTTGGGACTGGCTGAGGAAATAATGAAGCCATGATGGCTGGAAAAGTTAGCAAATTCAGGGGAAGTGCTGTCCGAACTTTTAAAGGACTTGTTTGCATTGAGTTTGTGATCTAAGACTTGGATTTGAGCAAGGCAATGATACATGCTGGATGGTTTCTGAGCCGTGGAGGTGAGTGACCTCAAACTACTTCTAAAGTTATTTATGAACCGTTTCTTACATTATTTACTTTTGAACTGTTTCCAAAGTTACTTTTGAAATGTTTTCTTGCATATCATGTGTGCTGGCATTTGAGTGTGCCTTGTTTGCTATATTTCTTGATTTCATGACTTGTATTTTGGTTGATAATGTGTTAAGCGCTTATAATGATTTCCAAAACGAGTTTTCGAGACGAGTGTGTACTTTATCGCACTCGACCTCGATAAATATGAAATTTTCGATTGAAATGTTACTTGCGCATGAATGTAAGCCTTTTGGGCTGAACTGGCCATTGCCCCTTGTTACCGGTCGTCTTGAGCCAGAAGCGGACTCGGTCAGGCGATTAGGAACTTGGGTGAACGTTTGGTATACTCGAGTATTACCTATGTAGGTTGGTGGAGCCTGGCCAAAAGCCAGGGACGGGGTGAATGAAATGAAATGAATGACCAAATGAGCGAGAAAATGTCAGGAGAATGAATGTATCCTTTCATGAATGTTACTATCGCTTTCCATTGTAAATGTTTCTTGAATTATTGATAATCCATATTTACTGTTTTGCAAATGATGTAGTTGTTTCCGGATTTATCATTTTATTTATGATATCATTGCTATATGACATCATTGAAATGAACTATTGTGAAACCGATTTGATTAATGATTTTCTGGTTACTCGCTGAACTTTTAGCTCACCCCAAAAATATTTTATCCCCTCCACAGGGCTCAAGGCGAAAGCAGGACATGTTGTGCTTATTCACGTGAATGGATGGCCTATATCTTGTACAGTTTTGGATTTGGAATCATTTGATGTATATTTGTGGACCATGTGATGTATATTTGAGGTTTATTCGTGTAATTCATTTGAGGACTGTAGTGAACGATTGAGTCCCGGCGAGAGCCGGGCAGGCGGCCCGCTGATCCCTCTGGTACGCCTTAGGGGGAGGTGGGGCCGTCACAGTTGGTATCAGAGCTTAGGCTTCAGATCTCGGTAGTGTATCCTAGGCTTGAAGTTTAGGATGCCGGACTGTGGGTTTGGTTTGAAATATTAGTGATTCGTGCGGGATGACTTGACTTGATTAGTACAAGAGGGAATGTCGAGGACAACATTCTTTTAAGGAGGGGAGATTGTGACGCCCCGAAAAGTATGAGTGTGAGAACCCGTAAAAACCCTAATCTTTTCCTAGGGTTTTATTTCCTTTAATAGCATGTTTTCTACATTTCCTGGCTTAGGAAATTTTCCTGAGGAATTTTTATGAGTAATTATAGTTTTTAGATAATTTTTCTAGCCTTGGTGAGTTTTTTTAGAAAATTAAGGATAAATAATAGACGTGGGACCCACTAGTGCGAAAAGTTCGAAAAAAATTCGGTCAATTAGGTTAAATTCCGGATACTGTGAAAAATTTATCGAGTGTTAAGAGATAAGTAGAGTGTGTGAAATGATTGATGTGAGAGAGAAAAGAAATGATAGGAATGTATTAATGAGGTGCCAAGTGTCATGGTATCATTGGATAGGATTTAAGAGTTACTATTCCAATTTTTGACTTTTTTGACCAAAAGGTTAAATATCCTAAAAATTGCTCAAAATTCACTCATTTTTACTCCTTCATGGCCGGCACTCTCAAGCTCAAGAAGGAAGAAAACTTCATCAATTTTCAAGCTTCCATTTGGTTCAATCTTCCAAAAACAAATACTTAAACTAGATTCCACTCCATAAAATTCCTCCCTTGGGTGCTAGAAGGTAGTTTAGTGAAATTTGTTTGAAGAGCTAAGGTGTCCAACCTCTCTACCTCTCTTGTTTACTAGGTGAGTGGTGTGTGAATTTCCTCTTGCACTTAATGAAGCTTAAGTTATGCTTAGTAGTGGCTAAAGTGATGATATTTGTGATTTATTTCTTGATTTGAAGTGATTTGGTGAAGTTTTTATATTTTTGAGGAATTTTCTGGTTTAATATGAATGTGATGTTGTGGTCATCTATGATGGTTGATGATGAGGGGGAATGACTCTAGTAGGTGTGAATTAGTGATAATTGCAACCAATTTTGGGTTTGGATTGAATTGTGGAAAGTTAGGGTTTTATCACCCCTTATTCTGTCCGGTTTTGGATCATAGAGTTAGAGGCTGAATTGGACTTTGCTTAAAACATGAAAGTTGTAGGTATTGATGTGTTAGAGGTGCCTGTAAAATTTCAGGTTATTTGGATTAATGTAGAATGAGATATGCCGATTTTACTGTTGCTGTTCTGGGTTGATCAGAATTCGAAAACTGCACTTGTAATTGGCCATTTTGACTGGAATTGCTTTGGTTTTAGATGTTGGTGTCTTCTGATGAAATGTAGCTGGATGTCTTAGCTACCATATGCCTTTGGAATCAATGCATTTGGACTTGTATAGACTGAGTTGGACTAATTACAGCATTGAGTGATTTGCAAACCTGCAATTACGGTTCAGGTTGTGGTATTCTGCATTTTTGACCTAGTTGTGCTAGGATTTGGACTGAGTGGCCTTCTACATTGTTGTAGCCCTATCTCTTATCTTCGAAACGGTGGGTCTTGCACCTTCATCCGATAATCGTAGAGCCTTTGGTACCATTACCGCAAAATGACATCAAAACTGTTTTTCTGGTTTTGAGCTTAAGTTTCATTTCCGGTTTTTTTCCCCTAGCTTGACTTGCACTAGTACTACTTGGAGCTTGCTGAATGGCTATTGGATGAACTTGTTATTGTGTGTGTACCTTTGGGACTGGCTGAGGAAATAATGAAGCCATGATGGCTGGAAAAGTTAGCAAATTCAGGGGAAGTGCTGTCCGAACTTTTAAAGGACTTGTTTGCATTGAGTTTGTGATCTAAGACTTGGATTTGAGCAAGGCAATGATACATGATGGATGGTTTCTGAGCCGTGGAGGTGAGTGACCTCAAACTACTTCTAAAGTTATTTATGAACCGTTTCTTACATTATTTACTTTTGAACTGTTTCCAAAGTTACTTTTGAAATGTTTTCTTGCATATCATGTGTGCTGGCATTTGAGTGTGCCTTGTTTGCTATATTTCTTGACTTCATGACTTGTATTTTGGTTGATAACGTGTTAAGCGCTATAATGATTTCCAAAACGAGTTTTCGAGGCGAGTGTGTACTTTATCGCACTCGACCTCGATAAATGTGAAATTTTCGATTGAAATGTTACTTGCGCATGAATGTAAGCCTTTTGGGCTGAACTGGCCATTGCCCCTTGTTACCGGTCGTCTTGAGCCAGAAGCGGACTCGGTCAGGCGATTAGGAACTTGGGTGAACGTTTGGTATACTCGAGTATTACCTATGTAGGTTGGTGGAGCCTGGCCAAAAGCCAGGGACGGGGTGAATGAAATGAAATGAATGACCAAATGAGCGAGAAAATGTCAGGAGAATGAATGTATCCTTTCATGAATGTTACTATCGCTTTCCATTGTAAATGTTTCTTGAATTATTGATAATCCATATTTACTGTTTTGCAAATGATGTAGTTGTTTCCGGATTTATCATTTTATTTATGATATCATTGCTATATGACATCATTGAAATGAACTATTGTGAAACCGATTTGATTAATGATTTTCTGGTTACTCGCTGAACTTTTAGCTCACCCCAAAAATATTTTATCCCCTCCACAGGGCTCAAGGCGAAGGCAGGACATGTTGTGCTTATTCACGTGAATGGATGGCCTATATCTTGTACAGTTTTGGATTTGGAATCATTTGATGTATATTTGTGGACCATGTGATGTATATTTGAGGTTTATTCTTGTAATTCATTTGAGAATTGTAGTGAACGATTGAGTCCCGGCGAGAGCCGGACAGGCGGCCCGCCGATCCCTATGGTACGCCTTAGGGGGAGGTGGGGCCGTCACAGTTGGTATCAGAGCTTAGGCTTCCGATCTCGGTAGTGTATCCTAGGCTTGAAGTTTTGGATGCCGGATTGTGGGGTTGGTTTGAAATATTAGTTATTCTTGCAGGATGACTTGACTTGATTAGTACAAGAGGGAATGTCGAGGACGGCATTCTTTTAAGGAGGGGAGATTGTGACGCCCCGAAAAGTATGAGTGTGAGAACCCGTAAAAACCCTAATCTTTTCCGAGGGTTTTATTTCCTTTAATAGCATGTTTTCTGCATTTCCTGGCTTAGGAAATTTTCCTGAGGAATTTTTATGAGTAATTATAGTTTTTAGATAATTTTTCTAGCCTTGGTGAGTTTTTTAGAAAATTAAGGATAAATAATGGACGTGGGACCCACTAGTGCGAAAAGTTCGGAAAAAATTCGGTCAATTAGGTTAAATTCCGGATGCAGTGAAAAATTTATCGGGTGTTAAGAGATAAGTAGAGTGTGTGAAATGATTGATGTGAGAGAGAAAAGAAAGGATAGGAATGCATTAATGAGGTGCAAAGTGTCATGGTATCGTTGGATAGAATTTAAGAGTTACTATTCCAATTTTTGACTTTTTTGACCAAAAGGTTAAATATCCTAAAAATTGCTCAAAATTCACTCATTTTTACTCCTCCATGGCCGGCTCTCTCAAGCTCAAGAAGAAAGAAAACTTCATCAATTTTCAAGCTTCCATTTGGTTCAATCTTCCCAAAACAAATACTTAAACTAGATTCCACTCCATAAAATTCCTCTCTTGGTGCTAGTAGGTAGTTTAGTGAAGTTTGTTTGAAGAGCTAAGGTGTCCAACCTCTCTACCTGTCTTGTTTACTAGGTGAGTG
Source organism: Coffea arabica (assembly GCF_036785885.1). NCBI lineage: Eukaryota > Viridiplantae > Streptophyta > Magnoliopsida > Gentianales > Rubiaceae > Coffea > Coffea arabica. Next base: position 15,883,870 of record NC_092319.1, on the reverse strand, counting down.
GTGTGTGAATTCCCTCTTGCACTTAATGAAGCTTAAGTTATGCTTAGTAGTGGCTAAAGTGATGATATTTGTGATTTATTTCTTGATTTGAAGTGATTTGGTGAAGTTTTTATATTTTTGAGGAATTTTCTGGTTTAATATGAATGTGATGTTGTGGTCATCTATGATGATTGATGATGAGGGGGAATGACTCTAGTAGGTGTGAATTAGTGATAATTGCAACCAATTTTGGGTTTGGATTGAATTGTGGAAGGTTAGGGTTTTATCACCCCTTATTCTGTCCGGTTTTGGATCATAGGGGTAGAGGCCGAATTGGACTTTGCTTAAAACATGAAAGTTGTAGGTATTGATGTGTTTGAGGTGCCTGTAAAATTTCAGGTTATTTGGATTAATGTAGAATGAGATATGTCGATTTTACTGTTGCTGTTCTGGGTTGATCAGAATTCGAAAACTGCACTTGTAATTGGCCATTTTGACTGGAATTGCTTTGGTTTTAGATGTTGGTGTCTTCTGATGAAATGTAGCTGGATGTCTTAGCTACCATATGCCTTTGGAATCAATGCATTTGGACTTGTATAGACTGAGTTGGACTAATTACAGCATTGAGTGATTTGCAAACCTGCAATTACGGTTCAGGTTGTGGTATTCTGCATTTTTGACCTAGTTGTGCTAGGATTTGGACTGAGTGGCCTTCTAAATTATTGTAGCCCTATCTCTTATCTTCGAAACGGTGGGTCTTGCACCTTCATCCGACAATCGTAGAGCCTTTGTACCATTACCGCAAAATGACGTCAAAACTGTTTTTCTGGTTTTGAGCTTAAGTTTCATTTCCGGTTTTTTTTCCCCTAGCTTGACTTGCACTAGTACTACTTGGAGCTTGCTGAATGGCTATTGGATGAACTTGTTGTTGTGTGTGTACCTTTGGGACTGGCTGAGGAAATAATGAAGCCATGATGGCTGGAAAAGTTAGCAAATTCAGGGGAAGTGCTGTCCGAACTTTTAAAGGACTTGTTTGCATTGAGTTTGTGATCTAAGACTTGGATTTGAGCAAGGCAATGATACATGATGGATGGTTTCTGAGCCGTGGAGGTGAGTGACCTCAAACTACTTCTAAAGTTATTTATGAACCGTTTCTTACATTATTTACTTTTGAACTGTTTCCAAAGTTACTTTTGAAATGTTTTCTTGCATATCATGTGTGCTGGCATTTGAGTGTGCCTTGTTTGCTATATTTCTTGATTTCATGACTTGTATTTTGGTTGATAACGTGTTAAGCGCTTATAATGATTTCCAAAACGAGTTTTCGAGGCGAGTGTGTACTTTATCGCACTCGACCTCGATAAATGTGAAATTTTCGATTGAAATGTTACTTGCGCATGAATGTAAGCCTTTTGGGCTGAACTGGCCATTGCCCCTTGTTACCGGTCGTCTTGAGCCAGAAGCGGACTCGGTCAGGCGATTAGGAACTTGGGTGAACGTTTGGTATACTCGAGTATTACCTATGTAGGTTGGTGGAGCCTGGCCAAAAGCCAGGGACGGGGTGAATGAAATGAAATGAATGACCAAATGAGCGAGAAAATGTCAGGAGAATGAATGTATCCTTTCATGAATGTTACTATCGCTTTCCATTGTAAATGTTTCTTGAATTATTGATAATCCATATTTACTATTTTGCAAATGATGTAGTTGTTTCCGGATTTATCATTTAATTTATGACATCATTGCTATATGACATCATTGAAATAAACTATTGTGAAACCGATTTGATTAATGATTTTCTGGTTACTCGCTGAGCTTTTAGCTCACCCCAAAAATATTTTATCCCCTCCACAGGGCTCAAGGCGAAGGCAGGACATGTTGTGCTTATTCATGTGAATGGATGGCCTATATCTTGTACAGTTTTGGATTTGGAATCATTTGATGTATATTTGTGGACCATGTGATGTATATTTGAGATTTATTTTTGTAATTAATTTGAGGACTGTAGTGAACGATTGAGTCCCGGCGAGAGCCGGGCAGGCGGCCCGCCGATCCCTCTGGTACGCCTTAGGGGGAGGTGGGGCCGTCACAACAAGTACCTATCTTGGCAAATGCATTCTTAAACTTGCACTTTATGTTTGAATTAGTTTTAGCCCTTTGAATTACATTTTCTTTTGACCAATGCTAATAAAAAAATTAAAGACAAAACTTGGCAAATGCATTCTTAAACTTATAATTTCTATTTGAATTAGTTACAACCCTTTGAATTAAGTTTTCTTTTGACCAATGCTAATAAAAACTAGAGACAAAACTTTAATCCATAGATATCTAGTCTCACACATTGCACAAGCCTTTTTCTTTACTCTACTAATATTTCACTTGACTTTTATGTGTAAGATTGTATGTATGATACATGGACCACATGAAATCATTCGAACTTGCCAATTGCCAATTTCATTGTTCTATAAACTTAATTTGAGAGTTTAAATTATTTCATAAGCATAGTATAAAATTCAATAAGACAAAACAACCCGTTGACTCAAATTTGAAGCAAATAGATATGGAGCAATATCCAAGCAAATGCAAACATTTAAATTTGGATTGCATTTAGCTAGATTTATTGTGACGACCCCTCTTCTCCCAAGGGCGAATCCAAGGGTATCGGCGGGCCGCCTGCCTAGCTCGCGCCAGGACTCAAAACTTAAAACAATAAAAGCCAGAAAATTCAAAAGAGTTCTATATACAATCCCAAAAGAGTTATAATTACATTCTCCAAAAGTACCTGCTCACACTATTACATCCTTATAATTACCACCAAAACCAAAATGTAGACCCTAAGGAGGGTCCTTATACAAACCACCAAAACTAAAACAAAAACGAACATACTATAAGTCCAACTATTACAATCAAACCTAACTATGCTAGTGTGTGTGACAAAAGTCCCCGCGTCGGCCCCTGCTAAGGAAAACAAAAGAAATGGGGTAAGCTATATGCTTAGTAAGTAAACAGGGGCAAAAGCGTAAATTTCACGTAACAACAGTGACATAGTAAGAGTAAAGCAAAAGCAGAAAAGTAACATCACATAATAAGGATATAGGTGGCTCCAAAGCCAATTCATATGCCATGCGTGATCTCCTGCCGACACTCCGTCGACCACAATTAATGGTCCGTAGAACTTCACTTGTACACCCACCGACACCTTATCACCCTCACTGGCCAGTCACCTCACAAACTTGCTCGGGCGAACGAAATCACAAACTTGAGCTTGAATCACAAGCTCGGGTCACAAACTTGGTCCACATACTCGGTGAACCGGATTCACAAACTTGGTGACCTCCAACCAGGTTGGACTGACTTCGACCAAGCCCTAACCGCCTCGAATAGTCCATCTAGGTCAAGAGATAGCCCCAAACTCACAAACTTCACAAAATTTATTCAAAATCACCCCGAGCCACAAGTTCAAGGGTTTTAGTTCCAAAATGATTCACATACATATGTCATGTACAAATATGTGCGCAAATTCGGGTTTAGAGCGAGTGCGATAAAGTACACCCTCGCCTAAGTACCCTCTTCATACATGTCGAAACACATAAGCAACTAACACATAAGAGCGGCTTGAATACTTACACAACGAGCAAAAGAGCAAAATTCGAAATTTGTGCCGCGAAGAGTAGCTAGTAGGCCCCACCGGCTCCACCTAGCTCACCACCGTCTGAAATAGAAGATTGCGTCACATAATATCATAAACGGCTACTAATATATCTAAAACAAGCAAAACGGCAAAATTGGCACATGCAAGTGCGGAAACGGCAAAAAGGGCGCACGCACCCGCGCGGAACGGCAAACGGAAATGGCCAAATCTGCCATCTCAAACCATTTTGATCAAAGATTAGGCTAGGAAAGTCGGATCAAAGTGAGCGAGATACTGTTTTGAAGCTATGAGAAAGGGCTACAAATCTCCTGAAGAAACTTTAATCTAGATCTGAATGGAAGCAGGTCAAAATTGTAGAAAACAATACCAGAAATTTACGTCTTCGGGTGACGAACAGGGTTGTTTGCTGGACCATAACTCCCAGCTCACAAATCCAAATCAAGAAATTCCAAAGGTATTAGAAAGATGAGACATAAGACTAAAACTTTGATGTTTTGGCCAGGACCTGAATCCACTCAGAACAGAACGAAAATTGAGTGTCAAAATACCCGTCAGAACTGTCCAGATACAAGGCAGTTCTGACGATCAATCTTATTTGGGTCATAACGGAAGCTACGGAACTCGGATTTCGACGTACTTTATACCATTTCGAAGCCAAAACCAAGATCTACATTTCTTATGAAGGAGTCATCACCCAGATCATACGGTATCAAAATCGAAAAAAGTCACGGACAGAAGCTAAACTAAAAACGTACAGAACCTGATGTTCAAAACAGGCTTGAGTATTTCATCTATAACTCATGATACCCTAATCCATTTGACCTGAAATTTTACAGGCATATTCAGGACTTAAGGGGCTACAATGTTGAAGAGGGCTACTCAGTCCAATTTTGAGTGTAACTACGTCAAAAATGTAACATACTACACCAGATTCGCAAAACAGGTTCACAAACCGTATTCTAGTACAAACATCATAAAATAGCTTACATAAGTCCAAATCCAGAAATTCTAAAGCCATACGAAAGCTCAGAAACAGGGATACATTTCATTAGAAGACCTAAACAACCAATTCTGAAGCATTCTAAACCAAAATAACCAATTACAATCGCAGTTCTCAGGTTCGGGTAACAACAGGACAGCAAGGGTAATTTCGACGTTTCACAAGCTACGGTACTCCGATCGACCTGAAATTTTGTAGGCACCTCTAAAATATCATTCCCTACAACTTTCATGTTTTAATCCAAGGCCAAATCGGCTTCTAACCAGGAGATACAAAACCGGACAGAATTGAAGGGTATGAAACCCTAGCTTGCTAATTTATCTTCCAAACCAGAAATTTGCTACAATTAACTACCATTCACACCAACTAGCTTCATTCTCAATCATTTACAATCATCATACATAGCCATATAATATTAATCATATGCAACCAGCAAAAATCCCAAATAAATAGAAAACTTCATCAATCTTAACTAAAATCAAGAAATAGTCCACCAAATCACACTTATAACAACCACAAGTCATTAATTAAGCATCTTTAGATAGAAGAGAGGGGTTTCATAGTCACTCACCTTAGAACCAAAGAAGAGAGACCACTTAGCACCTTAAGCTTCCAAACAACTTCACCACACAACTCACTATCACTCACTTAATGATTTCTAGGGAACAAAAACAAGGTTAAGTGGTTGTATTCTTGGATTTGAGCAAGAGAGAATCAAGAAGTTGAAGAGGTTTTCTTTCTTCCTTTCTTGAGAGAGAGGTTCGGCCAAGCTTAGAGAAAAATGAGGAATTTTTTAGTGATTTTTATGATTTATTTAGTCAATGGTAAGACAAAGAATAGTAGTCTTACTTAAGAACTAATCCAAGGGTGACACTTGTCACCTCCATTAATGCAAGTCTATCACTTTGTTCCCTCTCACTCTAATCCATAAAGTATCCTCTAATTATCTCTTAACCCCCGATAAATTAAACCCAGTATCCGAAACTTAACCTAATCGGCCGAATTTTTCCGAACTTACCGCACTAGTGGGTCCCACGTCCGATATAAGTTCCTCATTTCTCAAAAACTAACCGATACTAGAAAAATCATCTAAAACCTATATTTACTCATAAAAATTACCTGGGGAATTTTTCTAATAAAGAAAATGTGGAAAAAAAAACGGGCGATAAATAAAACTCCACTTAAGCCTTCTAATATTGTAACACTAGAGGTTTGCTAATCCCAAGTTTGCCATCCATTTTCAAACTTGTTAAACCTCTGTAAACTATAACAAATCCTATTTTTACTTGTGCCAAAACACACACTAGAATACCGCATATAAACTATAGCTCGAGCTTACGAATAATACATAAACTAGGGTTTTATCATAAGCAAGTTAGGGTTTTCAATCTTAGCCGAGTTTAGGGTTTCTCCTTAGCCCTAAAACCTTAATTTAACCATACAAAATAATGAATAACCCTAATATCAACTTACGAACGGACTGGAGCCTCACATTTATAATTCAATTTCAAGTTTGAGTTAAAATAGGTGAGTCCAGCCAAGCCAAAATTGTCTTTTGCATACCCCTAATCAATTCCATACATTTTACAAAAATTGGCCCATAATAACCATTTTCCCATAAATAAGGCAAATATAAATGTAAAAGTCTAAATGCTTAATTTACTATACTATTTAATTATCGTAAAGAATAATTAATTGTTATTAGGCTAGCAAACGTTACCTCCCAAATTTGTTATTTGGTGGTTGTCTGATATCTGAAAAACTTGGTATTTTGAGAATTTGAATGTAACTAATAATTAAAAGTGGAAAAAACAATTTAATACATATTAATGAAGTAAATTGTCTTCTACCCTTAATACACATAAATGTTGTTTATTGTTTTACAATTTCACTATTTGGTTGTTTTAGTAGAACATATGTTTCTGGGGAGTTGAATGTATAGTAGTATGTGTGCGTGTGTGTATGGTCTGAGAGAAGATTTATTTCACGTATGAAATTGGAAATACAACTAGTAGAATTGCACCAACCTACATGTACATTTAGGCTGATAATCTTGCTACCTTTTTTTATTTTCAAACACAAAATAAAAAAAATAGTTTTGATAGTACATAAAGAATAGCAAAATTATAAACCTTATTTTCAATAAAACATTAGTTTTGAATACATCCCATTAGTAAAGATAAATTACCTAATGAATAGCAAATATGATCACCTCCATAATTACTTATGCCAAAAGGTTTTTTGGAGCAACTTAAAAGTTATTTTCTAAATTTTCCAATAAGTACTTGATATATATTTTTTTAAAAATTAATTAGAAATGATATCCCTTTAATTCTAATTATTAAAAAAGACAAAAACATTGTAGATATTTTTGGTTTTTTGATTCTCAAAATACACATATAATTTTATGTGTTTAAGCCCTTAATTGAGCATTAAAAAAGAACAATAGTATCAAGGAGTTAATAACACTAAGATAACCATTTGACTGATTGTTGTGGTAAAATAATTAGGTTAATGGTAGATATTACTTGTGATCTTGAAGAACACACAAGTAATTTCATTAAATTAGGAATTACAAAATAACAAGTGGAGACTAAGGACAAGAGTGGTCTAATACTCAATTTTGCTAGTTTATTTGAGATTTTTTTATAAGATTTGGAGAAAAATGCTTACCGGTATATGTATGTTATTTTCAACAAAACCTTATGTTTCAAATTTCAGTATTAGGATACGACTTGATTAGCTACCTTTTAAGAATCTGTCAAATTAATAGCTCACAAATTACGCAAGAAATTTAAGAATATACTCATATGTTAATTAGTTTTATCTGTAAGAATGTATTTATGATGCATCTTTCTAAATGCGAAACATAAATCCTTCTTATTTTTCAACTATGTTATAAACTTAATGGGTGTTGGCATCCAAATTCAGAATAAATAACTATTAAAATATCATGTACACAATAATTTAATGACAAACAAGCCACAACATGAAAATAAATAATACAAGATTTGAGTTGGTTCAACTCTATTATTAAGCCTTAGTCAACAAAGAGAAAATTTATTCTTTATTATGAGAAAAAAATCACATACAAGGATACAACTTAACTCAAGGTCAACTCTTGTATATCCTCCCTCACTTCCAGAAATCCTCTCCTATCCCATATATAAGGCTACATAATGCATACCTTTGTAGTATGCCAAACTGCACCTGTTTATTGATCAAATTAGTCAGATAACACCCAAAATGATAGGAAATAACACAATATGGTAATTCCTAAACACACACAAACAAGAAATTCCTACACTACTACCCCAAGTAACTAGAAATTGTCAAAAACTATTTACTTCCTACTTAAAACAAAAACTGCCTAAAAGACAATTGAACCAAATTTTCTAACAATCTCCATCTTGGCAAAATTTTCTTTTGGTATGTATTTGCCTTCAACTATCAAATAATATGATACTGAAGTACATACCCAAATCAATATAGTCATGACACCAAATTGATTCAATCGACAAATAAACATATGTAGTTACTTTCTCTATGATCTACTTCTAGTCATTTAGGTAATCAAGAGGTAAAATCACCATACTTCTTCCTATCTTCAATACTGTCTCATCATGTGTGGTGTTAAGAATCAACCTACAATGAAAAACTCATGACCCTCAGTGTTTTCTAACGCATGAAAATTAGATTCTTTTTTTTCATTGGGACAAAAGCCACACCACAAAAAAACATAACCCAAATCTAATAACCATTTCGGATAAAGTATACATCATTAGAGTTGTGAGAACGTCTCTACTAGTTAATGTCCAAATTCAACATTGGATCCATTTTTTTCTTGAGTCACCTACCTAGATTCACAGTCAAATATCCTTTATGCTTTCTGGCTTTCCATCATTTTTCTTCAATATTTCTTGTTAACTCACTAAACAAGGATGTCTTCATCCATTAATTATTGAATTGATAATTGCTACTAATCTATTTGATCTCAATAGTTAACTAGGACCCAACTATTAAATCTACACTGATTATCACTTTGTTGGGGATTGATGGGTTTTGATATGAGTACAAGTTTAATTCTAAAATGTACCTGTTTGACTGGAAGTATACAGATCAAATAATAGTTTATGACATATATCGGGTTGATCCCACGAGAAGCAATTTTTACAAGTACTAAGACCTTGCTTATTCTATTATTTAGACCAACTAGCAATAAAAACAAGAGAAATTGCAATTACTTACTGCTTAAGTTACCTAACTAATTACCTTGCAAGATAACAATGGAGAAACATCACTAAATACTTGAGTCTAGGGATGTAGAGTCCACTTATGGCACAAAAAATACAAGTAAATAGATTTACCTCTTGTTACTACTCTTGTTTAACTAGGGATTTATTTCTAATATTACCAAAACTCACTCTCATGATGAAATGACCTAGACTAGATTAGTTTTCCCTATTCTCATGAATAATAACTAGATCTACACTTGTTTTCTTCATGAAATGCAAAGTTAATCCATTTAAATGTATCTCTGTTCTTATAAGTCTACTCCTTAAGCTCCATTTATGTTGTTTCATCATTATTACCAATTTTTATTAAGTAATAACAGCTAATAACTTGCTATTGGTGATCAAACAACAATAAGTAATAGCATGCATAAATGCACAAGTTAATACAAGATGTAATAAGTGTAAATCATATTCAACTCATATCAAATGCCTATAAGTTTCATCTACTCCCTAAATCTAGAAATTTAGCTACTCATGTGATAAAAGATAAAGAGCATAACTTGATTACATGCAAACATAATGAATCACAAGTAAAGAGAAAGATAGAAAAAGCTTAGCCAAGGTGGTAAACAAACTCCCCAATCTTCTATTTCTTCAACAATATGAGTGATACAATGAATCTCCAATTGTTCTTACAAGTTTTTTACTAGAAAGAACAAGAAAAGACTAACACTAAGTTTTTTAGCTAAATCTGATAAAAACTCTCCCTAATGACTAACTCCCTCTTGTCTAATGATTCTTTCATATATATATATATATATATATATATATATATATAATTAAAAGAGTCAAAAGTGGTTAATGACATGACCTAAAGTTTCCATTCCACTTCTCTAGGGTTTTTTGAGCATGTGCAGCCAAAATTCTGCGCTAGAATTGAGCTGAAAAGTAATGTGAAAATATTGTAAGTTGAAGAAAATAGGGCTCAATACGCGACCTTGAAATACGCAATCTCAGCTCGCATATTTAAGGACATGTTTTTTTCTTTGCTACATTTTCTTGCTTCTTTTCTACTCTAATTCGATGCTAAGGTTTAAAACAAGATGTTCTCAGTTGAATTCATGCATTGCTCCAAGAATAATTGCCTTGAATAACCAATTTTCTTTCCAAAGTATCGTTGAATCAAGCTCTAATGAAGTTGAAGTGTATCTGACTTGATTCGACATTTTGTGTATTCTCAATTCCTACAAATATAACCACTTTTTTGCACATTAGGTTGCTCAAATGAAACTTACAAAATTTAGAAACTTAAGAAGCAAGTTATATCTTAAATCATCTTAATTTATACCAAAAATCACACACAAAATCTACTAGTGTCCATATATAATAAATACTTATCAAATTCCCCCACATTTAAATCATTGCTTGTCCTCAAACAATAAGAAAAATAATCCAACAATGATTTAAGAAGCGAAACGAATTAACTGAACTCAAAATTGAATCTTTCTCAGTTTGGCATGCCTTCATTATGTAACCATTCATATCACTCACAATACTCATCATATCATGTAAGAGAGAGGTAATTATACCCAAAATTCAATATAACAAAGTCAATCTTTCTATCTCACCTAATTCCACAAATAACCAATCGATATAGTCACCTTAGAGATTCTTCCTTTGAAATGAACTGTTAACTTTATGAACCTTAAGAGGGAATTATTTACTTTATTTCTCTATTATTTATTCTCAAAAGTGTGAAGGTGTCTTTTGACGTGAAAATCGATATTTTTAGATGAAAATCCCCAGTTACTCGAGACTTCACTTTTTTTTTGGCAAAGCCCAAATGCGGGTGGGGCTGCCAACCCCCGCTTTATTAGAGAAAATAGAGCTACAAAGTCTACGAGGAATAAGAGCCTACGGGGCCCTGAACAATAGAGAAACTATGACTTAACGACCTAGGACCGGGTAGAATGGACCTCCCAACGATCCAATTGCAAGGTCGCCTGAACAGTCGGTGGAAGTTGATGGGCCGAGGTGAAGACCGTGTCCGCTAGATGCTTTGCCCATGCTATTACTCCTTAATTCAAATACCTTTTTACGTAAAAGTCGATATTTTTAGATGAAAACTCTTGGTTACTCAGTATAAGAATTTATTGGAGGTTTTTTTTAATCTCCTCAATAATATAGATACAAGGAAGAAAACACTTTAGTAACTATATAAATCAATTATACGTAAAACCAAGTAAGATAAGAGATTTCATTTATCATGCAAAATTATAGGTATAATTTTTTCTATTTTACAAGATATATTTTCATACATGCAATAATTCTAATCACATAATAATTGCTTCCAATTTGAGTGAACATTGAATTTTCAAATTACTTACTTCATTTCACTCATATAGGAGAATTTGAAACAAAAAGGAACTTAAACTTCGTGCAATTATGGACTCAAGTGAAGTTAATATAAACGTTTCAGGGGGTAAAATTGAAAATTTGGACAAAAGGTTGGAAAAATTTTGACAGAGTTTTCCCTTAAATTGGACAAAAACTCCCTGCCAGTGAATCCAAACATCAACAATTCATAATATAGGTAATTTTCTAATAACACATCTAAACATTCAAATGCAAAAGTAACTTCTATTTAAGACATTTCTCTCCCTCACACTTAACATATACATTGTCCTCAATGTGTAGAAAAAGAAAATAAAGCAAAATAAGAACAAGTTATTCCCCATTTCAATGGTTGCAGTCCAGCTCAATCTTGAGTCACGAACTATCAACAATCAACGACCAAAATCAAATAAAACTGCCACAAGTCCCCAAGTGCAAAATGATAAGTGCAAAAGTAAACATTATATAAAGAAAAGATGAAAAGAAAACTATTAAAAAACATGGAAGCAAAAGCCAAAGGCATTTGGCATCAAGAGGATGGCATCTTCAATCATTTGTGGCCTCATCATCTCGTTGAAGTAGAGGTATGCCCAAATGATGTTCAATCCACTATATGCAAATGTCCATTGACCCCAATTGATATTTAATTGTATCCAAACGACTAAAAAGCCTTTGCCAATTGGATTGAGGTGGGGGAGGAAGTGGAACAGCCTGGAGGGTCCAGTTTCATTGTGCCCATGTCTGTCGTCGCTCTTGAGCAAACGGAGGAAGATGTTCCATAGCAATTCCCATGGCACAAAGTGAAGAAACTGATATCTCTGTGCTAGAGCGGACAGCTAACTGAGTTACTCCTTTCAAATTAACTCCTACCTACTCGAATACTAAAGGCAGGAGAAGGGGGAAGGCAAGTTTGAAAGAAGTGGTGCCCGTCTTACTGTTGACCTTAAATAGTTGATGATGATGTTCAGTAGCGGGACATGAGAGTAGGAGGATATTCGATTGTAAAACATGTAGTCCAAAAAGTAAACATTACTTTTCCGGACCTCCCCGTTACCACTTTTCTTTGAGATCACGTTATGTGCCATCATGTATATCATGAGGCGATGGTGAGTATCGAACACTCTTGCCACCATTGTCTCCTTCCTTGAAGAACGGAATGGTTGGTACTTGAGGTCAAATAGAAACGTGAAGCGTAATGAATCCCATCACTTATTGGGAGCAACAAACCCCTACTTAGATTCCTTTACTCTTTATAATACTCTCAATTCCTTTACTCAAAGACTTTTTCCCTCAAAATGTTTCTGGCAACTAGATAATCCATCCAAAAATTTAGATTATTATGAATTAATTCTCACAGATACTCAATCTGTGGAAATTTTCCCTATTCTAGATAAAAAGAACCCACAAATAATTAGCCATTCAAAATGCAAAATGCATCATAAAGAAAGTTTGTTCTCCCAATGAATGGACTTCTCTTTATTCAAAGAAATCTTTCTCAGTAAGATTTATTCCAGATGGATTCACGTATCAAGATTACAAAATGGCATAGTATGATGCTTTTTTGTATAGACCTTTCAATCATTCATGATTTTTTACATTCAAAGAAAGTTGCAACAGAGAATTTCCAATTTGGTTCAATCATTGGTGGCAATGGTTTGGCTCTCAAAAAGAAATTCTACCTCCCAATGTTTTAACGGGATTTCAGACCTATCACAAAAAAGCAAAGGGGGAAGAATATACAAGGCCAATTTTATTCCACATGAAGTTCAAAGTACCATGGATTTTTTGCTGGAGTTTCAAAGTTCATCAAGAATTAGAAAAACCACTTCCAATGTCATTAGTTAGAGAATTCAAGATTAAATGGTAGATAGGATTCAATCAAGAGTTCTGTGATCAAAAGAATGTTTTAAGATTTCTAGAGACGGGAGAAAAACTCAAATGGACAAATCCAAATCAGCAAATTCCGAGAGGAGTTAATACCCCTACAACTCCACGGAAGAAAGAAAAAGAAAAATCGAGCAGCTCAGTATCAGAAACAATTGCAAATGATTTTCTAATGAAGAAGATGATGCAAAATCCGGAGATGCTTAAAGAATATTTGAATTATTTGCAGAATCAAGACAAAAAAGATGAATCAGCTGGGTCATCATCGGAATCTACTTTTGATCCTTTTGGTGGTCCTTGTGCCCAAGACTCGACAGACTTTTGATAAAGTTGTCGGCCAGATTTCAAAGATAAGATTTCAAGGATAAGAATCTCAAAAAGAACCAATCCAAAGATGATAGGGTGTCGGCAGAAAAGCAAATGAAATTCAAATGAAAGTGTCGGCAATCAAATGAAGATTAAATTAAAAAATAGAAGTCTCTATAAATAGAACTCAAAATCAGTTGTAAAGGCATCGAGTTTTTTGAGCAATCCTAAGAACCTCTCTGTAAACCTCTTCTTTCTCAGTTTTTATATTTCTCTGTATGCACTCCTATTCAACAAGTTCAATAAAGATTAGAAGTTTGATTTCATTTCAAGGGCTCTGAAATTAAAAGCTTCCGTTTCAAAGGTTACTCTGATTATCTGTAAGTTTTATTATATACTTTTTATATATCTCTCATTTTTATATGCCTGGGTTGTTCTGGTATCAGAGCCAGACCATAGTTATTGTTAGTTTGAATTATTTCTATACTAAATTTCTAATTTATGCCTTCATGTTTAAATATTTCATTTAAAATTTTATCTTAAGCTTTGGTAAGACTTTGAAGCTTTGTAAGTCGGTTAGTAAGTCCAAAGTAGGATATTCTACGCCTAGGTTCGGTTGTTCCAAATAACATAAAAAATTAAATAGGATATTAAACATGGCAGCATTTCTTAGACAATTAAAGATAGGATCTAATTCAAAACAAGCTAATATTGTACAAAGTCATGAATATCATATGCCTGTAAATAATTCAGATTGAACTATCTCAGAAGAAGATCTTTAGTAGTTTCTTTTTTCATACTATTTATATTAGGATATTTGTTTATTAATTTTGAAATACTAAATGGTTCAATTATTTTTGGTATCCTGTCTTCTTGTATAATTAAACTTTTTAATTCTTTCTTCCATTCTAATATTAATTTTTCTTTACATTTAGAAGATAATTGAAAAAACCAAATTCTATTTTCTGTATTTTCTTTATCATCGAAATCTTCTTGTAAATACTTATGATTTATTTTATATACTCTAGTTATTACATTTATTTCCATTTTCATTTGAGAATGTGTTGGAGAATATTGTGATTAATTTTGATTAATTACTTCTGGAACCGGGGTTTTAAACTTAAATGTTGAAGAATTTTTTGGAGTAAAATTTGTATCAATTGATTCATAACTAGATCTTCTAGCTAGTATCCATGAATGACTTGAAATTGAAGGTCTTTCTCTAAACGAAGAAAATCTTAGTAAAACTTTTCCATTAGATTCTTCTATAATATCTTCGAGATTTGTTTGTTCTACATTTCTTGGTACTTGAAGATTTTGTATTATAAATTCACTAGGTATAGTAATTTCATTCTATTTTAATCTTTTTGGAGTGTAAGTAGTGGGTTTGTCTGCATCTACTTGTAATAATGTTATTTTTTCTTTTAAAGTTGGAGTCATGATGAATTTTGAATTCAATTGTGAAGACAATGGTCTATAATACATTCTGTAGATTATAGCAAAATTCTTTGTATGTTTTTCAAATTCATCTCCTTGTAAATGAATATCTAATATTACTGGATTCAAAATATGTGAATCAGTTAAATTTATTGAAAAATTCGGAGCACAGTTAAAATGAATAGGTCCATTACATATATTTGTTTGAATCATAGATAAAAGTGAAGTTTTATGATAGTAGAAACAGATGCATCAGAATTAGGATACGGAGGAATATTAAAACAAAAAATAGAAGATTTGAAAAAAGAATTAGTTAGATTTCATTCAGGAACATAGTCTGATCCACAAAAGAATTATTCTACTATTAAAAAAGAAATTTTATCTATAGTATTATATATATCATAGATAAAGGAACAATAAAACCAATAAATAGAGCTTTAGAATTTGCAAATAAATTTTCAGATGAAATAAAAGAGAAAAATCAATTGCAAAGATTTTTAAGATGTTTAAATTATATTGCAGATTTCTTTCCTAAATTAAGACAAGAATGTTCCATCTTTACTAAACCATTTACTCAACACATTACTTTAACCAGATTTCAAGAAGTTCTCCATCAATTTTTTAATTGTCCTGTAAATCCTGATACTAATAATGTTGCAATATTTCTTTCTTGAATATTTTTAATCTTATATGCTAATCTAGCCTTTCCCATTTCTTGTAAAGTATTTAATACTTCATATTCTGCTCTTTCATTTATATTCCATTCATATATTGAGTTTCCATCATATTTAGTAGTGTGGAATTTTGATTTTTCTTCATATTGAATATCTGGAGGACTAGGTCTTGGATAATAATTTCTAGCACTTATCATTTGCCAATCTTTTTTATTATTTTTAAAAGTTTTTTTCTTCTTATTTTATTTATTTGATTATCTTCATCTTCTTTAAATTGATTTTCCATAGATAAAATTACTTCTTCTTTATTTTCTAAATAACTTGATTCTTCTGATGACATTTCTTCATTTACTATATTATCTAGGGTTAAATACCAAAAACCCCCCTGTGGTTTGCCTAATGTTCACTTTACCTTCCTATGGTTTGGAAACCTACAATTTGACTCCCTGTCATTTCAACTAAAGTAAAAGTCTAACGGAAAACATCAAAACTAACGTTTGAAAGGAAAATATCAAAATTGCCCCTCTATAAGGGTTTTGGGTTAAGTACCAAAAACCCCCCTGTGGTTTGTCAAATGTACACTTTACCTCCCTATGGTTTGAAAATATACAATTTAACTCCTTGTCGTTTCACCTAAAGTGAAAATCTAACAGAAATTCCGTTAAATACACTTTAGTTAAAACGACAGGGAGTCAAATTGTAGGTTTCCAAACCATAGGGAGGTAAAGTGAACATTAGGCAAACCACAGGGGGGTTTTTGGTATTTAACCCTATTATCTAATGTGTTTATTCTAGGGGTTTGAGTTTGAGCTTCTGTTGTTAAACTTTGCAATGTTTGAGATATTTTATTTAATATGTTACCTGTATTATTTATTTTTTGAGTATTTACACTTTGAACTAACTCTTGTTCTCTTTCTCTAGTCAAACTTCTTGGCTGGAAATGTGGTGCTGAAATATCATTAAAAATCTAGTAACCGGTTTTTGAAGACTATCAAACTTAGTATTTATTACTTCTATATGTTGCGATATAGTGTGAAGAATTTGATTTGTATAATTATTTTGATGATATAATTTTTTAACATCTTCTAAATTTACATTATTACTACTACTACTTGATTCAACCTCTCTACCTTTTTTAAAAGGGGATGCAATTATATCTCCTTGTCCTATATTAATTTTTATTTCTTGCAATGGAGGATGAATTGATGTTATTATTTGATCGTCCTTTAATTTTTATTTTTTATATAAATTAGTTTGAACATTTATTTGTGGAGTATTGTACACATCATTTATTCCTAATTTTGAAATATAGAATGATAACCAAGTAAAGAAAGGAAAATCAAATTTTCTAATTTCTAATTCTTTCTTCCATTCTAATATTAATTTTTCTTTACATTCAGAAGATAATTGA
Organism: Coffea arabica; assembly: GCF_036785885.1. Taxonomy (NCBI): domain Eukaryota; kingdom Viridiplantae; phylum Streptophyta; class Magnoliopsida; order Gentianales; family Rubiaceae; genus Coffea; species Coffea arabica. The sequence goes on along the minus strand of NC_092319.1, from coordinate 15,866,898 downwards.
AAAAATCAAATTCTTTTTTCTGTATTTTCTTTATCATCAAAATCTTCTTGTCAATACTTATGATTTATTTTATATTCTCTAGTTATTACATTTATTTCCATTTTCATTTGAGAATGTGTTGAAGAATATTCTGATTGATTTTGATTAATTACTTCTGGAACCGGAGTTTTAAACTTAAATGTTGAAGAATTTTCTGGAGTAAAATTTGTATCAATTGATTCATAACTAGATCTTCTAGCTGATATTTATGAATGACTTGAAATTGAAGGTCTTTCTCTAAACGAAGAAAATCTTAGTAAAACTTTTCCATCAGGTTCTTTTATAATATCTTCGAAATTTGTTTGTTCTATATTTCTTGATACTTGAGGATTTTGTATTATAAATTCACTAGGTATAGTAATTTCATTCCATTTTAATCTTTTTGGAGTGTAAGTAGTGGGTCTGTCTGCATCTACTTGTAATAATGTTGTTTCTTCTTTTAAAGTTGGAGTCATGATGAATTTTGGATTTAATTGTGAAAACCATGGTCTATAATACATTCTGTAGATTACAGCAAAATTCTTTGTATGTTTTTCAAATTCATCTCCTTGTAAATGAATATCTAATATTATTGAATTCAAAATATGTGGATCAGTTAAATCTATTGAAAAATTCGGAGCACAGTTAAAATAAATAGGTCCATTACATACATTTGTTTGAATCATAGATAAAAGTGAAATTTTATATCTTTTGAGTCTTGTATCTCTTAAGACTAAATATATAGGAGCATCTACTCCCAGATGGAATAAGGGTTTTTCAGCAACTTGAATTAAACCTATATGAATATATCTAAATCCTTTACTAAGATACTTTTGAATTGTATTATGATTCAGTAATGGAATAGATTGATATTCTTCTTGAATAGAAATTGTTTCTTCATGAGTTTTAACTGTTAAAGCCGTTTTGAATAATACTATAGATAAAATTTCTTTTTTAATAGTAGATATGCATAATACTGTAGATAAAATTTCTTTTTTAATAGTAGAATAATTCTTTTGTGGATCAGACCATGTTCCTGAATGAAATCTAACTAATTCTTCTTTCAAATCTTCTATTCTTTGTTTTAATATTCATCCATATCCTAATTCTGATGCATCTGTTTCTACTATCATAAAAGCTTTAAGATGAGAAAGACATAAACATGGTAATGAATCAATTTTCGTCTTCAGATATCTGACCTTTTGAGTATGTTCTTCTGACCATGGTTTTGGATTTTTCTTTAGTCTATTAAATAAGATGGAACATTCTTGTCTTAATTTAGGAAAGAAATCTGCAATATAATTTAAATATCTTAAAAATCTTTGCAATTGATTTCTCTTTTATTTCATCTGGAAATTTATTTGCAAATTCTAAAGCTCTATTTATTGGTTTTATTGTTCCTTTATCTATGTCATGTGCTAAAAATCTTATTTTAGTTTGAAATAATTTCATTTTAGATGCTGATACAACTAATCCATTTTTCTTAATTATCTTTAAGAATATATTTAGATGTTTAAAATGTTGTTCTAATGATTCTGAAAATATTAATACATCATCAATGTAAACTATACTAAATGAACTATAAGGGTTTAATATATCATTCATTATATTTTGAAATTCTGAAGGTGTATTTTTTAATCCAAATGGCATTACTTTCCATTCATAATGACCAAAGGGGGTTGTAAATGTTGTCTTATATCTATCTTCAGGAGCTATTATTATTTGCCAATATCCTGATTTTAAATCGAATTTTGAAAATATTTTTGCATTATATGACCTATTTAATAAATCCTTTTTATTTGGAATTGGATATCTAATCCATTGTAAAACTTTATTTAATGGTTTATAATTAATAACTAATCTTGGAACTCCTCTTTCTTTTTCAGCTTGATTCATAACATAAAAAGCTGCACAACTCCAAGGTGATTTTGAAGGGGTTATTAATCCTTTATCCATTAATGTTTTTATTTCTTTTTTTTACAGAATTCTAATAATTCAGTATTCATTTGTATTGGTCTAGCTTTTGTTGGAATATTTTTTTCATTGAAATCCTTTTCATAAGGTAATCTTATTACATGTTGTTTTCTATCCCAAAAAGCATTCGGAATATCTGCACGAACTTCCTTTTTAATTAATTCTTCTAATTCTACAATTTTTTTCTGTATTTTTATTTCTTCTAATTGTTCTTTAATTTTTAAATAAGTTTTTTCTTCCTTTATGTAATTTATATGTTGTTTAACTTTAGTAATAGTATTTATTGTTTTATAAATAGAGGATGATTGTAATATTTGTAATTCTCTTTGTCTTATTGGGGTTAGAAATTTAAAAATAATAGTTTTTCCCAATATATTAGTAGAGACTGCTTCATATCCTACTGAAAATGGCTATATTTGAATTAGAAAAGGTGTTCCTAATATTATATCATTGCTTATATTTTTTACAATTAAAAAATTATGTCTAATACAATAATTATCATTACATATTGATCCTTTTGTGAATTTATATTTTACTTGTAAATTTTCTCCATTTGCTACCATTAAAGTTTCATTTGTTCTATCACAATATTTAGTAGGAATTATTCCTTCTTTTATACAGTTTGAATCTGCTCTACTATCTAATAAAGTTACACATGTTTATTTAAAATCTTCTACTGTTATGGTGACTAAAGCATACCACTTTTGAAATGTTATTTTTTCTATTATATTTAAATATTGTTTCTCATTTTGTGGGTCTCCTGAAATAATTATTTCTTCTGTTTTTAATATTTTTGAAGTAGAAGGTTGATTTTCCATTAATGTTATTTTGGCTTCTATCTCCAAGCCTTTAGTTTTTAATTCTATAATTTCTTGTTGTAATTGTTTTACTTGAATCTTAGACTATTAATTTCTATTTGAAGATCTTTAGTAGTTTCTTTTTTCATACTATTTATATTAGGATATTTGTCTATTAATTTTGAAATACTAAATGGTTCAATTATTTTTGGTATCTTGTCTTCTTGTATGATTAAACTTTTTAATCTTTCTAAATATTCTTTTTTAGCTAAAGGATCATCAATTTTTTCTATTATGTCTAATAAGAATTCTTTATCTTCCTTCTTGGTTATTACATTTATGTACTTTGGATTTGTAATTACATTTATATATTTTGGATTACTTGAACAGTTGCAATCTTCTTCATTTTCTGAACTACTTATATCATTGTAATAATCATCTTCTGTACTTTATTTTTTTTCATTTATTAATTTATTTTTTATTTCTTCTTCTTCTGCACAAATTTCATTTATTTTTTCTTTTAATTTATATTTATTTGCTTTATATCCTACTTTTCCACATTAATGACAAACAATTTTTCTTTTAAAATATTTTTTACTTTTCTTTTTATCATTTTCATTTTTATCAGATTTTTTGAATTTTTTTGAATTTTTTATCTTTTTTATTTTTCTTTTTATATGCTGATGGTGATTTAATTCTTTTTATACCAAATGCTTCACAAAATGACCCTACTTCTTTTGTTTTAGAACCTATGTTGAAGAAGATTCCCTTCAAATGGAATTAAACAACTATGGATTTCTTTAAATAATTGTATTAAATAGGATTTGATTAAACTATTAATTCTTTGAATCTATGATTAGATTGAAACCATAGTTATTAAACCCGATGATAGATTGCAATTTTATCATTTATTTTATAATTAATTTCTCCTATTGCTTTACTCGATGTGAATTAATTGTCAAATTCTACTCATTTTAGAAATTTGTATTTATTACAGAGAGCGAAACACTAATATCATAAAAAGATACTGATTTGACGACTATTAGGGAATAGTATTAGCAGCAGTCAACGAGGGGAGCATAATTCGACTCTACCTCCTTACTCCAAGGATCCAAGGACACTTTTGAAAGATTGGGACTTTTCCTCTTTTGGAAATTGCCGAAGAGAGAGGAGATGGAACAAGACTAGGAATCTTCATTTTCTCCTCTAGAGAGCCGCACCGTACAAGGAGCAGAGAGTAGATAGGAAATAGATAGCAGACAATTGGGTCACTTTTAGTTTAGTTTTTTGACCTTTCCTTTTGGCATTGAGTAGCTTTTCCTTTGTATGTCAGGACAAGTAGAAGGCAATTAGTCAATCTCTGGAATCTGGCTGTTTTTTCTTTTATTCAAACAAATTGAAAACAATGGCCGCATCTGTTTCATTAACTTTGTGTGGGTGTTCCTCATCAGGGATGAACTAAATCCTTTTTTCTAATTAAGAAGCAACAGAGGCTTTAGTTCGTCTAAAAATTGTGAGATCAAATTAATTTTACCTTTTCCTCTTATTTATTGGTATTTGCATATTCTTCGCTTGCAGTGCTTATGGTTGTTTAATTAATTGATTATCTTGGATATGGATAGTGAATTGATTTAGTAACCTTTTGTCAATTAGGGCATTAAATCCATAATTGCTTAATTGCTCTAAAATAGTGACAATTGACATGATTGGGTTTGTGTCAGGGGAATATGCGGGCTAATCTAAAATAACCTCGGTAATGCGTTATTTGGTTAGAATAGGGCTCCTCTAACACGTAAGGCAATTGGGGAATTAAATCTTACGGGCATACTTAGGATTATTTCTCAATTAGAGCAGTGATTAACGGGCGTACCTTAATCACCGATGTGATGTCTCACAAAATTTTTATTATTTTAAAATTTATTTCGAGTTTATTTAAATATTTAATTGCCCATTTACTCTGATTATTATTTTCTAATCTCTTTAGACCTAATTACATGGATTTATAGTTTCGTTATATTTTAAAGTGACTCGGTTAAAAATTTAATTTTTGGAAACTCATTAAGTGAAAATAGTGAATACGCAATTTGGGATTTTAGCTGGTTTGGAAATACCATAAGTTGGGAAAATTGGAGACTTGTATAATGGACTTAAGATAGGTATTTTATGTTTAAATACTCAAATAATAGTTATTAGTACCATCGTTATAAGAAATTCTTGAAAGTTTCGCTTTATCGCGCTTAATTTGGAGATACGCGGTTTTACACGCATGATTTAATTGAGGGACTTTAGACTCTTATTTTGGGACAATTAAGAGTAAATAATATTAATATGATTATAAGTATATTGGAGGTTTAGTGCACTACTGAAATAAACTCGAGAGGAATCGAGCACAAAATGCGCGCGTACGCGCACTATTGGAGAGTTGACTTTTGTACACTTGAAACCCACAATTGCTAAGCTTCTCACGGAAGCCTCACCATCAGCAAACGCTCTCCATTTCAGACCTCAACACAACTGAACAGCAAGGGAAAGAAGAACCAGCCTTGCTCCATCACTTGCTACTCCAAATTCATGCACCAAATCTCAATCAAATCAAACCAAAATTGAATTACACCTAGTTGAACACTTGGGGATTGTATCTAGCTAAAAAGGGGGAGCTTTTCACGATTCATTTTGAAGCAAGGAGGGGCTGAAAATTCTGTCTTGTTCACCAATACAAGTAAGTGGCGATCAATCCTCAAATTCTTAGCCTATGGAAGTTGATTTACACTTATGAGCTTAGATATTCATGTGGGTGGCTTGTTATTGTTGGAAAATTTTGAATGTGGGCTCTATGAACTCCCACTCTTGGATTGATGGCTGATGTGATGATTGATGATGGATTTAATGTTGGTTTAGTGCTCAAATTAGTAGATTAATGGTGCATAGCTAGTATAAACTTCAAGGTGTGCATGGATGTAAAGTTTCCAATTCTGCCCCTGTTATGATCATGCCTATTTTTGTGGAATTTTGAGGTTTTAATGACTTGTATATGATTTTTATATGTTGTATGGATGGTGTATAAAGTTTCATCGAAAAATATTGAGGTTTGGTTGGTCAAATGGATTAATCTCACAAAGCTAGCAAACCTGGAAAAATTTTCCCGTAATACTCAGACAGCCTTCTTGTTTCGGCCATAACTTTGTGCTCCGATGTTGAAATCAAGTACTGTCAGTGGCATTTGAAACTAGATATTTCCATATTTCCAACGGTGTAAAATACAACTCCTAATTCTACTCGAGTATTCCGTACCAACCGTTTAAAGATGACTGTCCTGTTTCTCTGTTTTCCTGGAACGAAGTTCAGAATCTACAACTTGAGGCTCGAATTTGAGTTAGTTGTGTGCTGAATTTCAAAATAATTTCTTCTGTGAAATTATATTTTTATGAATTTATTTTCCAACGCCACCAACTATGCTCAATTCCGAGTTGAATTGAGTGATTTGTGATCAAAATACGAAACATGCCCTGTTCTTGAAAATCCTAAATTTTGGACAGAATTGATGCTAGACTTGGTGTGGACTTACCAATTGAATTTCTTGGGGTTAAAACGCTTACCAAATGTACCATGAATGTTCCTTAGGCTTTTTCTACACAAATGAACCATGTTTGAAGGATTTTCCTTGGTCAAATGTTTGGAATGGAAACAAAAAGCTCAAGGCAGTTCTGCCTTAGGATTTTTCGAAACTTTGGTTGTTTGGTTGACTACCTTCCCGAAGGTATTTTTCCATGAAATTTGATAGAGGGATACCCTTTATATAGGAGTATTATATTACCAAATTTGGTACCAATCCGAGTCCATTTCGCTACTCAAATAAATTTCCAAAGTCCATGACTCGAGTTTGGAAAACCCTTGTTTCACAAGGGAATTTTGGTAACTTTGAGTTGCCATATCTTAGTACTCAAAACTCCGTTTCTCGTTCCGTTTGTTTTGTTGTAAACTTAGATTGCACTCTAATAGAGTTCCAAATTTCAAAGGTTAGTTCCAATCAAGTAAATTTTTCTCAATTTTCAAAGTTGGCCAAAAACCAACTTAAATCTGCCTTATGAACCAAAACAACGACTTTGAGCTCATTTTTGAATGTTTTTCATTTGGAATCTTAGAAAAGTGTATTCTATAAACTTTTAGTACCTTGGAAGAGATTTCCAACGGTACCAAGTTTTCCAATTTTCGACATGTGAAACGTGAGATACGATTTTTCTAATGTATCATATCAAAACTGAAATTTTTCGAATTTCAAGGAAACGGAGTTTTCGAGTACTCCTTATTCCTTCGATAGTACTTGAACGTTTATGCTTGATTTCCAAGACAAAAGACTCGATTACTCTTATACTTTAAGAAACTCCACTTGAATCTCGATTAACGAGTAATTGAGGTTTATTATCATGAAATTTTCCCTAGATTGTACTCGTGCATGATCTTCCTTGATAATTCACTATTATTTGCTCAGGCGCACACGAGGACCTTCAAGAGGACCCCACGGTGGACGCTTGAACTTCAATTGAATCTACTTACTCTTGTTACTTGGTGAGTGTCAAGTGTATGAATACTTGATACCTGCCTAATTATTGTAATTATTTGGAGATTTAAAAAAAATGAAGGCGAGTGTGTACTTTACCGCACTCGTTCTTATTTTAAATGAATGACTGAAAAGTATTGAATGAATGAATGAAATGCAATGGTATGCTATGGCTGCATACGTCGCTGGAGTGAATCTACTCGACTTATAAATGTTAACTGGGGGACGCCCAAACTCATAGGCAAACCTTGGACTCAAGTTAGTATGGGTTTGGTCGGGAACCTTGGCGAGTCATGAGAATTACCTGATAAGTTTGATCTAGTGGAGAGATCTTGCTTGGCATACTCGTTGAAGTATCGCCTTAAAAATGACGTTCGGACCCGGTGGGGGTATGTGCGGTGGATGGATGGAAGTAAGTGGTGATCTACGAAATGGAAATACCGACCCGGTTGACGGAGTGTCATCGCGGGAAGGTATACGAATGACAGTGGCAAAGCAAGTGGAAATTAGCTCTTGAGAGCTCCGATATCCTTGAATTGTTTCTGCTTACTTTTCGCTCGAATTGTCATTTATTACAATATTGTTGCTTTACTTGTTGAATTGGGATTGCTACTTGAACAATGTGCTTGCATGTGTGTTTTTGGCCTCATGAGCGTTTTGATTACCCTATAGATTTGTTTTCCTTAACAGCTTTGGGCTTGAAATGAGGTTCGGAGGAATTTCTCTTTTGTGTACTCATGTAATAGGGTTCCAACTCTTTTATCTAGACTTTTGGTTGTTGTATATTTTGGGCTGTATTATGGAAACCCGATGTAAGGTTTGGGTGATTGTTAAAATCATTAAGCTTGAACGCTTCCGTACTATTTGTATGTATATTTTCTGGTTATCAACTTCTAGTATCGTTATAAGCTTGAATGGAAATTGCTTGAGTCCTGGCGAGAGATAGACAGGCGTCCCGCGGATACCCTTTGGTTCGCCTTAGGGAGAAGTGGGGGCGTCACAACCGACACAAAAGGAGGGGTTGACTGCCATCGTTTGTTTGACAGTTATAACCTATTTATTAGTAAATAATTGGAATTGCCTTTACCTCGATGATTAATTAGGTGAACCATTACTGAAGTTATTTCTTGGCTAGACCTTTAGTTATCATTAATCTGATTTCAGTACATTGTCATTTAATTTTTAGTGAGCTATTCGATTTTATTCGTACTGTTTAATTATTGCCATTGCTATAAAAACCTTCCATTGTTTGTTTGAACTCCAAAAGAGACAAATATCTCCAGTCCCTGTGGATTCGACCCTACTTATCACTACCTACAGAAATTATCTTTCGGTTAAGCAGGTATTTATTATTGCACAGGTTGGTTTCAACAACCTGTCAATTTTTGGCGCCGTTACCAGGGACTGGTGTTAGTTATTTGTTTCTTTTTAAGTTTATTTTTGCTCTAATTTTCTGGTACTTTTCGAGTGTATGCCTCGGTATTCTCTTACAGATGAATTAATTTTCAACCTCGAGGTAAAGAAGACTACGCGTAGAACACGGAAAGAGACCAGACAGCTTAGAGAGGAGCAATCTAGTGCTGCATCTCAGAGATTTGAGCCAGAAATTGAACCAACAGATTCGCTTAGTGATACTTCGGGTGACTCGGAGCAAGAAGAAGTCACTATGGCTAATGCACAAACATTGAGAGAGTTGGCTACTCCTGATTTAAATCAGCAACCCTTATGCATTACTTTTTCGCATTTAAATGATAACACTCCATTTGAATTAAAATTCGGTCTAATTCATCTCTTGCCATCTTTTCATGGTTTATCAGGTGAGGAGCCGTATAAGCATTTGCAAGAGTTTGATGTTGTTTGCAACAGCATGAAACCGCCAGAAATTACAGAAGAACAGATAAAAATGAGGGCATTCCCTTTCTCTTTGAAGGATTTCGCGAAAGACTGGCTGTACTACCTACCATCAAGTAGCATCACCACTTGGGACTAGTTGAAAAAAAAATTCTTAGACAAATACTTTCATGCGTCTCGAGTTGCAAGTCTAAGAAAGGAGATATGCAGTATCAAACAGCATCCAGAAGAGTTGCTTTATGATTATTGGGAGCGGTTCAAGAAGTTATGCATTAAGTGCTCTCAACATCAAATAAGTGAGCAATTACAACATCCATTTTATTAAAAATAATAATAATAGAAGAGCGTTTCCACATGGGTTTAACATATCAGGCATAGATGATTAACCAAATAATTCCCACCTCCAAATTTTCAATTGCATACATATCTTGCAAGAAAAAATTTTCAGTACTAAATCACGTGGTTTTTGAAGTAGAAATGTTCTATTTCCTTAAAGAAAAATAAATAGGAGTATTCTTCATATTTTTGTCAAAAGTACAACTATAAATACACAAAGGTTAACAAACAGCCCCTTAATTTCAAATAAAAACAATAATACTTAGTGAAATAAGCATTCAATTTTGCCAATTTCGATTTTGATTTGTGGACATTTTATATTTTTGTACTTTGAGGAAGGATTGGGTTGGGTGATAAAGTAGAAATGATTGTAAATAGGAGTTCCTAAATTCAAACTTCTCACTTGTAATATATATATATATATATATATATATGTTGTGGTTTAATTTCTTTTGATATATATGTTTGTTTATTGGTGTGTACATGAAGTTATCCCATTTTTTTAGACTTATCTATTTTGTGGCCTTCCCAAATTGGGTTCTTGAGAATCACATAAATCACATATGGATGGATTACATGAACATTTTCCAAATTGATTCCGCTTAGGTAAAAGCAATTTTTAAAATATGAAGTATGGATTTTAGAATGCTGAATCAGAACAGTTATCAATATATGGCACTAAAATTCCCAATACAATTAACATGCTGTAATAAAATTCATCTTACCATAATTAGTAGTATTTGATAGTCAATAAAACTCATTTATACAGAATAAGAAGTTTTGTTTTGTAAAACAAAAGGAATACTCAGTCACTAATTGACTAGTCAAACTTTGTTTTGAAGAGTTTTGAACTCCTGCATTTCCTTCCCTTGCTTGGAACTGGCACCAGAATGTGCGCATGTTCGACCTCTAGTACTGCCCCCCACAGCCAGTAGATTCTTATTTGCAATTGCAATTCTTGATTTTCTGAATAATAAATGTTGTCCCTCAAAAGCTTCGTATAAACTAGTGTCCTTATTGATCTATCAATTTTATGAGTACAAGAGAATAAGAAAAACAAGGTGGATAACTCTTTTTAGGTTACTAGAAGTAAAATTCCAAGAAGCAATAAACCAACTTTGGATTGTAAATAGGAGCTTCTTGTTGACTGCTTTTACACACATCACAAAAATTTCTTTAACTTTATAGATTTAATCAAATTGACTACTGCTTCAAAGCATTTAAAGAGTGGAACGTACAAGATTTATTAACATATCTAGTCTGTTGGGGAATGCCATTGTTTTCAATTGAGTTCAATTGCTAAGGTGGCACTCTCCCATTGGTCGATTGGTGGTAGTCCGCCAATTGATTCCAATTTGATGAGTTGTCATCCTCTGATTCGTCGATTGGTGGTAGTCCTCTCAATTGCACATGAAAATGGTGATGTGGCGAGTTTTGATTGGATGGGAGGTGGTAGATTTCTAATTACATGTAGGATTGTGCTAAATTTTAGCCTTTTTTTTCCCTTTCCCAACAATAAATTGTGTTAACAAAAAATTGGTATCCTAATTATTCACAATTATCAACGCCTTTTTTTGGTTGCCAAATAAATCACAATTATTAATTATTATTTTTTATTTATTGTAATAATTGCTTATGTTATGCTCTAACTATATTAATTATTATTATGTTATCTTTTTTGTAATTGCTTTTGTTATGCTCCAATTGTGAAAAATTTACTTTTTATTTGATTTTTTTCCAACGACAACCTAGCTAACCTCATTGAAAAAAATTGGTCCTCTTTATTTTTTGTTTTTTTTTTGGAATGAGAGGGGAAGACATTCAACTATTATTATCAAATTTTCACGATAATCTTTATTTAGTATTAATTCTACGTAAACAATTAACAATGTGATGCCCTTCCATTAGTGTCATTTATTATTTGGTCACGCCATACACCATAACATTAATTAATCTTATGATATTTAATTTACATGCATAATTGTTATATAAATTATGTATTTAATTAATGAATTTAACTTCTTCATACCTTTCCTGTTTAACCTTATCATCACATGGTATATAAGAAACATGGTTAATTGGTTCTTTATCTATATTTCGTTAATCAAATTAAATTCCAATTCCTCATGATTAACTCGAAATATAAGTTTACCTTTTCCATGTCAATTAAAGTTTGTGCGGTGGTTAAGAACAGTCTCCCTAGAATAATTTGCATTTTAATATTTTCCTCTATATATAGGACAAATTTTTATTATTAATATTATTGGTTGATCTACATGTTCAATTTTTTCTCCTCATTAACAAATAAATAGGTATACTTTAGGAAATCGCATCACCTATCTTACAAAACATTAGTATAAGTAAGAGCGAAAGATTTATTGTGGGGAAATTTCATAGCAAAAATAAAATAAATAAAAAAGCAACAATAAACAAAACGTGGAAGACACTTGTCCGAATGCATGTAAATGTCTAACACGTACAAGAATCTCAACAAATTGACAATTAATTCATTTAATATATAATACAGCTATCTAAATTAAATGTTATACTTCTTGAAATTTTGATATACATAATACTATAGATAAAATTTCTTTTTTAATAGTAGAATAATTCTTTTGTGGATCAGACCATGTTCCTGAATGAAATCTAACTAATTCTTCTTTCAAATCTTCTATTCCTTGTTTTAATATTCCTCCATATCTTAATTCTAATGCATCTGTTTCTACTATCATAAAACTTCACTTTTATCTATGATTCAAACAAATGTATGTAATGGACCTATTCATTTTAACTATGCTCCAAATTTTTTAATAGATTTAATTGATCCACATATTTTGAATTCAGTAATATTAGATATTCATTTACAAGGAGATGAATTTGAAAAACATACAAAGAATTTTGTTATAATCTACAGAATGTATTATAGACCATTGTCTTCACAATTAAATCCAAAATTCATCATTACTTCAACTTTAAAAGAAGAAACAACATTATTACAAGTAGATGCAGATAGACCCACTACTTACACTCAAAAAAGATTAAAATGGTATGAAATTACTATACCTAGTAAATTTATAATACAAAATCCTCAAGTACCAAGAAATATAGAACAATCAAATCCCGAAAATATTATAGAAGAACCTGATGGAAAAGTTTTACTAAGATTTTCTTTGTTTAGAGAAGGACCTTCAACTTCAAGTCATTCATGGATACCAGCTAGAAGATCTAGTTATGAATCAATTGATCCAAATTTTACTCCAGAAAATTCTTCAACATTTAAGTTTAAAACTCCGATTCCAGAAGTAATTAAACAAAATCAATCAGAATATTCTCCAACACATTCTCAAATGAAAATGGAAATAAATGTAATAACTAGAGACTATAAAATAAATCATAAATATTTACAAGAAGATTTTGATGATAAAAAAATATAGAAAAAAGAATTTGATTTTTTCAATTATCTTCTGAATGTAAAGAAAATTTAATATTAGAATGAAAGAAAGAATTAAAAAGTTTAATTATACAAGAAGACAAGATACCAAAAATAATTGAACCATTTAGTATTTCAAAATTAATAGACAAATATCCTAATATAAATAGTATGAAAAAAGAAACTACTAAAGATTTTCTTCTGGAATAGTCCAATCTGAATTATTTACAGGCATATGATATTCATAACTTTGTACAATATTAGCTTGTTTTGAATTAGATCATATCTTTAATTGTCTAAGAAATGTTGCCATGTTTAATATCCTATTTAATTTTTTATCTTATCTGGAACAACCAAGCTTAGATGTGGAACATCCTACCTTGGACTTATCAGCCGACTTACAAAGCTTCAAAGTCTTACCAAAGTTTAAGATAAAATTTTAAATGAAATATTTAAACATGAAGGCATAAATTAGAAATTTAGTATAGAAATAATTCAAACTAACAATAACTATGGTCTGGCTCTGATACCAGAACCAACCCAGTCATATAAAAATGAGAGATATATAAAAAGCATATAATAAAGCTTACAGATAATCAGAGTAACCTTTGAAACGGAAGCTTTTAATTTCAGAGCCCTTGAAATGAAATCAAACTTCTAATCTTTATTGAACTTGTTGAATAGGAGTGCGTACAGAGAAATATAAAAACTGAGAAAGAAGAGGTTTATAGAGAGATTCTTAGGATTGCTCAAAAAACTCGATGCCTTTACAACTGATTTTGAGTTCTATTTATAGAGACTTCTATTTTTTAATTTAATCTTCATTTGATTACCGATACTTTCATTTGAATTTTATTTACTTTTCTGTCGACACCCTATCATCTTTGGATTGGTTCTTTTTGAGATTCTTATCCTTGAAATCTTATCTTTGAAATCTGGCCGACAACTTTATCAAAAGTCTGTCGAGTCTTGGGCACAAGGACCACCAAAAGGATCAAAAGTAGATTCTGATGATAACCCACCTGACTCATCTTTTCTGTCTTGATTCTGCAAATAATTCAAATATTCTTTAAGCATCTCCGGATTTTGCATCATCTTCTTCATTAGAAAATCATTTGCAATTGTTTCTGATACTGAGCTGCTTGATTTTTCTTTTTCTTTCTTCTGTGGAGTTGTAGGGGTATTAACTCCTCTTGGAATTTGCTGATTTGGATTTGTCCATTTGAGCTTTTCTCCCGTCTCTAGAAATCTTATAGATGCAATGTATATGATATATAATACATATACACCATTGCATTTAATTTAATAAAACCAATAGTATTAATAATAAAAATTTGTCCTATATATGGAGGACAATATTAAAATGCGAATTATTCTAGGGAGACCGTTCTTAACCACCGCACAAACTTTAATTTACATGGAAAATGTAAACTTATATTTAGGGTTAATCATGAGGAATTGGAATTTAATTTGATTAACGAAATACAGATAAAGAACCAATTAACCTTGTTTCTTATATACCATGTGATGATAAGGTTAAACAAGAAAGGTATGAAGAAGTTAAATTTATAAATTTTCTTAGTACTAATTTTCATGGTGTAGGAACAAGGGAGGCAAAGTCAACGAAGGAAGTTGGTTCAATTAGTTCACTGCTCTATGAAGAAATTGTAAGGATCGAAGACAATCTAAAAAGGGGGTGAATTAGGTGGTTTAAAAACTGGCCAAGATATGTGTCATTTTTTGAGAACTTGCCCTCTTTTTCCAAAGGACCACACAATGGAGCAATTGATGAGGAAGCACAAGTGCTTAGGAGTAGAAGAGATAGACAGTTTATATTGCAAGATAGTAAATAAAAGGATAGAATAGGAAACCAAGTTTCAAACTCCACTTGAGTTTGAATTCCACTTTATGTAGCAAGTTTCTTCAAGTTGATCAACTTACAACAAATCTCTTGTGTACAAAGGAAAGATCACTTCCTCCTCGACCCAAGCCGCACTTGGTCAAATAAGGAAGTTTTACAATCATTCGGATAACCCTCACAAAACTACACTATTGAAGAAATAGAAACACACTTGAAAAGCTTATTAAAAGTTCCACAACTAAGAGTACAAATCTTCTTTCTAGAGTATTCTCACACTTGAATCACTCAAGATCTGATATAGTCTCAATGTGCAAAGTTATTTTGAAGTGGTTGACTTTGCTCTATTTATAGGAGACCAAAAAGTATTTCACTTAATGCTGTCAACGAATAGAAGGCAGTTGAAGAGTCAACTAGCCGTTGGTGATGTCGGACGTCTGATAGGGTGGTTTTCCAAGTCCGATCGCAAGCAGTGAGTTCAAGAAGTTTTCTTGAAATGTTTAGGACGTCCGATGCTTCAATGCTTTGCTTCCGAAGTGTCGTAACGTTTGTCTGACGTCCGGTACTCGGGTGTTGTACGTCCGAACGAAGTCACTGAGTTTAGAGAACTCGGCTTATTATTTTCGGATGTCCGAGAGTGAGTTCCTTATGCGTCCGAAGTTACTCGCAGGTTGTCGGACGGCTGATGCAGACTTTTTGTGCGTCCGACTCATGCTTCAGCATATGTTAGCCTGTTTTGCTCCAAATCTGAAAACATCTATTTAGGGAATATTAGTAACATCCATTTGTTTTGTAATCATCAAAAGATACGGACTGAGATAAACAATCTCCCCCTTTTTGATGATGACAAAACAATGGATGGAGCAAAAAATTAAGTACAGCTTCTCCTTACTTAATGCATCTCCCTTTTTTGCTTGAGTACAAAATTTAAGTACAACTTCCCTTCAGAATAATGTTCACTCATGTTTACTCAGAAAAAAATTGACTCCCCCTCACATAAAGAATTCATATCCAATCCATTTTACAAAATTTAAGTACAACTTTCCTTCAGAATAATGTTCACTCATGTTTACTCAGAAAAAAAATTGACTCCCCCTCACATAAAGAATTCATATCCAATCCATTTCTCCCCCTTTTTGTCATCATAAAATCAACTATGGCCATATTACCATCAATATCGTCCAGCAACAAACAATATCAGATATTAAGTACCAAACATTTATCCAAAAATAATAGGAATAACAAAGGGAAAGGGAATACCCATAGAAATATCAAAGCACACAAAATACCCAAATATTCTTACAAAGCAACAGTGCGAGGACCTGAAAATTTTCTTAATATTACTAGTTCACTTAAATATTTATTTACTTATTTTCTCCTAATTATTTATTTCGACAATTTAAAATCCATTTATATGGAACGACGCCTCTTTCATATTTTAAAAACGTTTTGTGAAAAAAAAAATTCACTTTTCGAAAATCCGTTTAGTTCGGAACAACGAGTGCACGTTTTTCAAGACTATACTTGAATCGGGAGTGTATTAATATTGGAGAGTTAAGAATGATCAATGATAGATTAAGAAAGGTTAATTGAGGAATTAATACTCGACTCATGTGAGAACTCGCAAAAATTTAACTATTTTAAACTCCTATTACTAGCTCATTTAATTATTTACTTGGCCATTTACTCCGAATATTATTTTCTAATCTCTTTGGACCTAATTACATGGGTCTATAACTTAATTATATTTTTAAAATGACTTGTTTCAAAATTTAATTTTTGGAAGCTTGTTAAGTGAGAATAGCGAATACGCGTTTGGAGACAATAACCGATTTGAGGATATAATGAGGTTAAAAAATTGGAGACTTGCATATTAGTTTTAAAATAGGTATTTTTATGTTTAAGTATTCAAATGTTAGTTAGTTATACTATCGTAATAAGAATTTCTTGGAGATTTCATTCTATCGCGCTTAAATCGGAAGTACGCGTTTTTACGCGCGCGACCCTTATTTTGGGGTAATTAAGAGTGAATAATATTAATATGAATAGAAGTACATTAGAGGTTCAGTGTGTGAGACCCCGGTTAGTCCTTAATTTTGATATTATTTGAATAAGGAGTATTATCGTTATTTTGCTATAAAATTTGGTTTTAAGGTTGGTGGTAATACTTTAAAAGGTTATTTCATCTATATACTATGAAAACCCTAATTTGGGTTATTACTAAAACCCTAGTTTTTGTAATGAATTACAAGTTTGTGCTATTATAGGAATAGGCATGCTAATATATGTTATCATGCAAGTAAGTATAGGATTCGATTCTTTTAGCAAAGGTTAGGTAGGTTTGAGAGCTAGAAAACCCTAAACTAGTCAAACCTCTAGTGTTATAATCCATTAGAAAGCTTAAGTTGGGTTAAAACCTTAATTTTGCCAATGTTATAAAAGTTGTTATTTCATTGTTTTTATTATGGATAGAATATGATTAAGTATCGGTGGTTAAGATAGGAGTGTGATTAGTGAAGTGATTAAGTGTGATCAAATGTTTTTGGACTAGATTAAGTTATAACTTATGGAGTTAATTGAAAGATTATCAAATGTTTGAGGGAAAAGGAGTAAGAAAGATTAAGTAGAGGTGTAAGGGCTAAGAGGCAATAAACAAGCTTTTATTTGATTGGTTGTATGGTAAATGTAGACACCAAATTTTTAAGTTATTTTTGTTTCATTTTTATTTTTATTATTTTATTAATTTCATGATTTTTCTGTTTTTAGGCATTTTTTTTAGCATACTAGATTATTATTATTTGTTTTTATTTCTATATTCATTCTCGCGCATTTAGTCGTTTAATTTTATTTTAAGACTTTTAGTATTAAGATTTGTCGGGAAAAGAAAATTATTCAAAAAATATGCCTTATTTCTTTTAGATTTAATTTTTGAATTTCTTGATTTGGGTTTGTGAGCTGTGAGTAATGGTCCGGCAAACATACCCTGTCCGTCACCCTAAAGTGTGAACTTCTGGCACTGTTTTTCATACTTTCGACCTATTTCTGTTCAGATCCGGATTTAGGTGTCTTCATGAAAGTTGTAGCCTTTTCTTTTAGCATCGAAACGGTATCTCATACACTTTAATCTGACATTTCGAGCCCAACTTATAGTCAAAATAGTTTGGCACAGTAACTATGCCATTTCCGTTTGTCGGCCGTTTCCATTTCTGTTTGCCGATTCCGCACATGCATGTGCCAATTTTGCTGTTTTGCTTAATTTATGCACTTTAGTAGTTGTTTGTGTGATAATATGGCTTAACCTTCTGCTACAGGCGGTGACGGGTTAGACAGAGCCGGTGGGGCCCACTAGCTGGCGACTTGAATTCATTCCCGTACTTTCTCTCGTTATACTTGTTCTTTAGGTGAGTAATCAGGGTTTCTGTGTATCTCAATACTAATATGAGTTTACTATGAAAAATGGGCATTTAGGCGAGGGTGTACTTTGTCACACTCGATCTAAACCCCGTTAGTTGCTCTTGATACCTGTGAAATATGATTTTGTGATTTGTTATGGAGCATTTATTGCTTATGAAATATTTGCGGAGCATTTATTGCTTGTGACGCAATTTGGGAGCATTTATTGCTTGAACTAGATCATTTATTGTTTGAACTACGATTTTAGAGCATTTATTGCTTGAAAAAAAAAATATTTTAGAGCATTTATTGCTCGTGACTTGAGCTGAGACTCATGGTCTCTCTATGTGGGATCTTTTAAGAAAAGCGAGCTGTGTGGCTCAGGATCTCAAGGGTCAACCAGTGATCAAGCTCGACAAATGAGTTGGTTTGGGAGCCACCCGTATCCTTATCATGTGGTGTTACTTTCTGCTTTTAGTTTGCTCTCACTGTGCAAATGTTGACATGTTAGTCACTAAGCTTCTAGATTACCCCCTTTTCTTTTGTTTTCCGTAGCATGGCCGATGCAGAAAAATTTTGGCACTATCATTAGAATAGTTAGGCTTGGTTTGTAATAGCTAGACAGCTAGGATGTTTCTTTTGTTTGGTGGTTGTATAAGGACCCTCCTTAGGGTCCACTTTCTACTGGTTGTTATCATAATGTAAAATAGTGGTATGAATAACTACTTTTGGGGATGTAAATAGAACTCTTTTGGAGTTGGATATATTGTGAATAGTACACTTTTGGTTTATCTAGTTTTATTATTTTGTAATTTCGAGTCCTGGCGCGAGTTAGGCAGGCATCTCGCTGATACCCTTGGGTTCGCTCTTGGGAGAAGTGGGGGCGTCACACAATGCACTAGTGAAACAAACTCGAGAGCAATCAAGCACAAAAAGCGCACGTGTGCACGCGAGGAGAGAGTTGACTTTTGCTTCATTTTGGGCCACACATTAAAGCTTTTCAAGGAAGCTTCATTTTGATCAAACCACACTCTCTCTCCTCACCAAGACAGCAGCCATCTTGAGCTTGAAGAACAACCAAAGTTCTTCATTTTTCTTCATCAAATCTTGCTCCAATCCTTCACCACTTCACCTTAAAATTTAACCACATTTCACTAAACACTTGGTGATCATCTTAAGCTAAAAAAGGGGGCTGCTTTACACGATTTTCTTGGGCTAAGGAGGACCGAAAATTTCTGCCTTGAACATCTAGCAAAGCAAGTGATGATCAAACCTTGAAAACTTGATTTGTGGGAGTAGTATTGCACTTATAAGCTTGTATATTCATGTGGGTAACTTTATTTATGATGGAAAGTGTTGTGTGGGCTCTATGAACTCCCACTATAGTTGGATGGATTGATTTGTTGTGTTTTGATGGTATCAATGTTGGTTTAGTGCTTAAACTAGTGGAATAATGTTGTATTATTGATAGAAACTCAAAGGGGAGTGAAGGTGAAAATTTTCCAATTCTGCCCCTATGTTGTCCGTGACCCTTAGGGTGATTTTTCATGGTTCTAATGGCTTATTTATGATGTATATATGGTGTAAAAAGTTTCATCAAAAAATAATATGATTTGGTTGGCCAAACGTTGTGATTTCGGAAGTTCGGCAAATCTGGAAATTTTCCCGTCACTGCCCTGGCAGTGTTTTCAAATGGCCATAACCTTTTACTCCGATATCAAAATGAAGTGCTGTTTGTGGCACTGGAAACTAGACAATTCCAGATTTTCAACGGTATAAAATGTACATTCTGATTCCACCTGAGCAGTCCGTGCCAATCATTTAAACATGACTGTCCTGTTTCTCATTTACACTGGAACCTGTTTTGATCAGCGAGTTGATGCTCAAATGTGAGTTAGTTGTGGATAGATTTTGAAAATAATTGCTTCTAAGAAATTGTAGCCTTGTGAATGTAGTTTTCAATGCCACCAACCACACTCAATTCCGAGTTGAATTGACTGAATTGTGTCCGAAATCCCAAACTGACTTGGTGAATTCAAACCCTCTTTTGGCTAGTTCAAAGCTTTGGTCTTTATTGGGACTTGTTGTTTCGAAATTCTTGGTGTTAATCTCCTACCAAACACATTTTGGATGTTTATTAGATCTTTTTTATACCAATGAACCATGTTTGAGGAAATTTTCCTTGGTCAAATGCTTGAAAACATAAAAACGGAAGTCCAAGGCAGATTTGCCTTGGAACTTCTTAGAACTTTAGTGGTTTTATTAACCAACTTCTCGAATCAATTTTCTTATGAAATTTGGTAAAAGAATAGCCCTTATATGGTAGTATAATACTGCTAATTTTGGTGCCATTTCGAGTCCATTTCGATACTCGAACAAAATCCCAAAGTTGGTATTTTAAATTTGGAAATTGCCTAATTGTCTCAAATTTTCAACAACTTTGAGCTACTATATCTTGGTGCTCAAAACTCTGATTCATATTCTGTTTGTTTTGTTTTAAACTTTGATTGCAACTCTAATTGAGTTTCAAATTTGAGAGGCTATTTCAGATTGAGTGAATTTTGCCGAATTTCCAAAATTTGCTGAAAAATAACCCAAATCTGCCTTGATATTCTAGAACATCCATTTTGAGCTAAATTTTGAATGTCTTCCATTTGGAAACAAGGAAAAGTGTTTTCTAAAAACTTTTAGTACTTTCTAAGAGACTTCCAACGGTACCAAGTTTTCCAATTTTGGACTTGTAAAGAGTGAGATACGATTTTTCAAATATCTCATATTAAAACTGAAATTTCCGAATCTTAAGGAAATGGAGTTTTTCGAATTCTCCTTATTCTTTCGATATTACTTGAACGTTTTATGCTTGATTTCAAAGATGAAAACTCAATTGCTCTTGTATTTTAAAACCCCATTTTTGAGCCTCGATTTACGAATAATTGGGGTTCATTTTCATGAGATTTTCTTAGATTATACACTAGTACAATCTTCTTCGATAATTGGGGTTTATGAGTGATGAATCATTGTTAATTACTCAGGCACCCATGAGGATCTTCAAGAGGATCCCACGGTGAACGCTTGAATCTCGAGTGACATTCCTTCTTGTTTACTTGGTGAGTGTCAAGTGCATGATTACTTGAACTTCTGTGAACTTGATACATGCTTACTTGTTATCCATGACTTAAGATTTTGAAAATGGAGTCGAGTGTGTACTTTATCGCACTCATTCTCATTTGAAATGAATAACTCATACTTGAAATGCTGAATATATCAAATGCTTGAAAATATGTCAAATGCTTAGATATATCAAATACTTGAATATCATGAAATAGTATGCTATGGCTGCATACGTCGCTGGAGTGAATCTCCTCGACACCCAAATGTACATGGGGGACGTCCAAATTCATAGGCCGACCTTGGAACTCGAGCCGGCATGGGATTGGTCGGGAATCTCGGTGAGGCATGAGATTACATGATAAGTTTGATCTATTTGAGAGATCTCATTTGGCATACTCGTGGAGTATCGCCCTATAAATGTCGTGCAGGCCCGGCGTGGTATGTACGGTGGACTAACATGAGAAGTTAGTGGAGATCTACGGATTGGAAATATCGACTCGGTTGATGGAGAGTCATCGCAGGAAAGTAGACGAATGACCCTGGTAAAGCGTGTGGAACTTAGCTCCTGAGAGCTACCATATCATTGAATTGTTTCTGTTTACATTTCATTAGAATTGCCAATTACTTGTACTTTATCCTTTGACCTGTTATTTGGGTTTGTTACTTGGACTATGTGCTTGCATGTGTGTTCTTGACCTCACGAGCGTTTTGCTCACCCTGTAGATTTGTTTTCCTTAACAGGATTGGTATGGAATGAGACTTGGAGGAACCCTTTTGATGCACTTTGGCTTAGGGTTTCTAATGTATTTTGGGCTAGATCTCTTATTAGTTGTACTTTTGGGAACCTAATGTATGATTTGGATATTTGATGTACCTGGATGTTGCATGGGTATTGATGTAACTTTTGAAAATTTGATGTAAGGATTGGATAATTGTTATATATATTGTTAAGTTTGGAAGTTTTCCGCACTTTCTTACTTATCTAGTGTTGTTGAATAGTATTGTGCTAAGTTTGAACGGATATTACCATGAGTCCTGGCGAGAGTTGGGCAGGCGTCCCGCGGATACCCTCTGGTTCGTTTTAGGGAGAAGTGGGGGCGTCACAAATAGTAAAAGGGAAAGTAGAAGTCTTAATACAAAACACATAAAGTTTGAAACGCAAGGGATGCCAAGAGTCTATTATGAACTACCATGAGGTGTATGTACCTAGGAGTGCCTAAAATGTGATGTTGGAGGATCCAGATCTTCTTCTAGCCAGATGAAATTGAGCAGGGTCTTCTTCCTCAGTGTCCTCATCTTCATCATCATCATCATCCTCTTCGATTTCTTCTTCAGTTGTCAGAGCTTTTTCCTTGTCCTGTGGTTGAGAACTGAAGACACAGTACTCTGGGGTAGCCTCAATGGTTGGCTCAGTTCTAAGCTCCTTTCGGTGTGCATTTTCATTTTCTGGAGGGATGGGAGGTACGAGCAGATTCTTTTTGGCAACGAAGGTGGTTTGTTGATCAGAAGTCATGGTCATCATCAAACCATCTTCAAGAAGCAGGATATGTTGTTTGAGATCCTCAAGCATAATGATGACCTCAAGGTTGGATAAAGGAAATTTAGAGACTGATTTTTTGGGATGAATGGTGAAGGGTGTCACATACATTGACTGGTCACGAGGAGTCCTAGGGGTAGCAGGGGTTGCATGAAGATTTTTTCTCCTAGACTGAGAGACAGTTCTTTGTAGCACCAATAACTCTAAAAAAATTTCAGATTTTTCCTTTCAAAATAAGTCTTTGAAAACAAAGTTGATGCACTCTCTTTTAGAGATTTTTCAGTGAAAGGAATTTCAAAATGATGGAAAATAGGAGTCAGAAATTTTTCATAGGACAGCTTCCTACGGCTGTTAGTGCTGATTTTTAGCAGAAATTTGCACATGACAAAATCAAAATCAATTCAAATTTTTTCAAGAAAACAGTAGAACAGATAAAGTTCCATTTTGTTTGCATCAGTTCTGTGACCATCAGTGGGTACCAACAGATTTGAAATGATGGTAAAAATGATAAGGTTTTAAGAACTAAGATCTTCCAATCTTACCTCAGCAGGAGTATTAAAATGAGACTGAAAATAGGTCATCAATTTTGCAACATGAAAGTGATAGTATGCAGAGGAAAATTCTTCGTAAGAAAAGAAATTTGTAATTTTACCTTTAAAACCACTTTCAATTTTGATTTTCAAAACAGAATTAACAATGTCAGGGTTCAGTTCAATGTTAACAGAGTTGACACGAGAAATGAGATCAGTATGTGATTTGCTTTTCCTAAAATTAGCAAAAAATTGATGGAACATATCAGGATAGAATGTATTTGGAATGGTTAAAAGATGGGTCCATTTTTGGAATTCAAACAGGTTGAGAACAGGTTCAAGATCAAGCTTACGGAATTCGTAGGGGATAATGGTCCTCTGGGTAATGAAACCCTTTTGCGAGATCCATTCAAACCTTTCTCTGGCTTCATCGTCGATGAACTTGGGTAGAAGAGTGGGTTCAGTAGCAGTGTGGGTCTCAGGCTGCTCAGGACGCTTTCTTTTCCATTGTGCTAAGCAGTTTGTGCAGCACTCTGGACACCAGACCTTATCTTTGGTGATCTCCTGGTAGATGATTCCTCAGTTTGCTGTTCCTCGATAGTTTTCTCTGCATTCTACTGATCCCTGGAAGGATCAACAGTTTTCTTTTCCTTGGGTTGAGCAATACTCTTCCTTTTGGCAGTCCTTTTTCCTTTCTTGGGTGATTTGGTTACTGTTACATCTGGATTGGTGGGCTGCACTGGTTCCTCTTCATTGTCACTCACTGGATGCCCTTCAAATTGCTGTTTCTCCATCTGCTCATCAGATGGTTCAGCAGATGGCTCCCTAGTTTGCACATTCTGCTTTTTTCTTGCAAATTGTTTCGTTTTTCCACCTCGGTTCCCGGTTTTCTTCTTGGGTGATTTGATTGAGGATTTCAATAACTTGAACATCTTCATCCTCTTCGTCACGCAGCCTGAAAGTGCGTCCGGTGCTCACGGATCCCCCTCTAATCCTCACCATGATTGAAGTGCAGTGTGGTTTGTATTGTGTGATGTGATGCAAATGAGCATCAAACAGTGAAAAGTTCAGTATGAACTACAATGGATGCACAAACAGTCCACAGAGAGTGAGTTTTTGTGATTAGGGTTTCGGGTAGTAATTGCGAATTATAGTG
Organism: Coffea arabica; assembly: GCF_036785885.1. Lineage (NCBI taxonomy): Eukaryota > Viridiplantae > Streptophyta > Magnoliopsida > Gentianales > Rubiaceae > Coffea > Coffea arabica. The sequence continues at coordinate 15,842,349 of NC_092319.1, read as the reverse complement.
TAGTTAGCGGTTGGGGGAAGTTACGAAGTGCAATAAACTCGCAATAGGCGTGAGAAGGTGTCGGTCAGAGTGATTTCTTGGTACTTGTTCCAAGGAGAGACGAATTTGAATTTTGAACTTTGAGAGAATGTGAAGAGTTACGTCCGAGATAAAAGAGTAAGAATGAATTGAATGACGCAGAGAATTTCTTTATAAGACGCAATTTTTTAGTATTGGACAGGCGAATGAAGTGAAGCGTCCGACACTATCGTCCGAACCAAAATTTTTCTGAAAAAGGGATGAAGAACACTGTCGGACATCCGTTCTAATCCATTGGACGATAAGGAATGACCAGAAAAAAATCTTAGAATATTTTTTCTAAAACGCCCAGTTTTGTTCTCAGATACATAAATTGATCTAGTGGAAGGGCTTTTATGAGAATATCAGCAATTTGATCTTTAGAACAAACATAATGAACACAAATTTTACCCTTGTGGATAAGATCGCGAATGAAATGATACTTTATGTCTATGTGCTTAGTCCTAGAATGTTGAATGCGATTTTTTATTAAGTTCATGGCACTAGTGTTAACACAATACATACACTAAACCACAATCATTCAATGTGTTTTTCATCCACAACAATTGAGCACAAGCACCAGCACCAGCAGCAACATATTCAGCTTCAGCTGTAGACAATGAAATAGCATTTTATTTTTTACTAAACCAAGACACTAAGCAATTTCCAAGAAAGTTACATATACCTGTTGTACTTTTTCTATCTACCCTACAGCCACCAAAATCAGCATTAGAGAATCCATACAGAGGAAGTTCATGACACTTAGGATACCAAAGGCCAAAACTCAAGGTTCCTTTTAGATATCTAATGATTTTTTTTTACCGCATTCAAATGTGATTCCTTTGGACAAAACTGAAAACGAGCACATAGGCACATAGCAAACATAATATCATGTCTACTAGCAGTTAAGTAAAGCAAACTACCAATCATACCTCTATACTTCTTTTTATCAACTTTTATACTTTCTTCATTCTTGTCAAGCTTGGTAGATGTGCACATAGGTGTTCCAATTTGCTTTGAATCTTTCATTCCAAATCTTTTTAGCAACTCCTTGGTGTATTTGGTTTGATTGATGAATGTTTTATCTTGGGTTTGAACCACTTGGAGTCCAAGGAAGAAATTTAATTTTCCCATCATGCTTATTTCAAACTCTTTTTGCATGATATTGAAAAAATCCTTGTACAAGCTCTCATTAGTAGCACCAAATATAATATCATCCACATACATTTGCACAATTAAAAGATCACGTGACCTTGTTTAGTGAAAAAAGTAGTATCCACAATGCCTCTTTTAAAATCATTTTCAATCAAAAAACTATTCAAACGTTTATACCAAACTCTTGGAACTTGTTTTAATCCATACAAGGCTTTTGAGAGTTTAAAAATATGATTTGAATAAATTTCATTTTCAAAATCAGGAGGTTAATCAACATAAATTTCTTGATCTATAAATCCATTTAAGAAAGTATTTTTAACATTCATTTGAAATAATTTAAAGTTCTTGAAACATGCGAAGGTCAAAAACATTCTAATTGATTCTAGTCTAGTTAGGGGTGCAAATGATTCATCAAAATCTATTCTTTCTTCTTGAGTGTATCCGTTAACTACCAGTCTGGCCTTATTTCTTACTACCTCACCTTTGTCATTCATTTTGTTTCTAAAGACCTACTTGGTGCCAATGATAAGATGATCTTGTGGTCTAGCAATTAATGTCCAAATCTTGTTTCTTTCAAATTGATTTAACTCCTCTTCCATAGCTAAAATCTAGTTATCATCTTTCAATGCATCAACAATATTTTTGGGTTCAAAGTATGAGACTAATACAAAATTATCTATTAATTATCTAGAGGAGGAACGTGTTCTGACCTTTTCGGATGGATCACAAATGATGAGTTCCATAGGATGGTTTGAATAAATTTTCAGGCTCTTGGAAGATCATTAGGAGTGGTAGTGTCTCTGTCGTTGTTTTTCCAAGCTGGACTGTCTTGAGTTTCATCTTCCTTTAAATCATTTTCTGGTGAAACAGTGTCTTGGTCACTGATTGTTAGCTTCTTTAGTTCTTCTTGAACACTTGCATCATCATTTTCACCACAACTCATGGAAACGTCACTATTAGATTCATCAAAAGTAATATGTATAGTTTCCTCTATAACCAGAGTCTTACGATTATAAAGTCTAAAGCCTATCTTATTCTCCCAATATCTCAAGAAAATTCGCACATCTGATTTTTTATCAAACTTTCCAAGATGTTCCTTGATATTTAGAATGAAACATCTGCAACCAAAGACTTTAAAATATCCAACAACAGGCTTTTTATCAAACATCAGCTCATAGAAAGTTTTGTTCAAAATTGGTCTTAAAAGTATTCTGTTCATGGTATAACAGGCTGTGTTTATGGTTTCATCCCAAAAATATTTTGGTAAATTACATTCACTAAGCATGGTTCTAGCAGTCTCTTGGAGAGTTCTATTTTTTCTTTCAACAACCCCATTATGTTGGGGGACTCTTACAATAGAAAATTCATGTATAATACCATTGTTATCACAGAATTCTGAAAAATCACAGAAACGAAATTCTGAGCCATTGTCACTTCTTATTTTGATGATTTTCAACCCAATCAGATTTTGAACCTTTGCAAATAGTGAAACAAAGTTTTTGAAAGCATCATTTTTATGTGCAAGAAATATTATCCAAGTGTATCTAGAATAATCATCAACAACAACAAAATAAAATCTTTTATCACCTAGGCTTGTGGTTTGAGTGGGACCAAATAGATCAAGATGTAAAAGTTCTAGAGGCTTTGTAGTAGAAACACATTTCTTGGATTTAAAAGATATCTTGACTTGTTTTTCAAATTGGCAAACATCACAAATTCAGTCTTTTTCAAATTTGATTTGTGGAAGCCCTCTAACAAGTTCCTTTTTAAAAATTTCTTTTAGCAAATCCATATTGAAATGACAAATCCTTCTATGCTACAACCAGAGGTCCTCATTTGTTGCTTTGAGACAACTAAAACTAGAGAAATCAACTTTTTCAAGAATAACTACATAAATGTCATTTACTCTTTTTCCTTTGAAAACAGTGTTGAATTTTGAGTTAAGAACAATGCATTCATGCTTTTTAAATAACACAAACAGATTCCTATCACACAATTGACTAACACTTAACAAGTTGTAACTCAAATTGTCAACTAAAAGAATATTGTGAACAAAGGTTTGACCACTCTTACCAACATCACCAATTCCAACAGTTTTGGCTTTGTTGTCATCTCCAAAAGTTACCTTTCTGCTTGCTTTTGGCTTGAACTTGATGAACTGTGATGTATCACCAGTAATATGTTTTGAGCATCTACTATCTATGAACCACCTTGATTCCTTAACAATGTTCACCAGGTTTACCCACACAAAAATCCACAAGATAATATTTGGTACCCTTTACTTTTTGGGTTCTTGAGAGTTAGCATTATGTCTAACTATCCACATGTATCTCATGCCATTCCTCATATTTTTTCTAACATAACAATTGCTTTTTATGTGACCAAATTGACAATAGAAGCTATACTCAGTTAAAGAATTATTCAAATGAACAGATTTAATAAATCTAACTTGCCTTTTTCTATGGATAACGTACTCATTTGCATTGTGATTCAACCTTAACTGATGAGTACCAAAATGAGATTTTGCGTCATTCTTTTGAAAATAGTTTTATTTTTTATGTTGAAGCATCTAACTAAGATCATCCACTCTTCTTTTCAAGTTACTTTGTTCGTTTTTGAGCATGTCACAGAAGTTTATTTTTCTATCAAGTTCAGCATGCAGATCATTTTCAATTCTTTTCATGTTCTCATTTTCATTTCTCAGATATTTGTTTTGTCGAAAAAGGCTTGCATTGTCTTGTATCAGAAAGTTAATTTTCTATTTTAGTTCCTTGTTTTCAACATAGAATTCTTTCAAACTGTTGTACATTTTTTTTTCAAAAATGAATTGACATCATCATCAGATTTGCTATCACTATCAGTTTGAGAGTTACACGTGGTTATCTCTTCATCATTAATGGTCATGAAAGCCACTTGGACAGATTCCTCTTCTATTTCGACATCACCTTCTGAATTACAGTCATTCCAGGTGATTTGAAAATTGTTGATCTTTGATTTTCGTTCAACCTTGCCCTCCTTTTTTTTCTTCATTGGACACTCATTTGCATAGTATCCAGGTTGATCTCATTCAAAGCACTTATCAGTTTATTTTTTGTTGAACTCTAGCTTCCCTTTGTTTCTCAAGTTGTTGGATTGATTTGGAAAGGAATTGTTAGGTCCACATTTTCCAAATTTTCTCTTGTTGAGTATTCTTTTGAAGTCTCGTGTGATAAGTGCAATATCACTGTCATCACCTTCCATGTCATCTCCATCCAAGGAGGCTGTATCATCTTCATCTTGTGAAGCCTTCAGAGCAATATTCTTTCTCACTTTTGTGTCTTCTTTTTCCTGCACCTTGGACTTGAGTTTTAGCTCATAAGAAGTCAGTGAATTAATAAAAGATTCAATAGGTAAGATATTTAGATCTTTGGCTTTCTCAATGACAGTCACTTTACTCTCCCAATCCTTTGATAAAGCATTCAAAATTTTTTTATTTTTCTCACCTAGAGAGTAATCATTCTCAAGCACCTCTAAATCCTTAATAAGATCATTGAATCTACAATACATCTTGTCAATGTTTTCATGAGGTTCCATCTTAAAAGATTCATACTTAGTGACCAGAATGGACTTCTTCTGTTCTCTCACATTCTCACTTCTTTCATGGATTTCTCTAAGTTTATCCCAAATTTCTTTTACAGATTTGCAACCCTTGACTCTAATAGACTCATTTGAATCTAAAGTACTGTATAGTACATTCATCGCCTTGGCATTTAGAGTGAGATGAATTCTATCTTTAGCAGTCAACTCACTTCTTATTTTTTGTCTTAGCCTAGTTGTATCTTCATCAATAATAGAGGCATCATAAGGACCTTTATTGACAATAAACCACAGCTCAATATCAATAGATTGTAAGAAAATAATCATTCTCTCCTTCCAACTCACATAATTTGATCCATTGAACATTAGGGGTCTAGTGACGGATTGTCCATCAAAAAACATGACATTGTTGGTTGTTATTTTTATTCTAAAGCCGATTGAGTTTAATCTCTAGGAGACAAACCTCTAATAGCAATTGTAAGGATCGAAAACAACTTAAGAGGGGGGTGAATTAGGTGGTTTAAAAATTGGCCAAGATATGTGTCACTTTTTGAGAATTTGCCCTCTTTTTCTAAAGGACCACACAATGGAGCAATTGATGAGGAAGCACAAGTACTTAGGAGTAGAAGAGATAGATATTTTATATTGCAAGACAGTAAATAAAAGGATAGAATAGCAAATCAAGTTTCAAACTCCATTTGAATTTGAATTCCACTTTATATAGCAAGTGTGACACCCTCACTTCTCCCAAGGGCGAACCCAAGGGTATTTGCGGGACACCTGCCCAACTCTCGCCAGGACTCGAGACAAATCCAAATCAAACCTAGTCTAGTACTGACAATGAAAGTTGGAATAAAGGTACGAAGTCATTTCCATACATAAATATCTAGTCTTACATCACAATTTCAAATTTACAATCACTTTCCCCAAAATATACAACATCCAAAAGTGTCTAGTCAATTACAATCAAAACACTAATACAAAAGTGCCTCAAGTCAGCATTTGCTAAACTCCTTCCAATCGGATTCCTGTTAAGGAAAACAAACTAATGGAATGAGCCAATACTCAGTGAGGTCAAGACAACACACATGCAAACACATAATCCAAGTAGCAATAACAATTACATTATAGGTAAAGCTATCAAGTTCGAATAATTCACACTTCGAATAGGAAAAATAAACAGAAACAATTCAAGGATACTTAACTCTCAGGAGCTAAATTCCACATAGTCGAGTCAAAGTCTTGATCACAGCTCATGTTGACACTGTCAACCACATAAGTATCAAATCCATAGATACACCATTTTTTTTCGAATCCCGTCACCGTTACACCCCCTTACCAAGCCTGCTCATCAAAGTTTTGATAGTACTCGAGTATATCATGGCAATACTGCACGAGTAATGCCGAGCAAGATCTCTCCAATAGATCATGCTCTACGAATATCTCATGATTGGCTAAGCTTATTGACCAAACTCATGCTGGCTCAATTCGCAAAGTTAACCAACGAGTTTGGGCGTCCCCTAAATACGAATATGAATACGAATGTAAGTCGATGAGCAACGCTCAAATCGACGATTTCAAATAGGAATCACAAATACAAATTATATATACGAATCATAAATACGAGTCACATCCATATTACTTTGAACAAATCGAATATGAATTCACATAGCAAAATTCAAATATAATTTCATTTGAAAGAGAACGAGTGTGGTAAAGTACACTCTTGTCTCACAAAGTTCAAATTCATATAACGGATAAGAAACAGTTAACCACTTAACAATAAATTCATGCACTTGACACTCACCAATCAAAATAAGAGAGTGAGTGTGTAAACAAGACTTTAGGTGTTCCCTTCGAGATCCTCGTGAAGGTCTCCTTGAGTATCTGAGCAAATAATAGTTATTTATTACACACTATCTCTTGAAAATCCTTTCTTATCAAGAGAGGGATTGTACACTTGTACAATCTAGAAAATACCATGGAATGGGATTTTACTTGCTCAAAATTCAAGGTTCAAAAATATGTTTATTAACACAAGGAAAAATTGATTCCTTCATGAGGACAAGTCTAAAATGGTCAATTAGTATTGAAGGATAGGGAAGAGTCTCAAAAACTCAATTCCCGTCAAGTTTGAAAATTTCAGATTTGAGGTTCGATCTTTGAAAAATCGTATCTCACTCTTAGCATGTCCAAAATTGGAAAACTTGGTACCGTTTGATACTACTTTCTGAGTACTAGAAGCTCCTTGAAGAATTTTTCCATGATTCCAATTGGAAGATATTCAAAATTTAGCCCAAAGTTGCTGTTTTAGAAAGTCAAGACAAATTTGGGTTGATTTTCGACAAAATTTGAAAATTCGGCAAAATTCATACAATTCGAGCTAGCCTCTAAAATTTGGAACTCAATTAGAGTTATAATCAAAATTTTCAACACAAAAAGCAGAACAAGAATTGGAGTTTCGAGCACCAAGATATGGTGACTCAAAGTTGCTGAAAAATGAGACCGTTAGGCCAAATTTCAGATTTAATTCACGAACGTTAGGACTTTGGTTAAACATCGAAATGAGCTTGAAATGGTACCAAATTTGGCAGTATTACACCACCATCTAAGGGCTATTCCTATGTAAATTTTCATACAAAAATTCACATGGAAAATCAGTTAACCAAATCATTAAAACTCCAAAAATTTCCAAGGCAAAACTGCCTTGTAGTCCCGTTTTCTTTTTCCAAAACATTTGGCCAAAAAAAACCTCTCAAATATGATTCAGTTGTGTAGATATTGTCTAGGAAACATCCAAGATACATTTGGTAGGTGGTTAACACCAATAATTTTGAAACAACAAGTCCCAATCAAAATTTAGGTATTTACTAGCCAAAAGAGGGTTTCAAATCATTAAGTCAGTTTCGGATTTCGGCCACAGCTCACTCAATTCAACTTGGAATTGAGCGTGGTCAGTGGCTTTGAAAACTAGATTCATAAAATTATAATTTCTTAGAAGAAATCGTTTTCAAAATTTGTCCACAGCTAGCTCATATTTGAGCATCAATTCGCTACTCAAAACAGAGCTCCCAGTGTAGACGCGAAACAGGATAGTTATGTTCAAATGATTGGTATGGACTAGTCAGGTGGAATCAGAATGTGCATTTTATACCGTTGGAAATCTGGGAATGTCTAGTTTCTAGTGCGCAAACAGTACTCGATTTCGACATCGGAGGAAAAAGTTATAGCCAAAACAATAACACTGCCAGAGCAGTTGCGGGAAAAATTTTCAGTTTTGCTGGTTTCTGAAAACATATCATTTGGCCAACCAAATCACGTTATTTTTTTATGAAACTTTCTACACAATCCACGCAACATATATACATCATAACCAAGTCATTAGAACCATGAAAAATCACTCTAAAGGTCATGAGCAACACAGGAGCAGAAATGGAAAATTTTCACCTTCACCCCCCTTTGAACTTTCATCCATAATATCACTCATTTCTACTAATTTAAGCACTAAACCAACATTAATAACATCAAAACACCACAAATCAGTCCATCAAGCCATAGTGGGAGTTCATAGAGCCCACACACCAAATTTCTAGCAATATAGAGCTACCCATGAGAATCCAAGAGCTCATGAGTGTAATCTAACTTCCATAAATCAAGAATTAAGGGGTTGATCATCACTTACTTTCTTAAATGGTCAAGGCAGAAATTTCGATCACTTTGAGCTAAAGAAAACTATGAGAGGCAGCTCCTTTCCTAGCTAATGTTGTTCACCAAGTGTTTAACAAGTTGTACGTAAAATTTGAGGTGATTTGGACAAGGAATGAGCAAGAAAATGAAGAGCTTTCTTTCCTTTCTTTTCTTTCTTGTTTTGGCTGGCTTTTGAGGTGAGAAAATGAGAGTTTCAGCCATGCACTTGAGGTGAGAAAAGAAGGGTTTTGATTTGGTGTGATGCTTCCATGAGAAGCTTAAGAATGTGTGGCCAAATTTGCTTCAAAAGTCAACTAAGGATAGTGCGCGTACGCACACGTTTCGTGCTCGATTCCTCTCGAGTTTGTTTTACTTGTGCTCTAAATCTCTAATTCACTTGTATTCGTACTATTATTATTCACTCTTAATGGTCTGAAAATAATGGTTTTAAGTCCCTCAATTAATCACGCGTGTAAAAACGCATACTTTCGATTTGTGAGCGATAAAGTGGAATTTTCAAGAATTTCTTATAACGATAGTATCAGTAACTAATAATTGAATATTTAAACATAAAAATACTTATTTCAAGACTAATGTACAATTCTCCAATTTTTTCAAGTTTATTGTATTCTCGAATCGATTATTATTTCTAATCGCGTATTCACTATTCTCACTTTACGAGCTTTCAAAAATTAAATTTTGAAACGAGTTATTTTAAAAATATAAGTAAATCATAGTTTCATGTAATTGAGTATAAAGAGGTTGAAATAAAATATTCGAGGCAAACAGGCAATTAGATATTGAAATAAGCTAGTAATAAGGGTTTAAAATAGGAAATTTTGCGAGTCCTCACATAAATCGAATTTTAATTCCTCAAATCTTCAATTAATTTTTCTTAATCTACTATTGATCATTCTTACTTCTCCAAAATTAATACACTCTCGATTCAAATATAGTCTCGAAAAACATGTACTCGTTGTTCCGAACTAAACGAGTTTTCAAAAAGTAAATTTTCTAACAAAACGCTTTAAAAACATAAGAGAGACGTTTTTCCATATAAATGGATTTTAAGTAGTCGAATTAAATAATTCAGAGAAAAAGAGTAAATAATTATTTAAATAAACTAATAATATTTGACGAAAATAAGAAAATTTTCGGATCCTCACAGCAAGTTTCTTCAAGTTAATCAACTTACAACCAATCTCTTGTGTACAAAGGAAGGATCACTTTCTCCTCGACCCAAGCCCACTTGGTCAAATAAGAAAGTTTTACAATCACTCGGATAACCCTCACAAAGCTACACTATTGAAGAAATAGAAACACACTTGAAAAGCATATTGAAAGTTCCACAACTAAGAGTACAAATCTTTTTTCTAGAGTATTCTCACACTTGAATCACTCAAGTCTCAATGTGCAAAGTTGTTTTGAAGTGGTTGACTTTGCTCTATTTATAGGAGACCAAAAAGTACTTCACTTAATGCTGTTAACGGATAGAAGGCAGTTGAAAAAAAACTAACCGTTGGTGGTGTCGGACGTTCAATAGGCTGGTTTTCCACGTCTGATCGCAAGCAATGAGTTCAAGAAGTTTTCTTGAAATGTTTAGGACATCCGATGCTTCAATGCTTTGCATCCGAAGTGTCGCAACGTTTGTCGGATGTCCGGTACTCAGGTGTTGTACGTCCGAACGAAATCAGTGAGTTTAGAGAACTCGACTTATTATTTTCGGACGTCCGAGAGTAAGTTCCTTATGCGTCTGAAGTTACTCGTAGGTTGTCAGACTGCCGATGCAGACTTTTTGTGAGTCCAACTCATGCTTCAGCATATGTTAGCCTATTTTGCTCCAAATCTGAAAACATCTATTTAGGGAATATTAGTAACATCCATTTGTTTTGTAATCATCAAAAGATACGGACTGAGATGAACAGAAATAGGTGAAAAATTCAGTCGACTCGAGAAAGACAAGCATTTTCCATCCATAATTGAAACCAAGTCTACATATGATTTGTTTAATTCTCCTCCTTCGCACTTGAGGAAATTGAACCATGAAGTTCCAAGCAAGGTTTATCACACGGTGGAATGACTTGGAAGCTTTGACCCTTGGGGAGAAAATTGCTCTCCAAGGTTCACCTAAGAAGTCAATGTATTTTTTTAATCGAACCAACGACTATAAACAAGAGCGTTAGTTGGGAGGTAACCCAATATTTTTGTTATAAATGTTACCTTGGTGTGATTTTGTGTATAGATCATGTATTCAAGTTATTTTATTATTTTTGTATTGTAGGATTTGCAAATGGAAGCAAAAATGACAATTTGGGGTAAAGAAGATGAAGTTTGATCAAGGAACTCAACCCCTCGATTTGAGCAAATGTTATTTTTGATTCGTTAGAAAGGGGTTAAATACATGTTTTGATCATTTTACATAGGCGCATTAATTATTTTGACAAAAGAATGATATAAAATGCACTTTAAGCAATTGGGCAATAATTGCAATTTTGAACAAGTCAGAAATTTCTGCAGAAAAATTGCAAAAATTTGAAAACATGGCTCAAAACTCGACTTCAGGTCGCATTTTCTTCAGTTACGTATTCAATTCTATAATATTAAGGAAAAATACGTAGGCATCAATAAGCAACTTCAGGTCGCATTTTCCTGAAGTTGCGTATTCCTGTGAGGACTTGCAAATTTACTTATTTTAAATTCCTATTTCTAGCTCATTTAATTATTTATATGGCCAATTGCTCCGATTATTATTTTATAACCTTTTTAGACCTAATTACAATGATCTATGACTTATTTATATTTTTAGAGTGGCTGTAAGGCCCAAAGACAACCTAAGAGGGGGGGTGAATTAGGTTGATTAAAATCTTAATCAAATTTTTGCACTTTTTCTTTAATAAAATTTTACCTTCTTTTCTAGTAATGATCAAACAAGTAGATTAGAAGACGAGAGCAATATTGATCAGAAAAACAAGTATAGATAAGCAATGAGAATTTTATTAAACAAAAAGTAAGATAGAATATCAAACCGATTGTCTACCAAACTTTCCTCAAACTTGAAGACCAATCACAAGGTTGAGCAACTTTTCTTTGATGAAAGATGATCAACTAGATGTACAATGGATGGAGCACTTCCTCCTTGCCCTAAGTCTCACTTAGTCAAGCTAAGAAGTTTTACAATCACTCAGATAACCCTCAACAAAGCTACATTAATGAAACTTTCAACCACAAGAGAAAAGCTCACAAGAAATTCACACCACTTAGAGAACAAATCTAGCTTCGGAGACTATTTTTTAGCTAAAATATCTCTTGAGATCTTGTAAACAAAGAGTGCAAAAGTCCCTCGGTTCAGAACAGTTTGTTTTTAAAGGGGACCAAAAATGGGCTTCATTAATGCTTCCAACGGATAGAAGGCAGATGAAGAGTCAGCTAGCTGTTGGGGCTTTCGGACGTCTGACGACCAAATCATCGTCCGAACCAATCGTCCGAAAATAGCCAAGTTGAAGTTCGGACGTCCGATGAGTTTTTATCGTCCGACAGCACAGCGTCCGATCGTTGGCAGAGAGTTGGCAAGTCATCTTGGAATTTTTCGGACGTCCGATGCTGTTGATATGCGTCCGAGGTGTGCGTCTAATCCTTCCGAACGTCCGATGCTTCCTTATGAGCGTCCGACAAAGCTTCATTTTTGATGTTCTTTATTTTTTCGGACGTCCGACAGATTCCTTTCGGCCGTCCGACATGAGTGTCCTGTTTTTGCTTCTTCTTTTGGTTGATTTGCATTTCATGACATATTCGTACCTGATTCTTTGATAGGCAAAAACACTTATATTTGAAGAAAGTTAGATAAACATTTCAAAGTACTTTATGATCATCAAAACCAAGAATAACAAAATTGTCACACTTAAAAGACAGTATCTTTGATTGGAACAAAACAATGACTAAATTCGTTTATATTATTCTAATCTTGTTTGCCATATCCAAAGCATCGTAGTCTGCCAAAGCATCGTAGTCTGGAGTCAATCGAACATATGCTTTCTTTGTTCCATCAGGCCTGATCAAAGTGTTCACTTTCTTGGTCTGTATTTCTTATATAAACATTTCAAATTACTTTGTGATCATCAAAACCAAGAATAACATTCTCCCCCTTTTTGATGATGACAAAACAAAAGTTTGAAATGAGATTTGATGATTGCAATAAAAGCTCCCCCTTTCTCAATAGACAAGAACTCCCCCTTTCTTAGTGAATCATAAAAATTTTGAAAAACTCCCCCTCACTTGGCTGCCCAACCGAGTTAAACAATTATCCAAAAATATGACAATTAAGCAGCCCACTTCCAACATTTTACCAATTCAATCCATCAGCCAATCCAAATTTAATTAAACCATCAATCAATCCAACATATCCAACATCATCAATCATCAATCATCAATCAATCCAGTCCTCTCCCTCTTTTTGTCATCACAAAAGGGCAATCAATCACATCCATCTCATCCACAAACACATTCATCAATGAAAACCAAATTCATTACATCAAAATACTTAAACATTCAAAATACTTAAACATCCACAAACACAGTCATCATTCAAAATACTCAATCAAAACGTACCAAAAGAAACATAAACATAAGCATAACCAAATGTTGAATTCATCTACATATCCATTGTTGAACACTACAAACACATAAAATAGACAAACAGAATGCAAATGTCCTAAATGATGAACTATGTGGATCCAGGTGTTCTTCGAGAGAGCTGATATTGAGAGAGGTCCTCCTCATCAGTTTCTTCATCATCTTCAGCAATTTCCCACAGATTATCTTTAAAAACAAGATTTTTCCTTTCAAAATATCCTTTGGTAAAGGCATAAGAAGATGCTTCTTTGGGACAAACACCTAGAATTGGAACTTTGTAAAACTCAAAAATCTTTTGAAGAAATTTCCCATAAGATAATTTTCTGCGAGAATCAGTGGTATAGCGAAGTAAAAACTTGCACATGATAAAACCAAAATCAATACGAATCTTTTCTCGAAAACAGTAAAAGAGATACAACTCCATTTTGTTTGCATCAGTTCTATGACCATCAGTAGGCACAAGCAGGTTTGAAATGATTGAAAAAGCAATTAGATTCACAGGGACAAGATCATTCAGTTTAGCATCAGCAGGGGAGGAAAAACTTCTTTTAAAATAAGTCAACATTTTAGCCCCATCAAAATGATTATCAGCAGTAGGGTGCTCTTCATAGGAAAAGAAATTTACAATTTTATCCTTGCATCCACGTTCAATGGTAGTTTTTAAAATGGCATTCATAGTTTCAGAATCAAAGATTAAGTCTACCCCATTAACCCTGGATATGATCTCAGTTTGGTCAGTGCCTTTCCTAAGATTGGCAAAGAATTGATACAACATTTCAGGGTAATAAACATTGGGCATAGAAATGAGATGTGACCATTTCTGGAAAGCAAATAGACTCAGAATGGATTCTAACCCTATGTGGCGAAATTCAGAAGAGTTTACAGTGCGTTGAGGGATGACACCTTTCTGGGATATCCAGGAGTGTTTGTCTTTTGCAGCATCATCAAAGAATGTAGGAAGTGTGGTTGATTTTGGAGGCGGTTGGGAAGAGGTTCCCTGTCCAGATTCAAGCTGAGAGGTGGGTTGTAGAGTAGGCCGTGACATTTGACCCTTTACAGCTCCTCTCTTGAAGCGTTTTGATGAACGTTTGACCGTAGGAAGATCCTCACATTCATCCCTGAGTGGATGCTTGCGTCCGGCAGTAACCTTTCCTCCTCTTAGATTCACCATTGTGCGAAATGTGTGGAATGAAGGATGCAAATGATGCACACAGTAGTAGGGAAGTGAATCGCACAGAAATTTTGGGACAAAAAGGCCTTGAACAAGATTTGACAGAGCGGTTATGAGAAATTAGGGTTTTGAGGAAAATTTGAGAATTTGCGAAATGATAGGCGATTCTGTGAAATGATCAGGAGAAATGAATCACAATTGATCAGGAAAAGTTTTGGTTGAGTCAATTTGGGAATGAGGGCTTCAGAATGATATGAATTTGAGAGTGAGAGACGAGAGAGTTTCGTCCGAGAGGAAATAGAATAGGAAGAGTCTGAAGCAAATGAGAAAGAAAGTTATTTTTAAAAAATGAGCCGTTGCACTGTCGGACGGCCGAACGAAGTTGTGCGTCCGACAGTTGCGTCCGAACAGGTGCAATCTGGAAAATAGCTGAAGAACATCATCGGACGTCCGTTCATCTTCTTTCGGACGTCCGAAGGCTATGAAAAATTTAAGATGATTTTTCAATTATTCCTAATTTTGATTTTAGATGAATGAATTGATCCAATGGCAAAGCTTTTGTAAAAATATCATCAAATTGATCTTTAGAACAAACATAATTTACACAAATTTCACCTTTTTGAACAAGATCATGAATAAAGTGGTGCTTTATATCTATATGCTTTGTCCTAGAATGTTGAATAGGATTTTTGGTCAAATTTATAGCACTAGTATTATCACAGAATATAGGCATGCAGTCATACAACAATCCAAAATCATTCAAGGTATGCTTCATCCATAAAAGTTGAGCACAACATGCACTAGCGGCAATATATTCTGCTTCGGTTGTAGACAATGAGATTGCATTTTGTTTCTTACTAAACCAAGAGACTAAACAATTTCTAAGAAAGTGACAAGATCCACTAGTACTCTTTCTATCCACACGACACCCTCCAAAATTAGCATCCGAATAACCATATAGTGCAAACTTACTAGATCTAGCATACCAAAGACCATAGTCTAATGTACCTTTCAAATACCTAAAAATCCTTTTTACAGCATTCAAATGTGATTCTTTTGGACAAGATTGAAATCTAGCACACAAGCAAACAGCAAACATAATATCAGGTCTACTTGCGGTTAAATAGAGTAGGCTTCCGATCATACCTCTATAGTGCTTTTCATCCACATGATTACCTTCTTCATCTTTGTCAAGCTTTGTAGAAGTGCACATTGGAGTTCCAACTTGCTTTGAGTCCTCCATGCCAAACCTTTTCAGCAATTCCTTAGTATATTTTGCTTGATTTATAAAAATTCCCTCAAGGGTTTGATGTATTTGAAGTCCAAGGAAGAAATTTAATTCTCCCATCATACTCATTTCAAATTCACTTTGCATAGTGGTGGAAAAATCCTTGCATAGATACTCATTAGTAGCACCAAAAATAATATCATCTACATATATTTGCACAATAAGAAGATCATTTAACACTTGCTTAGTAAAAAGTGTGGTGTCCACAATACCTCTTTTGAAACCATTTTCAATCAAGAAACCACTTAATCTTTCATACCAAGCTCTTGGAGCCTGTTTTAAACCATATAAAACTTTAGAAAGTTTAAACACATGACTTGGAAATTTTGTATTTTCAAAACCGGGGGGTTGATCCACATATACTTCTTGATCAATAAAACCATTTAAAAAGGCACTTTTAACATCCATTTGAAACAATTTGAAGCCTTTGAAGCAAGCAAAAGCAAGAAGCATTCTAATAGATTCTAATCTAGCTACGGGAGCAAATGTTTCATCAAAATCAATTCTTTCTTCTTGTGCATATCCTTTAGCAACTAATCTGGCTTTATTTCTTACAACAACACCTTTATCATCCAACTTATTTCTAAATATCCACTTTGTGCCAATGATAGGTTGATTTTGAGGTCTATCAACAAGTGTCCAAACCTTATTTCTTTCAAATTGATTAAGTTCCTCTTGCCAAAATCCAGTTTTCATCCTTTAAAGTATCATTGATATTTTTGGGTTCAAAAAGAGAAACTAAAGAAAAATTGTCTATCAATTTTCTAGATGAGGAACGAGTGTTTACCTTCTCGGATGGATCACCAATTATAAGTTCTTTTGGATGATTTTGGCTAAATTTCCAAGCCTTGGGAAGATCTTTGAATGGATCATCATTTTTGTCCTCATCTTCCCTTTCTTGATTTTCATGAGCTTCATTCTCCATTTCCTTTGTTTCTGGTTCAGAGTTTCCTCCATCTCCAATTTTCAGCTTTTTCATTCCTTCACGAACACCTACATCATCATCCTCACACGAACGTTTGGAATTATCATCATTAGTTTCATCAAATGTTATGTGTATGGCTTCTTCTATCACAAGAGTCCTTCTATTAAAGACTCTATATCCTCTTTTGTTCTCGCAATATCCCAAAAATATTCCTTCATCAGATTTTTTCTCAAACTTACCAAGATGTTCCTTTAAATTTAAAATAAAACATTTACAACCAAAGACCTTGAAATATCCAACTGTAGGTTTCTTGTCAAAAATCAGTTCATAAGATGTTTTATTCAAAATGGGTCTCAAAAGGATTCGATTCATCACATAACATGCAGTGTTTACCGCTTCAGCCCAAAGGTACTTTGGCAAACTACATTCACTTAACATGGTTCTAGCAGTCTCTTGTAAAGTCCTATTTTTCCTTTCTACAACACCATTTTGCTGTGGAGTTCTTGCAATAGAAAACTCATGTGTTATGCCATTATAATCACAAAATTCTGAAAAATCACAATACTTGAATTCTGTTCCATTATCACTTCTAATTCTAACAATTTTTAAACCAAGCAGATTTTGCACTTTAGCAAACAATGAAGTGAAATTCTTGAACGCATCATCCTTATAAGCAAGAAATATTACCCAAGTATATCTAGAATAATCATCCACAATCACAAAGCAATATTTCTTACATCCCAAACTAGTGATTTGAGTAGGACCAAATAAGTCGAGATGCAAAAGTTCTAAAGGTTTGGAAGTAGATACACACTTCTTTGGTTTAAAAGAAACTTTTGTTTGCTTTCCAAATTGACATGCATCACAAATTTTATCCTTTTCAAAACTGATTTTTGGCAAGCCTCTAACAAGCTCCTTTTTCGAAATTTCCTTTAGTAAATCCATGTTAAAATGACAAAGTCTCCTATGCCACAACCAAGGATCTTCATTTGAAACTTTAAGACATTTTAAGCTAGATGAATCAATTCTATCAAGAACCACAATATATATGTCATTGAACCTCTTACCTTTGAACACAACATTATATTTGGAATCAAGCACAATGCATTCATGCTTTTTAAACAACACATTCAAGTATTTATCACACAATTGACTAACACTAAGCAAGTTATAACTTAAGTTATCAACTAAGAGCACATTATGAACAAAAGTTTCACCATCCTTACCAACATCACCTATTCCAATTGTCTTAGCTTTCACATCATCACCAAATGTCACTTTTTCACTTGATTTTGATTTCAGCTTTATGAACAAAGAGGGATCACCGGTCATATGCCTTGAGCAGCCGCTATCAATAAACCATTTGGACTTGTTTGAGCATTTTTCCTGAAAAGAGAAAGTGTTTGGTACCCTTTTTAATTTTTGGGTCCACAATAGTTAGCATTGTATCTAACTAATCACATGCATTTCATCCCTTTGTTCAGATTTCTTTTCACATAGCAATCTCCTTTCAAATGCCCTTTTTGACAACAAAAACCACACATAATGGAAGAGTCCTTAACATGTACTGGTTTGACATATCTCAATCCACCTCTTCTATATGTTGTGAAACCATGTGCATTTTTGTTGTGTGCAAATGTTCTTTGAAAAGCAGTAAGATGGGTAGATGACATGTTCCTTTTGATAAAATCCTGCTTTCTTGCTTTCAAAGTTTCATCCAAGTTGTCCATTCTTTTTTTCAAATCACCATGTCTTTCCTTTAGTATTTCACAAATATTTGTCTTTCTATCAAACTCATTTTGAACATCACATCCGGCTCTTACAAGACTTTCATTGTCAGTTTTTAGTTGTTTATTTTGTTGAAAAAGACTTGTATTTTCTTGAATGAGAAAAGCCATTTTCTGTTTTAACTGCTTGTTTTTATCATAAGATTCCTTCAAGGCATTATGCAGTTTTTCAACAAAGGATTCAAGATCATCATCTTGATCATCATCACTTTCAGATTGAGAGTGTGTGGAAGTTACCTCATTATTTCCAATAGCCATGAAGGTCATTTGCGCTGATTCTTCCTCTTCTTCAACTTCCCCTTCGGAGTTACATTCATTCCAAGTAATCTGGAAGTTGTTGAATCTTGGTTTTTGATCAGTTTTATCATCTTTCATTTTCTTCATGGGACATTCGTTTGCATAGTGTCCAGGTTGTCCACATTCATAGCATTTGTCCACTTGCTTCTTGTTGAATTCTTGTTTTCCTTTGTTCCTCGCATTTGATGAATAATTTTGAAATTGATTGCTAGGTCCTCCCTTTCTAAACTTCCTTTTATTCAAGATTCTCTTGAAGCCTCTTGTGATGAGAGCAAGATCATTATCATCACCATCCGAGTCTTCATCATCCAAGTGAGCTAGATCATCTTCACCTTGAGTAGTCTTTAGAGCAATATTTCTCTTTGCTCTAACATCCTTTTCCTCCTGCACTTTAGATTTCAATTTCAGCTCATAAGAGGTTAGTGAGTTAATGAGAGATTCTATAGGCACAGATTTAAATCCTTCGTCTCCTCTATTGCAGTTACTTTATTTTCCCATTCTTTGCCCAACGCATTGAGAATTTTCCTGTTCTTCTCTCCCAAGGTGTACTCTTTGCCCAACACCTCGAGATCTTTGATCAAGTCGTTGAACCTGCAATACATTTTGTCAATATCCTCAAGAGGTTCAATTTTAAATGATTCATACTTTGTGACCAAGATAGCCTTTTTCTGTTCTCTCACATTGTCACCACCCTCATGGATTTCTCTTAGCTTGTCTCACATTTCTTTGGCCGATTTACGGCCTTTTACTCTAATTGATTCATTTGAATCTAAGGCACTATAAAGAACATTCATGGCCTTGGCATTCAATGTGAGGTTAGTCCTATCTTGAGCATTCATTTCAACTCTCATTTTTTGCCGAAGCAAACCTGTATCTGCATCAAGAAAGTTAGCTTCATGCGGTCCTTCACTCACAATAAACCATAGTTCAATATCAATAGATTGCAAAAAGATAATCATCCTTTCTTTCCAACTAACATAATTAGAGCCACTAAACATGGGAGGCCTAGTAACAGATTGCCCCTCAACAAACATAGCATGACTGGTTGTCATCTTTACTCCAAGCCGTTAGAGCTTAATCTCTAGGAGACCAAGCTCTGATACCAATTGTAAGGCCCAAAGACAACCTAAGAGGGGGGTGAATTAGGTTGATTAAAATCTTAATCAAATTTTTACACTTTTTCTTTAATAAAAATTTACCTTCTTTTCTAGTAATGATCAAACAAGTAGATTAGAAGATGAGAGCAATATTGATCAGAAAAACAAGTATAGATAAGCAATGAGAATTTTATTAAACAAAAAGTAAGATAGAATATCAAGCCGATTGTCTACCAAGCTTTCCTCAAACTTGAAGACTAATCACAAGGTTGATCAACTTCTCTTTGATGAAAGATGATCAACTAGATGTACAATGGAGGGAGCACTTCCTCCTTGCCCTAAGCCTCACTTAGTCAAGCTAAGAAGTTTTACAATCACTCAGATAACCCTCAACAAAGCTACACTAATGAAACTTTCAACCACAAGAGAAAAGCTCACAAGAAATTCACACCACTTAGAGAACAAATCTAGCTTTGGAGACTATTTTCTAGCTAAAATATCTCTTGAGATCTTGTAAACAAAGTGTGCAAAAGTCCATCGGTTCAGAACAGTTTGTTTTTAAAGGGGACCAAAAATGGGCTTCATTAATGCTTCCAACGGATAGAAGGCAGATGAAGAGTCAGCTAGCCGTTGGGGCTTTCGGACGTCCGACGACCAAATCATCGTCCGAACCAATCGTCCGAAAACAGCCAAGTTGAAGTTCGGACATCCGATGAGTTTTTATCGTCCGACAGCACAGCATCCGATCGTTGGCAGAGAGTTGGCAAGTCATCTTGGAATTTTTCGGACGTCCGATGCGGTTGATATGCGTCCGAGGTGTGTGTCTGATCCTTCCGGACGTCCGATGCTTCCTTATGAGCGCCCGACAAAGCTTCCTTCTTGATGTTCTTTATTCTTTCGGACGTCCGATAGATTCCTTTCAGCCGTCCGACATGAGTGTCCTGTTTTTGCTTCTTCTTTTGGTTGATTTGCATTTCATGACATATTCGTACCTGATTCTTTGATAGGCAAAAACACTTATATTTGAAGAAAGTTAGATAAACATTTCAAAATACTTTGTGATCATCAAAACCAAGAATAACAAAATTGTCACACTTAAAAGACAGTATCTTTGATCGGAACAAAATAATGACTAAATTCGTTTATATTATTCCAATCCTGTTTGCCATATCCAAAGCATCGTAGTCTGGAGTCAATCGAACATATGCTTTCTTTGTTCCATCAGGCCTGATCAAAGTGTTCACTTTCTTGGTCTGTATTTCTTATGTAAACATTTCAAATTACTTTGTGATCATCAAAACCAAGAATAACAGTTGCTTGTTTCAAAATTTAATTTCCGAAGGCTCGTTTAGTGAAAATAGTGAATACGCGATTGGAATAAATAATGGAATCGAGAATACAATAAACTTGAAAAATTGGAGACTTGTACATTAGTCTCAAAATAGATATTTGATGCTTAAGTGCTCAAATATTAATTAGTAATATTATCGATATAAGAATTTCTTAGAGATTTTGCGTTATCGCGCTTAAATTGGAAATATGAGTTTTCACATGCGCGATTTAATTGAAAGACTTTAGACTCTTAGCTAGAGGCAAGTAAGAATGAATAATATTTATATGAAAATAAGTGCATTAGAGGTTTAGTGCACTAGTGCAACAAACTTAAGAGGAATCGAGCACAAAACGCGCGCACTTTTGCGGTTGACTTTTGTGCACCCAATCCTTAGTCATTAACCTTCCTTTGGAAGCCTCATTTTAGACCACAATCTCTCTCTTGCTCCCTCATCTGGCTGGCTAACAAAGAGAGAAAAACAACTCAAGAGCTCTTCAAAATTTCTTCAATTCCTTCACCAAATCTCCCTCCAATTCACCTCAAATTTCAATCGTAATTAACTAATCACTTGGAGAACACATCAAGCTAGGAAAGAGGGCTGCTATCCACGGTTTTCTTGAGTATCTAAGGGGCCGAAATTTTTGTCTAGTTTATCAAGGGAGGTAATGGACGATTGACCTTGATAATCTTAAGTTATGGAAGTTCTATTGCACTTATAAGCTTGTATATTTACATGGGTAGCTTTATTTATGTTGGATTTTGGTGTGTGGGCTCTATGAACTCCCACAATGACTTGAGGATTGATTTCATGAGTTTTGATATTATTAATGTTGGTTTAGTACTTAAATTAGTGGAAATAAGTTGTATTGATGAAAGGAAACTCAAATGAGGTGAAGAGCAAAAATATTCCGATTCTGTCCTTATAAATTTCGTGCACTTTAGTGTAGGTTTTTGAGGTTCTAATGACTTTTTTACGATGTATACATGTTATATGAGTTGTGTAGAAAGTTTCATTGAAAAATAACATGGGGCTTGTTTGGAACCTGAGTTTTTTGGGAGTTTGTCTAAAACTTTACTGTAGTGCACTGTAGAAGTTTTTAAAAAAATTTTGTAGAAGTTTTGTAAGGTGAAAAACTTTTTTTGTAGAAGTTTTTGTAAGGTGAAATTTTTTTTTCCTTTTTTTTTTCTCTTTCTCTCTCTCTTTCTTTTTCGTTCTTTCCTTTTTCTTTTCTTTCATATCTTCTTCTTCTTCATCCCAGCAGCAACGCAATGCAGCCTCCCATCAGCCCAGCAGCCTATTCCACCCCCTACTCCACCACCGGCCCCACCTCCAGCACCTCCGCCAAGGCCTCCTCCAGCCCCTCCTCCCATGCCTCCACCTGCTCCACCTCCGGCACCACCACCAATGCCACCACCAGCCCCACCTCCTGCACCACCACCTGCTCCTCCACCAGCACCTCCTCCAACGCCACCACCAGCACCAGCACCACTACCTGCACCTCCTTCAACTCCAGCACCACCATCGGCTCGTCCACCAGCACCTCTTCCAATGCCACCTCCCGCTACCCCTTTCTTCCCTTTCCCCTTCTCCTCCCCTTTGCCCTTCCCCCTCCCTCTTCCCTCGCCAGGCAGTCAAGGCGCAACTCCTCCACAAGCCAGTCAACTTTTTTTTTTGCAATTTTCAGCCTTCCTCTCCCATCCCCCTCCCCGCAATCTGGTGCGTGGAAAAATCCCCCTCCCCGATGCTATCTAGCCTCGCTACCAGATCGGCCAGAGGGGAAGAGGAAGGGTGATGGGGGAGGAGTAGGAGAAGGGAATATTTTTTTTTAAAAAAAAAAGGGTTATACAAATTGCCGATAAAGGGAGAGGATGGCAAGGGAAGATGACATGGAGAGGGAGAAAGGCAAAAAAAAAAGAAGGAAATGTAGAGGCCGCGCCGGACGTGGTGGTTGGCGACGGAGGTGGTAGTAGGTTGGGATGGGGAAGGAAGAAGAAAAAAAAGGGAAGGAATTTTTTTTTTTTTTTTGTGTTTTGGGTATTTTGAAGTGTGTCGGTAAAAAACTTTGAGAAGTTTTTTGGGATCCTGTAGCAAAAGTTGTTAAAAAACTAGTAGGTAAAAAACTTGCTTAAAAACCTGGCTTCCAAACAGACCCAGGATTTGGTTGATCAAATGTGATGATTTCAAAAGTGTAGCAAATCTGGAAACTATTCCCGTATTCATCCAGGCAATGTTTTTGTTTCGGCTATATCTTCTTATTCCGATATCAGAATCGAGTGTCATTTGTGGAACTGGAAACTAGACATTCCCAGCTTTCCAACAGTATAAAATGCACGTTCTGGTTCCATTTGAATGAGCCAAACCATTCGTTTGAAATCCACTGTCCTGTTTCGTTGCTTCCTGAAAGGCAGCACATGAGCTGCAACTCGATGCTCACGAATGAGCTGGTTATGGACAGATTTTGAAAATGGTTTCTTCTGAGAAAATATAGCCTTATGAGTCTATTTTTCAATGCCACCAACCATGCTCAATTACAAGTTGAATTGAGTGCGTTGTGGCCATATTTCGAAACTGATGCAGTGAGTAAAAATCCTCTTTTGACTAGTTAAATGGCCTAGCTTGATTTGGGACTTTTTGTTTTGGAAACTTCGATGTCAAACATCTACCAAACTTTATATTAGATGTTCCTTGGACTTTGTTTCACAAATAAACCAGATTTGGGTTGGTTGCATTGGACAAAATGTTTAAAAAGGAAAGAAGAGCTAGAAGACAGTTTTGCCATGGGAAATTTCTTGAATTTTGATGGTTTAGTTAACTACCTTCCAGTGTGAAATTTCAAATAAAATTTGATAGAGGAGTGGTCCTC
Source organism: Coffea arabica (assembly GCF_036785885.1). NCBI lineage: Eukaryota > Viridiplantae > Streptophyta > Magnoliopsida > Gentianales > Rubiaceae > Coffea > Coffea arabica. The sequence continues at coordinate 15,818,483 of NC_092319.1, read as the reverse complement.
ATATGGAGGTTTAATTGTACAAAATTTGGTGATATTCTAGGACCATTTTGATATCCAAATGATGTCCCGAAATTACTCTTCAAATCTGGGAAACTTTTTCTTTTCTCTTAGTTGAATGGCCAATCTTGACTTGGAACTTATTATTTCGAAATTTTTGGTGTTAATCACCTAAGAAAATGTATCTTGAATGTTACTTAGACATTGTCTACACAAATGCACCATGTTTGAAAATATTCCATTAGCCAAATGATTTAGAAAAGGGAAATGGTAGCACAAGGCAGCTTTGCCTCGAAAATTTAGAAATTTTCATGACTTTGTTAACCGACTTTCCATACGTATTTTTCCATGAAATTCAACAGAGGAATAGCCCCTATATGGTAGTGTAACACTACCAAATTTGGTGCCATTTCAAGTCCGTTTCAATGTTCAACCAACGTCCCAAAGTCAATGATTTAAATCTGAAAAATAGGCCAACGGTCTCATTTTTCAGCAACTTTGAGCTGCCATATCTTGGTGCTCAAAATCCCAATTCTTGTTCCGCTTATTTGGTTCTAAACTTCAATTGCAATCTAATTGAGTTTCAAATTTGAGAGGCTATTTCATATTGTGTGAATTTTACCGAATTTCCAAAGTTGCCCAAAAATCAACCTTGAAACTGTCTTAGTATTCTACAACAGTAACTTTGGGCCAACTTTTGAATACCTTCCGTTTGGAATCATGAAAAAGTGTTTTCTAGAAGCTTTTAGTACTTTGGAAGTATTTCCAACGGTACCAAGTTTTCTAAATTTGGACTCATAGAGAGTGAGATCTGATTTTTCAAAATTTGCTTGCTGAATCTGAAATTTTTGAACTTAAAGGAAATTGAGGGTTTCAAACTCTCCATTTTCCTCCGATATTGTTAGACCGTTTTACACTTGATTTCAAAGGCGAAAATCAAATTTCTCTTGTGCTTTTGAAAACCACTTCCGAGCCTCGATTATAAATAATTAATGCTCAATTTATGAACCTTCTCGATAAGTAAGGGATTTTAAGCGATAGTGTGTAATGGACAACTATTGTTTGCTCAGGCGCGCAAGGAGACCTTCAAGAGGATCTCGAGGAGAACACCTGAAAGATAGTATACGCACTTACTCTTTTGTTGCAATAGGTGAGTGTTCCATATAGGAGTACGTAATTTGAATAAGTCTACGACATGCTTATTCCATGATCATTAAGTGTTAAGTGTTACATGTTGAGTATTTACCACACTCATGCATATTTAAGTAAGGTATACTTGAATTACTCGACATGAAATACTTAATTTGGATATTTATGTGATGTGTTTAAATGATTAATTATGCTATGGCTGCATAAGTCGGTTGGAGTAAATCTCCTCGACTCTTAAGTGGTAAAAGTGAGAAACGGCCAATGGTAGCCTATTAAAATGACTAATGTTTACCAATTAACCGTAATTACTACCGTTAACCGTCAACCGCTACCGTTAACCGTCAACCGTCAACCGTCAACCGTCAACCGTTAACCGTTAACCGTTAACCGTCAACTGTTAACCGTTTACCGTAATTACTTACCGTTTTCCTATCTACTTGATTATCTGGTACTTGATTACTTGATTATCGTAAATTACATGTTCACATGAAATTATCAAATATTGCTTACGTGTTTATGTGTTAATTGTTGCTAGTAATTGCTCATATGAAATTATCCACCATTTTAAGGCGAGTGTGTACTTTATCTCACTCGACCTACCAAAAGAATAAATTTTACCGTTTGCCAAGTTATTTGATTACTTGTGCACGTTGTAAGTTCTAAGCAGAACTTGGGCCCTGCCCTTGGTTACTGACCTACTCGAGTCAGGACTGGACTCGGTCAGGTAGGTTGGAACCCTGAGCCACCGTTTCGCTATACTCGAGTATTACTACTGGAGGGATAAGGCGATGGCCAGACAGTACCGTGGGGATCGGAAGTTATAAGGTGCAGATGACCGAAATGGTTCCAATGGAACACCGTATCCGTTAATGTGTGTTTATTTTACGTAATGATAACCGTTTCATATAAATATGCCATACTTGTGATATGCTCAAATTACCCGTACAATGATTATTGTCTCATGTTAATATGCCAATGTGCAACCTTGAACCATACATGCAGTATGATCAATTACTTGATTTATTAGAACTGCTAGAGTATCTTGGAACCTCACTGGGCTGTGTAGCTCATCCCACGTTTTGGGTTTCTTTAACAGGGTTCGAGACCAAGAATGCTTGTGAATAGTACTAGATTGCCTTCTTTTGAAAACTTTAAGTTGTATTACAGCAGATGGCTGTAGTAAATATTCTTTTGGGATGTATTAAGCTTGAGAGCTGATTAATTGTAAGTGTGAGATATTTTGGAGTACTTTTATTATGTATTGAAGTTATTTGAAATATTATTGAAGTATTCCGAGCTTGTGAATTGTGGATTTTAGTGAGTCCTGACGAGAGTTGGGCAGGCGTCCCGCGGATACCCTTTGGTTCGCTTTAGGGAGAAGTGGGGGCGTCACAGTTGGTATCAGAGCTTAGGCTTTAGATCTTTGTAGTGTATCCTAGGTTTAAAAGTTTAGGATGCCGGACTGTGGGACTGGTTTGGAAGTTAAGTGACTATTTGTAGGAATGAAAATCAGAGCCACTTTACGTGGTCTCTGCGTGGGGTGATTTTGGACCAAGTGGTGTTATGGTCCTTACTATGTGATTGAGGAAAAACTTAAGTACCCTTCTAGAAATGTAAACTGTGAATCATGAATGTAAAATGTTTTAAAACCTTTATCTTGATCCTTGGAGAAAATTTGATATGTATGTCGAGTAGGAATCTCGAACGTGGTAATTTACTCTTGGGACCGGCCGGCTCAAGTTGTGAATTACTTTATTTCGGATTCTTGTACCCGAGTACTCGAAAGTAGAGGGCAATCCTAAGGACTCGAGATCTCTATTTGTGGGGAATAAGAATGAATCGATATTTTACGTGAATATTTATAGGAAACCAATAATTGTTTGGCTATGACAGTACAATAATTAAGAGTGGGACGCGGAGAAGATCATAGCCCAAATGATCCTTATGTTGGGATTGAAGCTGAACATGTTAGGGAATGGGAATCATCTAGTTCCAATTAATCTAGTGAAACACTACTTGTGATCTTTTGTAATGGGACGATGAGAGTAGAACTTAAGAGTTTGTGCCTTGGAGATGAATTTACTTTTGATAATCACTTGTTTACTTTTGTTTATTAACTTTGACTTGATATGAGTTTTACTTGACTAAAACTTGTGTTATGATTTAATGAGATTTATTTTGTGTTTACTTGCATAGTGATAATGTTATTTGTGTAAGTGATTTCCTTTTCTTTAAGAGTTGTTACTGGTATGTGTGAGTAGTTCATATTATGGTTTAGTGTGAGATTTATGCATATGCATATAGATTAGCTGTGAACATGGAAACTGAAGGACAACGAAAAGGACGTCAACCTAGACAACCCCAAAATCAAAGAGTGAATAATGGATCTGATATTGATCAAAATGCCAAGCCAAGTGCTGGGAGAGGAAATGATCAAATGGGAGTAGTTTTAACTCGCATGACGGATATACTAGACCTCTTAGTAGCACAACAAGGTCAAGGGATTGGACAAGGAAACCAAGAGATAGGGGAGGATCGAGCTTTAGAACGGTTTCAGAAATTCTCCCCGCCCAAATTTTCTGGAGGACTTGACCCAGAAGTAGCTCAGAATTGGTTAGAGAATATAAGGAATATATTCGATGTCTTGGATTACACAGAGGAAAGACAAGTCACTTTTGCTGTATTTCAACTTGAAGGAGCGGTCCGAGCCTGGTAGAATGTTATAAGAAATAAGTGAGAAAGAGATCAAACTCCGAGAATTTAGATAAACTTTGTGCATGAGTTTAATGAGAAATTTCTCTCTCCGCTTGTCCAAGAAAAAAGAGAAGACGATTTTATAAAGCTTCATCAAGGAACTTTAAGTGTGGCTGAGTATAAAACACGCTTCACGAAGTTATCTACATATGTTCCAGAATTGGTGGCTACTGAAGGGAAGAAAATAAGACGATTTATCCGGGGATTAGATTTAGAAGTCCAAGATACCCTTGCCGCAACACACAAATTGAAATATTTAGTTACGCTCTCGAGAAAGCGCAAAGGGTAGAGAGTGTAAAATCCTAATTGACGGCCTTTCAAGCGAAGAAAAGAGATACATCTGATAATAGATCCAGAAAAATTGGACCACCACCCAAAGTTAGAAAAGGAGAGGATGGGGTAAGACTATCACTCCCTGCACCATTCATGATAAAGGAACCAAAAGGAACTATGTCACGGGGAACTCCAGTCGGACAGATACAATCAAAGGAAATCTCACAAGCAAGTCTAGTCACAATGTCTCGTCTGACCTGTGGATATTGTGGAAGGACAAACCATATCGAAGAAAACTGTTGGCTAAAGGGGCGGAAGTGTATGAGAGATGGGAGCACCAACCATAAAATTCACGACTGTCCACGGAGGTATCCACGAGAAACTAGTACTTCACAAGGGAATAGAACTGTCCCTCGACGAGTCAATGGAGGAGGAAACCGACCAGTAGCATCTGCAAGGACATATGAAATGATCACACAACAGGGTTCAGGGTTATCTGAAATTACGGAAGGTATGAATTTCGATGACGAAATTCTTTTTAAGGAGCGAAGGTTGTGAGGACTCGCAAATTTACTTATTTTAAATTCCTATTTCTACCTCATTTAATTATTTATATGGCCAATTGCTCCGATTATTATTTGCTAACCTTTTTAGACCTAATTACATTGATCTATGACTTACTTATATTTTTAGAGTGGCTTGTTTCAAAATTTAATTTTTAGTGAAAATAGTGAATATGCGATTGGAGTAAATAATGGAATCGAGAATACAATAAGTTTGGAAAATTGGAGACTTGTACATTAGTCTCAAAATAGGTATTTTTATGCTTAAGTGCTTAAATATTAGATAGTAATATTATCGATATAAGAATTTCTTAGAGATTTTGCGTTATCGCGCTTAAATTGGAAATACGCGTTTTCACACGCGCGATTTAATTGAGGAACTTTAGACGCTTAGTTAGGGGCAAGCAAGAGTGAATAATATTTATATGAAAATAAGTGCATTAGAGGTTTAGTGCACTAGTGCAACAAACTTAAGAGGAATCGAGCACAAAACGCGCGCGTGCGCGCACTTTTTGCGATTGACTTTTGTGCACCCAATCCTTTGTCATTAAGCTTCCTTTGGAAGCCTCATTTCAGACCACATTCTCTCTCTTGCTCCCTCATCTGGCAGGCTAACAAAGAGAGAAAAACAACTCTCAAGTGCTCTTCAAAATTTCTTCAATTCCTTCACCAAATCTCCCTCCAATTCACCTCAAATTTCAACCGTACTTAACTAATCATTTGGAGAACACATCAAGCTAGGAAAGAGGGCTGCTATCCACGGTTTTCTAAAGCATCTAAGGGGCTGAAATTTCTGTCTAGTTCATCAAGGGAGGTAATGGACGATCAACCTCGATAATCTTAAGTTATGGAAGTTCTATTGCACTTATAAGCTTGTATATTTACATGGGTAGCTTTATTTATGTTGAATTTTGGTGTGTGGGTTCTATGAACTCCCACAATGAATTGAGGACTGATTTCATGAGTTTTGATGTTATTAATGTTGGTTTAGTAGTTAAATTAGTGGAAATAAGTTGTATTGATGAAAGGAAACTCAAAGGAGGCGAAGAGCAAAAATATTTCGATTATGCCCTAATGAATTTCATGCCCTTTAGTGCAGGTTTTTGAAGTTCTAATGACTTTTTTATGATGTATACATGTTATATGAGTTGTGTAGAAAGTTTCATTGAAAAATAACATGATTTGGTTGATCAAATGTGATGATTTCAAAAGTGTAGCAAATCTGGAAACCATTCCGGTATTCATCCAGGCAGTGTTTTTGTTTCGGCTATATCATCTTACTCCGATGTCAGAATCGAGTGCCATTTGTGGCACTGGAAACTAGACAATCCCCGATTTCCAACAGTATAAAATGCATATTCTGTTTCCATTTGAGGGAGCCAAACCATTCATTTCAAATCCACTGTCCTGTTTCATTGCTTCTTGGAAGGCAGCACATGAGCTGCAATTTGATGGTCATGAATGAGTTGGTTATGGACAGATTTTGAGAATGGTTTCTTCTTAGAAAATATACCCTTATGAGTCTAGTTTTCAAAACCACCAACCATGCTCAATTCCAAGTTGAATTGAGTGAGTTGTGGCCATATTTCGAAACTGATGCAGTGAGTAAAAATCATCTTTTGACTAGTTAAATGGCCTAGCTTGATTTGGGACTTGTTGTTTTGGAAACTTTGATGTCCAACATCTACCAAACTTTATATTAGATGTTCCTTGGACTTTGTTTCACAAATAAACCAGATTTGGGTTGGTTGCATTGGACAAAATGTTTAAAAAGGAAAGAAGAGCTAGAAGACAGTTTTGCCTTGGGAAATTTATTGAACTTTGATGGTTTATTTAACTACCTTCCCGTGTGAAATTTCAAATGAAATTTGATAGAGGAGTGGTCCTCATATGGAGGTATAAATTGTGCAAAATTTGGTGATATTCTAGGACCATTTTGATATGCAAATGATGTCCCGAAATTACTTTTCGAATCTGGAAAACTTTTCCTTTTCTCTTAGCCGAATGGCCAATCTTGACTTGGGACTTATTATTTCGAAATTCTAGGTGTTAATCACCTAAGAAAATGTATCTTGAATGTTACTTAGACATTTTCTACACAAATGAACCATGTTTGAAAATATTCCATTAGCCAAATGATTTAGAAAAGGGAAATGGCAGCACAAGGTAGTTTTGCCTTGAAAATTTAGAAACTTTCGTGACTTTGTTAACCGACTTTTCGTACGTATTTTTCCATGAAATTCGATAGAGGAATAACCCCTATATGGTAGTGTAACACTACCAAATTTGGTGCCATTTCAAGTCCGTTTCAATGTTCAACCAACGTCCCAAAGTCAATGATTTAAATCTGAAAAATAGGCCAACGGTCTCATTTTTTAGCAATTTTGAGCCGCCATATCTTGGTGCTCAAAATCCCAATTCTTGTTCCACTTATTTTGTTTAAAACTTCAATTGCAAGTCTAATTGAGTTTCAAATTTGAGAGGCTATTTCATATTCTGTGAATTTTACCGAATTTCCAAAGTTGCCCAAAAACCAACCTTGAAACTGTCTTAGTATTCTACAGCAGTAACTTTGAGCCAACTTTTGAATACCTTCCGTTTGGAATCATGGAAAAGTGTTTTCTACAAACTTTTAGTACTTTGGAATTAATTTCCAACAGTACCAAGTTTTCTAATTTTGGACTCAGAGAGAGTGAGATCTGATTTTTCAAAGTTTGCTTGTTGAATCTGAAATTTCCGAACTTAAAGGGAATTGGGGGTTTCAAACTCTCCATTTTCCTCCGATATTGTTAGACCGTTTTACACTTGATTTCAAAGGCGAAAATCAAATTTTTCTTGTCCTTTTGAAAACCACTTCTAAGCCTCGATTATAAGTAATTAAGGATCAATTCATGAATTCTCCTTAGAATGAGCACTAGTACAACCTTCTCAATAAGTAAGGGATTTTAATCGATAGTGTGTAATGGACAACTATTGTTTGCTCAGGCGCATAAGGAGACTTTCAAGAGGATCTCGAGGGGAACACCTGAAGGATTGTATACGCACTTACTCTTTTGTTGCAATAGGTGAGTGTTCCATATAGGAGTACGTAATTTGAATAAGTCTATGACATGCTTATTCCATTATCATTAAGTGTTAAGTGCTACATGTTGAGTATTTACCACACTCATGCATATTTAAGTAAGGTATACTTGAATTACTCGACATGAAATACTTGATTTGGATATTTATGTGATGTGTTTAAATGATTAATTATGCTATGGCTGCATAAGTCGGTTGGAGTGAATCTCCTCGACTCTTAAGTGGTAAAAGTGAGAAATGACCAATGACGGCCTATTAAAATGACTAATGTCTACTAATTAACCGTAATTACTACCGTTAACCGTTAACCGTCAACCGTTAACCGTTTACCGTAATTACTTACCGTTTTCCTATCTATTTGATTATCTGGTACTTGATTACTTGATTATCGTAAATTACATGTTCACATGAAATTATCAAATATTGCTTACGTGTTTATATGTTAATTATTGCTAGAAATTGCTCATATGAAATTATCCACCATTTTAAGGCGAGTGTGTATTTTATCTCACTCGGCCTACAAAAAGAATAAATTTTACCGTTCGCCAAGTTATTTGATTACTTGTGCATGTTATAAGCTCTAACCTGAACTTGGATCCTGCCCTTGGTTACTGACCTGCTCAAGCCAGGATTGGGCTCGGTCGGGTAAGTTGGAACCCTGGGCCACCGTTTCGGTATACTCGAGTATTACCACTGGAGGGATAAGGCGATAGCCAGACAGTACCGTGGGGATCAGAAGTTATAAGGTGCAGATGACCGAAATGGTTCCAATGGAACACCGTATCCTTCAACGTGTGTTTATTTTACATAATGATAACCGTTTCATGTAAATGTGCCATACCTGTGATATGCTCAAATTACCCGTACAATGATTATTGTCTCATGTTAATATGCTAATGTGCAACCTTGAACCGTACACGCAGTATGTTCAATGATTTGATTTATTAGAACTGCTAGTGTCTTGGAACCTCACTGGGCTGTGTAGCTCATCCCACATTTTGGAGTTTTTTTAACAGGGTTCGAGACAAAAAATGCTTGTGAATAGTATTAGATTGCCTTCTTTTGAAGACTTTAAGTTGTATTACAGCAGATGGCTGTAGTAAATATTCTTTTGGGATGTATTAAGCTTGAGAGCTGATTAATTGTAAGTGTGAGATATTTTGGAGTACTTTTATTATGTATTGAAGTTATTTTAAATATTATTGAAGTATTCCGAGCTTGTGAATTGTGGATTGTAGTGAGTCCTGGCAAGAGTTAGGCAGGCGTCCCGCGGATACCCTTTAGTTCGCCTTAGGGAGAAGTGGGGCGTCACAATTCCTTTCTGAGATTTTAAAGCAGAAAACGCGACTCAAAGAAAACGTGAGCACAGGTCACGTTTTCAAGTCGCGTGTTTTGAAATTAGTTTTAAAAGAAGAAAACGCAAGTTCCTTCTTCATTTTTTCTCTTTTTCTTCTCCTTATGTTTTCACACACATAACTCACAAATTCTCTCTTTTACTCCATTTCCTTGCAAACAAATATCAACCCAACACTTTTTAACATTCCTAGAGTCTTTTTAATTGATTGAAATTCAAGAAAAACAACCAAAAAAATAGATTTTTAAGAGATTAGAGGCTGGAGTTTTCAGTTCTTAAATTCTTCAATTTGAGGTCAATTGGGGCATTTTTCATAGGGTTTTTCACATGATCTTCTCCTCCAAACATCATTCTACGTAACTGAGATAAGTTTTTTCATCAAATTTTTGTATTCTAAAAATTGGTATTTTTCAATTTCTTGAGTTTTCTGACATCTTCTAATTTCAAAATTTTAATGATGCTTATTGATGTTTTGGCCTCTAATATACTTATTAAGATTGTTTAAACATGTTTACATATTCAAATGTATCAAAATTGATGGATTATTAGTTATTTACATTTTTAATTTGATATATTTCGGTAAAATCGAAAAAGTAGCTTAATTTGTTATTTGAGCGCTTTTTGTTGTTGATTATTACTAAAAATGGTTGGTTGATGATGGTTTAGTATGTACATTATGTATAGAGAGTAATTTTGATGAATTTTGTGATTTTTGGGGATAATTTTTGCTCAATCATATTTATGACTAAGTGTGGATTATTGTTGATAATTAATGCTTGCTATAAACTTGATTATTGTCAAATTCATTAATTGGAATATTTGTTGTCTATTTTAATAAGTTGGTGATTTAGACAATTTTTGACCAATTTTTGACAATTTTAGTGTCATGTCTTATATGTCATAATATTGTACATTTTTTAGATTTTTCATTGATTATTTATGACATTAAGATGTGTATGTGTGGTTAATTGAGCCAATTTTGATCGTTATCATTGAAAGAAAATTTTATAAAATGCCTACGATTATTATAATTGAAAAAAATTTTCTTTAGGTATTTTATAAGAAGTCTTTCTTGTATAATGTGTGATGTGTACAAATTTATAACCTGGTATATGAAGTTAATTGTACTTTTTTTCTTAAATACCATGACAAGAGGAAAACCACCTGTTATTTGCAAACTTGCCTCCTCTAGCACTGAGGATAGTGAAGAAAGCGAAGAAATGGAGATCAGCGAGGAATTCAAAGAAAATGAAGAAGAGAGATCTCCTTCACCCCAACCTGTGAGGAGGCGTCAATAGGGGAGCCTCCCCATAATGTTCTCAAACTCAATATAGATGACTGCTCTAAAGGCAATCCAGGTGTTAATAGTGGAGGAGAGGGGGTGCTGAGAGATCAGTGGGGCAAGTTGCTTCTGGCTTTCTCTTGTCATTTTGGATTGGCTACTAGTATGCAGGCCAAAGCTCGAACTCTTCTTTTTGGAGTGGATTTGTGCCTGTAGAGAGGCTTTGGTTGCTTTGAAATTGAACTGGAGTCGTTAATTCTAGTACAACAATAATTAATTCATTATAAATTCTATTATAAATTACACCATTTAACTTTATATTAAAAAAGACATAAACATGGTAATGAATCAATTTTTGTCTTAAGATATCTGACCTTTTGAGTATGTTCTTCTGACCATGGTTTTGGATTTTTCTTTAATCTATTAAATAAGATGGAACATTCTTGTCTTAATTTAGGATAGAAATCTGCAATATAATTTAAACATTCTAAAAATCTTTGCAATTGATTTTTCTCTTTTATTTCATCTGAAAATTTATTTGCAAATTTTAAAGCTCTATTTATTGGTTTGGAGATAATAGGTGCGACATTTTCCGTTTTATAGTTATACTTCATTGGCGATTGGAATCTTGTTTTAATTCCTTTCCTAGTCTAAAGTGGGTGTATTTGGATAGGAGATTACTCTTAAAAAATTATTTAAAATAATATTATAACACTTTTGTGATGTGATGCATGTAAAATAAAAAAAAAAGAAATTCATTGCCACAATAATCTTCGTCTTAAAAAATATTTCCAGACTGATGCAGCCCTTGTTAATTTACTTGTTGCTATATGGATTTCAAATATGGAAAACTAGACATGCTTAAACTTTCGCTCTTATCTTTTTTCTTTTTGAGAGGTACAATCGTAGTTAAAATGCCAATAACTACTCTTAGGAGTTTAGTTGCTAATTCACATTAGATGAATCCCTAATTATTTTTCAATAGTTCAAATTTAGCTAGTTCTACTCTATTTATTATTCATTGTCTACCTAGAGGAAATTTTTAATATATTTGAAAATTTCTTAAATAGTTGTAGCAACTAAAAAGATTTTCTTATCATGTGTATGATGAATTGTCATATAGATAAAGTAAAAATCTTTGGAGATATAGTGTTAATTCATGATATTTCACTCTTAGAATGCACAATAATATCTCTTCCAAATATTGACTATTAACTAACCTTGATGTTAATTCTAGTGCTAATTATGACTTTGCTTAGATTCTCTAGATGGGTCAAAAAATGCAATATTTTTTTTTCATTTCTCTTTTCCTTTAAAATGGAACTTTCATTAACCTATGATTGTTATCTTGAAATAATTACTAGTGTGTCATACAATCAATTTTCCAAAATTTCTTAATATGTATAAAGTCAAGAGTTTATCATATATGAAATTGCATGTAACAACAAATAAACAAACCAAACTTGTAATATAATAATCAAGAATAATACTAGGGAGGAATAATGGCAGCAAAAGAACAAAAGCAAGACGTAGTCGGGAGATAGGATATATATACATATATATATATATATGTGTGTGTGTGTGTGTATGTGTGTGTGTGTAACATGGGTTTGCCATCTGGTGTTGTGGTTAGGAATAGCAACGGAATGGATTTGGGGCAGGGGAGGCCCGCCCTGCTGCCTACTACTTCCCCCTGCCCCCGCCTCGCCCCACTTTCCCTGCGAGGGGCACCCTGGTGTTGATAAAAATTTGTTATATAATTTGATTGTAGTCAAATTTTAGCAAATAATTAAGTAATAAAATATCAACACATTACCAAATCATTATCCATTGTAATTTCATAATTAAAACCCATAAAAACAATTAAATAAAACTATTTGAATAAAATCCAACATAATGAAATAAATACAACTAAAGTAATCAAGTTTTTACTTTTGAAATAAATACAATCGCTAAGTCATTATTGTATTTTTTTTTAGAAAAAAAGTGTTATTGTGTTAAGTGTAATTAGGAAATTAGTATAACTGTATTAGTAAATTTGGTATAACTAATTAATAATTTCTATTAGTAGACGTGTATAATTATTAGTATAATTGATAATATCAATTATATTATATATACTAATATACATTATATAATACCTGTAACTAATAATATCATTATTATAAATTTGTAACTAATTAAATTAAGAATCTTATACTTCATTAGTTAAACTTTATACATTAATGAATCAGTTATTATTAAATGAATCAATTTTAATTTTTAATAATTTATATTTAATGACATTGTATACAATTTTGACAATGTGTGTATGTATGTATGTATAGCTGTAAAATCATAACTAATGACACCATCTGCACCATAAAGTTAAACTTTTATCTCATGTATTGCCATACTCGAAAAAAAAAATCCCGAGGATTCAAAGTAATATGGTTATCACCTTTTGTAATTTATTCTTTTATTGTCTTCTCAAGGTACAAAGCCTACCTCCAATCAGGTATAATCTAGCAAACAAAGACAAAACCAATGGAATAAAAGCAACACTCTTGAATGCAAACAAAATGTTCTACAGTTTCTTTCTTTTGACAATTAATATTGGTAAAGCATGTTAAACTATGAGCAATTTCACTAATGGAAGCAGAGAACTAACCTCCAAATATTTCTATACAAACTGCAGGCTCCTTGAATGCTCACCACTTCTATAACAACCAACAGCTAGAAGGTAAAGTTTTTCACTCTTCTGCAATGGACTATTGGTCTCAGAGAGAGAAGCTGCACACACACAATAGATAGATTTTAGTAGTAAGAGTAGTTTGCAATTCATATTTAAATTGAATATAAACACCAAAACTTCAATTGCAGTTCCTTCCTTTCAACTTTCTAAAAAGGTCATACACTCTCTATGTAAATAACAAGTACTACAATTGAATTTATGTAACATTTTGATTCTTCTACTTGTGAAAACCCAGCAAACTCTAACACATGCAATGACATAATTCCTTCATAGGACATAGCAGATGCTTATGACATGCAGTATTATAAAAAGAAAAAGAAAAAAAAACTCTTAGTAGTAATATCTATATTCCTTCTCTAGTTTTCACTCTTTTGAAACCTGATTTGAAGTTTGAAAAAAAACAATAATGATCATGAGATCAGTGCACAGGACAATTTAAAAATTATAACAATCACGTAGATTCACAACTTCTCGAAAACGTGGAATTATAAGAATCACTGATAATGACTAAGTTGAGAGGCTAAGATCTAAAACGAATAAGGGAAAAATTATGTTTGATACTATTAACATGTTCAATTTAAAATGTTTAAGTACGCAGGGAAAAAAAAGGTGCAGATGGTTACAGTTGGCTGTTGTCACTTTGACTCTAATGGCAATGATAATTGTGGAGGGATCATGTGTGACGCCCCCACTTCTCCCTAAGGCGAACCAAAGGGTATCCGCGGGACGCCTGCCTAGCTCTCGCCAGGACTCAAGTAATTCCATTCAAGCTTATCATCGTTCTACCCAACACACGTAAATAACTTAAATACAGAAAATGCGAAAGCGTTCAAGCTTAACAATAGTCATCCATTATCCAGCCCGCACGTCGGGTGTTCAAAGTACATTATAATTCCCAAATATACCTCACGCCCCAAAAGTTACATTTCAATTCCAAAAGTACAACCCAAAACCAAGGGCATAACCAAAATATAATAGAAATCCTAAACAAAAGCTCATCAGGAGGTTTTTTTTTCCAGTACGCCTCCGAGTTCAAATCTGTTAAGGAAAACAAATCTATAGGGTGAGCAAAACGCTCGTGAGGCCAAGAACATACATGCAGGCACATAGTTCAGGTAACAAGCCCAAGTAACAGTTCAAGTGATTACTTGCAAATAACTAACAATGCCAATAAAATGTAAACAGAAACGATTCAAGGATATGGTAGCTCTCAAGAGCTAAGTTCCACTTGCTTTGCCAGTTCATTCGTATATCTTCCCGTGATGACTCTCCATCAACCGGGTTGATATTTCCAAACCGTAGATCACCACTTACTTCTCATCCGTCCACCATACACCGCTTCGGGCCCGCACGACATTTATGAGGCGATACTCCACGAGTTTGCCAAGCAAGATCTCTCCAATAGATCAAGCTTATCATGTGAATCTCATGGCTCACCGAGGTTCCCGACCAAGCCCATGCCGGCTCGAGTTCCAAGGTCGGCCTATGAGTTTGGACATCCCCCATGTGTCATGTAAGTGTCGAGGAGATTCACTCCAACGGCGTATGCAGCCATAGCATACCATATCATGTATTCAAGCATTTGACAGGTCTAAGCATGTATTTCAGGTCAAGTAAATCAGGCAAACCATGTTAAGCATGAGTCATTTGTTTCAAATGAGAACGAGTGCGATAAAGTACACACTCGACTCCATTTTTCAAAACCAAGTAGGCTAAGCATGTAATCAGGTAAGCTAAGCATGAATCAAGTCCATAGAGTTCAAGTAGTCATACACTTGACACTCACCGAGCAAATCAAGAAGAAATATTTTCTGGAAGTTCAAGTGTGCACGGTAGGATCCTCTTGAAGGTTCTCGTGTGCGCCTGGGCAAATAATAACGTATTATCATTCATATATCCCAATTATCAAGAAAGATTGTACACTAGTACAATCTAAGGAAATTCCACGAAATCGAACCTCAATTACTCGTAAATCGAGGTTCAATTAGAGTTTCTTAAAGTACAGGAGCATTTGGGTTTTTATCTTGAAAATCAAGGTTAAAATGTTTGCATAATGTCGAAAGAATAAAAAGTTCTTGGAAATCTCTATTTCCTTGAAAGTTGGAAAATTTCAGTTTTGATATGGATATTTGAAAAATCGTATCTCACTCGATACAAGTCTAAAATTGGAAAAATTTATACCGTTAGAAACCTCTTGGAAATTACTAAAAGTTCTTAGAAGACACTATTCCACGAATCTAAATGGAAGGTATTCAAAATTGAATTTAAAGTTGCTGTCCCAGATCACTCAGGATTGAGCCGGGGTTGGTTTTTCGCTAACTTTGGAAATTCGGCAGAATTCACTCGTTGCAAACCAGCCCTTGAAATTTATAGATCAATTAGAGGTACAAGTAAGGTTTAGGGCAGACAAACGGATCAAGAATTGGAGTTTCGAACACCAAGATATGGTAGCTCAAAGTTGGGAAAAATTCAAGACTGTTACAAAATTTTCAGATTTGGTTCCGACTTTGGACCTTTTATTAAGCGTCGAAACGGACTTGGATTAACACCAAATTTTTCAGTATAATACTCCCATATGAAGGGTATCTCTCTATCAAATTCATGGAAAAATACCCTCGGAAAGGTGGTTAATCAATCAACTAAAGTTTGGAAAAATCCTTAAGGCAATCTGTCCAAATCTAAGATTTTCAAAAACGAGGCAGTCGCCGTATTTTGATCATAACTCCCTCAATTTAACTCGGAATTGGGAATGGTTGATAGTGTTAGAAAATACATTCACAGGGCTAAAATTTCACAGAATAAATCGTTACAAGGTTCAGCATGCAACTGGTTCGAAATTAAGCCTAAAGTTGCAGCATCATCAAATCATTTCGGCAGAATGGAGAAACAGAACAGCTGAATTCAGATGAATGGTGCTGTTCACACACATGGAACCAGAATGTTCATTATACACCGTTGGAAACATGGGAACGTCTAGTTTCAAATGCCGCTAACGATACTCGATTTTGACTTCGGAGTACGGAGTTATGGACGATACACGAACACTGGTCTGGTTACGACGGCAACCGTTTCCAGATTACTAGCTTTGGAAAATAAATTCTTTTGATCAACCAAAACTCAATATTTTTCAACGAAATTTTGTACACAACTTCTACAACATGAAAACAACACAATCAATCCATTAAATCCTCAAATATCTACAGTAAAGTGGCAGAACAAACAGGGGCAAAATGGTCAAACTTGGCCATTGCACTCAACGTGAGTTTCCAGCAGTTTTCCTACAACAAATCACTAACTTAAACACTGATCCGATATCATAAACTTCATCAACCACAAAATCAGCAACAACCCAAGAGTGGGAATTCATGGAGCCCACTTTTTTTCCAACAATACAAGCTACTAAAGTGAAGATTTCAGCTCAAATGCATAAATCAACCTCCATAAGACAAGTTTAAGGTAGTTGATCATTACCTACTTTGATGGTTGTTCAAATCAGAAAATTTCGGTCCCTTTGAAGCCTGAAGAAAACCGTGAAGCTCCTCCCTTTTTCAGCTTAAAGTGTTGTCCAAGTGTAGAGTTAACTGTATGTGAAGTTTTGGTTGAATCTATGGAGGTTTTGGTAGTGATTTGGTGAATTTGTAGAAGGAATGGTGAAGCTGTTACGGCTGAAGCTATCCGTCCATTGCAGCTAGAAGAAATGAGATGCGGTTCTGGTTTCCTTTGCGTACAAAAGACGCTTGACGTCCAATATTTTAAATACGTCAAATCAATTACAACTAGTGTCCTACGCGCGCGTTTTGTGTTCGATTTCTCTTACGTTTGTTGCACTAGTGCACTAAACCTCTAGGGCACTTACATTCATATAAATATTATTCATTCTTAATTGTCCCAAAATAAAGGTCCAAAGTCCCTCAATTAAGCGCGCACGTGAAAACACGTATTTCTAATTTAGGCGCAATAAAATTAAAACCTTTGAGAAATTCTTATAACGATCGTACCACTAGCTATTACTTGTGTGTTTAAACCTAAAATTGTCTATTTTAGGACCATTGTATATGTCTCAAATTTTTGAACTTATTTTATTCCCAATTGGCTAAAGTGTTTGGACACGTTTTCACCTTTTAACTAAACAAGCTTATAAGAAAATAATTTTTGAAATGAGACAATTTAAAAATATAACGAAACTATACAACCATGTACTTAGGTCTAATAAGGCTAGAAAATATTATTCGTGGCAAAAATCTAAATAAATAATTAATTTAGACAAAATTAGGGATTTTAAAATAATAATTTTACGAGTCCTCAAGTGAATTGAGTATTAATTCCTCCATTAACCTTTCTTAATATATTATTGATCGTTCTTAATTCTCCAATAAATAATACACTCCCGATTCAAGTATGGCCTAGAAAAACGTGCACCCGTCGTTCCGGACTAAACAAATTTTTGAAAAGCGAATTTTTCAACAAAACGCTTTAAAATATAAAGAGGCGTCATTCCATATAAATGGATTTAAAATGGTCGAAATAAATAATTCGAAGAAAATGAGTGAATAATCATTTAAATATTCCAGTAATATTCTATAAAAATAAGAAAATTTTCGGGTTCTCACATCCTCCTCTCCTTGAAAGGAATTTCGTCCTTGAAATTCATACTTAGAACAATATCATTCCCCTCATGGTTAAGCCTATCAGATCAATCATTGACTTACGTTTTCCAACTCACTCCAAATCATGAGTTGATTACTTTCTTCTGGAAGATTTTAACTTTCAAAAGGCATATACAATCACCTCATCATATATTATTAATATACATTCTAAACTATCCTTTGAACCATCTGTATAAATCACAAAATCACCTTATCCGCTCGGTAAAGCCAACACAAGTGCACTGGTTAAATGATTTTCACCTTCAAATTCTTCATCACATTTAAAATCTCAAATAACTTGCCAAGTCTCGTATCCTTAGAAGTCCCTGATCAAACCAAGGTAATATTCGACTACCTCTAAGAACTCCAAATTTCGGTAGGATTTTCTGGTCATTTCCTCTTAAACAGCTTCCACTTAAGCTGAGTTAACAACAATTTCTTCTTTAGATATTATATAACTTAGAAAGGCTATTTCTTCCCATCGAACTCACATTTATTGAACTTAACAAAAGTTAGCGTTCTCTCGGGGTTTGTAAAACTACCATCATGTATTATTTTTTTTTCATGATCTTCTCAAACTTTAGGGTATATCAATACATCATCAATAAATGCCATCACATATTAATCCTATTACGATTTAAAACCTTGATGCATTAATGCAATAATTGCTGCTAATACATTAGTCAACCCAATTGACATAACTGAAAATTCAAGCATCCCCATCTTGAATTGGAAGTGGTTTTAAGCACATCAGTTTCTAGGATTCCCGGTTGGTAGTAACTCTACTTTAAATCCCTTATTCGCTGCTCCTGACCCTTGATTATAATTCTCGTTTATGTGAGGCTATGGAGCATTTGTTCTTAGTAGTCTCATCGTTCAACTCTCAATAACCTATGTATATATAGCCTCAAGCGTCCATTCCAAATATAACATCCGGTCCCTAATCGTTAGGCTCATTCAAGCCATCAAATATTTCCTTTCACTGACCCAAATCTCACAACTTTTAATATCTCAAATTGGCGATTAAACATTGGA
This sequence comes from Coffea arabica, assembly GCF_036785885.1. Taxonomy (NCBI): domain Eukaryota; kingdom Viridiplantae; phylum Streptophyta; class Magnoliopsida; order Gentianales; family Rubiaceae; genus Coffea; species Coffea arabica. The sequence goes on along the minus strand of NC_092319.1, from coordinate 15,799,615 downwards.
TCCCATCTTCAACCCTAAGTTCTCGACTTTCTTTCTTTTTTTTTTTCCCAAATTTCAGCCAATTTAGTTTGGAATTCCAACTCCTTGTGAAGAATTTCTATTTCTATACGCATCTCTTCCAAACCTTTCATTCATCCATTTTCTTAATCCTGACTGTTAGCCTATCAACAGCTCAAGCATCTAAATAAGTAGCAAATCAGAATTTGAAACTCAACTATCCACTACCTGTAAATTCTCACACATCTAAGTCATCCAGGTATATTTACTCTTCCCTCTCCTCGAATGATACTTAAGAAAATCCACACACACGATTAAAGTAATACCTCTTGATATAATGATATGTACTTCCATTCTAAGGTCTTACTCCCGTGTGTAGTGAAACCATAAATTACACGCCATATGAAACAAGTTCCAAATCCTAAAAAAAACTGTTACGCACTAGCAGGACCAAAATCCCTTTTCTCAAAATTTTGTCTAAATCAAACCAATCATGACTTACAAGATAAGGTCAAGACTTTTGATGTATTTTGAATGTATCTGTGGCAAAATGCGATTCAAAATTTTCAAAATTAGAGTTAAAGATACAAATTTTTCTTCACGACCCAAAACTAAATTTTCTTAGTAAGAGATTTCAAATAATGTTTAACCACAATCATCAATACATATTTAAAATCTCTCAAATAGATTTAAGAATATTAATCATGCAACTTAATGTATGATTTTTAAAACATATACATAATAATCATAACATATACATGGAGGGTGTTCCAACACTTTTCCTCAAAGTTTCGAGTTAAATCTATGTTCGAGTAAGGCGTATATTTTAGAAAATACCTTTAAGAAAGATAGGTAAACATGTAGGTTCATATTCGCATAACCTGTGATCCAATACCGTTACCACCCTTTTATCCAACCAAGAGTTAACTCTACTGGTACATAAAACCCGATCATTTCTAATATCTTATTCATAACAAATAGGCATTCATGTTCCTAAGAAAGATTCGAACTTGAACTCTATCTGATTTCGAGTCTCAAACGAGTTCAAAATGTGTATACATACATATATATATAAATTTTGTGAAAAGTAAAACAAGTGAATCTGGGTATAGTATTAGTCAAGTAAAACTGAAAGCGCTTTTGTTCAAGTAGAACAAATTGGTAATGAGTTCAGGTCATCTCACCAAACCCACGAAATACTTTTGGAGTTCAAACTTTCACAAAAGTTGAAATATGGCCACAGGACCAATCATAATATACGTATAAGCAGTTATTAAAATTTCACACAGGAAAATCTCACTAAGTTCCCAACTAGGTTAATCCATTATACACTGGTAGATCTAATCTTCTGGTTTTTTTCTCGATTCATATTCAATACTAGAATCTCATTAAATTATATAAGACTATCCATCAATTTTTCTCACGAGTACAGGGTTGTCTAAGTCCTCGGCCACGACCCCTTTTTCCTATTCCTGCTACCATACTTAATAGGAGTCTATAAGCGCAAGAAAAGGAATAATTAATCATAAAAGAACTTAATGCATATACAAGTTGCAAAAATATTTAGAATCAAGACATGATTCTTTACATGTATCGAAGGTTATAGTACGAGTTAAGAAGTCACAAAACAAGCCCAATATGTCAAATACTGTATATAGGCAATTAAGGGTCACAAAATGTAGAAGTATATGCAAGCGGGATACAAAAGGTCTCACAGCGTGCACCACCCTTCCTAAGTCCTTAATTAAACCAATGGTCCGAATATCACTAATTTCAATCAGATCACATGCTTTTACGAAATTAGATCCAATCAACCATAACACAAGCGGAAACCAAAGGTTATCCATTCGAAGTTCAAAATCTTTAATAAGCAAGCCACCAACCAGAGCACCATCATCTCCAAGAATAACTAGTCTTAGGGTTTTATAGTTAAAGTCTCAAGCTCCAAGTTCAAACCCAAGAAATAAGTACAACTTGCTAACTTACATGTCAAATGGAAACCAAGTCAATTCACACTAACTGCGTGTTCTTGAATGCGGTTACTCTATATCTCAAAGTTCCCTCAATCCGTACACCTAAAGATAGGCTCACCCTTCTTGAAAACCAAGAATTTTAAAAGATAAGAAAAGTATTTAAAGTAACAAAAATCTTATCAAGTTCAAGATTTTCATTATAAAAACATAAGTTTGCTGTTCTTCTTAAAATTCAAGATATTTTTATTATTATTATTATTTTTTTGTAAAGCATAGATGAATTCAAGTGTGAGAATACACCAGTATACAATCAAGGGGGAAAATCTAGTTTAGAAAATTTTAACCTTGTATCAGCCCATCACATACAAAATTTCAACAAACTCATCAGTTATTCACAAATTTTTAAATTGAAATTCAAGTAAAATTCACATATTTACCAAAATCGAAGAATTACACATACTTAAAGCATATATATATTATTTTCAATTATCGTTTGAAAATAAAACTAGTACATCCCCATTTTTCCTTTAGAATTTCAAAACATAATTTCTCTAGGAGGTAAATGAGCAGGAAAATGCATTTTATACCTTTGAAACTCTTTCATCTGGGTTCAAAATCATGATACATGGAGTTCGACCATCAAATCTCGGTCTCTTATCTGCTTTAGCCAGCACTAATAATTGTCTCACTTCTTTCCACACTTACAAGTATAACAATAATTCAATTTCGTCCAATCTTTCACTACTAATCTCTCATCCCATATTTTCCTTCAATATAACATCAGCTAATTCCTCAATTTTTATTTCTACAAGTCCCAAGTAAGAAACTCTCAAGTAACCAATTTCTTTAACCCGTAGGATACAATAGACCCTCTAGTTCACATAATATTCAAATTAATCCCACAGTCAGGCATCCTAAACTATAAGCCTAGGATACACTACAAGATCTAAAGCCTATGCTCTGATACCAACTGTGACGCCCCCACTTCTCCCTAAGGCGAACCAAAGGGTATCCGCGGGACGCCTGTCTAGCTCTCGCCAGGATTCAAGTAATTCCATTCAAGCTTATCATCGCTCTACCCAACACACGTAAATAACTTAAATACAGAAAATACGAAAACGTTCAAGCTTAACAATAGTCATCCATTATCCATCCCGCACGTCGGGTGTTCAAAGTACATCATAATACCCAAATATACCTCACGCCCCAAAAGTTACATTTCAATTCCAAAAGTACAATCCAAAACCAAGGGCATAGTCAAAATATAATAGAAATCCTAAACAAAAGCTCATCAGGAGGTTTTTTTTTCCAGTACGCCTCCGAGTTCAAATCTGTTAAGGAAAACAAATCTATAGGGTGAGCAAAACGCTCGTGAGGCCAAGAACATACATGCAGGCACATAGTTCAGGTAACAAGCCCAAGTAACAGTTCAAGTGATAACTTGCAAGTAACTAACAATGCCAATAAAATGTAAACAGAAACGATTCAAGGATATGGTAACTCTCAAGAGCTAAGTTCCACTTGCTTTGTCAGTTCATTCGTATATCTTCCCGTGATGACTCTCCGTCAACCGGGTTGATATTTCCAAACCGTAGATCACCACTTACCTCTCATCCGTCCACCATACACCGCTTCGGGCCCGCACGACATTTATGAGGCGATACTCCACAAGTATGCCAAGCAAGATCTCTCCAATAGATCAAGCTTATCATGTGAATCTCATGGCTCACCGAGGTTCCCGACCAAGCCCATGCCGGCTCGAGTTCCAAGGTCGGCCTATGAGTTTGGACGTTCCCCATGTGTCATGTAAGTGTCGAGAAGATTCACTCCAACGACGTATGCAGCCATAGCATACCATATCATGTATTCAAGCATTTGACAGGTCTAAGCATGTATTTCAGGTCATGTAAATCAGGCAAATCATGTTAAGCATGAGTCATTTGTTTCAAATGAGAACGAGTGCGATAAAGTACACACTCGACTCCATTTTTCAAAACCAAGTAGGCTAAGCATGTAATCAGGTAAGCCAAGCATGAATCAAGTCCATAGAGTTCAAATAGTCATACACTTGACACTCACCGAGCAAATCAAGAAGAAATATTTTCTAGAAGTTCAAGTGTGCACGGTAGGATCCTCTTGAAGGTTCTCGTGTGCGCCTGGGCAAATAATAACGTATTATCATTCATATATCCCAATTATCAAGAAAGATTGTACACTAGTACAATCTAAGGAAATTCCACGAAATCGAACCTCAATTACTCGTAAATCGAGGTTCAATTAGAGTTTCTTAAAGTACAGGAGCATTAGGGTTTTTATCTTGGAAATCGAGGTTAAAATGTTTGCATAATGTCGAAAGAATAAAAAGTTCTTGGAAATCTCTATTTCCTTGAAAGTTGGAAAATTTCAGTTTTGATATGGAACTTTGAAAAATCGTATCTCACTCGATACAAGTCTAAAATTAGAAAAATTTATACCGTTAGAAACCTCTTGGAAATTACTAAAAGTTCTTAGAAGACACTGTTCCACGAATCTAAATGGAAGGTATTCAAAATTGAATTTAAAGTTGCTGTCCCAGATCACCCAGGATTGAGCCGGGGTTGGTTTTTCGCTAACTTTGGAAATTCGGCAGAATTCACTCGTTGCAAACCAGCCCTTGAAATTTATAGATCAATTAGAGGTGCAAGTAAGGTTTAGGGCAGACAAACGGATCAAGAATTGGAGTTTCGAACACCAAGATATGGTAGCTCAAAGTTGGGAAAAATTCAAGACTGTTACAAAATTTCCAGATTTGGTTCCGACTTTGGACCTTTTATTAAGCGTCGAAACGGACTTGGATTAACACCAAATTTTTCAGTATAATACTCCCATATGAAGGGTATCTCTCTATCAAATTTCATGGAAAAATACCCTCGGAAAGATGGTTAATCAATCAACTAAAGTTTGGAAAAATCCTTAAGGCAATCTGTCCAAATCTAAGATTTTCAAAAACGAGGCAGTCGCCGTATTTTGATCATAACTCCCTCAATTTAACTCGGAATTGGGAATGGTTGATAGTGTTAGAAAATACATTCACAGGGCTAAAATTTCACAGAAGAAATCGTTACAAGTTTTAGCATGCAACTGGTTCGAAATTAAGCCTAAAGTTGCAGCATCATCAAATCATTTCGGCAGAACGGAGAAACAGAACAGCTGAATTCAGATGAATGGTGCTGTTAACACACATGGAACCAGAATGTGCATTATACACCGTTGGAAACATGGGAACGTCTAGTTTCAAATTCCACTAACGGCACTCGATTTCGACGTCGGAGTACGGAGTTATGGACGAAACACGAATACTGGTCTGGTTACGACGGCAACCGTTTCCAGATTACTAGCTTTGGAAAATAAATTCTTTTGATCAACCAAAACTCAATATTTTTCAACGAAATTTTGTACACAACTTCTACAACATGAAAACAACACAATCAATCCATTAAATCCTCAAATATCTACAGTAAAGTGGCAGAACAAACAGGGGCAAAATGGTCAAACTTGGCCATTGCACTCAACGTGAGTTTCCAGCAGTTTTCCTACAACAAATCACTAACTTAAACACTGATCCGATATCATAAACTTCATCAACCACAAAATCAGCAACAACCCAAGAGTGGGAATTCATAGAGCCCACTTTTTTTCCAACAATACAAGCTACTAAAGTGAAGATTTCAGCTCAAATGCATAAATCAACCTCCATAAGACAAGTTTAAGGTAGTTGATCATTACCTACTTTGATGGTTGTTCAAATCAGAAAATTTCGGTCCCTTTGAAGCCTGAAGAAAACCGTGAAGCTCCTCCCTTTTTCAGCTTAAAGTGTTGTCCAAGTGTAGAGTTAACTGTATGTGAAGTTTTGGTTGAATCTATGGAGGTTTTGGTAGTGATTTGGTGAATTTGTAGAAGGAATGGTGAAGCTGTTACGGCTGAAGCTATCCGTCCATTGCAGCTAGAAAAAATGAGATGCGGTTCTGGTTTCCTTTGCGTACAAAAGACGCTTGACGTCCAATATTTTAAATACGTCAAATCAATTACAACTAGTGTCCTACGCGCGCGTTTTGTGTTCGATATCTCTTACGTTTGTTGCACTAGTGCACTAAACCTCTAGGGCACTTACATTCATATAAATATTATTCATTCTTAATTGTCCCAAAATAATGGTCCAAAGTCCCTCAATTAAGCGCGCACGTGAAAACACGTATTTCTAATTTTGGCGCAATAAAATTGAAACCTTTGAGAAATTCTTATAACGATCGTACCACTAGCTATTACTTGTGTGTTTAAACCTAAAATTGTCTATTTTAGGACCATTGTATATGTCTCAAATTTTTGAACTTATTTTATTCCCAATTGACTAAAGTGTTTGGACACGTTTTCACCTTTTCACTAAACAAGCTTATAAGAAAATAATTTTTGAAACGAGACAATTTAAAAATATAACGAAACTATACAACCATGTACTTAGGTCTAATAAGGCTAGAAAATATTATTCGTGGCAAAAATCTAAATAAATAATTAATTTAGACAAAATTAGGGATTTTAAAATAATAATTTTACGAGTCCTCAAGTGAATTGAGTATTAATTCCTCCATTAATCTTTTTTAATCTATTATTGATCGTTCTTAATTCTCCAATAAATAATACACTCCCGATTCAAGTATGGCCTAGAAAAACGTGCACCCGTCGTTCCGGACTAAACAAATTTTCGAAAAGCGAATTTTTCAACAAAACGCTTTAAAATATAAAGAGACGTCATTCCATATAAATGGATTTAAAATGGTCGAAATAAATAATTCGAAGAAAATGAGTGAATAATCATTTAAATATTTCAGTAATATTCTATAAAAATAAGAAAATTTTCAGGTTCTCACATCATGCTCAGCTGCAATAGGATTATCGTGAGCTTCCTCAAATTAATTCCATAGGGTTTAAACCATTGGCTTCATGCTGCAGAGGCAAAGAAAAAAAGACTACTATCTATAAATCTATATAACACGAAGTCACGAATTCTTGTTTTTCTCAAGCATTGATTTACATTGACAATACCAGAAGGCACAAAACAATGAATCTTAAGAAAGGTAAACTAAATCAAAACAAATTAACAAGGGGCGAATATATATAAACACAACCTAAGAATCCCAACAAAATTTTTAGCCAGCTAGTTGGTATAATAAAAAGAAGCAGCCGCAGCACATACTGAATGAAAAGGCAATCTTCACAAAATATTAGAAATTAATAAATAGAATGATAAGCGATCACACTTTAAAAATATTGTTTCTATATCAGGCTTATTGCCAAAGTCCGAATTTACTGCTATCATTACCCTGTTCTATGTTGTAATTCATTATTAAAATTGATTTTGTATATAACATTAATTAATCTGGTTAATTTTACTGTTCCGAAAAATGTCACAAGTTACTGATATCTTATATTTTTAAAAATGTCACAAGTTATTAAAAATTACACATTATAAAAATATTATTAAAATGTCACAAGTTACTGGTTGATTTAAAGTCGTTAAAATATGTTATTTAATACATATTCGGTAAATACATTAATTAATGAATCAGTTTTTATTATATATTTAAATTCAATTTGGTAATTTGAAATCGGGTATTTGGTAATTTGATACAAAAACGGTATTTACCGAATTCATCAAATTCTAATATGGTATGAAATAGGTAATGAAATTATGAATTTGGTAATAACCAATTTCGAATTCATTTATAAAGAATTGGTTTAGTATTAGTATATACTACTAATATATTCTTATATTATATAGGTAAATGCTATTAATAATAGTTAGTATATACTTATGATAATAATAATATATAATAACGTACAATATATTATTTTAATATTTGTTAATTGTTATATGACTATAATAATACAAATATACAACAATACATAATATAACTATAATACTTTTTATTTTATACATGACTAGAATTAGATAATAATTAATAAGTATAGGTATAATACATAACTATATTTAGTATAACTATAATACTTATTATTTTAATTAGGCCGGAAACTGCAATTAAAGGATTCAGTAATTTTTTTAAAAAAAATGAATTCGGTTAACCCGAATTCATTACTGTTTTCGAATTCAAATTCGGAATTGAATGAATTCGGATATCTCCGATTCGAATTTGAAATCGGTTTAGATTTCTATAAGTCTAATAACCGAATTTACCGAATTCATATATAACCGAATTACCGAATATACACCATTCTATTATAAAAATAATGTATGCAGGGAATATCTCCAATTTTGTATATAACATTATTAAAATGTCACTAGTTAGAAGTAAAATAATAGAAAACTAAAATCCAAAAAATGTTTTTGGATGCATTATGCTTAAATTGCAGGCTTAGAGTCTAGAGATATGATAACATTACAAGGAAAAAATTATGGCAATTGTACAAACCCAAAGAAGCTTCATACTTAACTAAAAGTAAAAAGACAACCAAATTAGCTCCACAAAGTTTGGAACATTAGAATGCAAAACATGGACCATTATTTATTTTCCTTCTCTAGTTCTAAATGAATATTTTCCTACATTGTCAATAATTAGTAAGGTCACCTTTTACATGTTATTTATAATACCACCGAATACAAGAAATGCTAGTAGATTAAATCAAAATTGAGACTAGTAAATTTCATGCAGTGCAAAAGAAATCTACTAATGCAATTAAGACAATGCTAAAGTTGCTCAAAAGTAACACAAGCCACCAATTGATGTTGAATAAATGTGCAAAAATACTTCAAGTATAAAAGATTATTTGATCATATAATAGAGAGGCACTACAAATGAACATGCTCATATATGTGGTGGAAATCAAACATATTGAGCATGAATTTATGGTGTTACGTAGTTTTCCTCTTAGACATTTTATCAAACACACGGTGTGAGAAATCATTGGTTAAAACAATTAGTATTCAAAATTTTTTGAAGGTCATAGGAATGTTCCAAAAGCTGCACAATAGAAAAGACAAGAGAATAATCTTTGTTTACCTTGAGATTATCAAATTGAGAAGAATATTTTCATCCACGGATACAATATCAAGAATGATAACGAAGTTTTAGATGGTGTTAATATAAATATTGACTTCTCAAAAATAAAGAAAGGAAAAAAATGCAGGAAGGTTCAGAGAGAGAATCGGGGAAGATATTAGATGGGAAAGAGAGATGGAGTGTGCCTCTATCTCTATCCTTCACAATGCAACCAATGTGGCGAAAGAAAAATTACAAAAGTAATAAATTTAAAAATTAGATTACTTTGGGTATGTGTTTTAGAAGAAGAGTTATTTTGGCAATAAACTCTCTTACCTATAGTATTATCCATCTATTTGTAGGAATGATAGTATGCTAGAGTGGTACGTGTGTGAGTGAGTAAGTCATTCATATGCCAAATCGAGGACTTCTTTATGCACTACATTTTCTACTATTGAGTCCTGCTCTCAGATCAAATATAGGTGGTTTAATGAGGATTTTGTTTGAGTTTTTTTTTTTTACTCTTGACATCGCTACATATAGCTGTCCATGTGAAAAAACTGGTTCACGTAAGTATATTCCTACAAAATCTAGCGTCTGACCTTGAGCTTTGTTAATAGTCATCACGAAACAGGGTCGAACAGGAAACTAGATGCATTCAAAAGATATTGGGGAGTCTGGATTGGTCTCAATTCTTAAGCAGATTCTGTGCAGGAGGACCTCTTTCCCAATGAATTCTCTGCTGTAAGGATCGAAGACAACCAAGTGAAATACATAAACAATGCAAAGATTACAAATGTAACAGTAAATAAATAAAAAGAAAAGGATTGCAAACCAATTAACTACCCAACTCCTCTTGAGCTTGTAGATTAATTGAAACAAGCTACTTCAAGTTGATGAATTACAATCACTCTTGTGTACAAAGGAAGGTTCACCTCCTCCTTGCCCCGAACTCCACTCGGTCAAGCCAGGACGTTTTACTATCCCTCAGGACAACCCTCACAGAGCTACACTCACGAAGTATTCACTCACAAATGAAAAGCTTACAAAAAACCTCACACCACTAAGACTACAAATCTTTTTTGAAGAGTATTTTCTCACTAAAATCTCTCTAGATCTTTTGTATCTTCAGTGTGCCAAAGTTGTTTGAAATATCTGACCAACCACTATTTATATAGGACCAAAAAAGTGCCTCATTAATGCTTCCAACTGATAGAAAGTAGCTGAACAGTCAACTATCCGTTGGCAGTGTCGGACATCCGGTAGCCCTGTTTTATGCGTCCAACAGCAGGCAGAGAGTTTAAGAGATTTTCTTCAATTCTTTCGGACGTCCGGTAGGCTGGTTTTCTGCATCCGAAGGTATGATGTAAAATTGGGAATTTTTCTTCAATTCCTTAGGACGTCCGATAGGCTGATTTTCTGCGTCCGAAGATACTCAATGGTTGTCGGACGTCCGATGCAGTCTTTTTGAACGTCCGACAGCTTTTAACAACCTTTGTCTTCTTTCAATTGCACTTGTTCATGGAATCAAATAACTTCAAAACTGAAAGTATATCTTGAAGAAATATTAGTATCATCCATTTGTTTTGTAAACATCAAAAGATAGGGATCAAGATCAACATTCTCCCCCTTTTTGATGATGACAAAACAATGGATGGAAAGAAACAAAAATAAGTATAAGCTCCCTCTCAAACATTGCATCCAAACTTATAATTTCAGAAAAACTCCCCCTTACACATAGCATCCATATCTCCCCCTTTTTGTCATCATAAGATGAGAGTAAAAAAATCAACTATCATAATCTAGCAACAATAACAGAGTATAAAAACAGAAAAATGATAGCAATCACCAACATATCACAAAGAATTTGATATCAAAAAAAGTATCAACATATGACAGATAGTTTTGACAAAGCAAATCATCTTTAGATCAGAATTGTTCTTTTCTTTCCCTTTTGATATCATACAGATTCAGTAAAATTCAAAAACTCAGATCAAAGTATCAGAAATATAAAAAAAAAAATATTATGAACAAGAATCACTGCAATGATTAACAAAATCTCCTACTTGTTAGAGTTAGCATCATGTCTAACTATCCACATGCATTTCATGCCTTTTTTTATATTCTTTCTCACATAGCAATCACTTTTCATGTGACCTTTTTGACAACAGAAATTATACATAATCAAGAAGTGATTCACATGAACGGGTTTAATAAATCTGACTTGCCTTTTCCTGTGGATAGCAAATTCATTGGAATTAGAATTCAACTTATTCTTTTGAAAACAGACTTGTTTCTTGTATTTAAACAACTCATTTAGACCATCCATTCTTCTTTTCAAATCACCTTGTTCCTTTTTGAATAATTCACAAAGCTTTGTTTTTCTATCAAGCTCAAAGTGTAAAGCAATCTCACTCTTTTTGAAGTAATCATTTTTAGCTTTCAACTTTTTATTTTGTTGAAAAAGATTTGCATTATCTCGAAGCAAAAAACTAATTTTCTGTTTTAACTCCTTGTTTCTAGCATAAGATTCTTTCAAATTATTATGCAATTTTATAATGAAAGATTCAAGATCATCATCAGTTTCATCATCACTTTCAAATTGAGAGTTAGAAGATGTTACCTCATCATCTCCAATGGCCATGAAAGCCAATTGAGCAGATTCTTCATCCTCTTCAATTTCACCATCGGAGTTGCACTCATTCCATGTGAACTGAAAATTGTTGATTCTTGGTTTTCTTTTACCTTTTCTCTTCTTCATTGGACACTCACTTGCATAGTGTCCAGGTTGGCCGCATTCAAAGCACTTATCAGTTTACTTTTTGTTAAATTCTAGCTTCCCTTTGTTTCTCAGGTTGTTGAACTGATTTGGGAGTGAATTGCTAGGTCCACCTTTTCTGAATCTCCTCTTGTTGAGTATTCGTTTGAAGCTTCTTGTGATGAGTGCGATATCATTGTTATCACCTTCTGCTTCATCTTCATCTAGGGAGGCAGAATCATCTTCATCTTGAAATGCCTTTAGAGTAATGCTCTTTCTTACTTTCGCATCCTCATCCTTTTGCATTTTGGACTTAAGGTTCAGCTCATAAGAGGTTAGAGAATTAATAAGAGATTCAATAGGCATAGTATTCAAATCTTTAGCCTCCTCAATAGCAGTCACTTTATTTTTCCAATCATTGGATTCAGGATTTTTCTATTTTTCTCACCAAGAGAATATTCTTTTTCTAGCACCTCTAAATCCTTAATGAGGTCATTGAATCAACAATACATCTCATCAATGTTTTCATGATGTTGCATCTTGAAAGATTCATACTTTGTAACTAAAATGAACTTCTTTTGTTCTCTAACATTCTCATTACCTTCATGAATTTCTCTCAATTTATCTCAAATTTCCTTGGCTGACTTGCAGCCTTTGACTTTAATAGATTCATTTGAGTCTAAAGCACAATATAACACATTCATGGCTTTTGTATTTAAGGTGAGATGAGTTCTATCTATAGTAGTAAGTTCACTTCTTATTTTTGGTCTAGATCTATGAGTATTTTCATCTATAAGAGAGGCATCATATGGACTGTGAGGACCCGAAATTTTTTATTTTATTTTATCGAATATTAGTAGTTTGTTTAAATATTTATTTACTCATTTTTCTCCAAATTATTTATTTCGATCATTTAAAATCCATTTATATGGAACGACGCCCCTTTTATATTTTTAAAAGAGTTTTGTTGGAAAAATTCACTCTTCGAAAACTCATTTAGTTCGGAACAACGAGTGCACGTTTTTTGAGACTATATTTGAATCGAGAGTGTATTAATATTGGAGAATTAAGAACGATCAATAATAGATTAAGAAAGGATAATTGAGGAATTAATACTCAATTCACGTGAGGACTCGTAAAATTATTATTTTTAAACCCCTAATTTTGGCTCAATTAATTATCTATTTGAATTTTTGCCCGAATATTATTTTCTATCCTTATTAGACCTAAATATATGGTTTTATAGTTTCGTTATATTTTTAAAGTGTCTCGTTTCAAAAAAATTATTTTCTTAGAAGCTTGTTTAGTGAAAAAGTGAAAACATGTCTGAAAACTTTAGCCAATTAGGAGTACAATAAGCTCAAAAATTTAAGACATATACAATGGTCCTAAAATAGGCAATTTTAGGTTTAAATATTGAAGTGATAGTTAGTGGTACGCTCGTTATAAGAATTTCTTAAAGGTTTCAATTTTATTGCGCATAAATTAGAAATACGTGGTTTCACGTGCGCGCTTAATTGGGGGACTTTGGACCATTATTTTGGGACAATTAAGAATGAAAAATATTTATATAAATTTAAGTGTCTTAGAGGTTTAGTGTACTAGTGCAACAAACGTAAGAGAAATCGAACACAAAACGCGCGCGTAGGGTACTAGTTATAATTGATTTGACGTATTAAAAGATTTGACGTCAAGCGTCTTTCGTACGCAAAGGCTTCAGAACCGCATTTCATTTCATTTCATTCCTTCTGCTGCAACGGACGGCTAGCAGCTGCAAGGGACAACCGAAGCTTCACCATTTCTTTCTTCCAAAACTCATCCAAATCCTTACCAAAACTTCCATAGATTCTCACCAAACTTCACATTCATTTAGCTTTTCACTTGGACAACAACTTAGCTGCAAAAGGAAGGAGCTATCCACGGTTTCTTCAATCTTCAAAGGGCCGAAAAATCTGTCCAAACCAGCCATCAAAGTAGGTAGTAATCAAGCACTTTAAACTTGTCTTATGGAAGTTGATCTATGCATTTGAGTTGGAATCTTCACTTTAGTAGCTTGTATTGTTGGAAATGTGGGCTCTATGAACTCCCACTTTGGGTTGATGGCTGTGATGATATTTGATGATGGTTTTATTGCTGAATTAGAGCTTAAGGAAGTAGATTAAAGGTGCTTTGTTACCAGAAACGTTATTGAACTCTTGAAACAAAAAGTTCCCATTTTACCCCTGCTCTGTTCGGTCATTTTAATGCAGAAATTTGAGGATTTAATGGCTTGATTGTGTTTTTTATATGTTGTAATAGTTGTGTAAAAATTTTCGTTGAAAAATACTGAGTTTTGGTGGGTCAAACGAATTTATTTCCAAAGCTAGTAATCTGGGAAAACGGTTCCCGTCGTAACCAGACCAGTGTTCGTGTTTCGTCCATAACTCCGTACTCCGACTTCGAAATCAAGTGCCGTTAGCGGCATTTGAAACTAGACGTTCCCATGTTTCCAACGGTGTATAGTGTACATTCTGGTTTCATGTGTGTGAGCCACACCATTCATCTGAAGTTGGCTGTCCTGTTTCTCCGTTCTGCCGAAATGATTTGATGATGCTGCAACTTTAGGCTTAATTTCGAACCAGTTGCATGCTGAAACTTAAAACGATTTCTTCTGTGAAGTTGTAGCCATATGAATGTATTTTCTAACACTATCAACCATTTCCAATTTTGAGTTAAATTGAGGGAGTTATGATCAATACACGGCAACTGCCTCGTTTTTGAAAACCTTAGCTTTGGACAGATTGCCTTAAGGATTTTCCAAACTTTGGTTGATTGATTAACCACCTTTCCGAGGGTATTTTTCCATGAGATTTGATAGAGAGTTACCCTTCATATAGGAGTAGTATACTGCAAAATTTGGTGTCAATCCAAGTCTGTTTCGACACTTAACAAAAGGTCCAAAGTCGGAACCAAATCTGGAAATTTTGTAACAGTCTTGAATTTTTTCCAACTTTGAGCTACCATATCTTGGTGCTCGAAACTCCGATTCTCGATCCGTTTGTTCTGTCCTAAACCTTACTTGCACCTCTAATTGAGCTATAAGTTTCAAGGGCTGGTTTGCAACGAGTGAATTCTGCCGAATTTTCAAAGTTAGCGAAAAACCAACCCCGGCTCAATCCTGGGTGATTTGGAACGGAAACTTTAAGCTCATTTTTGAACACCTTCCACTTAGATTCATGGAAAAGTGTCTTCTAAGAACTTTTAGTACTTTGGAAGAGGTTTCCAATGGTACCAAGTTTTCCAATTTTCGATATGTGGAATCTGAGATACGATTTTTTTCAAAATATCGTATCAAAACTGAAATTTTCTGAATTTCAAGGAAATGGAGTTTTTTCAAGTATTCCTTATTCCTTCGATAATACTTGAACGTTTATACTTGATTTCCAAGATAACAAAACTCGATTGCTCTTGTATATTAAGAAACTCCACTTGAACCTCGATTTACTAGTAATTGAGGTTCATTTTCATGAAATTTCTCCAGATTGTACTAGTGCACAATCTTCCTTGATAATTGGGATGTGTGAATGATAATTCACTATTAAATGCTCAGGCGCTCAAGAGGACCTTCTAGAGGATCTCACGGGAGACGCCTAAACCATCATTTGAACTCGCTACTTGAATCACTGTGAGTGTCAAGTGCATGAACTTGTTGTTAAGTGGTTATCTGTTTCTTATCCGTTATGTAAATTTGAAATTTTGAGACGAGGGTGTACTTTATCGCACTCGTTCTCTTTCAAATGAAATTATATTCGAATTTTGCTATGTGAATTCGTATCCAACTTGTACATGGTAATATGGATGTGATTTGTACTTGTGATTCGTATATGTGATCCGTATTTGTGATTCCTATTTGGAATCGTCGATTTGAGCGTTGCTCATCGACTTATATTCGTATTCGTATTCATATTCGGGGGACGCCCAAAACTCGTTGGCTAACTTTGCGAATCGAGCCAGCATGGGCTTGGTCGATAAGCTTAGCAAACCATGAGATATTCGTAGAGCATGATCTATTGGAGAGATCTTGCTCGGCATTACTCGTGCAGTATTGCCATGATATACTCGAGTATTATCAAAAATTTTGATGAGCGGGCCCAGTAAGGGGGTGTAACGGTGACGAGATTCGAAAAAAAGTGGTGTATCTACGGATTTGATACTTATGTGGTTGACGGAGTGTCAACGTGAGATGTGATCAAGACTTCGACTCGACTACGTGGAATTTAGCTCCTGAGAGCTACAATATCCTTGAATTGTTTCTGTTTATTTTTCCTATTCGAAATGTGAATTATTCGAATTTGATAGCCTTACCTACAATGTAATTGTTGTCGCTACTTGGATTATGTGTTTGCATGTGTGTTTTCTTGGCCTCATTGAGTATTGGTTCATTCTATTAGTTTGTTTTCCTTAACAGGTTGGATTGGAAGATTTTGGTAAAGCCGACTAGATTATACTTTTGATTGTAATCGGGGCTGTAAATGTGTAGTCGACTTTTAATGGTTGCATTTTGGAACTTGATGTATCTTTTGTGAACATGATGTAAGATTTAAATATTTAGTTAAGGAAGCGACTTTTCTTTATTTTGACTCGTAGTATTTGGTATGTATTGTTAAGTTCGATTTGATTTGTCTTGAGTCCTGACGAGAGTTGGGCAGGCGTCCCGCGGATACCCTTGGGTTCGCCCTTGGGAGAAGCGGGGGGCGTCACATGGACCATCACTAATAATAAATCACAATTCAATATCAATAGATTGCAAAAAAATAATCATTCTTTTTTCCCAACTCACATAATTTGACCCATTAAACATAGGTGGTCTAATCACATAATGTCTTTAAAAAAACATAGCATTATTGGTTGTCATTTTTACTCCCAAGCCGATTGAGCTTAATCTTTAGGAGACCAAACTCTGATACCAATTGTAAGGATCGAAGACAACCAAGTGAAATACATAAACAATGCAAAGATTACAAATGTAACAGTAAATAAATAAAAAGAAAAGGATTGCAAACCAATTAACTACCCAACTCCTCTTGAACTTGTAGATTAATTGAAACAAGCTACTTCAAGTTGATGAATTACAATCACCCTTGTGTACAAAGGAAGGTTCACCTCCTCCTTACCCCGAACTCCACTCGGTCAAGTCAGGACGTTTTACTATCCCTCAGGACAACCCTCACAGAGCTACACTCATGAAGTATTCACTCACAAATGAAAAGCTTACAAAGAACCTCACATCACTAAGACTACAAATCTTCTTTGAAGAGTATTTTCTCACTAAAATCTCTCTAGATCTTTTGTATCTTCAGTGTGTCAAAGTTGTTTGAAATATCTGACCAACCACTATTTATATAGGACCAAGAAAGTGCCTCATTAATGCTTCCAACTGATAGAAAGTAGCTGAACAGTCAACTATCCGTTGGCAGTGTCGGACATCCGGTAGCCCTGTTTTGTGCGTCCGACAGCAGGCAGAGAGTTTAAGAGATTTTTTTCAATTCTTTCGGACGTCCGGTAGCCTGGTTTTCTGCATCCGAAGGTATGATGTAAAACTGGAAATTTTTCTTCAATTCCTTAGGACGTCCGGTAGACTGGTTTTCTGCGTCCGAAGATACTCAATGGTTGCCGGACGTCCGATGCAGTTTTTTTGAGCGTCCGACAGCTTTCAACAACCTTTGTCTTCTTTCAATTGCACTTGTTCATGGAATCAAATAACTTCAAAACTGAAAGTATATTTTGAAGAAATATTAGTATCATCCATTTGTTTTGTAAAAATCAAAAGATAGGGATCAAGATCAATATCTGCAACTTATTATTGCATGTATGATGTTAGAGTTTAAAGATTTGCAGACAAGCCTTGTTCCATTGCACAGTCCTTGGGGGGATCAATGTTTCTGAGCAACATAATTGGACAATTTGGCTTAAGGAGCAGCTTGTGGGGAGGAAATCCATTCAGTGTTAAGGCATTTACGAAATCCTCCACGATTATCTGTTCAGAATTGTCAATGCATTTATCCCTACTGATGTATTCATGGACCTGTCCAGGTAATTGTTGTATGAGTTTCTGGTTGATTTCATCGACAAAATCGTTCTTTGTTGTAAGTATAGCATGGTTCACCGCTAAAAAATCATCATGGAAGAATATTGTTAAATATGGAAATACTGCCCAGCTGAGCTTTGCGATTGAATCTTCGTCATTTGTGTATCTTATTAGCAATGCTGCAGGTATTTGAATAGAGTTGTTGTTGATGGCAGGCTCTGCTCCATTTCCGATATGGAGTAGATATTCAATGAACTCAGGATCATGTCTTGCTTTCATATTCTTTGTCAGGTGAAGTTTATGGAGTTGTGGCCATATATATGAGTTTAATATACAAGCATCAATAAATTCCATTTTTGTGCCTTTAGTAACAACTGGTAATACATGATGAAAGTCTCCTACAAAGACAATTACTTTTGATCCAAATAAGTCATTCGAGTCCATTAAATCTTGGAGCAATCTGTCAACAGGTTCTATTGAGGTTTTATTCATCATTGGAGCTTCATCCCAAATTATAAGGCTAGCTGATTTTAGAAGTTGTGTTGATGAACTTTGTTTGCTAATTCTGCAGTTCATATTTTTGGTTGTATCTAGTGGTATGTTGAATCTTGAGTGAGATGTTCTTCCACCAGGTAGTATTAAGGCTACTACTCAACATGATGCTGTAGCAAGTGCTATGAATCCTTTTGATCTGACTTCAGCTAACAGTGCTTGACAGAGAAATGTTTTGCCTGTTCCGCTTGGGCCATCAATAAAAAAGCATCCTTTTTTTGTTCTGAATACTGCATCGATAATTATATCAAAAGCAATTTTCTAATCATAGTTTCGTTGATCAATTACTTGGAGATCAGATTCTTGGATAGTGATTGTTGTTTCTGTTGTGGTGTCTCTTGTACTATTGTTCTTTTTTTCCCACAAACAATAATAGCTTTATAAATCTTAACTCTTGTATTCTTGTTCAAATGATTAAAGTTTAGAGCATGCGGAACCAGAGCATATGCGTTGATGTATTTTCCCATTGATTGCAGAATATTACTTATTTGTTTGAGTACTTTGTATCGTATTTGATCAGCTGATAATTCTGAAATTCTTATGAAATCTTCTGATAAATGATGTTCAAATTTTTCCCAGAGGTGTTGTTAGGCTCGAAATCAACCCTCTTTTCTAGGCGACCACACAATTGAGCAGTTGATGAGAAAGCACAAGTGCTTGTGAGTAGAAGAGATAAACAAAGTACAGATTTCAAATATAACAATAAGTAAATAAAAAGGAAAAAATAACAAACCAATTAACTACCCAACTCCTCTTGAGCTTGTAGGTTAATTCAAACAAGCTACTTCAAGTTGATGAATTACAATCACTTTTGTGTACAAAGGAAGGTTCACTTCCTCCTTGCCCCGAACTTCACTCGGTCAAATCAGGACGTTTTACTATCTCTCAGGACAACCCTCACAGAGCTACACTCAAGAAGTATTCACTCACAAATGAAAAGCTTACAATGAACATCACACTACTAAAACTACAAATCTTCTTTGAAGAGTATTTTCTCACTAAAATCACTCTAAATCTTTTGTATCTTCAGTGTGTAAAGTTGTTTGAAATATCTGACCAACCACTATTTATATAGGATCAAGAAAGTGGCTCATTAGTGTTTCCAATGGATAGAAAGTAGCTGAAGAGTCAATTAGCCGTTGGAGTGTCGGACGTCCGATATCCCTGTTTTATGCGTCCGACAGCAGGCAATGAGTTTAAGAGATTTTCTTCAATTCTTTTGGACGTCCGGTGCAAGTTTTTTGTGCGTCTGACAGCAAACAAAGAGATTTGAGAAATTATCTTGTTTCTATCAGACGTTCGGTAGAGACATATTCAGCATCCGATAGTGTTGTCAACTTCGAAAGATCCTATCGGACGTTCGAAGCATGCGTCCGAAGTTGTGCAATGATTATCGAATGTCCGGTACTGTCTACTTGAGCGTCCGACAGGTTCAACATACTCTGCCTTTTTCAAATGTGCTTAATTTTTGAACCTGATTTGTTTCATTACTCAAAAAGCCTTTGAGGAGATGTTAGCAACATCTATTTATTTTGTAATCATCAAAAGTTAGGGACCGAGGTCAACATTCTCCCTCTTTTTGATGATGACAAAACAATGGATGAAAAAAAGAAAAAAAATTGAGCATATAAGCATAAGTTCCCTCTCACACAATGCATCTAAACTTATAAATTTAGAATAACTCTCCCTTACACATAGCATCTATATCTCCCCATTTTTGTCATCATAAGGTGAATGTAAAAATCTCATATCGTAATCCAGCAACAATAACAGGAAATCCAACATTCCAAATAAAAACAGAGAAATGATACCAGAAATCAGCAATCACCAACATACCAACATATCACAGAGAGTTTAACAAATCAAATCATCATTAGATCAGAATTATTCTTTTTTCTCCCTTTTTGACATCATATAAATTCAGAAATATTCAAAAACATCAAGAAAAAAACTCAGTTCTAAGCATCAGAAACTTCAAAAAAGAATTACAGAAAAACATTATGAACACGAATCTCATCAATCTTACCAATATCTCCTACTTGTTAGAGTTAGCATCATGTCTAACTATCCACATACATTTAATGCCTTTTTTATATTCTTTCACACATAGCAATCACTTTTCATGTGACCTTTTTGACAACAGAAATTACACATAATCAATGAGTTATTTACATGAACAGATTTAATAAATCTTACTTGTCTTCTCTTATAAATAGTAAATTCGTTGGAATTAGAATTCAACCTATTCTTTTGAAAACAGACTTATTTCTTGTGCTTAAACAATTCATTTAGACCATCCATTCTTCTTTTCAAATCATTTTGTTTCTTTTTGCATAATTCACAAAGCTTTGTTTTTCTATCAAGCTCAAAGTGTAAAGCAGTCTCACTCTTTTTGAAGTAATCATTTTCAGCTTTCAACTTTTTATTTTGTTGAAAAAGATTTGCATTATCTCGAAACAGAAAACTAATTTTCTGTTTTAACTCCTTGTTTCTAGCATAGAATTCTTTCAAACTATCATGCAATTTTATAATGAAAGATTCAAGATCATCATCAGTTTCATCATCACTTTTAAATTGAGAGTTACAAGATATTATCTCATCATCTCCAATGGCCACAAAAATCAATTGAGCAGATTCTTCATCCTCTTCAATTTCACCATCGGAGTTGCACTCATTTCATGTGAATTGAAATTTGTTGAATCTTGGTTTTCTTTCTTCTTTCTTCTTCATCATTGGACAGTCACTTGCATAGTGTCCAGGTTGGCTGCATTCAAAGCACTTATCAGTTTACTTATTGTTGAACTCTAGCTTCCCTTTGTTTCTCAAGTTATTGGACTGATTCGGGAAGGAGTTGCTAGGTCCACTTTTTTTGAATCTCCTCTTATTGAGTATTCTTTTGAAGTCTAGTGTGATGAGTGCAATATCACTATCATCACCTTCCATGTCTTCTTTACTCACGGAGGCTGTATCATCTTCATCTTGTACCTTGGATTTGAGTTTTATCTCATAAGAAGTCAGTGAATTAATGAGAGATTCAATAGGCAAGGTATTTAGATCTTTGGCTTCCTCAATGGCAGTCACTTTACTCTCCCAATCCTTCAATAAAGCATTCAGAATTTTTCTATTTTTCTCACCTAGACAGTATTCTTTTTCCAGCATCTCCAAATCGTTAATGAAGTCATTGAATCTACAATACATCTCATCAATGTTTTCATGAGGTTGCATCTTGAAAGATTCATACTTTGTAACTAAAATGGATTTCTTTTGTTCTCTTACATTTTTACTACTTTCATGAATTTCTCTCAGTTTATCCCAAATTTCCTTGGCTGACTTGCAGCCTTTGCATAAATAGATTCATTTGAGTCTAAAGCACAATAAAACACATTCATGGCTTTTGCATTTAATGTGAGATGAGGTCTATCTGTAGCAGTCAGTTCACTTCTTGTTTTTGGTCTAGATCTCTGAGTATTTTCATCTATAAGAGAGGCATCATATGGACCTTCACTAATAATAAACCACAATTCAATATCAATAGATTGCAAAAAAAATAATCATTTATTCTTTCCAAGTCACATAATTTGACCCATTAAACATAGGTGGTTTAATGACAGAATGTCCTTCAAAAAACATAGCATTGTTGGTTGTCATCTTTACACCAAAGCCGATTGAACTTAATCTCTAGGGGACCAAGCTCTGATATCAATTGTAAAGCTCGAAAACAACCCCACTTTCTAGGTGACCACACAATGGAGCAGTTGATGAGAAAGCACAAGTGCTTGTGAGTAGATGAGATAAACAAAGTACAGATTTCAAACGTAACAATAAGTAAATAAAAAGAAAAGAATGGCAAACCAATTAACTACCCAACTCCTATTGAGCTTGTAGGTTAATTCAAACAAGCTACTTCAAGTTGATGAATTACAATCACTCTTGTGTACAAAGGAAGATTCACCTCCTCCTTGCCCCGAACTCCACTCGGTCAAATCAGGATATTATACTATCTCTCAGGACAACCCTCACAGAGTTACACTCATGAAGTATTTACTCACAAATGAAAAGCTTACAATGAACCTCACACCACTAAGATTACAAATCTTCTTTGAAGAGTATTTTCTCACTGAAATCACTCTAGATCTTTTGTATTTTCAATGTGTCAAAATTGTTTGAAATATCTGACCAACCACTATTTATATATGATCAAGAAAGTGCCTCATTAGTGCTTCCAATGGATAGAAAGTAGCTGAAAACTCAACTAACCGTTGGAGTGTCGGACCTCCGATAGCCCTGTTTTATGCGTCCGACAGCAGGCAGTGGGTTTAAGAAATTTTTTTTAATTTTTTTGGACGTCCGGTGCAAGATTTTTGTGCGTCCGATAGCAAACAAAGAGATTTGTGAAATTATCTTGTTTGTATCGGACGTCCGGTAGAGACATATTCAACGTCCGATAGTTTTGTCGACTTCGAAAGATCCTATCGGACGTCCGAAACATGCGTCTGAAGTTGTGCAATGATTATCGGACATCCAGTACTGTCTTCTTGAGCGTCCGACAGGTTCAGCAAACTCCATCTTTTTCAAATGTGCTTAATTTTTGAACCTGATTGTTTCATTACTCAAAAAGCCTTTGAGGAGATGTTAGCAACATCCATTTATTTTGTAATCATCAAAAGTTAGGGACCAAGGTCAACATTCTCCCCCTTTTTGATGATGACAAAACAATGGATGTAAAAAAGAAAAAAATTGAGCATATGAGCATAAGTTCCCTCTCACACAATGCATCTAAATTTATGAATTCAGAATAACTCCCCCTTACACATAGCATCCATATCTCCTCCTTTTTGTCATCATAAGGTGAGAGTAAAAATCTCATACCGTAATCCAGCAACAATAGCAGGGAATCTAACATTCCAAATAAAAATAGAAAAATGATACTAGATATCAGCAATCACCAACATACCAACATATCATAGAGAGTTTAACAAATCAAATCATCATTTGATCAGAATTATTCTTTTTTCTCCCTTTTTGACATCATATAAATTTAGTAATATTCAAAAATGTCAAGAAAAAAACTCAGTTCTAAGCATTAGAAACTTCAAAAAAGAATTACAGAAAAATATTATGAACAAAAATCTCATCAATCTTACCAATATCTCCTACTTGTTAGAGTTAGCATTATGTCTAACTATCCACATGCATTTCATGCCTTTTTTATATTCTTTCTCGCATAGCAATTACTTTCATGTGACCTTTTTGACAACAAAAATTACACATAATCAAGGAGTTATTTACATGAACAGGTTTAAAAAATCTTACTTGTCTTCTCTTATTAATAGCAAATTCGTTGGAATTAGAATTCAACCTATTCTTTTGAAAACAGACTTGTTTCTTGTGTTTAAACAATTCATTTAAACCATCCATTCTTCTTTTCAAATCACCTTGTTTCTTTTTGAACAATTCACAAAATTTTGTTTTTCTATCAAGCTCAAAGTGTAAAGTAGTCTCACTCTTTTTGAAGTAATCGTTTTCAGCTTTCAACTTTTTATTTTGTTGAAAAAGATTTGCATTATCTCGAAGCAAAAAACTAATTTTCTATTTTAACTGCTTGTTTCTAGCATAGAATTCTTTCAAACTATCATGCAATTTTATAATGAAAGATTAAAGATCATCATCAGTTTCATCATCACTTTCAAATTGAGAGTTACAAGGTGTTACGTCATCATTTCCAATGACCATAAAAGCCAATTGAGTAGATTCTTCATCCTCTTCAATTTCCCCATCAGAGTTGCACTCATTCCATGTGAATTGAAATTTGTTGAATATTGGTTTTCTTCCTTCTTTCTTCTTCATTACTGGACAGTCACTTGCATAGTGTCCAGGTTGGCCACATTCAAAACACTTATCAATTTACTTTTTGTTGAACTCTAGCTTCCCTTTGTTTCTTAAGTTGTTGGACTGATTCGGGAAGGAGTTGTTAGGTCCACCTTTTCTGAATCTCCTATTGTTGAATATTCTTTTGAAGTCTCGTGTGATGAGTGCAATATCACTATCATCACCTTCCATGTCATCTTCACTCACGGAGGCTGTATCATCTTCATCTTGTAAAGCCTTCAGAGCAATATTTTTTCTCACTTTTGTGTTTTCTTCTTCCTGCACCTTGGACTTGAGTTTTATCTCATAAGAAATCAGTGAATTAATGAGAGATTCATGAATTTCTCTCAGTTTATCCCAAATTTTCTTGGCTGACTTGCAGCATTTGACTCTAATAGATTCATTTGAGTCTAAAGCACAATATAACACATTCATGACTTTTGCATTTAATGTAAGATGAACTCTATCCGCAGCAGTCAGTTCACTTCTTGTTTTTGGTCTAGATCTCTGAGTATTTTCATCCATAAGAGGGGCATCATATGGACCTTCACTAATAATAAACCACAATTCAATATCAATAGATTGTAAAAAAATAATCATTCTTTTTTTCCAACTCACATAATTTCATCCATTAAACATAGGTGGTCTAATGATAGAATGTCCTTCAAAAAACATAACATTGTTGGTTGTCATCTTTACTCCAAAGCCGATTGAGCTTAATCTCTAGGAGACCAATCTCTGATACCAATTGTTATGCCCGAAAATAACCCTATTTTCTAGACGACCAAACAATGGAGCAGTTGATGAGAAAGCACAAGTGCTTGTGAGTAGATGAGATAAACAAAGTACAGATTTCAAACGTAACAATAAGTAAATAAAAAGGAAAGAATAGCAAACCAATTAACTACCCAACTCCTCTTGAGCTTGTAGGTTAATTCAAACAAGCTACTTCAAGTTGATGAATTACAATCACTCTTATGTATAAAGGAAGGTTCACCTCCTCCTTGCCCCGAACTCCACTCGGTCAAGTCAGGACGTTTTACTATCTCTCAGGACAACCCTCACAAAACTACACTCATGAAGTATTCACTCACAAATGAAAAACTTACAATGAATCTCACACCACTAAGACTACAAATCTTCTTTGAAGAGTATTTTCTTACTAAAATCACTCTAGATCTTTTGTATCTTCAGTGTGTCAAAATTGGTTGAAGTATTTGACCAACCACTATTTATATAGGATCAAGAAAGTGCCTCATTAGTGCTTCCAACGGATAGATAGTAGCTGAAGAGTCAACTGGCTGTTGGAGTGTCGGACGTCCGATAGCCCTGTTTTATGCGTCCGACAGCAGGCAGTGAGTTTAAGAGATTTTTTTCAATTCTTTCGAACGTCCAGTGCAAGCTTTTTGTGCGTCCAACAGCAAACAAAGAGATTTGAGAAATTATCTTGTTTCTATCGGACGTCCGGTAAAGACATATTCAGCGTTCGATAGTTTTGTCGACTTCAAAAGATCCTATCGGACGTCCGAAACATGCGTCTGAAGTTGTGCAATGATTATCAGACGTCCGGTACTGTCTTCTTGAGCGTCCGACAGGTTCAGCATACTCTGTCTTTTTCAAATGTGATTAATCTTTGAACCTGATTTGTTTCATTACTGAAAAAGCCTTTGAGGAGATGTTAGCAACATTCATTTATTTTGTAATCATCAAAAGTTAGGGACCAAGGTCAACAGGTGTCTACTGTCTGATGGAGGAAAGTGTACCAGAAGAGTTGCAAATAGCCTTCTCAATATGTATGGCATTTGGTATGAGCTAGCTTCTTCAAGACATTGTTGTTACGATGTATCTGATTCGAAATAGCCTCTTAGGATAGCTGCGTCACGGAATGTATTGACATATTTGCCATTGATTGTCTTGAGGTCATCGAATGATGTTCGTGCTCTAACATGTGTTTGGAGTAGTCTAAGAAAGTAACGTTCTCCTTCTCCTTTGCTTGCTGTGACAATTCTACCAATAGAATCTTTTTGTTTTCTGGGTTCCTATTTCTTCTTCCCAGGGTACCAAACAAAGTGTTCTGAAAATTCTTTGTACGTGCATTTAAGATGCTGAGCCAGTTTGTCCATTGAATTCATATAAAAGAATTCTATTAACATGGTTCTCTTGGCATGCTTGTTTCTCACTACATCTTGGAGATCCTGATCAGGTGTGAAATTCATTGCTTGACAATTTTCTAAGTGGAGCTGGAGGTGAATGATAGAAGGATGGATTTCACTCAGTTGGAATCTGTATATTCTCCATGTTGCCTTTACTGCACATACCCATCTAGCTGATTGGAATTCCTTTATTTCATCAATTACAGTTGGTTGAATGTGAATTTACTCTAAAACGTATTCTGTCATGACCCTTATATATATATACTTGAATATGTACTTCACGGCTTTCACTGTGGAGCAGATTCTACATTCATATGACAGTCAAATTTTGCTAATAGGTATCCGTTGTATGGAACTACCCATCTATTATCCAGCTCGTGACCACGAACTATTATTTTCTTTCCCTCTCTTCTTCTGCGGTAAGTGGGATATGTATTCTCTCCATGAAAGGTTGTATTAGCAAATGGCTTTGGGTAATTATTTCTGCACTTTTTCTTCTGACTTCCCTACACACAAACACTATTTGGATTTTGTTTTCCGCAAGGACCATGGATCATGTGCTTTCGGACCATATTAAATAAATGTCGATTTGGCATCTTATCAAGGATTTTCGCACTGACAATGTTGTCATAAGATTAATAATTAACTAATTAAATATATAATGTGTAATTTATAATAGAATGGTTATGCACAAGTCCGAATTTACTGCTATCATTACCTTGTTCTATGTTGTAATTCATTATTAAAATATGGTAATTCATTGATGTTATGCAATACACCATATGTTCATTAAATAAAGAATGGTGTATTGCATAATGTGTAATATGCCATGTGTAATATGATATATAATACACACACATATTCATATACATACATACACACACACAAACATTCATACATTCATATAGATACATATATGCACATGCACAGATATATATATATATATATCTATGTATGCACGTGTGTATATACATATGGTGTATCGATATGGCTCATTTAATCAAAAACGGTTCCCAAGTGTTTCTTTCTCCTTTAGTATAAGTGAAATTTAAATTAATTCCCTAAGGGTCTTGAATTTTTGTTCGTCACAAGTTACTGATAAAAATGTCACAATGTCTTTAATTATAAAGTTAAAATTGATTCATTTAATTTTATATATCTTTTTTTTATTATTATAATTTCATCATTTATTATGAATTCGAACTGAAAGTTACAGCCATGCTCAATGCCTTATCCCAACACAGAAGCTACGCCATCCGGACCTTTCTAAGTGACGGCAAGCCTATCCTATCTAAACGAAGTGCACCACGAGCCAACTGTGGTATCAATCGTAAGTGTTCATAAATCCTAACCTGCTGTCCAGGGTGAGTAACTCCCACATTAGACAAAATATCCGCAACTTTGTTCGCCTCCCTGTAGCAGTGAGCTATCCGAGGGGAGTCACCAAGCAATTGCCATATCTGCCAAACTTCCTTCCGGATGTGCCAAGGACACTGGAACGTTTTCTGCAGAACCCTCACCAAGACCAAGGAATCTAACTGGATTCCTACATTGTCGAATCCCCTCTGAGCACACTCGCGAAGCCCAATCAGAAGGGCTGAAGTCTCCGCATGTAGACTGGTAATTTCCCCAAGATAGGCCGAGAATGCAAATAGCAACCTTCCGGATGAGTCGCGCAGGACACCACCGCCACCACCCGTACCAGGGTTCCCCTTTGAGCACCCATCCGTATTGAGCGTTAACACCCCAAATTCTGGCACTGTCCAACGCACCAACTGAAAACCAAAGCCACCCACTGGGACACCCGACCAATCATATAACTGTTGAAACGTGTGTGCCCCAACTTGGCCCTTAAACTGAATCTCCAATAGCATCTTAGCTTCTCTGAATATGGCCTGAATAACAGCTGCTGGACGCATTGGTTCGCCTTCAAAGACGCCTTTATTCCTAGCCTTCCAAATATGCCAGCAAATAAGGCTAGGAAGGATAGTAAACATGAATCGCCTCCTTTCCAATTTCTGCTCAACGAACCACCACGCACCCATTCGAGCACGCAGTAAGGACCCTGTACAGATTACCCCACACACACTCCCAAAGTAACCCCATACCTCCAGGGCCACCTGCCCCGTAGAGAACAGATGCTCAATCGATTCGCAAGATGGACTTTGACAACACAGGCACTTCGAAGGCAGTTGAAAGCCAAGCTTACATAGCGTCTCTGCCAGAGGCAACCGTCCCATCAATAATCGTAGCATGAAAAAGGAAATCTTTAATGGAATTCGATGATGCCAGACACGAGATAGAACAGCAGATATGTTGCAGGCCTGACGAACCTCTCCAAAAGCCAAGGCCAGGGTGAATTTACCAGATGTCGACGCCATCCATACCGCCTCATCCGCACAACCCCCTCCAGGTACCGGCTGTTGTAAGATAGACGGGATAATCTCTTGTGGTACAGCTCGAGACATCCCATTCCCCATTGCTGAAAAGCCAAGGAATGGTCGGTGGGTTTCTGGAGAGATAGTGAAGTTGGAGATGAGATTGGGAGAATCACTGAGAGTGTATTGGCCGCCATCGAACGTTCAACAAGGAGCTAAACCCCAGTTATTTTCCAGTACTTTTGAACGACAATTCCAGGGCGTCTTTCTCCTTTAATTTTATATATCATATGCTATATAATGTGTTATTGATTAATGCATTGAAAACATTGTAATTATTCTTTGGATTGCATTTAGCTAGATTTATAATTCAATTTCAAGTTTGAGTTAAAATAAGTGAGTCCAGCCGAGCCAAAATTGTCTTTTGCATACCCCTAATCAATTCCATACATTTTACAAAAATTGGCCCATAATAACCTTTTTCCCATAAATAAGGCAAATATAAATGTAAAAGTCTAAATGCTTAATTTACTATACTATTTAATTATCGTAAAGAATAATTAATTGCTATTAGGCTAGCAAATGTTACCTCCCAAATTTGTTATTTGGTGGTTGTTTGATATCTGAAAAACTTTGTATTTTGAGAATTTGAATGTAACTAATAATTACAAGTGGAAAAAACAATTTAATACATATTAATGAAGTAAATTGTCTTCTACCCTCCTTAATACACATAAATGTTGTTTATTTTTTTTTATAATTTCACTATTTGGTTGTTTTGGTAGAACATATATTTGTGGGGAGATGAATATATAGTAGTATGTGTGTGTGTGTATGGTCTGAGAGAAGATTTATTTCACGTATGAAATTGGAAATACAACTAGTAGAATTGCACCAACCTATATGTACATTTAGGCTGATAATCTTGCTACCTTTTTTTATTTTCAAACACAAAATAAAAAAAATAGTTTTGATAGTACATAAAGAATAGCAAAATTATAAACCTTATTTTCAATAAAACATTAGTTTTGAATACATCCCATTAGTAAAGATAAATTACCTAATGAATAGCAAATATGATCACCTGGCATAATTACTTATGCCAAAAGTTTTTTTGGAGCAACTTAAATGTTATTTTCTAAATTTTCCAATAAGTACTTGATATATATTTTTTTAAAAATTAATTAGAAATGATATCCCTTTAATTCTAGTTATTAAAAAAGACAATAACATTGTAGATATTTTTGGTTTTTTGATTCTCAAAATACACATATAATTTTATGTGTTTAAGCCCTTAATTAAGCATTAAAAAAGAACAATAGCATCAAGGAGTTAATAGCACTAAGATAACCATTTGACTGATTGTTGTGGTAAAATAATTAGGTTAATGGTAGAAATTACTTGTGATCTTGAAGAACACACAAGTAATTTCATTAAATTAGGAATTACAAAATAACAAGTGGAGACTAGGGACAAGAGTGGTCTAATACTCAATTTTGCTAGTTTATTTGAGATTTTTTTAATAAGATTTGGAGAAAAATGCTTACCGGTATATGTATGTTATTTTCAACAAAACCTTATGTTTCAAATTTTAGTATTAGGATATGACTTGATTAGCTACCTTTCAAGAATGTGTCAAATTAATAGCTCACAAATTAGACAAGAAATTTAAGAATATACTCATATGTTAATTAGTTTTATTTGTAAGAATGTATTTATGATGCATCTTTCTAAATGTGAAACATAAATCCTGTTTATTTATCAACTATGTTATAAACTTAATGGGTGTTGGGATCCAAATGCAGAATAAATAACTATTAAAATATCATGTACACAATAATTTAATGACAAACAAGCCACAACATGAAAATAAATGATACAAGATTTGAGTTGGTTCGACTCTATTGTTAAGCCTTAGTCGATAAAGAGAAAATTTATTCTTTATTATGAGAAAAAAAATCACATATAAGGATATAACTTAACTCAAGGTCAACTCTTGTATATCCTCCCTCACTTTCAGAAATCCTCTCCCATCCCATATATAAGGCTATGTAATGCATACCTTTGTAGTATGCCAAACTGCACCTGTTTATTGATCAAATTAGTCAGATAACACCCAAAATGACAGGAAATAACACAATATGGTAATTCCTAAACACATACAAACAAGAAATTCCTACACTACTACCCCAAGTAAATAGAAATTGTCAAAAACTATTTACTTCCTACTTAAAACAAAAATTGCCTAAAGGACAATTGAACCAAATTTTCTAACAATCTCCATCTTGGCAAAATTTTCTTTTGGTATGTATTTGCCTTCAACTATCAAATAATATGATACTGAAATAAACACCCAAATCAATATAGTCATGACACCAAATTGATTCAATCGACAAATAAACATATGCAGTTACTTTCTCTATGATCTACTTCTAATCATTTAGGTAATCAAGAGGTAAAATCACCATACTTCTTCCTATCTTCAATACTGTCTCACCATGTGTGGTGTTAAGAATCAACCCACAATGAAAAACTCATGACCCTCAGTGTTTCTAACGCACGAAAATTAGATTCATTTTTTCATTGGGACAAAAGCCACACCACAAAAAAACATAACCCAACTCTCATAACCATCTCGGATAAAGTATACATCATTAGAGTTGTGAGAACGTCTCTACTAGTTAATGTCCAAATTCAACATTAGATCCATTTTTTTCTTGAGTCACCTACCTAGATTCACAGTCAAATATCCTTTATGCTTTCTGGCTTTCCATCCTTTTTCTTCAATATTTCTTTCTAAACTCACTAAACAAGGATGCCTTCATCCATTAATTATTGAATTGGTAATTGCTACCAATCTATTTGATCTCAATAGTTAACTAGGATCCAACTATTAAATCTACACTGATTATCACTTTGTTGGGGATTGATGGGTTTTGATATGAGTACAAGTTTAATTCTAAAATATACCTGTTTGATTGGAAGTATACAGGTCAAATAGTAGTTTAGGGCATATATCGGGTCGATCCCACGAGAAACAATTTTTACAAGTACTAAGACCTTGCTTATTCTATTATTTAGACCAACTAGCAATAAAAACAAGAGAAATTGCAATTACTTACTGCTTAAGTTACCTAACTAATTACCTTGCAAGATAACAATGGAGAAACATCACTAAATACTTGAGTCTAGGGATGTAGAGTCCACTTATGGTATAAAAAATACAAGTAAATAGATTTACCTCTTGTTACTACTCTTGTTTAACTAACGATTTATTTCTAATATTACCAAAACTCACTCCCATGATGAAATGGCTTAGACTAGATTAGTTTTCCTATTCTCATGAATAATAACTAGATCTACACTTGTTTTCTTCATGAAATGCAAAGTTAATCCATTTAAGTGTATCTCTATTCTTATAAGTCTACTCCTTAAGCTCCATTTATGTTGTTTCATCATTATTACCAATTTTTATTAAGTAATAACAGCTAATAACTTGCTATTGGTGATCAAACAACAATAAGTAATAGCATGCATAAATGCACAAGTTAACACAAGATGTAATAAGTGTAAATCATATTCAACTCATATCAAATGCCCATAAGTTTCATCTACTCCCTAGATCTAGAAATTTAGCTACTCATGTAATAAAAGACAATAAAGAGCATAACTTGATTACATGCAAACATAATGAATCACAAGTAAAGAGAAAGATAGAGAAAGCTTAGCCAAGGTGGTAAACAAACTCCCCAATCTTCTATTTCTTCAACAATATGAGTGATACAATAAATCTCCAATTGTTCTTACAAGTTTTTTACTAGAAAGAACAAGAAAAGACTAACACTAAGTTTTTTAGCTAAATATGATAAAAACTCTTCCTAATGACTAACTCCCTCTTGTCTAATGATTCTTTCATATATATATATATATATATATATATATATATATATATATATATATATATATATATATATATAATTAAAAGAGTCAAAAGTGGTTAATGACATGACATAAAGTTTCCATTCCACTTCTCTAGGGTTTTTTGAGCATGTGCAACCAAAATTCAGCGCTAGAATTGAGCTGAAAAGTAATGTGAAAATAGAGTAAGTTGAAGAAAAATAGGGCTTAATACGCGACCTTGAAATACGCAATCTCATCTCGCATATTTGAGGACATGTTTTTTCTTTGCTACATTTTCTTGCTTCTTTTCTACTCTAATTAGATGCTAAGGTTTAAAACAAGATGTTCTCAGTTGAATTCATGCATTGCTCCAAGAATAATTGCCTTGAATAACCAATTTTCTTTCCAAAGTATCGTTGAATCAAGCTCTAATGAAGTTGAAGTGTATCTGACTTGATCCGACATTTTGTGTATTCTCAATTCCTACAAATATAACCACTTTTTTGCACATTAGGTTGCTCAAATGAAACTTACAAAATTTAGAAACTTAAGGAGCAAGTTATATCTTAAATCATCTTAATTTATACCAAAAATCACACACAAAATCTGCTAGTATCCATATATAGTAAATACTTATCAAATTCCCCCACATTTAAATCATTGCTTGTCCTCAAACAATAAGAAAAATAATCCGACAATGATTTAAGAAGTGAAACGAATTAACTGAACTCAAAATTCAATCTTTCTCAGTTTGGCATGCCTTCATTATGTAACCATTCATATCACTCACAATACTCATCATATCATGTAAGAGAGAGGTAATTATACCCAAAATTCAACATAACAAAGTCAATCTTTCTATCTCACCTAATTCCACAAATAACCAACGATATAGTCACCTTAGAGATTCTTCCTTGGAAATGAACTGTTAACTTTATGAACCTTAAGAGGGAATTATTTACTTTATTTCTCTATTATTTATTCTCAAAAGTGTGAAGGTGTCTTTTGATGCGAAAATCGACATTTTTAGATGAAAATCCCCAGTTACTCGAGACTTCAATTTTTTTTTTTGGCAAAGCCCAAATGCGGGTGGGGCTGCCAACCCCCGCTTTATTAGAGAAAATAGAGCTACAAAGTCTACGAGGAATAAGAGCCTACGGGGCCCTGAATAATAGAGGAACTATGACTTGACGACCTAGGATCGGGTAGAAGGGACCTCCCAACGATCCAATTGCAAGGTCGCCTGAACAGTCGGTGGAAGTTGATGGGCTGAGGTGAAGACCGTGTCCGCTGGATGCTTTCCCCATGCTATTACTCCTTAATTCAAATACCTTTTTACGCAAAATTCGATATTTTTAGATGAAAACTCTTGGTTACTCAATATAAGAATTTATTGGAGGTTTTTTTTAATCTCCTCAATAATGTAGATACAAGGAAGAAAACACTTTAGTAACTATATAAATCAATTATATGTAAAACCAAGTAAGATAAGAGATTTCATTTATCATGCAAAATTATAGGTATAATTTTTTCTATTTTACAAGATATATTTTCATACATGCAATAATTCTAATCACATAATAATTGCTTCCAATTTGAGTGAACATTGAATTTTCAAATTACTTACTTCATTTCATTCATATAGGAGAATTTGAAACAAAAAGGAACTTAAACCTCGTGCAATAATGGACTCAAGTGAAGTTAATATAAACATTTAGGGGGGTAAAATTGAAAATTTGGACAAAAGGTTGGAAAATTTTTGACAGAGTTTGTGAGGACTCGAAAATCTATTATTTTTAAATCCCTAATTTTGGCTTAATTAATTATTTATTTGGATTTTTGCCACGAATAATATTTTCTAGCCTTATTAGACCAAAGTACATGGTATTATAGCTTCATTATATTTTTAAAGTGTCTCGTTTCAAAAATTATTTTCATAGAAGCTTGTTTAGTGAAAAAGTGGAAACGCGTTTGGAAAATTTAACCAATTGGGAGTACATTAAACCCGAAAAATTGGAGACATGTACAATGGTCTTAAAATAGGTAAATTTAGGTTTAAGTATTCAAGTGATAGTTAGTGGTACGATCGTTATAAGAATTTCTCGAAGGTTTCACTTTATCGCGTCTAAATTGGAAATACGCGTTTTTACGCGCGCGATTAATTGAGGGACTTTAGACCATTATTTTGGGACAACTAAGAGTGAATAATATTTATATGAATATAAGTGCATTAGATGTTTAGTACACAAGTGAAATAAAATCGAAAGGAATCGAGTCCAAAATGCGCGCGTACACGCGCAAGAGAGAGTTGACTTTCCGCGAACTGTGGCCACACATTTAAACTTACTTTAGAAGCTTTATTTCAGCATATCACACGCCTCTTTCTTTCTCATTTGGCCGAAACATCAGCTGCAACAAAACAACTCCAAGTTTTGCAAATTCCATCTCCAAATCTTACACAAATCTTCATCCAATTCACACCCAACTTAAACCACACGTGGCTTAACACTTAAGGATCATTTGAGCTGCAAAGGGGAGCTGAAAATCACGGTTTTGCTGGAGTAAAGGGGGGCCGAAATTCTGCTTGAACATCAAACCAAAGTAGGTAATGATCCAACACTCTAAACTTGGTTTATAGAGGTTGTTTAACACCTTTAAACTTGGATATTCATATGGGTGGTTGTTATTGTTGGAAATTTGGAAGGTGGGCTCTATGAACTCCCACCCTTTGTCTTGATGGCTAATGTGATGATTGATGATGAATTTAATGTTGGTTTAGTGCTCAAAATGGTAGATTAATGGTGTATTAGTAGTATGAACTTCAAGAAATGCATGAGAGGAAAAGTTCCAATTCTGCCCCTGCTTTGAACGTATCTATTTCTGCAGAATTTTGGGATTGTAATGACTTATATATGATGTTTATATGTTTTATAGATGGTGTATAAAATTTCATTGAAAAATATTGAGGTTTGGTGGGTCACATGAATTGATTTCACAAAGCTAGTAAATCTGGAACTGTTCCCGTAATGCTCTGACCAACCTTCGTGTTTCGGCCATAATTTTGTGCTCCGATGTCAAAATCGAGTGTCGTCAGTGGCATTTGAAACTAGACATTCCAACCTTTCCGACGGTATAAAATGCACATTCTGGTTCCATGTATGTGAGCCGAAACAACCATTTAAAGTCGGCTGTTCTGTTTCTCGGTTTTACTGGAACGAAATGCTGAGGCAGCAACTTGTGGCTCTAATTCGAGCTAGTTGTGTGCCGAATTTCAAAATGATTTATTTTGTGAAATTATAGATCTATGAATTTTTTTTCCAACGCCATAAACCATTCCCAATTCCGAGTAAAATTGAGTGATTTGTGATCAAAATACAGAACCTGCCCTACTCTTGAAAACCCTGACTTTTGGACAGATTTGATGCAAGGCTTGGTATAGACTTGCTAACCGAATATTTTGGTGCTAAACACTTACCAAATGTACCATGAATATTCCTTAGGCTTTTCCTACACTAATGAGCCATGTTTGAGGAATTTTTCCTCGACCAAATGTTTGAAATGGAAAACAAAAGGTTCAAGGTAGTTTTGTGTTAGTATTTTTGAAACTTTGGGTGTTTGATTGACTACATTCCCGAAAGGTATTTTACCATGAAATTTGATATAGGGATACTATTTATATAAGAGTATTATACTACCAAATTTTGTACCAATCCAAGTCCATTTCGATACCTAACTAAAGTCCCAAAGTTGGAAGCCCAAATCTGGAAATTAGTTCACCAGTTTTGAATTTTTTCCCAAACTTCGAGCTACCGTATCTCGGTGCTCGAAACTCTGATCCTTGATCTACCTTTTCTGTTATAAACCTTACTTGCAACTCTAATTGAGTTACAAATTTCAGGGGCTAGCTCGCAACGTGTGAATTTTGCCGAATTTCCAAAGTTAGCGAAAAACCAACCCCGGCTCAATTCTGAGTGTTCTGGAACAGCAACTTTAAACCCATTTTTGAATATCTTCCACTTAGATTCATGGAAAAGTGTCTTCTAAGAAATTTTAGTACTTTCAAAGAGCTTTCCAACGGTACCAATATTTCCAATTTTTGACTTGTAGAATGTGAGATACGATTTTTCAAAATATCGTATCAAAACTGAAAATTTTCCAAATTCCAAAGGAAGGGAGTTTTCAAGCACTCCATATTCCTTCCATATTACTTGAACATGTTATACCTGATTTTCCAAAATGAAAACTCGATCGCTCTTGTACTTTAAGAAACTCTAATTGAACCTCGATTTACGAGTAATTGAGATTCGATTTCATGAAATTTTCTTAGATTGTACTAGTGTACAATCTTCCTTGATAATTGGGATATATGAGTGATGCTTCACTATTATTTCCTTAAGCACACACGAGGACCCACAATAGGATCCCACGGTGGACGCTTAAACTTCGAGTGCCCTTTTCTTCTCGTTTTACTTGGTGAGTGTCAAGTGTGTGTTACTTGAACTCCTGTGAATTCGATACATGATTACTTGTTATTGATACTTGAGATTTTGGAAAATGGAGTCGAGTGTGTACTTTATCACACTCGTTCTCATTCAAAATGATTTAACTCATGCTCAAATTGCTTGAATATATCGATTGCTTGGATACATCGATTGCTTGTACGTATAATGCTTGATACATGATATGGTACGCTATGGCTGCATACGTCGTTGGAGTGAATTTTCTCGACACACATTTGTACATGGGGACGCCCACATCTCATTGGCCGACCTTGGACTCGAGCCGGCATGGGTTTGGTCGGGAACCTTGGCGAGCCATGAGATAGATAAGCTTGACCTAATGAGAGGTCTTGCTTGGCATACTCGAGTAGTATCGCCATAAACAAATGACAGGCGGGCCCAATACAGGGGTATGTAAGGTGAAAGGGGACAGGTTAAGTGGAGTTCTACGGACAAAACCTACCCGATTGATGGAGTGTCAATTCGTGGAGGTTATTGATCGTGCAAGTGGAATATAGCTCCTGAGAGCTCCTATATCCTTGAATTGTTTCCGTTTACTTTCCGGTAAATTGTTAATTATTGAAACATATTATTGCTTAGCTTGTAATTGGGATTGTTACTTGAACTA
This sequence comes from Coffea arabica, assembly GCF_036785885.1. Lineage (NCBI taxonomy): Eukaryota > Viridiplantae > Streptophyta > Magnoliopsida > Gentianales > Rubiaceae > Coffea > Coffea arabica. The sequence goes on along the minus strand of NC_092319.1, from coordinate 15,761,811 downwards.
CGTGCTTGCATGTGTGTCCTTGGCCTCACGAGCATTTTGCTCACCCTGTAGATTTGTTTTCCTTAACAGGACTGGAAATGGAGTTAACGCGGAGAAATCTCCTTTTTAATATATTTTGTTTTAGGGTTTCAAGTGTATTTTGGCTTGACTCCTTTATGATTGTACTTTTGGAAGTTTAATGTATCATTCGGATATATGTGATGTATATTTTGGAATTTAAGTTGTATTATGAACGCCGGACGTGCGGGTTCGATAATGGATGGATATTGTTAAGCATGAACGCTTCCGCACTATATGTATTTGTACTAATTTGATTGTGGTATCTAGTATCGCTTTAAGCTTGAACGTTTATTGCTTGAGTCCTGGCGAGAGCTAGGCAGGCTTTCCGCGGATACCCTTTGGTGCGCCTTAGGAAGAAGTGGAGGCGTCACAGTTGGTATCAGATCGCTAGGTTAGAGATCTATATGAGAGACATATTAGATACTCTACCCTTAAAACCTGAGACCGGATAATTAAGTTCTACCTTAAGAGGTATTTGGGGCATACTAGTGTTTGGGTTAGGCATGCATAAACGACATCCGACCTAGATAGTGATTTAAATTTCTAACCCGAAAAGTGTTATTATTTTGCCGGGATGGAAAACGGAAATGGAGTTCCGGCAGCTGACGGGAATGGCCATGCGAATGGCCATATAGTGCCTCCTAGGCCTATCTACTACCGGGCTCTAGTTGGGGGAGCTCGAGTACGCTATTCCCCATCTGACAGATATCCCCGATGTGCGTGTAGGGTTACCTTTGCTTACCCGAACCACCTTGTGCTTGCTCTGGACGACGAGCGTCGTCAGCTAGTGGATCTTAACAGGGATCTTCAGGCAGAGGTGGACGCGCTTTGACAGATGGTTAGCGCTCAGGGTGAGCGGATTGCAGAGCTCGAGGAGGTGATCGAGGGTGAGGTGGCCACATCTGCAGTGGTTCGTGATGAGTTTCAGAGTGCTAGGGCTCAGCTTACTAGGTTGAGAGAGGAGGTCCGTAGTCGGGCTTCCGATATCGTAGCTGATGCCACTAGACTAGTGGATGAGGTGATGGGTGTGACTCGGGACTCTGAGGAGGAGGATCCTGAGGAGGAGGTTCCTCCTGATAGTCCTACTGCAGACTAGGTCTAGATTGATCGACCTTTCTTTTGACCCTTTTGACTAGTATAGCTAGTATTAGCAGGGGTGATGCTAAGTGCTGAGGCCATTGTATTTTGCATGACTGTATGGCCTATTTTTGAGGCACTTGCTTTACTTTAGTCTTCTGTGACTAAAAGTACTCTTATGGCACCTGTGTGCTATATTTTTGTGACTATCCCATGACTTACTAATTGTATGAACTTGATATACTAATGAATGTAAATTATTGTTATATCCAATGTCTTCTTGATTAGTTCCTGCTTTCTACTTTGCATCACATAATTTATTTATTTCTTGCACTAGGCACGCCTAGGTTATGGAAGGACTAAGAAGGGGTCGAGACCATGGTCGAGGCCGTGGGCGAGGGACTAGACCGGCTCAACCTCAAAGGGATGACCAGGGATCGGCAACTAGACCGACCCAAGATCAGGAAAATATTGAGGGTAATCAAGTGGCTACTGCCATTAATAGGATGACTGATATCCTAGAGCGCTTAGCTGATAGACAAGGACCTGGACCATTCAACCAATCTGGGGTCAAGAAAGAGGAGAGGATAGAGCCTTAGAGAGGTTCTTGAAATTTAGCCCGCCTAAGTTCCTCGGCGAACCTGATCCTGAGGTAGCGGAGAATTGGTTAGAAAGGATGACCAACGTATTCACTGCTTTAGACTACACTGAAGATAGGCGAGTGAATTTCGCTGATTTCCAATTTGAGGGAGTAGCCCGTATTTGGTGGGATCTGATAAAAGGAAAATGGGAGAGAACTCAGACCCCTTGGATTTGGGAGAATTTCACAAGGGAATTGAATGAAAAGTTTCTTCCGCCCTTAATCCAAGAGAAGAGGAAGGATGAATTTATCAAACTAAAACAGGGAGCTCTTAGTGTAGCTGAGTATGAAGGAAAGTTTACTAAACTTTCAAAGTACGCTCCCGAATTGGTGACCAATGAACGAAAAAGGATTAGATGGTTGTTCAGGGACTTAATGTGGAGATACAAGAGGGCTTGACTGCAGCCCAAATCTCTACATTTACTGAGGCACTAGAGAAAGTTCAAAGGGTAAAAAATGCAAGCATGCAAGTGAGAGACTTCCACAATAGAAAAAGAAACTTTTCTAGCCATACTTCTGGACAAGCAAGTAAGAGTGCACAACTTTCCAAGATGGGAAGAGGAGCAGGAGGAGTGAAGTCTATTGGAGCTTCTAGGGGAGCTCTATCTAGAGGGGGTCGTAGTGGGACGACTCAATTTAGAGGAGCGCCTTCTACTGGATCGGCTGTGACCCCTCAAGTTACATGTGGATACTGTGGTAAATCCAACTATTTTGAGAACGATTGCTGGAGAAAGTTGGGGAAATGTTTATTTTGTGATAGTGCTGAACATCAAGTCGCCAATTGTCCAAAATCGGCAAAGACGGGAGGAAACCCTCAGAGGCCAGAAAAGTCAACTTCTAAGCAGACCAGTGCCGGAGGAAGTCGACCGAAAGTACCGGTCAGAGTTTATGCATTGGATTATCAACAAGTTCCTGAAGCAACTGAGGTAGTAGAAGGTACAATCCCAATCTTTCACCATTTAACTAGGGTTTTAATTGATCCAGGCGCTACATATTCTTTTGTAACCTAATTTCATGAGTGGGATAGATTTGAAGCCAATTAAATTACCATATGATTTAAAAGTTAAAACGCCTACTGGGGATCAAAGTCTAATTGCTAACTTGGTGTATCAAGATTGTGAAGTCTGGACTGGGGAACGAAAATTATTGGCTGATTTGATAGGTTTGACGATTAAGGGATATGATGTGATATTAGGAATGGATTGGCTAACCTGTTATAATGCCCAATTGAACTGTAGGACGAAAATTGTAGAATTGTGTATTCCAGGGGAGGCAACCCCGAAGCTGGATGTAAGGGGCAAATTGGCTTCATCTGCACTTATTTCAGGAATTCGGGTTAGAAAATTATTAAGTAAAGGAGTTCAAGGGTATTTGGCTTTTCTTATTAACACCCCAAGTGATAAGGTGAATTTGGAAGACATGCCTGTAGTGAAAGACTTTCCAGATGTTTTTCCCGAAAAGTTAGAGTCTCTACCTCCAGAACGGGAAATAGCTTTTAAGATTGATGTAACTCCGGGAGTGACACCTATCTCTAAGACACCATATTGGATGGCTCCAGCGGAATTGAAGGAGTTGAAATTGTAACTGCAAGACTTGTTGGAAAGGGGTTTTATAAAAGAGAGTGATACTCCGTAGGGAGTCCCAGTTTTGTTCGTTAAGAAAAAGGACGGGAGTTTGAGGCTATGTATAGACTATAGAGGCTTGAATGAGGTCACCATTAAGAATAAATACCTATTGCCCCACATTGACGAGTTGTTTGACAAATTGCAGGGGGCGGTAGTATTCTCGAAGTTGGATTTGAGACAGGGTTATTATCAGTTGAGGATTTTGGAGAAGGACATACCCAAGACTGCTTTTAACTCGAGATACGGGCATTTTGAATTTGTCGTGATGCCGTTTGGGTTAACGAATTCTTCTGCTACTTTTATGGATTTAATGCATAGGATTTTTAAGCCTTATTTGGACCAATTTGTGATAGTGTTCATTGATGATATTTTGGTGTATTCTAAGAATGTGAAAGACCATGAGAAACACTTGAGGGTTGTTTTGCAAACCTTAAGGGAGCATCAATTGTATGCTAAGTTTAGCAAGTGCGAATTCTGGTTAAAAGAAGTGACTTTCTTGGGACACATAATTTCTAAGGATGGGATTAAAGTGGATCCAACTAAAGTTGGAGCTGTTTCGAAATGGAAACGACCGGAAAATCCTACCGAGGTTCGGAGTTTTATTGGATTAGCAGGGTATTACCGGAGATTTATCAAAAATTTTTCTAGAATTGCTGGACCAATGACCGAGCTGAACAAGAAAAATGGAAAGTTTATATGGAGTCCTAAGTGTGAAGATAGTTTCCAGGAATTAAAAAGACGGTTAACAAGGGCACCTGTGTTAGTTTTGCCAAACGAAAAGGATAGTTTTGTGATTTATACAGATGCATCTAAAGAAGGTTTGGGATGTGTGTTGATGCAAAATGACAAAGTGATAACATATGCCTCTAGGAAATTGAAACCGCATGAAGGGAATTATCTGACTCATGATTTGGAGTTAGCTGTTGTGGTCTTTGCTTTGAAGAAATAGAGATATTACTTGTATGGAGTAACGTTTGAAGTCTTTAATGATCACAAAAGTTTTAAGTACTTATTTTCACAGAAGGAACTGAATTTGAGGCAACGTAGATGGATGGAATTTTTGGAAGACTATGACTGAACGATTAAGTACCATCCAGGGAAAGCTAATGTAGTGGTTGATGCTTTGAGTCGTCAAGTACAGATGGTTGGATTGATGATTAAGGAATTCTAATTGTTGGAAGAAATTAGTTATTGGAATCCTTGACTGGAACCGAGGAAAGTAATTTTGGGGAATATTGTATTGAATTTCACTTTGATGGAACGTATCAAGGAATCTCAAGGAAAGGACACTGAGGTGCAAAAGTGGTTGGAAATGTTAAAAAGGGGGACAAGTTGGATTTCAACTTGGGAATGAATGGTGTATTGAGATTTCGGAATCGGGTGGTTGTGTCAAAGGATGAAGGGGTTAAAAAGAAAATTTTAGAAGAGGCACACCGATCAAAGTTGGTAGGAGAACATGAAGAAGGAGATTGCTCAATTTGTCCAAACATGCTTAATTTGTCAACAGGTTAAAGCCGACCATCAGAAACCATCGGGACTTTTGCAACTTCTAGAAATACCTGAGTGGAAATGGGAGAATATCACCATGAATTTTGTATCGGGATTACCAAGGACACAGAGAGGCCATGATGCGATTTGGATAATAGTGGATAGATTGACCAAATCGGCTCATTTTCTGCCGATTAATATGAAATATCCGTTAGAGAATCCGGTCAGGTTGTATTTGGATGAGATCATTAGGTTGCATAGAATACCTGTCAGTATCGTGTCGGATAGGAATCCAAAATTTGTTTCGAGATTCTGGCAAAAGATGCAAGAAGTGTTAGGGACTAAATTGAATTTTAGTACTACTTATCATCCCCAAACCGATGGACAGTCTGAAAGGACAATTCAGACCCTTGAGGATATGTTGAGAACTTGCGTTTTGGATTTTGGAGAGAGTTGTAGTAAGTTTTTGACTTTAGTAGAATTTGCCTACAACAATAGTTTCCATTCTTCTATTCAGATGGCCCCGTATGAGGCACTTTATGGTCGGAAATGTAGGTTTTCGATTTGTTGGGATGAAATAGGTGAACGGAAAATCTTAGATCCGACTACAGTGTCTTGGATTGAAGAAACTAATGAGAAAGTAAAGTTGGTACGCCAGACCACTCAGAGCCGCCAAAAGAGTTACGCCGATAATCGGAGAAAAGATTTGGAATTTACTGTTGGAGATTTGGTATTTCTCAGAATCACGCCCTTGAAAGCAAGCGTGATGTCTGAAAGAGGAAAGAAGTTACAACCAAGGTTTGTAGGACCTTACAAGATTATCCAACGTGTGGGGAATGTAGCCTATAATCTTGAATTGCCACCTAGTTTATCTCGAATCCATAATGTATTCCATGTATCTATGCTTAAGAAGTATCATCCAGACCCTTCTCACATTTTGCAACCGGAGAGTATTGAGATTGATGAGACTTTGACCTATAAAGAGAAACCGGTGAAACTTCTGGATCGAAAAGTGAAGGAATTGAGAAACAAGTAGATACCACTAGTAAAAGTTCTTTGGAGGAACCAAGGAGTTGAGGAAGCAACATGGGAAGTTGAAGAAACGATCAGAGAGAAGGATCCGGAATTGTTTGCCAATCAAGGTAAAATTTCGAGGACAAAATTCTCTTAAGGGGGAGAGGATGTGAGGACTCGAAAATCTATTATTTTTAAATCGCTAATTTTGGCTTAATTAATTATTTATTTAGATTTTTGCCACGAATAATATTTTATAGCCTTATTAGACCTAAGTACATGGTATTATAGTTTCGTTATATTTTTAAAGTGTCTCGTTTCAAAAATTATTTTCTTAGAAGCTTGTTTAGTGAAAAAGTGAAAACGCATTTGGAAAATTTAACCAATTGGGAGTACATTATGCCCGGAAAATTGGAGACATGTACAATGGTCTTAAAATAGGTAAATTTAGGTTTAAGTACTCAAGTGATAGTTAGTGGTATGATCGTTATAAGAATTTCTCGAAAGTTTCACTTTATTGCGCCTAAATTGGAAATACGCGTTTTCACGCGCGCGATTAATTGAGGGATTTTAGACAATTATTTTGGGACAATTAAGAGTGAATAATATTTATATGAATATAAGTGTATTAGAGGTTTAGTGCACTAGTGAAATAAACTTGAAAGGAATCAAACCCAAAATGTGCGCGTACATGCGCAAGAGAGAGTTGACTTTCCGCGAATTGTGGCCACACATTTAAGCTTACTTTAGAAGCTTTATTTCAGCATATCACACGTCTCTTTCTTTCTCATTTGGTCGAAACATCAGCTGCAACAAAACAACTCCAAGTTTTGCAAATTCCATCTCCAAATCTTACACAAATCTTCATCCAATTCACACCCAACTTAAACCACATGTGGCTTAACACTTAAGGATCATTTGAGCTGCAAAGGGGAGCTGAAAATCACAGTTTTGCTGGAGTAAAGGGGGGCCGAAATTCTGCTTGAACATCAAATCAAAGTAGGTAATGATCCAACACTCTAAACTTGATTTATAGAGGTTATTTAACACCTTTAAGCTTGGATATTCATATAGGTGGTTGTTATTGTTGGAAATTTGGAAGGTGGGCTCTATGAACTCCCACCCTTTGTCTTAATGGCTGATGTGATGATTGATGATGAATTTAATGTTGGTTTAGTGCTCAAAATGGTAGATTAATGGTGTATTAGTAGTATGAATTTCAAGAAATGCATGAGAGGAAAAGTTCCAATTCTGCCCCTGCTTTGAACATATCTATTTCTGCGGAATTTTGGGGTTGCAATGACTTATATATGATGTTTATATGTTGTATAGATGGTGTATAAAATTTCATTGAAAAATATTGAGGTTTGGTGGGTCAAATGAATTGATTTCACAAAGCTAGTAAATCCGGAACTGTTCTCGTAATGATCTGACCAGCTTTCGTGTTTCGGTCATAATTTTGTGCTCCAACGTCGAAAATGAGTGCTATTAGTGGCATTTGAAACTAAACATTCTAACCTTTCTGACGGTATAAAATGCATGTTCTGGTTCTATGTAGGTGAGCCGAACCAACCATTTAAAGTCGGCTGTTCTGTTTCTCTGTTTTACTGGAATGAAATGCTGAGGCTGCAACTTGTGGCTCGAATTCGAGCTAGTCGTGTGCCGAATTTGAAAATGATTTCTTCTGTGAAATTATAGCTATATGAATATTTTTTCCAACGCCATAAACCATTCCCAATTCCAAGTTAAATTGAGTGATTTGTGATCAAAATACGGAACCTGCCCTGCTCTTGAAAACCCTGACTTTTGGACAGATTTGATGCAAGGCTTGGTATAGACTTGCTAACTGAATACTTTGGTTCTAAACACTTACCAAATGTCCCATGAATATTCCTTAGACTTTTCCTACACTAATGAGCCATGTTTGAGGAATTTTTCCTTGACCAAATGTTTGAAATGGAAAACAAAAGGTTCAAGGCAGTTTTGTCTTAGTATTTTCGAAATTTGGGTGTTTGATTGACTACCTTCCCGAAGGTATTTTTCCATGAAATTTGATAGAGGGATACTCTTTATATAGGATTATTATACTGCCAAATTTTGTACCAATCCAAGTCCATTTCGATACCTAACTAAAGTCCCAAAGTTGGAAGCTCAAATCTGGAAATTAGTTCACTAGTTTTGAATTTTTTCCCAAACTTCGAGCTACCGTATCTCCGTGCTCGAAACTCCGATCCTTGATCCTTTTTTTCTGTTATAAATCTTACTTGCAACTCTAATTGAGTTACAAATTTCAGAGGCTAGCTCGTAACGTGTGAATTTTGCCGAATTTCCAAAGTTAGCAAAAAACCAACCCGGCTCAATTCTGAGTGTTCTGGAACAGCAACTTTAAGCCCATTTTTGAATATCTTCCACTTAGATTCATGGAAAAATGTCTTCTAAGAACTTTTAGTACTTTCAAAGAGGTTTCCAACGGTACCAAGTTTTCCAATTTTTGACATGTAGAATGTGAGATACGATTTTTCAAATTATCATATCCAAACTGAAAATTTTCCAAATTCCAAAGGAAGGGAGTTTTCAAGCACTCCTTATTCCTTCGATATTACTTGAACATGTTATACCTGATTTTCCAAAATGAAAACTCGATCGCTCTTGTACTTTAAGAAACTCTAATTGAACCTCGATTTACGAGTAATTGAGGTTCGATTTCATGAAATTTCCTTAGATTGTACTAGTGTACAATCTTTCTTGACAATTGGGATATATGAGTGATGCTTCACTATTATTTGCTCAGGCGCACACGAGGACCCATAAGAGGATCCCACGGTGGACGCTTAAACTTCGAGTGCCCTTTTCTTCTCATTTTACCTGGTGAGTGTCAAGTGTGTGTTACTTGAACTCCTATGAATTCGATACATGATTACTTGTTATTGATACTTGAGATTTTGTGAAATGGAGTCGAGTGTGTACTTTATCGCACTCGTTCTCATTCGAAATGATTTAACTCATGCTCAAATTGCTTGAATATATCGATTGCTTGGATACATCGATTGCTTGTACGTATCAATGCTTGATACATGATATGGTATGCTATGGCTACATACGTCGTTGGAGTGAATCTCCTCGACACACAATTGCACATGGGGACGGCCACATCTCATTGGCCGACCTTGGACTCGAGCCGGCATGGGCTTGGTCGGGAACCTTGGCGAGCCATGAGATATATAAGCTTGACTTAATGAGAGGTTTTGCTTAGCATACTTGAGTAGTATCGCCACAAACAAATGACAGGCGGGCCCGATACAGGGGTATATAAGGTGAAAGGGGACAGGTTAAGTGGAGTTCTACGGACAAAACCTACCCGATTGACGGAGTGTCAATTCGTGGAGATTATTGATCGTGCAAGTGGAATATAGCTCCTGAGAGCTCCTATATCCTTGAATTGTTTCCGTTTACTTTCCGGTAAATTGTTAATTATTGAAACATATTATTGCTTAGCTTGTAATTGGGATTGTTACTTGAACTACGTGCTTGCATGTGTGTCCTTGGCCTCACGAGCGTTTTGCTCACCCTGTAGATTTGTTTTCCTTAACAGGACTGGAAATGGAGTTAACGCGGGGAAATCTCCTTTTGGATATATTTTGTTTTAGGGTTTCAAGTGTATTTTGGCTTGACTCCTTTATGATTGTACTTTTGGAAGTTTAATGTATCATTCGGATATATGTGATGTATATTTTGAAATTTAAGTTGTATTATGAACGCCCGACGTGCGGGTTGGATAATGGATGAATATTGTTAAGCATGAACGCTTCCGCACTATATATATTTGTACTAATTTGATTGTGGTATCTAGTATCGCTTTAAACTTGAACGTTTATTGCTTGAGTCCTGGCGAGAACTAGGCAGGCGTTCCGCGGATACCCTTTGGTGCGCTTTAGGGAGAAGTGGGGGCGTCACAGAGTTTTCCCGTAAATTGGACAAAAACTCCCTGCCAGTGAATCCAAACATCAACAATTCATAATATAGGTAATTTTCTAATAACATATCTAAACATTCAAATGCAAAAGTAACTTCTATTTAAGACTTTTCTCTTCCTCACACTTAACATACACATTGTCCTCAATGTGTAGAAAAAGAAAATAAAGCAAAATAAGAACAAGTTATTCCCCATTTCAATGGTTGCAGTCCAGTTCAATCTTGAGTCACGAACCATCGACAATCAACTACCAAAATCAAATAAAACTGCCACAAGTCCCCAAGTGCAATATGATAAGTGCAAAAGTAAACATTATATAAGGAAAAGATGAAAAGAAGTCTATTAAAAAACATGGAAACAAAAGCCAAAGGCATTTGGCATCAAGAGGACGGCATCTTCAATCATTTGTGGCCTCATCATCTCGTTGAAGTAGAGGTATGCCCAAATGATGTTCAATCCACTGCATGCAAATGTCCATTAACCCCAATTGATATTTAATTGTATCCAAACGATTAAAAAGCCTTTGCCAATTGGATTGAGATGGGGGAGGTGGTGGAACAACCTGGAGGGTCCAGTTTTGTCATGCCCATGTCTGTCGTCGCTCTTGAGCAAATGGAGGAAGATGTTCCATAGCAATTCCCATGGCACGAAGTGAAGAAACTGATATCTCTGTGCTAGAGCGGACAGCTAACTGAGTTACTCCTTTCAAATTAACTCCTACCTACTCGAATACTAAAGACAGGAGAACGGGAAAGGCAAGTTTGAAAGAAGTGGTGCCCGTCTTACTGTTGACCTTAAATAGTTGATGATGATGTTCAGTAGCGGGACGTGAGAGTAGGAGGATTTTCGATTGTAAAACATGTAGTCCAAAAAGTAAACATTACTTTTCTAGACCTCCCCGTTACCACTTTTCTTTGAGATCACGTTATGTGCCATCATGTCTATAATGAGGCGATGGTGAGTATCGAACACTCTTGCCACCATTGTCTCCTTCCTTGAAGAATGGAATGGTTGGTACTTGAGGTCAAACAAAAGCATGAAGCGTAATGAATCCCATCTCTTGTTGGGAACAACAAACCCCTACTTCAAATCAACAACTGGACCAATATTGTTGCAATCCAATATGCAAGCTAGGAGATCACGAGTTAAGTAAATCCGAGTACTGTGCACTCGCGAATCCACCAACTCTCCATTGTGGTTTGTCTTGTTGACGATGTTTGTATAAAATTCACGCACCAAGTCTGGGTAGTAGTGAGTTGGTAAAATGAGAATTCGCGCCCAATCAAATTGGTTAAACGCCTCAAAGATATGGTAAACCATCTCTATCGTTTTCCTCTTGTCATGGTATTTAAGAAAAAAAGTACAATTAACTTCATATACCAGGTTATAAATTTGTACACATCACACATTATACAAGAAAGACTTCTTATAAAATACCTAAAGAAAAATTTTTTCAATTGTAATAATCGTAGGCATTTTATAAAATTTTCTTTCAATGATAACGATCAAAATTGGCTCAATTAACCACACATACACATCTTAATGTCATAAATAATCAATGAAAAATCTCAAAAATGTACAATATTATGACAGATAAGACATGACACTAAAATTGTCAAAAATTGGTCAAAAATTGTCTAAATCACCAACTTATTAAAATAGACAACAAATATTCCAATTAATGGATTTGACAATAATCAAGTTTATAGCAAGCATCAATTATCAACAATAATCTACATTTAGTCATAAACATGATTGAGCAAAAATTATCCCCAAAAATCACAAAAATTCATCAAAATTACTCTCTATACATAATATACATACTAAACCATCATCAACCAACCATTTTTAGTAATAATCAACAACAAAAAGGGCTCAAATAACAAATTAAGCTACTTTTTCGATTTTACCTAAATATATCAAATTAAAAATGTAAATAACTAATAATCCATCAATTTTGATACATTTGAATATGTAAACATGTTTAAACAACCTTAATAAGTATATTAGAGGCCAAAACATCAATAAGCATCATTAAAAATTTGATATTAGAAGATGTCAGAAAACTCAAGAAATTGAAAAATACCAATTTTTAGAATACAAAAATTTGATGAAGAAACTTATCTCAATCATGTAGAATGATGTTTGGAGGAGAAGATCATGTGAAAAACCCTATGAAAAATGCCCCAATTGACCTCAAATTGAAGAATTTAATAACTGAAAACTCCAGCCTCTAATCTCTTAAAAATCTATTTTTTGGTTGTTTTTCTTGAATTTCAATCAATTAAAAAGACTCTAGGAATGTTAAAAAGTGTTGGGTTGATATTTGTTTGCAAGGAAATGGAGTAAAAGAGAGAATTTGTGAGTTGTGCGTGTGAAAACATAAGGAGAAGAAAAAGAGAAAAAATGAAGAAGGAACTCGCGTTTTCTTCTTTTAAAACTAACTTCAAAAAACGTGACCTGTGCTCACGTTTTCTTTGAGTCGCGTTTTCTGCTTTAAAATCTCAGAAAGGAATACGCAACTTCAGCAAAATGCGACCTGAAGTCGCTTATTGATGCCTACGTATTTTGCTTTAATATTATAGAATTGAATATGTAACTAAAGAAAATGCGACCTGAAGTCACGTTTTGAGCCACGTTTTCAAATTTCTGCAATTTTTCTGCAGAAATTTTTGACTTGTCAAAAATTGCAATTATTACCCAATTGCTTAAAGTGCATTTTAGATCATTCTTTTGTCAAAATAATTAATGCGCCTATGTAAAATGATCAAAACATATATTTAACCCCTTTCTAATGAATCAAAAATAACGTTTGCTCAAATCGAGGGGTTGAGTTCCTTGATCAAACTTCATCTTCTTCACCCCAAATTGTCATTTTTGCTTCCATTTTCAAATCCTACAATACAAAAAATAACAAAATAACTTGAATACATGATCTATACACAAAATCACACCAAAGTAACATTTATAACAAAAATATTGGGTTACCTCCCAACTAGCGTTCTTGTTTATAGTCGTTGGTTCGATTAAAAAAATACATTGACTTCTTAGGTGAACCTTGGAGAGCAATTTTCTCCCCAAGGGTCAAAGCTTCCAAGTCATTCCACCATGTGATAAGCCTTGCTTGGAACTTCATGGTTCAATTTCCTCAAGTGCAAAGGAGGAGAATTAAACAAATCATATGTAGACTTGGTTTTAGTTATGGATGGAAAATGCTTGTCTTTGTCGAGTCGGCTGAATTTTTCACCTATTTCTTCATAGCGCAGTGAACTAATTGAACCAACTTCCTTCCTTGACTTTGCCTCCCTTGTTCCTACATCATGAAAATTAGTACCAAGAAAATTTATAAATTTAACTTCTTCATACCTTTCTTGTTTAACCTTATCATCACATGGTATATAAGAAACAAGGTTAATTGGTTCTTTATCTCTATTTCGTTAATCAAATTAAATTCCAATTCCTCATGATTAACCCGAAATATAAATTTACCTTTTCCATGTCAATTAAAGTTTGTGCGGTGGTTAAGAACGGTCTCCCTAGAATAATTCGCATTTTAATATTTTCCTCTATGTATAGGACAAATTTTTATTATTAATATTATTGGTTGATCTACATGTTCAATTTTTTCTCCTCACTAACAAATAAATAGGTATACTTTAGGAAATCGCATCACCTATCTTACAAAACATTAGTATAAGTAAGAGCGAAAGATTTATTGTGGGGAAATTTCATAGTAAAAATAAAATAAATAAAAAAGCAACAATAAACAAAACGTGGAAGACACTTGTCCGAATGCATGTAAATGTCTAACACGTACAAGAATCAAAATGTTGCATCTTAGTTATAAACCGAAAGAAACTACTAGTACTTGCCTTGTCTACCATTGAAACAAAAAATTGCCTTCTACTAGTACTTGCCATTTTCTTTTACAAACTAGTAGTACCGAGAATTGTCTCGTACTAGTACTTACCATTGCTTTCTATAAACTACTATTTGTTTTTATCTGCCACTAATAACCGAGAGAAACCAAGGAAGTTAAAAAAACTACTAGCCAAACAACCAAAACCGAGAGAAACCAAGGAAGGAAAAAAAACTACTAGCCAAACAAACTCTTAACCACCACTACCTCTTTCACCTATCAACTAACCAATTAGATTCTCTTATGCTTCATTCCAGTCAGAACCGCATCCAGAAATTTTACACAAAACACAAATTAGTTTCTATCAATTAGGAAGAGAGAAAGTGAGCCGAGAGAGTCTTGAGAAAGAGAGGAACATTCCCTTGTTTGGTCAGCTGAGAGGAAGCTCCAATTCAACCCAAAATCTTCTCCAAAATCCTTCCTAAAATATCAAGCCACAACCGAGAGAAAGGGAGATTGAAAGCTGGAAAAACAACCTGCAAGAAATTGTCCATTGTTTCAGCTTGAAGGATCATAGGAATAGGGAGGTTTAGCTGCATTATTTTTCAGTTTTCTTGCTCAATCAAGAGTAAAACTCCTCCAAAACCTTCACTTCTTTCACATACAAGAGGATTAACCGATTGCATGTTAGTTTTAAGTAGTGAAAATGGTAGTTTTTGAAGATTAAGGTGAAGCTCTCCTTGTTGACTTTTGATTCCCAAATTTGAATAAATATACTTGAACTCATGAAATATGTTTAGTATACTCATTATTCGGTATTGTATGTGAATTTTATGGTGGAAAAATTTGAATTTTATGACTGGAATTTTGATTGGAAGTTGCATGACTGTTATACCATTTTCCAGCATAGGCAATGGAAATTTCTGGGAGTTTGAATGGATATTTTGGTATAAAATTGGCTGGGAAATGCTTTATTGGCACTTGTTTGTGTATTATGAGTTTGCTGGTGTGTGATTTGTGGCTTGAAATAAAGTTTAAAATGGTTAAAATTGAAGGGAAAGGCTGTTGTACCAACAATAGGAACCGAGGGAACCTTGTAGCTTATTTGAGTGAATCTTCAACCATTATCAAGTTCAATTGCTTTTATATGAATTGCATACACACCTTAACATAAAAATCTAGTCATGCATGTGGTTTTTGACCAATAAGAAAATGGAGAGAGTGTGACAAGAAAGTACATTAAAATTAGCTACTTTTGAACTTGAATGATTAAAAAAGGGGAATGGGAGCTAAATTGATCCCTCACATATAAATAGAACCAATTCAAGAAAATTAAATGTTAAGATTTTAGGTATCTAAAACTAGAGATGTATGAATTAGTTAGACCCTTTTGAGCCGATTGGAATGATTGAGGATTTCAAACTAATTTCTAAACTTTCTTTGGAAATTTTAACCAAACTTTGAACTAAGAACAACCTATTAGATATAATGGTAAAATGCAGGTTGGATTTTAGGAGATTTGAACAAAGGAAATAGTGAACTTTGGACCAAAAACATGAAGTATGTCTTGTTAAATCTGTTTTGAGCGGTCCTAACTTAGATTCTAGTTTTTAACTTTGAAATTTTAAGGTGGAAATGAATCAAAACTGATCAAAGCTTCTCTAAGTTACCTTATCAAAGTTTTACCTATAAAACTCATCCAAAAGCTAGGGTAAAATCAAGGAACTTCATAAGATCTCTAAACTATCAAATCCTAGAAAACTTATTTTATTTACACCTTCATTCTACATGATTCTTAGAACCTAAATCCCAACTTTTATTGGCATACAATCACCTTAAAACTCTTTCTAAATATATATATGTTTAAGCATCTTGGATTATATATACATATACATATATATACACTTTAGTCAAAATAATCATGTGAGCCTGAACTTCACCAATCACCATTTGAAAAAATTAATATGTTTATAAATATCTTTGGAGCTAAGGGAGATTGGGCGAAGGGTTCAAGTACCGAGGTGTGAACTCAAAATACTTTAAGTAAGTGTTTCCGGATTTGTGTGTCTAAACTGCTTATGTTTTATTTAAGTGAAGTTATGTGATAAATGTGCTTATTATGGAATATTGCTAGCAATTCATTGTAAAGTGTATCTCAATTATCCCTCACCTTCTAAGTTAGGGGTGTACTTTATCGCACTCGATTTAATTGAGTTTGAAGATTTATAATTGACCAAATGTTACTGTAAGTGTGCATGAACATAAGTCATATGTGTACTTTACCACACCGGCTAAACTAAGCCTCAAAACCCTCTGTTCAATGAACTATTCAAGCCAGCAAAGGGTTTGGTCAGATAGGATATTAGTTTTGGGTAAGTGGTTCGGTATACTCGAGTATTACCCTGAAGTTTGGAGATTATTGAACTGATTAATGAATGTAGGGAATTGTTTATTATTTTGGAGGATATAAAGGGGCGATTGTGGTAGAGTGTACAATGATATTGAAATGACTCCCAAAAGGAGCTTGTATCCTTTTATATTGAATGAGTTACTATATTGTGAAGTGTACAGTGTTGTATAAGTGGCTCCTAATGAGCACTGAGCACTGTATCCTGTTGATAGTGACTATACAATGAAGTGTTCTTTACTTTATTCAATGAAGTGGTCTTTTCTTACTTAATTTTGATTACATTTTAAGTGTTTATTGATTATTGCTTACTAGGGAAATCTCGCTGGGTTTTAATTCAATCAATTAGTTTGTTTTCCTTACAGAAGTGTAGGATGGATGTGGAGATTTGCCAAAAATTAAGCCCGAGACTTGAATTACACTTGGTTAAATCCCTTGGTATGTAATATTATGGATTTGCCAATTTTGTTATCAGTTTTCAACATTTTCATGGATGCGTTTTGCGATTTTGTACTTTTAGTGCAGAAATTCTGCAATTTTATAAAAATTATGCACTTGACCCCATTTTCTAAAATACATCTTAGATCATTCCTTTGTTAAAGTAACCAATTCATGTACATGTAAAATGATCGAAACATGCATTATAACCCTCTTTAATGCATCAAAAACCATAATTACTCAAAATGAGGTGTGGAGTTCTTTGGTTAAAATTCATCTTTTTCACCTCATTTGGCCACTTTTGCTTCTATTTTCCAAACCTACAAAAGAAAAACAACAAAATAATTTAAACACATAATTTAAATATAAAATCACACCAAATTAACATAAATTACCAAAACATTGGGTTGCCTCCCAATTAGTACTTTTGTTTATAGTCGTTGGCTTGACTATATAACCTCACTTTTCAGGAGGCTTTATTAATGAATACACCATTTTAGGTCGTGGTGGATCATTAAAAGGTGATTTAATAACAAAAGCCGTATAATCAAATCATAAGAGAGATGGAAGTGGCTTACCCATCTCAAGTGTTTTATGGATATTATCTTGAATATGCATCACTTGAGTATTCACCAAAGGAATGTCCATATTACCTTTTTGGGTGATGATATCTTTAGAACCTACTCATTCAAAACACTCCTCAAGAGGAGTTAAATATGAATCATTGATGCACCTCTCTTGAGATCCAAAGTTAGTTCTAATAATATTATCTTGTGAAATGAACCATTTCTCATTGAAACACACATTAGATGCATCATTTTCCTCAAAATGCAATCCATTTTCACATACAATATCCCCACCATTCATGCTAGGGTCAATTTGCATATTATTAGAAGAAATAATTTCACACAAAACATGCAATTGGTCTTGTATTCTACCAAAGTGAGAAGTTAATTCATCTAACTTATTCTCAACCTAAGTAAAATGATCCGAGGTTGCATTAGTTAGCTTTTCTATGGTTGAATCAAATTAATTAAAAAATTATTCCGTGGCTAGCTCCCAAGATGGTTTAGAATCATTAGATAATGTTCCACTTTTTAGTTCCCAAGGTAATGATGCATTAGCTAACATTTCTATTGCTAATTCCCAAGATGTCTTAAATTCATTTTGGGCAAATTTGAGGTGGTAATCATAACAATTTAAAGATTCACTATATGCACCTTGATTATTCCAACCATAATCATGAAAATTACCCCAATTACGGTTGCATTGATCAAAACAATGATTGAAATGTTCAAATTCATCGTAATAATCCACATTTTGTCCTTGTCTACATTCATAAGTAATATGATAACCTCTATACAAGTCTCAAATCTTATAATTAGAATTAAAAGCATTAATATTCCTCCTTTGCTCAATCACATGCATCATATTGTCCAAACGAGCATTTAATGCACTAATACCATCATTTTTATACATGCATACGGATTTTCCTTAGTTACCTCTATTGTAGAAGTGTTGGAAGTAGTCGAGACCCATTACCAAACTTCCTTCACTCAAGTTTTGATCTTTCTTTTTTACTATCCTTCTTAAAACCTAAATATGCTTTCAAATACTCAAAAGCAAAAACTGATCAAGAAGAATAGTTTTAAAAGACATAAATAAAAACAAGACACCACACACAAAACAAAAGATTCAACAAGACACTAAACACAACAAATGAGACACTTGACACAAAAAATACAAGAAAAGTAAATAACAGATGTCTAAATTACTAAAGTTGTTTTTAACACTGATATTGAACCAACCTTCTCCAACAACGGTGCCAAAAACTTGACTAGTGCGGAGTATGCATACAACAGTTAGGCTCAATCCACAGTCAAGTTTTTCATTTATAAATCCTAAATACCTCACATACGATTTTCGGCAAGTATACAGGTCAAGATTGAGTATAGGTATTAAGGGTCGAACCCATAGGAAATGTAGACACCAAATTTTTGATTTTTTTAGCTTTGTTTAATTAATTTAATTTGAGTTTTATTTGTTTCAATTTTAGGGTTCTTTAATTTTATTTTATTTTTATTTTGTTCTGATTTATTTTATTATTATTATTATTATTTATTTTATTTTTTGTCTTCATACTAAATTTCAGAAAAAAAAAAGAAAAAAGAAGATGACAAGTGGAGGGGGCATGCAGGGGGACAAGTGTCCCTTTGGTTTTTGGACAACACATCACTTAGGGAGGGGGAGATTGAGACACTTGGAGGTTGTTGATTTGAAAAAGAAAAAGAAAAAAAGGCAAGAAGAAAACTGGAAGTGGGTAGGAGGGGTGGGGGGGACGGAAAGGTTTTGAAAAGGCTAGGGGAAAAAAAACAGAGAGGAAGGCTGGGAAAAGAGAGCGGGGTGGAGAGGAAAAATAGAACGGAAAAACAGAGCAAGAACAAGAGGCGGCAGAGGAGGAATCTCTTCTCATCTCTCTTGAATTCTTTCCACATCGGTATTTTCTTCTTCATCGGTCCAATATCTTACTCCTCAGACAGCCCTCAACCCATGAACCTTTACTCTCGGGTCTTTTTCCCTGTTTCCTCAATTACAGCAGAGACACTTTCGTTAACTTCATAACCACCAAGGCACTAGTACTCCATCCACGCCACCATACTACCGCCTGAAATTCCAAAGCGCCAATGCAAGATGGCCAAAAACAGCCCCAAATTTTTTTCCAATTACACACCTCCACCCTAGCCTCTTCTCCTCCCTCCGCCAGGGCTTCTCCCAGCGTCGCCCCTGGGCTAAATTTCTAGACTGCACCACCTTTTTCCCGCACCAATAACCCTTCTGATGCTGCCTCCCGCATCCGCAAGAACTTCAACTATTTCCGCCAAGCCCTAACGCCGAAAGAATTGCGGGCAGTGGAGAAAGGCTTCGGAAAGTCCTGTAATCACAGAGCAAGGCAGGAGAAACAGAGAAGAAAAAACAGAGGGGGAAGAAATCTGAAAAAGACCTAATAAAAGAAAAACAGAGGAGGAGGTTTTCGACTCAAAAACAGAGAGCAAAGGAAAATAAAAGAACAAAAGGGGGCTCTCAGCGGAGAAAGGAACAGGGGAGCAGTTGAGGGGAAAAATGGGCAGAGGAGCAAGATAGAAGAAATAAGGGCAAGCAAAAAGGGGAAGTAAAAAAAGGCTATGAGAAGCTAAGGAATAATGGGCAAGAGGAGACGGCTAAGAAAAAGGGGAGATCTTTGAGGCTTCAGAGGCGGACGGGCAAAGAAAAACTGGAGAAAGTAATACCGCCGCCGCTCATAGCCGCCGCCACTTCACCGAACCCACCATCATCACCGGCCAATTTTCATCAAGCAAGAGCACGGTAAGTCCTTTCTTCTTTGAAACTTCAGTTTTGTTCAAGCTCTCAAAACAGGCTGCCGTGACTATGTTGGTTGCAATTTTCCTGTTGTTGGTTCATGATTTTTGAATGCGCATGCCGTATGTGTTAATTGGACTGTTTTCTGTGTTGCTGGCAAAATTTTGGGGCTGAAAATAACCTTAATTGAGGAAAAAAGTCGGCGAAATTTTATTGCCTATTTGCTGTTCGACCAAATGCCTAACCGGAAGTCCTGCTTGAAGATGATTTTTACTTGCGTTTCGCGTGAAAGAAAAAGGAACAATCAGCTAGTTCAGTGTCTGTCAAAACATAAAATCTGATTTTTCATGGTAGAAGGGATGGTTTTGATCCTGAGGGGCTTGTGCGCAACACATTTTCCTGTTTTGCCGTTTCATATTTTCCCCCCTTTTGTGTGAATTTAAGTTAATGCTAGGAGAGGGGTTTTGTTTGTTTGAGCCAAACTGAATCTGTTTCGTGTGGTTCCTTTGGGGAGGGGAGTTACAGAAGAAAGAATGCAGAAGAAGACTGCAAGAGATCTTCGGGCAGGATGCATGATAGTTTTTGATTTTTTTATTTTAGCCCCCCCACTTTCTATTTTTGACCTCAAAACTTTGTTAATTTTTGCAATCAAGTCCTTTCTTCTTTTGGCTTCTTAAATGTGGGTTGTTTATATGATTTAATTGATTCAATTTCACAATTCATTTTTATCTTTTATGATTATTTGTTAATTAAAGTGATGCCTTGACATTTTCTTTGTATTTTGGAGAGTAAATAAGTGACTTCACTTCATTAGAGCCCCAACTCAAGGGAGGTACACCCTATCCCTTATTTTGACTTATTTGATCCTATGTGCACTTATGTGAAATTTTGTGTGAAATTGCATGCTTCTTTTTCTTTTTGAACATTCTCATTATATTTGTTCATTTAGTTACTTTATTTGTTTTAATTTTTGTATATTTATTTTAATTTAATGTGTAATTATTTGGGAGAGCAATTAAATGCCACAATTGTAATAGTTAGGTTATTATATCATTTTCCTTTCCCCCTTTTAGATTGTAGTAGGGTTCCCCGAATGTAATAGTTAGGGCTTTATTTGCTTTATTTGCCTTGTGTGTTTTTGCATGCCTATGTGTTATGTGTTACTTGCTTTCCTAGAGTTTTGCATCTAGACATCATGCTTATGTGTTATGTGCTATATGTGATTTATGTGTTTATTTGCTTTATTATGCTTTATCTGATTTCTTAGACTGTAATAAATGCATGTTATCACACTAGTCCAATGCTAGTTGTGATTCCTTTCCCGTCACCACACTAGTCCAACGTTAGTTGTGGTTTTTTGTTCCGATTTTCCACTAGTCCAATGCTAGTGAGGATCCATAGACATGGGCTAGTCCAATGCTAGACCCTTAGGGACCTCCCTCGCTAGATCATGTTTGTATGATTACATTACACTTCATGCATATTTTTCCACTTTTTAGGATCTTTACCATTTTCACATAATATTTCTCCATAATAAAATATCCCTTACCCCTATGTATATATAAATTTTAGATTTGCATCTCATTTAGGAAATTAGGGGGTAGATTAGTGCATTTTTGCCTGATTAGACTAGAGATAACCCCTTGCGTATGGGGATATGGACGAGTTTGACATTCTAGTTTTAGCACGCTTGTATTCCCTCTATTAAAGGGAACATTGAAAGTCACGAGTATAAGTCCCCTGCACCCATTATGATGCATTCCTTTAGGTCATACACATTGGTATATTATTATTTTCTTTACTTTTTCTTTCTTTCGAGGCTCATGACTTGCAATATTCGTGACTTTTTCGAAGAGTCTTTATTGGGCGTCACAATTAATATGATTGATACCAAATAAGTTTTGAAGATACATTTCGACCCCCCGACACCCTCCTAGGTCTAGCGTATGCATTCATATAGTACATCCAAATGTGATAAATCTTTAGGTTAAAATAAGAAAATTTTTGACTAAATCGCGCAACTAGCCTTGGCTAGGTTGAAAGGGTGCCTTAGATTCTTATCTTTGCCTTCCCTTTCTTCAAATGTGACTCTCGAATCTTTTTCTCTGATTTTCGTAGACTTGGAGTCGTTTAAAAAGAGTTTTCTACTTTTTCCTTTAAAAATTCATTTTAGATGACTTGGTACACCTCAACTCAATACCAAGTGGCGACTCCATTTTCTATTCAAAAAACCCTTTTTAAACTATATTTTGGGTCAAATCGTCGCATTTTCAAGTCCCATTTAAACCCATGTTTTTCATTTTCTTTTTAAATCAAAAATTCTTTTTCCAATAAAAAATAATCAAAAGACTCATTTTCCTCAAAACTAATTTATTTTTCTTTATTTAAAAAAATGGGGCGCGACAGGAAAGAATGTCAATTATTGAGGATTTTCAAATTCCTTTATTATTTAGACTATCACAAGTGTAAGAAATTAAATCCACACAAAAAACATGAGATATAAGTAATACAAATAATAATAGAAAGCTTATATAGGTATAAAATTCCTAACTACTCTTGCAAATGAATGTGATTAATTGAATGTGATTATCTTGGTTAGTTATAGCTTAATTTCCTAATACATGTGAAACCTACTCTCGTAGTGAATCAACTATACTTGTAACTAAGTCATACCTACTCTTGTGGTTATGAAATTAACTACAAGGTTATTTTTTCTATGAAATTACATAAAATAAGTCACTAAAACCATAAAGGTGCACCGTTATACTCGTCAGTATACTCCCTAGGTTTAACACTTCTTTGAATTAGTTTTAAATTCCAATTCTCATTGTAAATTTAACACCTTAAGATGATCACAATTAATGACCGGTTAATCATGATTAGAAAAGCAAAAGTGCTAAATAATTTGTTCAAAATAATATCATCAAGTAACCAAATAAACATCACAAATAAGATATAGAAAGTTTGTGAGGACCCGTAAAGTTCCTTTATTTTATATTAGTTTATTTTTTTTTCTCTCATGAATTTTCTTCACTAGACCCTATGAGATTTATTTTCTAAGAGATTTTATAAGCGAACAGAGTTTTTAAATTATTTTCCTGATATAAGTTAGTTTGTGTTAAATTTGGAGTGCATTATGGACGTGGGACCCGCTAGTGCATTAAGTGAGAGAAATTCGGCCAATTAGGTTAAGTTTTACACAAAGGAATTAAATTACTAGGTGTTAGGAGATAATTAGAAGTTACCTAAATGGATTAACCATGGGGAGATAAGAAGATAACTTTAAGCATAAAAAGTGTCACGTGTCGCGTTCCTATTCGAAGTTGGACTTGCCTAATTTTCTTTACCTTTACTAAAATATCAATTTTGACCAAGCTTTCTTCATTTTATTTCCTCCCTTGGCCGAACCCTTTGAGAGAAGAAAGGAAAGAAGACTTCATCTTGTAACTTCAAATTCTTGTCCAAATCATGAGTTTCAACCGATTAATTTGCAAATTTCTCCATAAAAGTGACTTGCTAAGGAAACTTGAAAGTATTGGTGGAGTTGTTTTAGAGGAAGAAACCCTAAGCTACTACATTTCTTGAGGTGTCAAGGTATTTTGCTTGGAAACTCACTCTTTGTTTCTAATAATGGTAAATTAGTGACTTGTGGTGGCTAAATAGGTTGTTTTATGGAAGATTTCATGGATTAAAGTGGAGTTAGATAAATTTCTGATTTTATGGAGATTTTTCTGTTTTTATATGATGGTTATGGTTGGCCTTGGATTGATAGCTCTAAATTGTGCTAAATGGAGCCTTTGTGCGTTAATTGCGGTTGTTTGCGGAAAATTTCAGTTTTGTGCGGAAATGTCAGTTTTAGGGGTTCAATCTGCCCTGTTTTTACACTGCATGTTCGTCTAGGATAGAGACCGAATCAGCCCTTGTCCAAAACATAAAAGTTGTAGGTAATTGAGTTAGCTATCTGCCTGTAAAATTTCAGCTCAATCGGAGTACTTTAGCCATGAAATGACAGAAATACCCTTGACTACCCGCAAGCCTTGTTTTGCGGACAGTTTTGTATTCTTTCTGAGATTTAAATTTTTGACCATAAAAATGCATGATTTGGCTTTGGAGGTCTTCATAAGAAATGTAGGTATATGTCTTAGCTTCGAAACGCCACAAGATTTGTTTCAATCCGATAAGTATAGCTTCAGTTGTGGTTGTTATACCGAAAGGTATGTTTATGATTTGTATATCGAATTGTGGTTGATTTGAGATGAGTTGGTGTTGGTTGTAGGATCGAAAAGTAAGCAACTTTAGGGGAGATGTTGTCCAATTTTCTAGGCCATTTGGTTCCTTTAAGTTTGAGTTGCCTTTGTGGTAGAAATGAAGGGTTTTTGGGTCATTCAAGCCGTAGGGCCTCTCATTACCTTTTCGTTCCAAAATCACGCTTTTGCACCCTTGCATTCGTAGTTCGTTTGGTTAGGCATATGACTCATAGTTGAGTTTCATTTGTGAATGTCGTTCCCATAGGAACCATAATTGTTTTACTTTGATCATTTTAGGACGTGCTGGTGATCCAGGAAGTACTTTGGGGTGGGGAACGTTTGAATTTGTTTTACTTGAACTGGTGAGTGTACCACTTCCTTAATTTGTTGCTTATCTGGCTATCCGTGACTTTTGTATACTCTGTATGAAACGAGAGTGTACTTTATCACTCTCGTTTCTCTCGTCTGTTTACTTTATTTCCTACATACTGTATAAGTCTGTATTTGCTCTCTGTATCTGTTATCTGTATAAGGTTGTGACCTCTGAGCTCAAAACCTGTGGCTAGGAACCATAATTGTTTTACTTTGATCATTTTAGGACGTGCTGGTGATCCAGGAAGTACTTTGGGGTGGGGAGCGCTAGAATAAGGGTCTGTATCTTGATTGAACTTGGGGTGAGTCTTGATGGCCAAGGGCCAAGGCACGGAAGATTTTTACATTGGACCTAGTAATGAGACTGATCAAGGGGGTTGGATCTGGAAGTGTTATCATGGACTAATCTCATACTAGTCTAGCTAGGGTTTTCTAGAGGGTGACTAGATTGTAGGGTACATTGAGGAATGCACACCTAAGACCCGTTCTTTTGCTATGACTGTGAGGACTTGATAAGTATTTATTTGATTTGAGATGGCCTGACTGCAATGATCTAGGTCTCTACCTCACTTTGGATGTCTGATACCCGTAGCTTGGTCCACGACGAACTACCCTTGCCTATATTTCCTTGATATCTATCCACTAATGTTCCCGTATGAACTTGGCTTGATTATTAGTGTACCAAGATTGAGAGTTTTGGAAGTAGGTAGAGAGATTTTGAAAACAAAGATATGGCATAAGGTGTGAAACTCTTGATATACGAAGTCTGCTTTAAGGTTTCAATATGTATATACGTGATACGTGGTATAGTATTATAAGATATTGTCCTAACTATGTTCTACTTTCCCACCTATTTCATTTGAGCATATCTAAGTTTAATCTTCCGTGGTTGAATTGGGAGCAAAGAAACTTAACAGTTATATGGTTAGATTGCCACTTATACCTAGTTACTTATTATGATTCATTAACTTGCCTGGCAGGCTATCACTTGAGTTCCACCGAATCCACGAGATGGCACACTTGGTTGGTATGTATAAGAAAATCGAGATTCTTCGAAACGAAGTAGAGGTTCAAAAGAGATTAGCCGAGTACTGGGAAGAACGATGGAAACATGAATACTCGGAGAAAATTGAGCTATTGCACGAGAACATAGAACTGAAAAGGCAATGCAAAGGGATTTCAGCAGAGACTTTAGCAGGGGCACAAATTAATACTTTTACGGAAGTTTCAGAGAAAATCCAAAGGATAGAAATTTCAGGTGCACAGGTAAAGGCATTCCATGCAAAGAAAAGAGGTGCACTTAGTGAAATTCAAAGGCAAGAACAAGGTGATTTAGGTAGGCCACTCACTAAGGTAGGCAGAGGAACTAGTGGTGTGAGAATTTTGGGGTCACCTAAAGAAGATATTTCGAGAGGGGCCTCACCGGGAGATCAAATCTCAATTCCACACCTATGTTGTGGTTATTGTGGAAAAATCAATCATACTGAGGTGAATCGTTGGAAAAGAAGGGAAAAATGCCTGCGTTGTGGGGGCGCCAATCATCGGGTTGCTAACTGCCCAGTTGTACAACGCGAAGGGAAAAGAATCCAGCGACCAATCAAGACTAACCCTGGACATATGAAGGGGAAAGGGACTGGATCGAAAGTACCCACTCGGGTGAATTTCCTAGAGCAACTTCAGGTCTCTGACTCGTCTGAGGACATAGAAGGTATGATCCGCCGTCTAACGCAGATTTTGATAAATTCCGTTGAGAAGGAAATTTCGAAGACGAAATTTCTTTAAGGGGGAGAGAGTGTGAGGACCCGTAAAATTCCCTTATTTTATATTAGTTTATTTTATTTTCTCTCATGCATTTTCTTCACTAGACCCTATGAGATTTATTTTCTAAGAGATTTTATAAGCGAATAGAGTTTTTAAATCATTTTCCTGATATAAGTTAGTTTGTGTTAAGTTTTGGAGTGCATTATGGATGTGGGACCCGTTAGTGCGTTAAGTGAGAGAAATTTGACCAATTAGGTTAAGTTTTACACAAAGGGATTAAATTACTAGGTGTTAGGAGATAATTAGAGGTTACCTACATGGATTAACAATGGGGAGACAAGAAGATAATTTTAAGCATAAAAAGTGCCACGTGTCGCATTCCTGTTCGAAGTTGGACTTGCCTAACTTTCTTTACCTTTACTAAAATATCAATTTTGACCAAGCTTTCTTCATTTTATTTCCTCCCTTGGCCGAACCCTTTGAGAGAAGAAAGGAAAGAAGATTTCATCTTGTAACTTCAAATTCTTGTCCAAATCTTGAGTTTCAACCGATTAATTTGCAAATTTCTCCATAAAAGTGACTTGCTAAGGAAGTTTGAAGGTATGGGTGGAGTTGTTTTAGAGGAAGAAACCCTAAGCTACTACATTTCTTGAGGTGTCAAGGTATTTTGCTTGGAAACTCACTCTTTGTTTCTAATAATGGTAAATTAGTGACTTGTGGTGGCTAAATAGGTTGTTTTATGGAAGATTTCATGGATTAAAGTGGAGTTAGATAAATTTCTGATTTTTTGGAGAATTTTCTGTTTTTATATGATGGTTATGGTTGGCCTTGGATTGATAGCTCTAAATTGTGTTAAATGGAGCCTTTGTGCGTTAATTGCGGTTGTTTGCGGAAAATTTCAGTTTTGTGCGGAAATTTCAGTTTTAGGGGTTCAATCTACCCTGTTTTTGTACTGCATGTTCGTCTAGGATAGAGACCGAATCAGACCTTGTTCAAAACATGAAAGTTGTAGGTAATTGAGTTAGCTATCTTCCTGTAAAATTTCAGCTCAATCGGATCACTATAGCCATGAAATGACCGAAATACCCTTGACTGCCCGCAAGCCTTGTTTCGCGGACAGTTTTCTATTCTTTCTGAAATTTCGATTTTTGACCATAAAAATGAATGATTTGGCTTTGGAGGTCTTCATAAGAAATGTAGGTATATGTCTTAGCTTCGAAACGCCACAAGATTTGTTTCAATCCGATAAGTATAGCTTCAGTTGTGGTTGTTATACCGAAAGGTATGTTTATGATTTGTATATAGAATTGTGGTTGATTTGAGATGAGTTGGTGTTGGTTGTAGGATCGAAAAGTAAGCAACTTTAGGGGAGATGTTGTCCAATTTTCTAGGTCATTTGGTTCCTTTAAGTTTGAGTTGCCTTTGTGGTAGAAATGAAGGGTTTTTGGGTCATTCAAGCCGTAGGGCCTCTCATTACCTTTTCGTTCCAAAATCACGCTTTTGCACCCTTGCATTCGTAGTTCGTTTGGTTAGGCATATGACTCATAGTTGAGTTTCATTTGTGAATGTCGTTCCCATAGGAACCATAATTGTTTTACTTTGATCATTTTAGGACGTGCTGGTGATCCAGGAAGTACTTTGGGGTGGGGAACGTTTGAATTTGTTTTACTTGAACTGGTGAGTGTACCACTTCCTTAATTTGTTGCTTATCTGGCTATCCGTGACTTTTGTATACTCTGTATGAAACGAGAGTGTACTTTATCACTCTCGTTTCTCTCGTCTGTTTACTTTATTTCCTACATACTGTATAAGTCTGTATTTGCTCTCTGTATCTGTTATCTGTATAAGGTTGTGACCTCTGAGCTCAAAACCTGTGGCTAGTTACTTAAGTCGAGTCGGCAAGGGTCAGGTTGATTAGATAACGAACCACGGTAGTCTGTTTCTAGGAATCTTTGGGTATTGAGACTTTTGATTCCGGTATACTCGAGTATTACCACTTCTGTTTCTGTTGAGGTGTTCGAGCCCGGTAAGGGGTGTGTTTGGTGGATGGAATTTGGAGTAAAATTGGGTCTACGGACATGCTGGTTCTATATACGTTGACAGAGAGTCAATGGGTTTGGATCAAGTACTGCAATGAAAATCTGGCTCCTGAGAGCCACCTGTATCCTTCCTTCCTATTTGAATCACTGTGTCTAACTGCTTTACCTTATATCTAGCATGTGTATCTGATTGGTTAAACGTGAAATGTCATGATTTTATTGCTATATGTTTGGTACCTCATTGAGCGTAAGCTCACCCCTTCCTCGTTATCTTTGTTTTCCTTACAGGAACCACACTTTGAACCGTCATTTTGAGAAAAGGGTTGAGCTAGTGTAAACATTCTTCTGTTAGCTCTCGTGTAATCAAAATCCTAATTGCCTTTTAATTAAGTATCACACTTTTAATTGTAAAATTTTCAATGTATGTATATAAGTGTTTATCACGTACATTAAGTGTATTCATTTGAGATAGTACCTTTGCGTTTGTTGAGATGCTACTTGTAACCATTGGACAATCGGACGGGCATGGCATTTGAACATGGAAAGAAAGTTCTGGCGGGAACTGTTCACCAAATCCGGGCATGTATCCGGCTAGTTCTTGGCCGGATTAGCAGGGGTTGTGGAAAATTTTTTTGAGTTACTCACTGCCTCATATCCGGCCAGCGATCCAGCCGGAAATCCAGCCATATCTTGGTCGGATTATGATGTGTCCACTTTCCATTTGCATTTTCGTCTTCATTTTCGTTTCCGTTGAGGAGTTTAATCGAAGTACCATGGTACCTTACAGTGTAGAACTCATGTTTCTCAACTTAGTAGTCTTCAATTGATTGTTCTCTTGGGGATTTGTTTGTGCGCGTATATAGGGTTTGTATGACTCGACTCCGTAGCCCTGGCGAGAGTAGGGCAAGCGGTCCGCCGAGCCCTTTGGTTCGCCTTAGGGTGAGGTGGGGCTGTCACAAAGTTCATCTATAACTCTAGACATAAACTTTGGCAAAACATGAAAAGATTGAAAACAAGATCCAAACTTGTATTATAACTAAACTTGAACTCAAATACAAAAGAGAAAGTGATAAGAGAGAAGTCACCTTTATCACATGAACTCCAACTCTCCATCTTTGCTCCTCAAATCTTCATCCAAATCTAACTACAAGTACAAGATAAAAAAAACTATACTAACTTTACTATACTAATGAACTAATAAAAATTAGTGAAGACTATATTTTAGTAGTGTTTCCAGCCTTCCAAGGTTATCAAAAATGCTCTCCAAGGGCCTTTATTTATAGAGAATTCAAGGTCCAAGTGAGTTATTTTTAGTTGGCAAAATTGGCTCTTGAAACTCCCAAAAGTTGTTTCTACAAGATTTTATACTTGCTTGCTCATATCCAGCCAAAATTCTTGCAGAAAAATTGGTAAAAAAAACTTGTATGAATAGAGAAATAGCTGCAAAACAAATTGCAACCACAATTGAAGAATACACATGCTTGAAAACGTACTCTTGGTCGCATATGGACCCCTCTTGCGGTTTTGCGATTTTTGGTCAGTTTTCAACTTAGTTTCATTTTTGTACCACATTCAACTGATATTTTCTCAATGATAAAAGCTGAACTAACTCCTATACAAAACATAAAAGTTGTAACCTTTTGAGTTAGCTTTCCATTGCATCAAGAATCATCCAATTTGGAGCTCTGTAGATTGATGAATATCCAAAATACCCTCAACTAGTCAATCCCCTATTTAAACTTTCAACAACAGAAATGGCTGACTATATTTCGACATTTTGACAAAGAAAACTCATGAACTGAATTTCAATTTTGCATAAAAAAAATGAATAGCTATGTAGTAGTTTCAAAATGGCACAAGAATCATCTCAATTTGATACTTGTAACTCAGGATATAACTGAAATACCAAAAGATGTCAATGCTGTCTTAATTTGCATTTTATCCTTTGAACATTTTGCACTTCATCTCTTCTTTAAATCACTTCAAATCATCAACAATCATCCAAATATCTTCTCAATTCACTCCATTTGATGATTGAATCATTAAACCTACAAAAACATGAAATTTTTACGATTAAAATCCATAGAAATGCAATTTTTAACACTTAGACCATAAAATGCATAACTTCACTAGAAACTTAGTTAATTAGTTATAAAAGTAAATAAAACACACCAAAACTAAATAATAAAACACATTTAAAATATGTAAAATATATACTTATCAATATTTAGCACCTACTCCCTAATTTGTCCATTTTCTAAATTTTTTTAATTGGCTAATTAACACATGCACGAACCCAAACCATTGTTTATTGATCTTGGTTCTAGTTTGAAAGTGAAAACTTAGATTGATTAATTCTTAGTTTTGATGATAACGAAATGAAATATTTATTTGGACTATTATTTTTACATAAGAAAAAATTTAGTACAGGTTTTTAGTTCAATGGAAGAAGAAGAAGGAAAACAAATCAAGAAAGATTGAAAAGTAACGTTGTCTATTGGAAGCTAAGATTAGATGCAAGCACAGTATCGGACATCTAATATATCAGCAAGTACATATCAGATGCACGATCGGACACTCATCTCCCCTATTAGAAAAGATATTTCTATTTAATATAGAAATTTAAAGATATTTCTATTCAATATAGAAAAGATAAAATTTAAAATTTCTATTTCTATTGCACATTCATGTTAAACGTTCAACAAACTATTGGTTGCATGACAGGGAACTATCTATCTCTATCGGACACTCATACTGGATGCTCAACAAACCATCAGATGTCTGACAACTCCAACAACTTGTTTTTTTATCGTTAGAAAGACTTTTGGGACAAAATTTCACCACTTATAAATTCCTCCAAGTATGAGAAGAAGAGAGATTTTTGTCTACACAAAATACAAGCTTTTAAGAGTGATATTTGGGTAGAAATATACTTTGATTATTGTATAGGTGTAGGATAGTTGGGTTTGTGAGGTTTCTCAAAAGAGAAGAAGCAAAACCTTTGTGAAGGTGAGCATCACTTGTAAAGTTGTTCTAAATTGATTGAGTGAACTTTCCATTGTAACTAGTTTAGGATTAACTAGGAGAGTTGTAAAACTCCTTGACTCAACTAAAAGGCTTTTAGTGTGAGGAATGAGTAAGCCTTCACTTCTATAATTTGGTTAGTATCACCGTCAATAGATGAACCTCTGTCAAGCATTGTTACAGAGAGGCAACTGTTTGGCTTGTTTGCCTCTCTGTAACAATGCTTGACAGAGCCAAACAGTTGCTGATGTTGCATAAGCTCGTCCAACTCCACCTGCAACCTCCAGGGACAAGCATGCTCCTCCGATATGATTCGAACCAGGGATAACGAGTCCACCTCTAGATGCAGAGCCAAGTACCCCCTTGCGACACATTGATTAACCCCGTATCCTAAAGCCTGTAATTCAGCATAGAAGCTCGTGGTGACGCCCAGAAAGCAAGCAAACCCAAGAAGGAAACCCCCCCGAGAATCCCACACCACTCCTCCTCCTCCACTCCGCCCTGGATTCCCAAGCGAACACCCATCCGTATTCACCTTATAACCCGCTGCTGGGGACATCCATTTGATAGGTAGGACAGTTAGCGTCCGCAGCAAAGCCTGCAAGGCTAAGTGGAAGCTCTCCCAAGACTCATGGGGCCAAGTTAGCGATGGGAATCACACCTGTAATAAATCTCTTAGTCGAGTCAAGATGTGAGCGACCACCGCTCTCCCATCTGTCCTGCCCCCGTGGACCACCGCCTTAGTTCGAGCCCGCCATAATTCCCAACAGATGATAGATGGAAGGATCTGGTAAACAAAAGCTAAGGACTGCTGTGGCACAGGCCATAGCCACCATGCCATTGCCATGTGCCGGGCCGTGAAGATTTGCGATGACATCCCCTCTTGAAACTCAAACGTCCTCCACACCTGTCGGGCAGTTTCCCCCGTGCAGAAGAGATGATTCAAGCGTTCCTCCTCCGGATAGGAGCAACACCAACACCGAGACGGACCTTGGACCCCAAACCAGCGCAGTTGCTCCAGCAGAGGTAGCCTACCCGATAGCAAGCGAAGCATGAAAAATGATATTGTGATGGGCAAGGCCCTGTGCCAAATACAAGCAGCGCCCAGTGATCCATGAGAGCAGGGCCAGACAAGCTCCAAGGTCGAGGCCAGCGAGAAGTTCCATCAAGGATCGACATCCATACCATCCTGTCCTTCCCCTGGCCAACAGAAGGCCTGCTAGACAGCACGAGTCGTACCAACTTCGGCGGCAGCGCCTGCGAGAGCGCGCGTCTATCCCAGTCCCCTCCAGCGACAAAATCCACCACTTGCTGATCCTGAAAAATCTCCACTTGGTGGCATAACGGACCAGACCCTATCCAGTTGTCATGCCAAAAGTCCATCAGCCCCGTCCGTACCATCTAGCCTATGTTCTCCTCCATGACCCCTTGGACCTCACACATTCATCTCCAAGTATAAGATGTGAGGACCCGAAAATTTTCTTATTTATGAAATATTACTAGTTCACTCAAATATTTAATTACTTATTTTCTCCAAATTATTTGTTTCGACCATTTAAAATTCATTTATATGAAACGACGCCTCTTTCATATTTTTAAAACGTTTTGTGAAAAAAATTCACTTTTCGAAAATCCGTTTAGTTCGGAACAACGAGTGCATGTTTTTCGAGGCTATACTTGAGTCGGGAGTGTATTAATATTGAAGAGTTAAAAATGATCAATGGTAGATTAAGAAAGGTTAATTGAGGAATTAATACTCAACTCATTTGAGAACTCGCAAAAGTTTACCTATTTTAAACTCTTATTACTAGCTCATATAATTATTTACTTGGCCATTTACTCTGAATATTATTTTCTAATCTCTTTGGACTTAATTACATGGGTCTATAACTTAATTATATTTTTAAAATGACTTGTTTCAAAATTTAATTTTTGGAAGTTCATTAAGTGAGAATAGCGATTGCGCGTTTGGAAATAATAACCGATTTGGGCGTACAGTGAGTTTGGAAAATTGGAGACTTGTACATTAGTCTTAAAATAGGTATTTTATTTTATGTTTAAATATTCAAGTTATAGTTAGTTATACCATCGTTATAAGAAATCTTTGGAGATTTCACTTTATCGCACTTAAATCGGAAGTACGCGTTTTACGCGCGCGATTAATTGAGTGACTATAGACTATTATTTTAGATAGTTAAGAGTGAATAATAATAGTATAAATGGAAGTGCATTAGAAGGTTAGTGCACTAATGAAACAAACTCGAGAGGAATCGAGCATGAAACGAGTGCGTACACGCGCGATGGAGAGTTGACTTTTGAAGCAATTCTTGTCCACAAACTTATAAGCTTCACAAGGAAGCTTCCTCATCAGCAACATCACTTTCTTCTTCCTCATTCCAGCAGTGCAACTCCAAGGAAGAACAAGACCAAGTTCTCTATTTTCCTTCATCAATTCTTGCTTCAAATCTCGACCAAATCACACCAAAATTTAACCACACTTAGCGAATCACTTGGTGAACTACTCAAGCTACAAAAAGGGGCTGCTTTCCACGGTTTTCTTGAGTATCTTAGGACCAAAAAATTCTGCTTGGTTCATCAAAGGAAGTAAGTGATGATCCACTACTCAAACCTTGTCTTATGGAAGTAATATAGCATTTATAAGCTCATGCATGCATGTGGGTAGCCTTATTTATGTTGAAAAATGTTGTGTGGGCTCTATGAACTCCCACTATGGTTGGATGGACTGATTTGTTATGTTTTGATGAAATTAATGTTGGTTTAGTGCTTAAATTAGTGGAAATGAGTGATATTAAGGATGAAAGTTCAAAGGGGAGTGAAGGTGAAAATTTTCCATTTCTGCCCCTGTGTTGTCCGTGACCTTTAGAGTGATTTTTTGTGGTTTTAATGACTTTTTTATGATGTATATATGTTTTGTGGGTTGTATAGAAAGTTTCGTAAAAAAATAACGTGATTTGGTTGGCCAAATGATGTATTTTCGGAAACCAGCAAAACTGAAAATTTTTTCCTTCAACTGCTCTGGCAGTGTTATTGTTTTGGCCATAACTTTTTGCTTCAATGTCAAAATTGATTTCTGTTTGTGGGAATGGAAACTAGACATTCCCAACTTTCCAACGGTATAAAATGCACGTTCTGATTCTACCTGAGCAGTCCGTACCAATCGCTTAAACATGACTGTCTTGTTTCTCGTTTACACTGGGAACCCTGTTTTGAACAGCGAGTTGATGCTCAAACATGAGCTAGCTGTGGACAGATTTTGGAAATCATTTCTTCTATGAAATTGTAGATTTAGGAATCTAGTTTTCAACACCACCAACCATACTCAATTCCGAGTTAAATTGAGTAATTGATGACCAGATTTCGAAACCGACTCTATAGGCCAAAACCCTTATTTTGGACAGATTGTAACCAATCTTGATTTGGGACTTGCTATTTGAAAGTTTTGGTGTAAATCACCTACCAAACACATCTTGGATGTTTATTAGACCTCTTCTACACCAATGAACCATGTTTGAGGAAATTTCCTTGGTCAAATGCTTGAAAACGGAAAAACGGAAGTCCGAAGCAGATTTGCCTTGGAACTTCTTAGAACTTTAGTGGTTTTGTTAACCGACTTGTTTTTCTATGAAATTTTACAGAGAAATAGCACTTATATGGTAGTGTGATACTGCTAATTTTGGTACTATTCTGAGTCCATTTCAATATTCGAACAATTCCAAAGTTGGTACTTTAAACATGGAAATTACCTAATTGTCTCAAATTTTCAGCAACTTTGAGCTACTATATCTTGGTGCTCAAAACTTCGATTCTTGTTCTACTTATTTTGTTTTAAACTTTTATTATAACTCTAATTGAGTTTCAAATTTTAGAGGCTAATTTGTGTTGTGTGAATTTTACCGAATTTCCAAACTTTGCCGAAAATCAACCCAAATCTGCCTTGACTTTCAAGACAACAAGTTTAGGCCAATTTTTGAATATCTACCAATTGGAATCATGAAAAGGTGTCTTCTAGGAACTTTTAGTACTTTGAAATTAGTTTCCGACGGTACCAAATTTTCCAATTTTGGACTTTCAAAAAATGAGTTATGATTTTTCCAAAAATGGCCCTAAATCCGATAATTCTTTGCTTTTTGAAAATATTTGTGCGGGAAACATTTTCACAGAATCCGGCCGTATGTCCGACCAGTTCTTGGCCGGATAGTTGGTGGGATTGATGGTGAAAATTTTTTAAAAAAATTTGGTTGCTCTCTACCTTGAATCCGGCCAGAAATCCTGCCAGATATTCGGCTAGATCTTGGCCGGATTGTGATGTGGCACTGTTCATTTCAACTTCGGTCGTTCGTTTGGAAAATGATTTACTTGATTTCATACCTACTCACTTCCCTCCAATGATTTTAAGAATGAA
Organism: Coffea arabica; assembly: GCF_036785885.1. NCBI lineage: Eukaryota > Viridiplantae > Streptophyta > Magnoliopsida > Gentianales > Rubiaceae > Coffea > Coffea arabica. Next base: position 15,726,007 of record NC_092319.1, on the reverse strand, counting down.
CATTAGATTTTCTTATGTTCTTGACCTCATTTATAAAGCCTTGATTTACAAGGAATTTTAGCCCGTTTTCACGATATTTTCTAGATTGTACAAGTGTGCCATCTTCCGTGATAATTGGGATTTATAAGTGATAGTTCATTATCAATTACTCAGGCACCCATGAGGACCTTTGAGAGGATCCCACGGTGAACGCTTGAATCTCGAGTGACATTCCTTCTTGTTTACTTGGTGAGTGTCAAGTGCATGATTACTTGAACTCTTATGAACTTGATACATGCTTACTTGTTATCCATGACTTGAGATTTTGAAAATGGAGTCGAGTGTGTACTTTATCACACTCGTTCTCATTTGAAATGTATAACTCATGCTTGAAATGCTGGAATATATCAAATGCTTGAAATTATCAAATGCTTGGATATATCAAATGCTTGAATAACATAAAATAGTATGCTATGGCTGCATACGTCGCTGGAGTGAATCTCCTCGACGCTCACATGTTACATGAGGGACACCCAAACTCATAGGCCGACCATGGGATTCGAACCGGCATGGGCTTGGTCGAGAATCTCGGTAAACCATGAGATTACATGATAAGTTTGATCTATTTGAGAGATCTCGCTTGGCATACTCGTGGAGTATCACCCTATAAATGTTATGCGGGTCCCGTGTGGTATGTACGGTGGACGGATATGAGAAGTAAGTGGAGATCTAAGGATTGGAAATACCGACCCGGTTGACGGAAAGTCATCGCGGGAAGGTATACGAATGACCCTGGTAAAGCATGTGGAACTTAGCTCCTGAGAGCTACTATATCCTTGAATTGTTTCTGTTTACATTTCATTGCAATGGTCAATTAGTTGTACTTTATCGTTTGACCTATTATTTGGGCTTGTTACTTGGACTATGTGCTTGCATGTGTGTTCTTGGTCTCACGAGCGTTTTGTTCACCCTGTAGATTTGTTTCCTTAACAGGATTGGGCATGGAATGAGACTTGGAGGAACCCTTTTGATGCACTTTTGGCTTAGGGTTTCTAATGTATTTTGAGCTAGACCTCTTATTACTTGTACTTTTGGGAATCTAATGTATGATTTGGATATTTGATGTACCTGGATGTTGTATATTTTAGGTATTGATGTAACTTTTGGGAATTTGATGTAAGGATTGGATAATCGTTATATACATTGTTCAGTTTGGAAGTTTTCCGCACTTTCTTACTTATCTAGTGTTGTTGAATAGTATTGTGCTAAACTTGAACGGATATTGCTATGAGTCCTGGTGAGAGTTGGGCAGGCGTCCCGCGGATACTCTCTGGTTCGCCTTAGGGAGAAGTGGAGGCGTCACAGTTGGTATCAGAACTTAGGCTTTAGATCTTTGTAGGGTATCCTAGGCTTGAAGTTTAGGATGCCGGACTGTAGAACTGGTTGGAGAGTTAAGTGACCGCTTGTGGGAATGAAAATTAGAACTTAGATTTGAATTAATGGACAACTGGGAGTCTCGATCTTGTAAGGGACATGTCGAATAGTATGAGATGATCAAATCCAATTTATTTAGTATATTTGGTCCCATTTAAGCTTTCAATTTTAATTGTAAATTACGGAAGGTAACGGTGGCATTGAACCGTCTCGGGGACGCATTACGGTGACCATGGCCATGAAGGGCCTAGGGGAGCTCGTTGGAGGTATAATCCAACTCGCCGAACTAGGACCTTATGTGATTTCCAAAGGACTTACTCGTGCCCAAATAATAGGGTGTTAATAGTGGTCGATTATCGGAAGTGGCTATCCGAGGAAATTAGGGTAGTTCAAGAGGATAATCGAGAATCGAGGATAATTGTCGATGCCCAGACTATTAGAATTTCTGAAGTGGAGACCGAGATACTTAAGGAGCGAGGAAGAGACAAAGGCTCCTAGTGAGCAGCTTCAAAAAGTTGAGAACCGACTTGCAAGGGTAGTACATTAAATTAGAGACCGGACAGATAAGTCGATGGCTGGGTGTGTTACCTTGGTTGAACAAGTAGAGAATGACAAGATACTCGATATGGGACATGGGATTAAAACTCCTAGTACTGGAAATGAAAATGATCATACGGAGGTAGTAGAGATTTTTGACTCCGCCAATCACTAAACTAGTGATTTAGACTACTTTAATAGTTTTGTCAAAGATAGACGGGGTGGTGCTCGCTTAAAGGCCATTGCATTTTGTATTTCGTTTCACTCTATTTCGTACCTTTTGAAGCAATAAAACGTTACTCATGAGATACTTGACTTTATTGCTTTGTGACTGTAAATCTATGATTAGGTTGTACACATCTGCAACTATTCCGGTATCTTCCCTTTTATTTTCATTTTTGCATGATCAAAGTGTCGCTTTTCAAGTTTCGTTTATGCATACTCATTTTATGTCATGCCTTTTTGAATATTAAATTTGTGAGAGGCCAAAAAAGTGAAAAGGGTCTGGGGGCGAGGGGTTAAGCAGCCCAAACTCAAGGGGACAATTAGGGAACGACTGCTGGGCCAAACCAAAACTCTAGAAATGAAAGAAAACAATCACATAGCTACTGCTATTGACCATATAATTGCTGTCCTAACACGATTAGCTAAGCACTAAATCTCCAGACCAATAAGCCAACCTAAGAATCAAGAGAAGTGTGAAAATGGAATGATTCTTGAAGTTCGCCTATCTAGACTTCACGGAAAATCTAATCTCGAAATAGTAAGATTGCTTTGAAAGGATACAATAAGGCACTAGTGAGAGCAAGAGGTTATGATTTCATCTCGAACAACTTTGTAGATAAGTATTGGAGAGTGAACTAAGACGTGAAATTTTTATATTAAGGAATAGGGTCCCCATATCTTATTGTGTTTGTAATTAATAATCGCAATCTCATGGAGACTTAAGAGCTCGGCCGTATTAAGCAGAGAATAGTTAAGATGTGTATTTCGGGGTAACCTATGAGCAAAAGAACGAAAGAGTATTATGACTTAAGCTTTCATTATGAATAGCTATTCATTTTGATCCTTTGATTTGTCTGACAGGTTAGTATTTGACTTAAGTCAATTGGTAAGATGACAACTTTGGAAGAAATACGTAAAGAGATGAACATTCTTCGAAATGAGGTAGAATTTCAAAAGAAATTGACTGACTACTGGGAAGGACGGTGGAAACAGGAATATGCAGAGAAAACTGAGTTGCTACGTAAGAATGTAGAACTGGAGAAGGAACACAAAGGAAATTCTCAAACTAGTCAAGCCGTCACTTCTCACATAACTTGTAGATATTGTGGCAATACTAACCTTTAAGTGCAGTAGTGCCGAGCATAAGTTTTCGAATTGCCCTGGTACCCCTAAAAAAAAAAGGAAATACTCAGCAGCTAGTTAGGTTCGCTACAAAGCAATCAAGTGCCAGATGGGAGTAATTAGTACTAATGGTTATGAAGGGGGTTCTAGTAGTGGAAGTTTTACCAGTGAGGATGTTTTTTATTACACTCGAGGGATAGGGGCTGTAGTTTTACCCTAAATTAGACTAGCACTTTTGGAAATTTAATCTTTCAAAAAGGGGAAAGTCTTCTGTTGTTTTGTATCTTGGCAATTTGGCACGCTTTACTATAATCTTGTTGTTTTCCTTTCCCTTTTGAAATGATTTGATAAATGTATTCCAACTTGATGTACCCATTATGATCTTTTATGAAATATGAAATTTACCTTACTTTTAAATGATTTCATGGCTTATATGTATGGTTGCATTTTGCCCTACACCTCTAGATTGATAATAGACATGAACGATAATAGATGTGATCGAGATTGTACTTGAGAGCGTAGACAAACTTGAGGTCTTGGAGATAACCAGGGATCGGGACCGAATTGAGAACTTAATTTAAAAGGGCATCCAATGTTTGAGCACCAATTTGAGATATTAAAATCGGAAGATTTGAGTTGGTAAAGGGAAATATTTGATAGGTTCAATGAGCCTAACGAATAAGGACCGGATGTCATATTTGGAATGGAAGCTGGAGGCTATATATATAGATTATTGAGACTTGAACGATGTGACTACTAAGCACAAATACTCCGTAGCCTCACATAAACGGGAATTTTGATCAGTGGCCAAGAGCTGTGAATAAGGAATTTAAAATAGAGCTATTACCAGTTGAGAATTCTAGAAACTGATGTGGTTAACACCGCTTTCAATTTAAGACATGGGGTCTTTGAATTTTCGGTACACCCTTCGAGTTGACTGATGCACTAGTAGCATTTATGGGCCTAATGCATCGGAGTTATACTGTATTTGGATGAATCGGTGGTGGCATTTATTGATGATATATCGGTAAACTTTAAGATTTGAGAACATTACAAAAGACACCTGATAATAGTTTTACAAACCTCTAGAGAGTATCAATTTTCGTTAAGTTCAATAGATGTGAGTACGATTGGAAGAAGTAACTTTTCTAGGTATACAGTATCTAAGGAAGGAATTGTTATTGACTCAGCTAAAGTGGAAACTGTTTAAGAGGAAACGACCAAAGAAACCTACCGAAATTTGGAGTTCTTAGAGTTAGTCGAATACTACCTTTGGTTTATCAAGGATTTTTATAAAAGTGCAAGACTTGACAAGTTATTTGGAATTCTAGATATGGGGAAGATTTTTTAAAGTGAAAAATGTTTAATCGATGCACTTGTATTAGCCCTACCAAGCTAAGGAGGCAGTTTTGTGATTTATATAGATGTTTCAAATGATGGTTTAGAATGTATACTACTGATACATGATGAGGTGATTGTGCATGCCTCTGGAAAGTTAATGTATCACGAGAGAAAGTAGCCAACTCATGATTTGGAATTACTGGCGGTAATAGTAACATTAAGAGTGAAGACGTTACCTATGTGAGGTAGACATAAAACCGATTATGTTGCCTTATAACCTGGAAATTAAAATATCTAATGAGGAAAATCAAAGTTTGATTGCCAGTTGAATGAATAGAAATTGTGAAACATGGGTTGAAAAAAAAATGTAAGTTAATGATTGATCCGGCAGACTTAACCATTAAGAGAATGATATTGTCCTAGATGTGAATTTCGAAAACGAAATTCCTTTTAAGGAGGGGAGGATGTGAACACCCGAAAATTTTCTTATTTATCGAATATTGCTAGTTCATTTAAATATTTATTTACTTGTTTTCTTCGAATTATTTATTTCGACCATTTAAAATCCATTTATACATAACGACGCCTCTTTCATATTTTTAAAATGTTTTGTGAAAAAAATTCACTTTTCAAAAACCCCTTTAGTTCGGAACAACGAGTGCACGTTTTTCGAGGTTATACTTGGATCGGGAGTGTATTAATATTAGAGAGTTAAGAATGATCAATGGTAGATTAAAAAAGGTTAATTGAGGAATTAATACTCGACTCATGTGAGAACTCGCAAAAATTTACCTATTTTAAACTTCTATTACTAGCTCATATAATTATTTACTTGCCATTTATTTCGAATATTATTTTCTAATCTCTTTGGACCTAATTACATGGGTCTATAACTTAATTATATTTTTTAAGTGACTTGTTTCAAAATTTAATTTTTGAAAGTTCATTAAGTGAGAATAGCGATTGCGCGTTTGGAAACAATAACCAATTTGGGCGTGCAGTGAGCTTGGAAAATTGGAGACTTGTACATTAGTCTTAAAATAGGTATTTTTTTTATATTTAAGTACTCAAATGATAGTTAGTTATACCATCGTTACAAGAAATCCTTGAAAATTTCACTTTATTGCGCTAAACTCGAAAGTACGGGTTTTACGCGCGCGATTAATTGAGGGACTATAGACCATTATTTTAGATTGTTAAGAGTGAATAATAATAGTATAAATGGAAGTGCATTAGGAGGTTTGTGCACTAGTGAAACAAATTCGAGAGGAATCGAGTATGAAACATGCGCGTACGCGCGCGATGGAGAGTTGACTTTTGAAGCAATTCTTGTCCACAAACTTATAAGCTTCACATGGAAGCTTCCTCATCAGCAACGTCACTTTCTTCTTCCTCATTCCAGCCATGCAACTCCAAGGAAGAACAAGACCAAGTTCTCCATTTTCCTTCATCAATTCTTGCTTCAAATCTCCACCAAATCACATCAAAATTTAATCACACTTAGCTAATCACTTGGTGAACCACTCAAGCTACAAAAAGGGGCTGCTTTCCATGGTTTTATTGAGCATCATAGGACTGAAAATTTCTGCTTGGTTCATCAAAGGAAATAAGTGATGATCCACTAATCAAACCTTGTCTTATGAAAGTAATATAGCATTTATAAGCTTATGCATGCATGTGGGTAGCCTTATTTATGTTGGAAAATGTTGTGTGGGCTCTATGAACTCCCACTATGGTTGGATGGATTGAATTTTTATGTTTTGATGAAATTAACGTTGGTTTAGTGCTTAAATTAGTGGAAATGAGTGATATTATGGATGAAAGTTCAAAGGGGAGTGAAAGTGAAAATTTTCCATTTCTGCCCCTGTGTTGTCCGTGACCTTTAGAGTGATTTTTCATAGTTCTAATGACTTATTTATGATGTATATATGTTTTGTGGGTTGTGTAGAAAGTTTCATAAAAAAATAACGTGATTTGGTTGGCCAAATGATGTATTTTCGGAAACCAGCAAAACTGAAAATTTTTTTCCTGCAACTGCTCTGGCAGTGTTATTGTTTTGGCTATAACATTTTGCTCCAATGTCGAAATTGAGTCCCATTTGTGGAAATGGAAACTAGACATTCCCAGATTTCCAACGGTATAAAATGCACATTCTGATTCCACATGAGTAGTCCGTACCAATCGTTTAAACATGATTGTCCTGTTTCTCATTTACACTGGAATCCCTGTTTTAAACAGCGAGTTGATGCTCAAAAATGAGCTAGCTGTGGAAAGATTTTGGAAACCATTTCTTCTATGAAATTGTATCTTTATGAATCTAGTTTTCAACGCCGCCAACCATGCTCAATTCCGAGTTGAATTGAGTAATTGATGACCAGATTTCGAAACTGACTCTGTAGGCGAAAACCCTCATTTTGGACAGATTGTAACCAATCTTGATTTGGGACTTGCTATTTGAAAGTTTTGGTGTAAATCACCTACCAAATACATCTTGGATGTTTATTAGACCTTGTCTACACCAATGAACGATGTTTGATGAAATTTCCTTGTCCAAAATGCTTAAAAACAAAAAAATAGAAGTCCAAGGCAGATTTGCCTTAGAACTTTAGTGATTTTGTTAACTGACTTTCCATGTGTATTTTTCTATGAAATTTTACAGAGAAATAGCCCTTATATGGTAGTATAATAGTGATAATTTTGTACCATTTTGAGTCCATTTCAATGTTCGAACAAAATTCCAAAGTTGGTACTTTAAACCTGGAAATTGCCTAATTGTCTCAAATTTTCAACAAATTTGAGTTACTATATCTTGGTGCTCAAAACTCCTATTCTTGTTCCACTTGTTTTTTTTCAAACTTTGATTGTAACTCTAATTGAGTTTCAAATTTTAGAGGCTAATTCGCGTTATGTGAATTTTGCCGAATTTCCAAATTTTGCCGAAAATCAACCCAAATCTGCCTTAACTTTCAAGACAGCAACTTTAGGCCAATTTTCGAATATCTTCCAATTGGAATCATGGAAAGGTGTCTTCTAGGAATTTTTAGTACTTTGGAAGTAGTTTCCGACAATACCAAAATTTGCAATTTTGGACTTTCAGAGAATGAGTTATGCTTTTTCTAAAAATGCCCCTAAATCTGATAATTCTTAGCTTTTTGAAAATATTTGCGAGGGAAACATTTTCACAGAATCCGGCCGTATATCCGGCTAGTTCTTGGCCGGATAGTTGGCCGGATTGATGGTGAAATTTTTTTAAAAAAAAATTCGGTTGCTCTCTGCCTTGAATCCAGCCAGAAATCCAGTCGGATATCCGGCCAGATCTTGGCCGGATTGTGACGTGGCACTGTTCATTTCGACTTCAGTCGTTCGTTTGGAAAATGATTTACTTGATTTCATACCTACTCACTTTCCTCCAATGATTTTAAGAATGAACATTAGATTTTCTTATGTTCTTGACCCCATTTCTAAAGCCTTGATTTACAAGAAATTTTAGGCCGTTTTCACGATATTTTCTAGATTGTAATGTATACAATCTTCCGTGATAATTGGGATTTATAAGTGATAGTTCATTATCAATTACTCAAGCACCCATGAGGACCTTTAAGAGGATCCCACGGTGAACGCTTGAATCTCGAGTGACATTCCTTCTTGTTTACTTGGTGAGTGTCAAGTGGATGATTACTTAAACTCCTGTGAACTTGATATATGCTTACTTGTTATCCATGACTTGAGATTTTGAAAATGGAGTTGAGTGTGTACTTTATCGCACTTGTTCTCATTTGAAATGAATAACTCATGCTTGAAATGCTGGAATATATGAAATGCTTGAAATTATCAAATGCTTGGATATATCAAATGCTTGAATAACATGAAATAGTATGTTATGGCTGCATATGTTGCTGGAGTGAATCTCTTCGACGCTCACATGTTACATGGGGGACGGCCAAACTCATAGGCCGACCTTGGGACTCGAGCCGGCATGGGATTGGTCGAGATTACATGATAAGCTTGATCTATTTGAGAGATCTCGCTTGGTATACTCGTGGAGTATCGCCCCATAAATGTCGTGCGGGCCCGGTGTGGTATGTACGGTGGACGAACATGAGAAGTAAGTGGAGATCTACGGATTGGAAATACCGACTTGGTTGATGGAGAGTCATCACGAGAAGGTATACGAGTGACCCTGGCAAAGCATGTGGAACTTAGCTCCTGAGAGTTACCATATCCTTGAATTGTTTCTGTTTACATTTCATTGGAATTGTCAATTACTTGTACTTTATCCTTTGACCTGTTATTTGGGCTTGTTACTTGGACTATGTGCTTGCATGTGTGTTCTTAACCTCACGAGCGTTTTGCTCATCCTGTAGATTTGTTTTCCTTAACAGAATTGGGCATGGAATAAGACTTGGAGGAATCCTTTTGATGCACTTTTGGCTTAGGGTTTCTAATGTATTTTGGGCTAGATCTCTTATTGGTTGTACTTTTGGGAATCTAATGTATGATTTGGATATTTGATGTACCTGGATGTTGTATATTTTAGGTATTGATGTAACTTTTGGGAATTTGATGTAAGGATTGGATAATCGTTATATATATTGTTAAATTTAGAAGTTTTCCGCACTTTCTTACTTATCTAGTGTTGTTGAATAGTATTGTGCTAAGCTTGAACGGATATTGCCATGAGTCCTGGCGAGAGTTGGGCAGGCGTCTCGCAGATACCCCCTGGTTCGCCTTAGGGAGAAGTGGGGGTGTCACATAAGAGCTCCCCAGTCTCTCCTCCACAAGACAAGGGTGCTATCCCTTACAATATTTGGACGCTATAAAGGAGGCGCAATGCGAGCGGCCCTGCCTAAATCTCCATCAGAATTTCGTGGAAAAGGCCTGGTAAACCTCAGTCACTCGCCGGAAGCCTAGGCCTTCTTCGCTGTGAGGCCTACACAACTCCGCCCACTTCATCCAATGGAATCGTGGGCCAAGTTCAGACGAGCCCCACAAAAAGGAAGCCATGATCCGTTCCACCTCCCGCAAAACGCCCTTAGGTGGTGCTGCCGCCGCCAATAAATGAATGGGCATGGAGGTCAAAACGTGTTTCAGCAACACCACTCTCCCCCCAGCGATAGAATGCGATGCTTCCAAGATAAAATCCTATTAACAACTCTCTAGCACAGCTCCACGAAATGCTCCTTCTTCCGTCTACCAATGAACAATGGGCAACCTAGGTATCTGATCGGGAACTCCCTCTTTTGAAATCTTGTAACCTGTCTGATAAGCCCGCTGTGGCATGGGCTAAGTCGAGGATGCACTAGGAAGCAGCTCTTATGTTCATTAATCTTCTGCCCCGAGACTGCACAATACTCCTCCAGGACCCGTATTAATAATCGCAAAGAGGACTTCAAGCCACTAGTGAAGATGACCACATCGTCCGCAAAGGAAAGATGGGTGACCCTCGGGCATCCAGCCGAGACCTTGAAAGGATGAAATTGGCGGTGCTCAATTAAGGCATTCAAAGCCCTAGACGGTGCTTCGGCACCAATCACAAATAAGGCCGGAGAAATAGGATCACCCTGCCGTAGGTCACTCGTGGACCGAAAGAAGCCATGCAGCACACCATTGACTAATACTGAGAGCCAAACATTCGAGATAAGCCGCCAAATAGCATCGATCCAGGCCTCGGAGAAGCCGAAGCACCTCAAAACTTGCAAGAGAAAGCACCAAGAAACTCTATCATAGGACTTCATCATGTGCAGTTTAATTACCACGTTGCCACCATGTGTAGGCTTTCTAATACCCGTCACAATCTCTTGAGCTAGGAGAAAGTTGTCCGCGATCTAACACCCTTTAACAAAGCCGCTCTGCTGGGGAGAGATGACTTTGGGTAACAGATGCGCTAAACGATCCGATAAGATGCGGAAAATCACTTTATTGATGAAATTGCATAGGCTGATCAGGCGATACTGCATGAAGTCCTGTGGGCAAGGAATCTTTGGTATCAGGACAATGGTCGTGGCAGTAATGCTTCGAGGCAGCTCCGCCCCACAGAAGAAGCTCAAGACAGCCTTATAGACGTCCTCTGCAATTACGTCCCAAGCAAATGTTAAGAATCTCCCCGCAAATCCGTCCGGACCCGCCGCACTCTCCCCATCCATGGAGAAGATCACCTCCTTCACCTTCGCTATGGTGGGGGATTCCATCAGTCGGGAGTTGTCCTCTTCTGTTACAAGCTTTGGGATAACGTCTAGAGACCCGAAAGAAGAGGAGAGCGACTCTACTGTGAAAAGCCTTTGGAAAAATGAGGTTGCCTCCCTACAGATGTAATCCTCAGACTCCACCCAGTCTCCATTCTAATCACGGATCCGATGAATGATCGCCCTACTTCTCCTCTCCGCCACCACCGCATGAAAATACCTCGAGTTACAATCTCCATCCTTTAGCCATCTAGCCCTCACCTTCTATCTCCAGAAGCCTTCCTCAATGGCCAACATATTCCGCAGCCGCTCACGGGCTTCATTCAAATCACGCAACGCCTGTTCCGACGAGTCATGCTCTTGAATCATCTCTGCCTCTGCCACCGCCCTCTCTGCATCCTTAACAGCCTCGAATATGTCACCAAAGGAGTCCTTGGACCACCCCTTTAGTAATTGCTTGGTTATACGTAGTTTGGCCGTAACATGCTTAGAGGAGATCCCTCTATCTCCCCTATCCACCCTTCCCTAATGACGTCCAACAACCTTGCTCTGGTGGTCCACACATTTAAAAACAGAACGACTTTGGTTTGTTGTCCAATCGAGTCGAGGCCGTTATTAGAAGTAGGGCATGGTCCGACGGGTCTCTTGCCAAGTGCTGCACCCGAATATCCGAACCCAAGCGAAGAGCCTCCAAGTTAAGAAGCAAGCGATCTAGTCGTTTCTAGACATGGGCTCGCCCTTGCCTGTTGTTGCACCAAGTAAAGTTTGACCCAAAGAAACCCGCATCTAAAACCCCGACCTCCATCATGAACCGCAAAAAATCCTCCTCCTCGGTCAAACGGAATAGCCGCCCCCCACGCTTCTCCCCCTCATTGACTATCACATTGAAGTCCCCAAGTAAGAACCAAGGGACATCAGACGATATACCCACCATCAAGTCTGCCCACAGCATCTGACGCTCTTGAACAGTGCACATGGCATGCACAAAAGAGAAATAAACCGTAGATGGGAGCAACTAGCACTGGACCTGGAACGAGAGATGCTGACATGACTCCCCAACAATGGTACAAGAGAGGGGGGATTTGTAGAAGACCCACATGGTCCCCCATTGATTTGTGGCACTAAAGTCCATCCCCAACGTCAACCGCACATTATTAATATGGTCTAAATCCACTTTTGGTTCACAAATTGCAATCAATTGTAGGAAGTGAAATTTAACTAATTTTTTGAGCCGGCATATATTAGGGATGCGAGTAACATCCCTTATGTTCCAAAATAGCATTTTAATCATTGGACAACAAGGTGAAGGAGTTAGAAGCACTGGACTTACTGGAGCGTAAAGTGCGATAGGATGGGAAGTGAGCTCGCACTCCTCGATATTTGGACTGAGCCATGGCCAGAGGGTCAGCTCCCTTCTGTGATTCGCATGACATGTTAGTGGAAACAGCCACTGAGTCAAGGTTCAGCACATCAGAGAGCGATCCACTGCTCTTCAATGGTCGGCACTCCGCTGAACCACGAGGAGAAACACTGCCAAATCTCCTCTCGAAACTGTGCAGCTCCTCCAACAACCCATTGTCAGTTTCAGATCCAGCTTGGGATGCCCTTCATCCCCGCTGCTCTCAACCTCTATCGCAACTGCTCGCAGGCGTGACACCTGCTGGTTCTCCTTCCCATCTGCTGCAACCAATAGTCCCCCATCGCACTCTTGCCCAGGCTGCACCGCTAGATGGCATACCTCTCCGTGCACAATCAGCTGTCCCGTCACCTCCACGCTGGCCACCCGCAGTCGCCATCGCATCCCCCTCCGCACCTAGCTCTCCTACTCTTGGGTGAGGCACCTGCTGAGTCTTCTCCCTAACCGCCTCAACCACGTACCCCCTATCGCTCACCTGCTTCAGCACAAGGGGCAAGGCCACTGCATCATGCACAGTAGGCTGCCCAGTGCCTCCAAGCAGTTCACCCGCAGGCGCCACTGCACCCCCTGAGTGTACCTCCACCACTGACTTACCCAGGCCTTGGGCTCCCTTCGATGTCACCCCCAACCCGGTTGCACCTAATAACAGCCGGCTCACCCTCAGCACGCGGCCAGGTTCCGCTGCCGCGTCCCCCCTTCACCTAGCACTGGTTCTCTAATCTAGGAAGACGCAGTGCCGGGTTGAGAACATGACACTCATCAACCCCATGTCCTTGCCGATAGCAATGCGAGCAACACTTAGGGATATGTTCTGGAACAAAGTTCTGCCAAAAGCCATCGTACTGCCCGTTACCAATCCATACCCGTGACGGCCTGGACTGGAGCAAATCGATCTTGACACAAACCCTCGCGAGACTTGGCCTGGAAGTTGCCAAGGTTGCAACGTCAACGAAGAGGGGAACGCCTAGAACCGAAACAATCTAAAAAATCGCCTCTTTGTGGAAGTAGTGTAGAGGCAGCTTGTGGAGTTGAAACCAAATAGGGACAACTGAAGGTTCTCTGTCGACATGGAAGGCTGGAGACCACTTGAATATGCGCATTGGGAAGCCTAATATGTACCAAATACCACGAGCCCAGACGTGGTGATAATCTGCTTTGTTGCCCATGCGGATGAAGACGTGCCTTGCATCCACAAGCCCAACAGTAGCCGCCTCCCTCGAATCCAGCGTGCGTATGAACTTGCGGACCTCCTCTAGCTTTGGCCGCCCCTTTGAGAATTTGCCGACAAGTGCAAACCTGTAAGGAGTCGCTAGGGTGTCCAAGTCCTCCTGAGAAAAGAGGACAGTGGACTCACTTTTGTGGGTAGAGGGTGTGGCCCTAATCTTCAGCGCCGGCTGCATCGAATTCCCAGAGAAGAGGTCAGAGAAGGACTTCTTTTGGAAGTCCACGGAGGAGGAGGGACGCCTCTCAGCAGCAGGTTGGAGGGCCGCCATGCCCAAGCTACACTAGCTACGTACAAACCCTAGAGACCACGGTAGAGCATCTTCAAAGCAAACCTTCTTACTTCTTTGACTAGTGGAAAAGTCATAGGAAGAAAATATAAATGATTTAATGGTTGAAAAAATTGTTAATAGTTTGTATGAAAAGTTAAAAAGAGCTAATGAATTGAATAAAATATTAAAATCTCAATTGAATGAATATGCTTTAGAGTAGAAAATATGAATTTAAAACTCAAATTAGAGTAGAAAAAATGAATTTAAAACTCACTATTAATAAGTTGGATGAGTCTTATAAAGAAGTTGAAGATACAAATAAGGAACTAAAAAAAGAAAATGAAAAATCAAAGGAAAAATGAAGGTTTATAATTTTTAAAAGTTGAACATTTTTGTGAAAAACTTGATCATAAGATTGATACCTATTTTAAGAAAAGAAATTTTGATGGAGGAACTAAAATGATGTGGGTTAAAGAGAATAAATCTATAATTCACAAAGAAAAAAAAGAAATTTATAAGAAAAATGACATTGGAAATATGTCTATAAGATTTAAAGGTCAAAATGATAATAAAGGAAAAACATATTAGTTTGAATAACAAGAGATCACCATTGAAATATTTTAAAGGGAATAAAAGTATTTTTTGTGGTGTTTCAACGTGTAATAACTATAGAAAATTTTCAAAGTCTCAGGAAGATATTCAAGATGTGAGATTCAAGAACTATGAATTTGGCTTCTATTCATAGACTTGATTGCACTTATTTGATTATTTGTTAGATAATTGAAAATGTTTTATTCTTGAAAGTATGTATGATTGTGCATGATTTTACATGATTTATTTAAGGATGATTAGTTAAATAAAGAAGTGATTGCAAAAAAAAAAATTATGGTTCATTGCCTAATATTATTTTGGAAAGAATGCAATGTGGATGATTCTTTAACTATCAATAAAAAAAATAATATATATTACAATGTTATCATTTTGAATTTGTTTGTTCATAATATATAAGTTGTTTATTATTGTTACTAATTTTTTTTTTGGCAAAACCCGTGTACGGGTGGGGATGCCAGCCCCCTACTTTATTAGAAAAATGAAGAAGTTACAAGAGTTTATGGGGGGGCAGAAGCCTACAGAAGCCTGTAACAACGGGATAGGAAACCGACTCCGTTACAACCCGAGATTAGATAGAAGGAACCTCCCGTCAATCCAAATGTAAGGTTGCCCAAACAGCCAGAGGAAGTTGGTGTGTTGAGGAGAAGACAGTGTCTGCGTGGAGCTCTAGTCCTGCTAATTTGTCAGCACAACTATTCGCTTCTCGAAAAATATGGCGCACTGTGGATGATAGCACAGCTAATAAACCGCGTATTCTACACAAGGTATTGCACAAAGGCCACTTGGATGGGCTCCCAGATAGTACCAATCGAACCAAGACTTCCGAATCCACCTCGACGAATACACCTATAAAGGTTTTTTTCCTTACAATATAAGAGGTCATGCCATAGAGAGAGACCCTCTGCCATCAAAGTATCCACCTCCTTAAATTTCTTGTAAAAGGCAAAGATCAGGCCCCCCGTATGGTCATGAACTAATCCACCTCTCGATGCCCTTGTACCAGAGACACTAGCATCTGTGTTGAGCTTAAACTGGTTGAATAGAGGTCTTGACCAGGCTACCGAAAAAACCCTGACCCGCTTAGAACTGTTACATATTCTTGGAGCCCATGGGTGCTCCAGGTCCCCCATGAAATGTTTTGCAATAAGGACCCCAGCTCTGCCAAGCTGCTTAACAAAACTATTGATGCCCGCAATGACCTCTTGAGCCTGAAACCATGTCCCCTCATACCTTGCCTGGTTATGTGCCTTCCAGAGAAACCAAATAATAATGGCCAGCATAGCCATGCGTATGTGATTCGGCAGTCCGACCCCGACGGAGCACAACCATGACATGAACATTGCCGAGAGGGAGGAATGCATGAGAGTTAAGATACCAAACTCTTTTGAATCAATCCCAGACCTCTGAGGCCACCGAGCCTGTGAGAAACAAGTGTGAAAATGACTCCTCGTGGGCAAGACAATAGTGGCACAGAGAAACTAAAATGACCCCTCTCCGGCGAAGAGTAAGGTCCAATGGCAAAAAGTGATGTAGGGCATGCCACGCGAACAAAAGAAATCTTCAACAGCAAGAATGTGCTTCACAGAGCCTTATAAGCCAAAGATGAGTTCTTCCTGGATCGTAGAGAGTCCCATACAGATTTGACCTGAAAGTACCTCAAGGTGGAAGGTAGACAGATCATTTGATCATCCAAATGCGAGAAAACCCGCATTTCCAAGATGCGGGAGACCAAGTGCATAGGTAGCCACTGTTGTAGTTTAGTTACGTTCCAATTGTCTTGAACGATAAACTCCGTAACAAGCATATGTTGGGGATCGGCAAGACCAAGCATCTTCGCCACTGTCTCTCCCCTAACCACCAATCGTGCCAGAAATCCACAAACCCTCTACCTAAGCACCAACAAATTTGTCTTTCAACAGCGACCAGAACCTCCTCTGACCTTTGCCAAGAGTGAGGGGGCCTATGGACTGTGGCTTTGGTCGGATGCACACCCTTGACGTACTTCTGGTGCACAAATGTGGCCCAGATTGAATCATTTGTCCTCAGCCTCCACCAAAACTTGCAAGCAAATGTAGAACACATGTCCTCAAAAAATCTGAACCCGAGGCCCCCTTCCACAGTAGGGAAACATAGCTTCTCCCATGCCGACCAATGAACCCTTTGAGATTCCACCCCATGATCCCATAAAAAGGCATTGCAAATTCTCTCCAACTTGATGAAAATCGCCTTTGGGGGGCGTAGCACTTGCAGCAGGCACATGGGGAGAGAAGAAAGGACATGCTTAAGAAGAATCAATTTACCACCTGCTGACAGCAACTTGGCGCTCCAGCTTCCTAATCTAGCCCACATCTTTGTGAGAACCCTGTCAAAAAGTAAGCATGTAGCTCAACCTCGGGATATAGATACGCCTAAGTATGTGAACGGAAAAAATTGTTGTTGAAAGCCTAGTGCCGCTACCACCAATTGATGCTGGCCCGGAGATGGTCGATTGGAGAGTAGGAATGTACTCTTATTCGCATTAATCCCTAACTAGACCAACCTTGGTACTGTACAAAAAATGCGGCAAGACTTCCCACACAATCTTCCGAGCAGCGTACAAAGACAAGGATATCATCTGTGAAAGCCAAATAAGGGATGTATGGGCCAGCAGAAGCATAAAATCTCCTCTCATTTTGCAAAAATAAATGATGGATACCTCGGGTAAAACACTCAACCATAAGCACAAAAAGAGCTAGTGAGAGGGGGTCCCCCTGGCGAACACCCCTAGACGACTTGAAAAAATCTGATGAAACACCATTGATAAGGATAGAGAACTAGCAATTGGACAATGTACGGAACAAAAGATCAATACATCACTCATGGAAGCCAAACTGACGAAGCATAAAGATGAGAAAACTCCACTCTACCCGATCATAGGCCTTCTCCATGTCTAGTTTCAAGATAAGATTGGGGTGGTTTAAACGCTTATCAAGATCTATCGCAAGCTCTTGCGCCAGCAGGAGGTTATCAGAAATGCAATGGCCTGGAACAAAATCAGCTTGCCATGGAGAGATGAGCTTAGGGAGAAGCTGGTAAAGTCAGGAAGCTAAAATTTTTTATAGAAGTTTAGAGTTTACATTGCACAAGCTAATTGGCCGATAGTCCCTTCAACGCGAAGCACCCATCATCTTAGGAATCAAAACTGTTGTCGTACTGGTGAAATCTCGTGGTTGCTGCCCACCCTAGAAAAAATTCTCGACTGCGAGAAGCAGATCGTCCTGTATGATGTGCCAACATGCCTGATAGAACCCGACTCCAAAACCATCCGGGCCGAGCGCACCATCCGCCGACAAGGAGAAAACGATGGCTTTGATTTCGTCACTCGATGAGATTATCTGCAAAGCCTCGTTGTCCTCTAGCTGTAGCTGTGGGAGCGAAAAATCTAGCCGTGAGGCTACCCGCGGGGAGCAATCGAAGGCGAATAGATTCCAAACAAATAGCCGAGTGTTGAATCTGGTCCTCGCTCTCAAGCTAAACACCCGAGTCATCCTTAATTCGTGTAATGAAATTGTTGCTACACCGCTGTTTAACATTGAGATGGAAGAACTTCGTGTTGGCATCACGCTCCTGTAGCCATTTGATTGATGCCTTTTGCCGCCAAAATTCACATTCTATTGAGAGTGCTCCCGCATGAAGCGCTCTTGTTTCTTCCAACCTAATTTTCGCAGCCATGGCCCTAGAGGTATCATACTCTAATTCTCTACGCCGTAGGACCTTCTCTGCCTAGTTAACAGCCTAAAAAATGTTCCCGAAAGTATCCTAATTCCATTGGCATAGTTTGGCTCTAACACACATTAATTTCTGGAAGAATCGTTCCATGCCCAAAGCCTGAATTGGAGCCTCCCATGTGTAGATACCAAAATTTTAATTTAATTTTATTTTATTTTATTTAACCAAAATTCACAAAATGATAATTAGTTATTTTTATTAAATTAGGTTCATCATTTTTTTTAAAGAAAGAAAATTTTCACAACTAAAAATTTCAATTTTTTTAATCTTTTCAAATTCAATTTTTTCAAAATAAAATGAAAATTTGCAATGCAAATCTCAAATAGGAATTTAACATTTTTGTTTGCTCTAAATTTTTGCCTTGAAAAGAAAAAAGAAAAAATAAGAAATAAGTGGAATGCATGCAAGATAGCTAAATGGTTTGAGTGAATATTAGCCATGTGTTTTTGTCTTTTTGCACACCACTACACTTGTAAGAGATTAGGTGGCAAGGACAGCTGTTGAATTGGAAAAAATCTGGAAAAGAGAGGAAGAAACCAGGGAGGCTTCGGACAAGAAGAAGAAAAGAAAGGAAGAGAGGAAGGAAAAAAAGGAGAAAAAAAGAAAAGAAAGGGAGAAAAGGAAGGAGAAGCAAGAAAGAGAGGAGCAGGAGAGAATCTGGGAGAGCAAGAAAGGGAGAGAGAGAGACAACGGAGGAAAGAAAAACAGCAAGAAAAGAGAGAAAAATCGAGAGGGACAAGGGAAGAAATTTCTGGAACGAGGTTGGCGAACCAGCCTACTTCCGGTCAAATTCCGACCTAATCTCCAATCCTTAGAGGGAGATTTCTTTTTTTGCACCTTCTTTGGATATCCAGGAACAACTTTCGTTCAGCAATCGTCGAGTGAAAACCCCTTCAAGGCAACTAAATTGGGGCTCGAAGTCGTGGGTTCGTCATTACTGAAATTTCTGCAACAAAGCTTCCTGGGCTTCATTTTCCTGGAACCAGTACAATTTCTTAGGGTATTTCACGTTTGTTTTACTTCACCAACGTTCTCAGGTAACTATGGTTTCTCTCCCTGTGAGTTTAACACGATTTTCATGAAGATTTAGGTCTATTTTATATGATTTTTTTTAAGATTTGCCGTTTGCATTTTTCTTGTTTTTTTATGCATGAATTATTAGATTTCCTCCATTTTTTTGTTTGTGATTGAATGTGGTTTTGGAGTAAATGAGACTTGGATGTTGTTGGAGGTTGCATATGGTCCGATTTTGTTTCTGAACTTGGCTATTTGGACGGAAAGTCTTGCTGGAGATGAACCCAGCAAAGTTGCAGAGCATGAAGTGAAGAAGAAAGCTTCTTTGATGACTTTGCATGAATATTTCCCAAAATTTCACTTTAGCCCCACAAGTTCTATGTAATGCTACTATGGCCCAAAAATCTGGAGGATTAGCCATTCTTTCGCCACTTTAAATCTTAAGTGCCTTTGGCATGTTTTAATATGATTTTTGAGTAGATTATCTATGAATTTTAGGGTGTAAATTACGGTTTAGCAATTTAAAAAGATTTCATGGCATATTGGGTTTAATAAAAATAAGAGGAAGGTTGGTTTAGGTTTAATTTGGTTGGGTTTAGTAAATGAGCTTGGTTTATTTTAGTTAGTTTTTGGCTTGGATTTGGGATGTTAGAGTCCATGTAATCTGATTGGATTGATTTAGTAAAAAGGGTGGGTTGACCTGCTTCATTTTCTTTGGATTCTCGATCGGGCCAAAATAATCCTCTGACCCAAATGCTAATGAAGTTGGCCCAATGGCCTATTAGCTTAGGAAAATCGGATCCAAAAATTGCATTTCAGTCCCTGTACTTTTTAATCTAAAAACTTTTAATTTCTTTCAATTAGGTCCCTGATTTAATTGCAAATAGGTCCCTAAACTTTATTTTTCTTTCATTTGACCCTAGATTTTGCAATAATTTAATTTGACCCCCCAAAATTTTCTTAATTTTTGCAATTAGGTCCCTGATAGTTATGATTTCTAAAATACATGTTGTTTATCTTCTTTAACTATTAATTATATTTCATTTGAATACTTCGATTGATAGATTTCATGTTTATTTCCATTTCTTCATGATTTATTTGTTAATTAAATTGGTGCCTTGATTATTTTTGTTAATTTTGGAGTTAAATAGCGCAAATCCAACCCCCCATTAGCTATTACTTCAAGGGAGGTATTTTCTTGTGGTATTTTAAATCCTCTTATGTGCTCTTATGTGATTTTATGTATGTAATTGCATGTTTTTGAGTGATTTTTCTCTTAGTTTCATTTTGAGTTTCGTATGTTTAATTTAATTTTAATGATTATTTGAAAGACATTTAAATGCCAAATTGTAATAGATAGGGGTTCGACACATGTATTTAGATAGAATAGGTAATAGATAGATTTTAATTTCGCCAAAAATGTATTTAGTTAGATAAATGTAATAGTCAGGTTATTATTTTGTTCTCCCCCCTTAGATTGTAGTTAGGACCCGAATGTAATAGTTAGGTCTCTATTTGCTTTTATTTGTTTGTGTGCTTGCATGCTTGTGTGCTTATGTGTTCACTTACTTTCATTAGGATTTTTGAATTTAGAAATTATGCCTGTGTTATGTGATCTATGTGTTATGGATTGGTTATGATTGTGGTATATGGATTGGTTATGGCCGGAACTTACCTTTTCTCGAGAAAAGACAAGAAAATAGCTTTTAAACTCACCAAAGTCATGTTTGATTTGTTTATAGGGATGAAAGATAGGCAATGCTCTATTGTTCCAACTATTTTAACTGATATCTTTACAGCTTGCACTACTTGCCAAAGGAGTGAAAAATTCTTTCATGGATCAAATTTAGTTCTACACATGTGGGCTATGGAGTACTTTATAAGACGATCACCTATTCCTGATAGTCTGTCAATGTCTGGGTATAATTGGATAGTCATGCATCACAAGAGGATTAATGGAAATGGTCTGCCAAGTAATGCATCTGAGTATGTGGATTTCTTAAAAGCTTGCCTGATCAGAATGTTAGATAGGTTTTAGATTAGACTAATTGTATGAAACCCGTACTTTGCACCAGAGTATCAGAGTTCATTCCATTGCTAGGCACCCAGGGTATCATGGCTTATACTCCGAAGAGGTTTCTCCGACAGTTGGGCCGCATTCAAGAATTGTCGTATACATATGATTTAACCGAATTCACCATTGTTTTTGACAAAAGGATATGTCTAAGTGAAATTCCGATGAAGACTCCTATCATTGAGGCTTGGGGGACATTGTCCGATGATGAGCACGTCAAGTACATTCCAAAACTCAAGCAAAAGTGTTCAGTAACTCCACAGTATGAGGATTGGCTTAAGGGTTTTGGTATGCAAGAATCGTAAGAAATTGATGGCCATTATTGAAGCCAAAGACAGAGAACATTTGCAACTAAAAGAATCCGTCAAAACTAGCAAAGAGATGGTAGAGAAATATAATGGGGCATATAAAAAGATGCGAGAGAAACACCAAGAATTGAAGAGAAAATGTGGGGAACTATACGATTAGTGGAACGCATGAGGAATCCCTATACCAGAGAATCCAAAAGATGTTGTAATAGATAGGTTGAAAAGATTTAATGACCTTGCACGAGACCGTCTCCGAGAAATGATGTAAATAATATTTATAAAATAAAAAATTTGAAAATTTGAAATGACTTTTCTTTTACGGAAAATGGTGGTCAAAAGCAGATTTGATAAACGGGTCCCACTTCGAAAGTGTTGCATCATGTTAGACCTACCCTGGGCACAAAAAGGGCTCCTCAATAGGACATGCATCTGAATTACTTTAATTTTTATTAACTCGCGTCTTTTTCTTTTTCTTTCTTTTTGTCAGCAGTTAATCAATAGGGGAATCTAAATAGGTTTTTCCTAAATTTTCAGGTAATTGCAAACATAGTTACACAAAGAAATCCCATCATTACACGATTACGTAGTCGAGCTTTGAGAAATAGTGTAAACATGAGTGCACATCCTGAACCATCCTATAGGTTTGCAATGATGTTATCAACCGACCTAGCAAATCTGGGAGCTCAACTGAGCGAAGTGTTAAACAAATTCAGTGAGTTAAGCATGGAGATGGCCACACAACAGCGCGTGATTGATCAGTTGGTTGCTGGTAGCAACAACGGTGTCCAGCATGATCCCCCACATACTAGTCAAACTGAACCGCAACCACTACTCCTACTCCATACTCAAACCCCCTTTTGCTCCACATTTCGTAAATTCACTTGAGAAAACTTTCACCTATCCCACTCATGGCCTACCACATACCTATGTATCCAATACCCAAATTAATTCTTCTCATATTCAAACTCCTCAAAATTATCTACCTGTTAGTCTGAACATGTCATTTGAATCTCAAGAACTATATTATTATTCCACTGCGGAACCATTCACGCTAGATATCGTTGCACAAGGAAAAGTTGAAATAGGAGAATCCTCCACGCCAATTGACAAGAATTTGTTAAAGAGGTTGGATCGGTTTGACGAGTTCATGAGAAAGAGCCAAAACTTGAACAAACAAGGAGGTTTGGACTATAATGAATTGTGCCTATTTCCTGATATGCAACTGCCTGTGGGTTTTAAAACACCCAAATTTAGTAAGTGTGACGGAACGGGCAATCCCAAGACACATCTCCGAATATTTACAAATAAATTTAAAAAGCCAGTAAATGACGAGAATTTGCCAGTTCGATTGTTTCCTGAAAACTTAGAAGGCGACGCACTGGATTGGTACTCCAATTTGAAGCCTAATGAGATGAGGACATTGTTGAATTTGTCAACCGCTTTTGTAAGACAATATGAGTATAATTGTGAACTTGCTCCGATGAGGACTACTGATGAGCAACCCTAGGGAAAGGCCCTCCTGGAACCTCCCAACTTTGTAATATTAGAGTTTGACCTTTTCTCCCAATGGAAATTGAACGCGATTGTTCTCATGAACTCAAGACTTCTGACATATGAAGATAATCAGCAACCTTAAGCAAATAATGATGAATGAAGAGACACCACGATTAGGGAACAAACTAATCGATAAAGTTTGATTTGAATCCTAAGCTATGAACTCAAGTATTCAAGAGTAAGTTCGATTAAGAACTTGAAGGAAAATTCCTCATGATTTTTTGTTGTAATATTCGTCCCCAAAAATGTTGGAAGTGTGGGCTATTTATAGCCTTCATAGACACAAGGCTTAATGTGTTTTCGAATCACTTATGACCTAAATTAAATGACAATAAAATAAAGTAAGTATATAAAGTGACTATATGGGCAGATGACTTGAGCTTATAAAGCGTGCCCACGCTTTCTAATGACTTTGCTATGGTGAATTAATTTAATGACAAAAGACGTGTCCTTATAAAGTATGCCCGCGCCTTATAACGTCTTTGCTGCGATGAAGCTGAATAGACTATAAACTGAGCCTTCAACCTCCTCCGCCTTCACTTGAATAATGTGAACAAGCTTCTAACTAGACTTCACTCGACTCCAAGGCTTGAATTAGAGTGTAACGAATTGCTTCATTTCAAGCTCATGAATAACATCATGAATGGGGGATCCGGATCATATCATTCCCCTCCTCTTGAAACACTTGAAGGGACTAAAAGAAAATCATCTGAGAATCTCAAGATATATGCAAAACGATGGAGGAAATTGGCTGCCAAGGTGAAACCTTCTATGAATGAAGAAGAAATTGTTCGTACGTTTATCAAAACTCATGATCCGTCATATTTTGAGAAAATTTTTCGCATGATTGGATTCTCATTTGCAGAAATTATTAACAAATTGGAGGAGTATGATGTTGTAAGGATCGAAAACAACCTAAGAGGTGATGAATTAGGTAAATTAAAAACTAACCAAATTATAAGACTCTTTTTGCTTGAATATGAAATTTACCATCTTTTCTAGATAACCACACAATGGAACCAATAATGAGAAAGCACAAATGCTTGTAAGTAGAAGAGATGAACAATTTATATTGCGATATAGTAAATAAAAGAGATAAAATAGCAAACCAAATTCCAAACTCCTCTTGAGTTTGAATATCACTTTATAGAGCAAGCTTCCTCAAGTTGATCGATTACTATCAATCTATGTGTACAAAAGAAGGATCACTTCCTTCTTACCTCAAGCCACGCTTGGTCAAGTTAGGAAGTTTTACTATCACTTAGATAACCCTCATAATGCTACACTATTGAAGTAATTTTCTCAAACAAGAAAGCTTATCCGAAATCTACACAACTAAGAGTACAAATCTTCTTTGAAGAGAATTTTCTCACTAAATTTGCTCTTGATCTTTTGTAGTCTCAATATGCAAAAATATTTTAAAGTGGTTGACTTTGCTCTATTTATAGGAAACCAAAAAATTCCTTCATTAAAACTTCCAATGGATAAAAGGCAGCTAAAAAATCAACTAGCCATTGATAGTGTCGAACGTCCAGTAGTCTTGTTTCTTGCGTCCGACAGCAGGCTGAGAACAAGAAGAATTTTCTTTAATTCTTTCGGATGTCCGGTACCTCCAAAGTTTGAGTCCAAAAGCAAATAGTAAAGTTTGAGAATTCTTCTTTGATTCTGTCGGACATCCAATATCACCAGTGTTTTGCGTCCGAAATGTTTCGCAGTTTATCGGACGTCCAGTGCTTCAATGTTTTGCGTCCAATCAAGGTCAGTGAGCTTAAGGAAATGTTTTGATTTCTTTCGGACGTCCGGTGATGGAGTTCCTCATGCGTCTGAAGTTACTCAATAATTGTCGGACGTCTGATCCAGTCTTTTTGTGCGTCCGACAGCTTCAGCAACAGCTTCATCTTTGAACCTAATTTGCTTCATTTCCAAAAAGGTCTTTGAGGAGATATTAGTAACATCCATTTATTTTGTAATCATCAAAAGCCAAGAACTGAGATTAATAATCTCCCTATTTTTTATGATGGCAAAAAATGGATGAAGAAAAATAATTAAGTTAAAACGCCCCCTCACTTAATGCATCAAAAAAAGGTAGACACTCAGAATAGCTCCTCCTTGCATTTACCGGATTACATTTCCTGCAGTAACTTGTTATTATTTCTCCCCCTTTTTGTCATCATTAGAAGATCTTAATAGCCAGTGACATTAATATAGTTCAAATCCAATTCCAATCCAGTATCCAACATTCAGAAACTCAACATCAATGTCATCAGTAACATCATTGACCAAGAATATCGAACAGAATCAGCAATCAGCAAACAATGTCAAAAATCAGAAGTCACAGGGATACCAAACATCCAAAAGCAAACAGAGTTAATCAACAAAATTAACCAGAAACCATTCAATATAAAAAAGTTAACTGAATAGTTTACAAGTCAGAAGAGTTAACCAAATAACCAGAATCCTAAATACAGAGTACTTGAAATGTTAAAATGCAGAAGATGCATATGTCTATTATGAGATGCCTACTTAAGCATGAAGTGCACGTGCCTAGAGGTGCCTAAATTGTGATCTTGAACGATCTGGGCCGCCTTCTAGTTAGGCGAAACTGAGCAGGATCCACATCTTCTTCTTCAGTCTCCGCATCATTATTGATGTCTACAGTTACTGGAGCTTTTCCCTTATCCTTTGGCTGAGAACTGGAAGCATGAACTTTTAGATTGCATTCAGTATGTGGAGTGTGTTCAGTTGGCCCAGTCCTAGGCTCCTTTCGATGTACATTCTCATCTTCTTGAGGGGTAGGAGGTACAAGCAAGTTCCTTTTGTCAATGAAAGTGGCTTGTTGGTTAGGTGACATGATCCTCATCAGACTATTTTCAAGAAGTAGGATGTGTTGTTTGAAATCCTCAAACAAGAAAATGAACTCATGAATGGATAAGGAAGAATGAGTGAGTGATTTTCTGGGATGAATGGTAAAAGGTGAAACAAACTGAGACTGATCTCGAGGAGTTCTAGGGGTGACAGGGGTTTCATTACTACTCTTAGTCCGAGACTCCAACACAGTTTCCTTGGCAGTGCGTTTCCTCTTTCCAGTAGTTGAACAGTTTGTACATCAGTCTGTCCACCAGCCCTTATTTTTGGTGACTTTCTAGTGGAAGGTTCAGTGGTTTGTTGTTCCTCAGATTGAGCAGTCCCCTTCCTTTTTGCAGACTGTTGTCCCTTTTTACCATGAGTTCCATCCCTCTTTTTGGAGATTTAGTGGTGGAAGGCTCAATAGTTGGCTCGTTATTATCACTTTCATGAGGCAATTCAGTAGGCTGTTCCTCAATTTGTTCAGCAGAAGTCTTAGTGGGTTGCCTGTCCTCAGTTTGGGCAGATTCATTCTTTTGGGCAGAACCTTTCTTTTTTCCACTTCATTTTTTTGTCGCCCTTTTTGGAGATTTAGTGGTAGAGGACTCAGTAATTTCAATATCTTCATCCCTTAACTTGAACCTGATAGTGCGTCCGGTACTCACAGATCCTCTTCTCATTCTCACCATGATGAAATGCGTGATGATATTGATGCAAAGTATGATATGAGTATGTATATGATGATCTTAGAGTACGAATGAACTACAATAAATATTTGAAATGTTCATAGAGGGTGAATTTTGAGTCACTAGAGTTTCAGACGAGAATTTGGGATTTTGGAGTTGGTTGGCAGATATAGGATATTATGAAAGCTAAGGGGCAAGCAAAAGAGATGTGATGATGTTGGACAAATCAATTTTCTTGGAACTTGTTCTTAAGAGAGATGAATTTTGAATTTTGAATGTGAGAGGATATGAAGGGTTGTGTCCAACAAAGCAGTTGAGAGTGAAATAAATGAAGGAGAGAAGTTCTTTATAATACTCTTCTTTTGAGTGTCGGACGGCCCCGATCGAAGTGAAGCGTCCGACACTATCGTCCGAAACAAAATTTTCTAGAAAAGGGCTTAGAACACTGTCGGACGTCCGTTCATCGGGTATTGGACCTCCAATAAAGTGTGACCAGATAATTTTCAGAAAAACTTTTCAACAACACCAAGTTTTGTTCTCAAGAATACAAACTGATCTAGTGGAAGGGCTTTTGTGAGAATGTCAGCACTTGATCTTTTGAGCAAACATATTGCACACAAATTTCACCTTTTTGGACGAGATCTCTAATGAAATGATGCTTTATATCAATATGCTTTGTCCTAGAATATTATATAAAAATTTTTATCAAGTTTATGGCACTTGTATTGTCACAATACACTGGAACACAATCATATGCTTATCCAAAATCATTCAAGGTACTTTTCATCCACATTAATTGAGCAGGAACCTTCTGCCCTACCGTAGATTGGCCGTATATACACGACCCAAACCATTTCGATGAATGATCAAAAGAACCACTTTAATTTAAGTAATGATACCATGAGCGCTTTAGGGCGTCCTCAAGATATGTTTTCAGATACCGCTATCCAATTACAACCCGTTTTTGCTCAATGGATACAAAACACCCACGCTTTAGCACCTGGTGCAACGGCTCCTGGTGCAACAGCAAGCACAAGTTTAACTTGGGGAGGTGGTGATTTGGTAGCAGTGGGTGGCAAAGTGGCTTTGTTACCTATTCCATTAGGAACCGCAGATTTTTTGGTACATCACATTTATGCACACAACATGTCCCGACGGCAACATATTCCGTTTCAGCCGTAGACAATGAAATAGCATTTTATTTCTTATTTAACTAAGATACTAAGCAATTACCAAGAAAGTGGCATGTATCACTGGTACTCTTTCTATCTACTCTACATCTACCAAAGTTAACATCCGAGAAACCGTATAAAGTAAATTCATGACATCTAGAATACCAAAGACCATAGTACAATGTCCCTTTCAAGTATTTAAAAATTCTTTTCACAGCAAGCAAGTGAGATTCTTTTGGATAAGATTGGAAACAAGCACACAAGCAAACAATAAACATGATATCAGGTCTACTTGCAGTTAAATAAAGTAAACTACCAATCATATTTCTATACTTCTTTTCATCGACATTTATTCCTGCATCATCCTTGTTAAGTTTGGTAGATGTGATATTGTTGTTCCAACTTGTTTTGATTCCTCCATACCAAACCTTTTGAGCAGCTCCTTAGTGTATTTAGTTTGATTAATGAATGTTCCTTCTCGAGTTTGTTCCACTTGAAACCCCAAAAAGAAATTCAATTCTTCCATCATGCTCATCTCAAACTCTTTTTACATAATAATGAAAAAATCCTTGCACAAGTACTCATTAGTAGTACCAAAGATAATATCATCAACATATATTTGTAAATTAGTAGATCATTGGAACATTGTTTGGTAAAAAGAGTGATGTCTACAATACCCCTTTTTAAATCATTTTCAATCAAAAAACCATTTAAACATTCATACCATGCTCTTGGAGATTGTTTTAAACTATACAAGGTTTTTGAGAGATTAAACACATGATTTGGAAGCATTTCATTCTCAAAATCGGGAGGTTGATCAATATATAGCTCTTGATCAATAAAACCATTTAAGAAAACACTTTTAACATCCATTTGAAATAATTTAAAATTCTTGAAACATGCAAATGCCAAAATCATTCAAATTAATTCTAGTCTTGCTACGGAAGCAAATGTTTCATCAAAATCTATTTTTTCTTCTTGAACATACCCCTTAACAACTAGTCTAGCCTTGTTTCTCATCACTTCACCTTTATCATTCATTTTGTGACGGCCCCACCTTTCCCTAAGGCGAACCAAAGGGTTCGGCGGGTCGCCTGTCCAGCTCTCGCCGAGACTCAGTCGATCACTACAATCCTCAAACATATTACAATATAAGTCTCAAAATTACATCAAATTCTCCAAGAATTACTTATTACAAATGCAGCGGAAACTGATTCCAATCGTGGAACGTATACTTACATCCATATCAATTTCAAATATTTATACAAGACCAACTCGTACAAAAAATAGATCCAAACTTAAACTGTACACGATATAAGCCATCCAGTCACGTGAATAAGCACTCCAAGCTTTTCTTCGCCTTGAGCCCTGTGGGGGGGAAATAAAACATTTTTGGGGTGAGTTAGAAGCTCAGCGAGTAACCATTAAAATCAGTAATCAATTCAGTTTCACAGTCGTTCATTTCAGTGATGTCATGATTTCAAGATCAAAGGTACATTTATTGCTCTCGTGAGCCAGCGAAATCATAGTACTTGAACACCCAACGCTCAAACAGATCATTTAACATTAACATTAACATTAAGAGGGAGCCCCTTTTTGAGCTCCAGATGAACATGAACATAAACAAACGGAGGAGACGTTGGTGTTCAGTACAAGACTCCCCAAGTACTCATTTCAAGCCAAAACATGTCATGAACCCACATGCAAGCACGCATGATATGCAGTCGAGTAAATAATGCAAGAAACATTTCATAAGAAGCTTTAACAATAGTTTGGGGTCACTCACCTCCATGGCTCAGAAACCATCCATCATATATCATTGCCTTGCTCAAATCCAAGTCTTAGATCACAAATTCAATGCAAACAAGTCCTTTAAAAGTTCGGACAGTACTTCCCCTACATTTGCTAACTTTTCCAGCCATCATGGCTTCATTATTCTTCTCATTCAAACCCAAAGGTACACACACAACAACAAGTTCATCCAATAGTCATTCAGCAAGCTCCAAGTAGTACAAAGACAAGTCAAGCTAGGAAAAAGTCCGGAAATGAAAGTTAAGCTCAAAACCAGAAAAATAGGTTTTGACGTCATTTTGCGGTAATGGTACCAAATGCACTACGATTGTCGGATGAAGGTGAAAGACCCACCGTTTCGAATCTAAGAGATAGGGGTACAATATTACAGAAGGTCACTCAACCCAGTTTCGAATGTAACCAGGTCAAAAATGCAAGAAACTACACCAGAATCGGAAAAACAGATTCACAGAACGCATTCTAGCGGAAACATCATAAATCAGGCTATCCAAGTCCAAATCCAGAAATTCCAAAACCAGCTGAAAGCTAAGAAACAGGGATAAATTTCATCAGAAGACCGTAACAACCAATTCAGAAGCAATTCCAGCCAAAACAACCAATTACAAGTGCAATTCTAGCATTCGGGTAAAACCAGGACAGCAAGGGTAATTCCATCTTTTCTCAAGCTATGCTACTCCAATTGACCTGAAATTTTGCAGACACCTCTAAAATATCATTCCCTACAACTTTCATGAAGACCACTCAGTCCAGTTCGCACCCTAAATATGTCAAATTTACCAAAACAACCCCAGATTTTCTAGTTCGAAGCTCACTGTGGCAGTCCTGATTCATTCAGTCATAACTCAGCACACACAACTCCAAATCAAGTAATTCCAAAGCCATTTAAAAGCTAAGATACAAGGCTAGAATTCATAAGAAGACATCAACAACCAAATCAGTAGTATTCCCAGTCAAACGAACCAATTACCAAATCTGATTTCCAGGTTCGGACAGAAACAGGGCAGCAGGGGTATTTTGGTCTTTTCACAAGCTACCGAACTTGGATTGAGCTGAAATTTTGTAGGCAACTATAAAACCTCATTCTCTACAACTTTTATGTTTTGTGCTAAGGCCAATTTGACCTCTAACTATGATGAACAGTGTCAGGCAGAATTGGGGAAATTGAAAACCCTAATCTGGAAATTTTTGCATTCAAGTGCTAATCTTCCACTAAAACATCTCATTAGCCATCACAAGTCATTAATTTAACAAAATCAAGATCAAAGAAAGGATGGTTAGACATGATACCTTGAAATATCAAGAAAGGTGATGGCTTAGGGATTTTTCTTCCAAAACGACTCCACCAATAGCTTCAATCTTCCTTAGCTAGCAAGTTTTATGGAGTGATTTGCAATTTAATCGGTTAGAACTCAAGATTGGAGGAAGAAATTGAGGTGCAAGATGCTGGATTTTCTCTCTCTTTCTCTCAAAATTTCGTCCATCATGCTTACAAGAAGAAGAAATGATGAAAACAAAAGGTTTGGTCAAGATAAGAAGAAGAAATCATGGTCTTAGTCAAAGGTCCAACTTGCAATGGGTTTGTGACACTTGGCCCTTCTAGTATTTTCTTTAATCCTTTGGCTTCCAATGGTTACATCATATAACCACCCTCTAATCATTTCCTAGCACCTTGTAAAATAATAACACTTAGCACACAATTCACTTAGTCACCAAAATTATATCACACTAGCGGGTCCCACGTCCGGTATAAGCTCTTAATTTCTCAAAAACTAATCGATACTAGAAAAATTATTTTAAACTATCCTTGCTCATAAACTTTATCTGGGGAATTTTTCTAATCAAGAAAACGTAGAAAAGGCGGGCGATTAAAAAAAATAATAAACCCTAGAAAATTAGAAAATTTCTGGGTTCTCAAACTCATTCTTTTCGGGGCGTCACACATTTTATTTTTAAACACCCATTTTGTGCCAATAATAGGATGATTTTGAGGACTTTCAACTAATGTCCACACCTTATTTCTTTCAAATTGATTTAGTTCCTCTTCCATAGCAATAATTCAGTTTTCATCCTTCAATGCATCAACAAAATTTTTTGGTTCAAAATGTGAGATCAAAGCAAAATTGTACATCAATTGTTTTGAAGAGGAACGAGTTCTTACCTTTTCAGATGGATCACCAATAATGAGCTCCTTAGAATGATTTTGAACGGACTTCCAAACTTTTGGTAGATCCTTAGGTGCATCACCATGATTGTCATTTTCTTCCAATGCTTGATTGTCTTGGGGGTCATCTTCCTTTGAGCTTTCTTCTTGAAGAGCATCATTTTGATCATAAATTGTGAGTTTCTTAAGTTCTTCTTGAACACTTGCACCATCATCCTCATAACAACTTTTGAAAATATTATCATTAGATTCATCAAAGGTAACATGTATGATTTTTTCAATAACAAGAGTCCTTCTATTATAGACTCTAAAACCTCTTTTATTCTCACAATATCCCAAAAAAATGCCTTCATCAGATTTTCTGTCAAATTTTTTAAGGTGTTCCTTGATATTTAAAATAAAACATTTGTAACCAAAAACTTTGAAATAACCAACAATTGGCTTTTTATCAAACATTAACTCATAAGAAATTTTGTTCTAAATAGGTCTCAAAAGAGCTCTATTCATAGCATAGCAAACGGTATTAACGGCTTCGCCCCCAAAAATATTTTGGCAAGTTACATTCACTCAACATGGTTCGTGCGGTTTCTTGAAGAGTTCTATTCTTTCTTTCAACAACATCATTTTGTTGAGGAGTTCTAGTAATTGAAAACTCATGTGTGATTCTATTGTTATCACAAAATTTCGAAAAATCACAAAATTTAAATTCCGAACCATTGTCGTTTCTAATTTTGATAATTTTCAATCCAATCAGATTTTGAACTTTGCAAATAATGAAACAAAACTTTTGAAACCATCATCCTTGTGAGCAAGAAATATCACCGAAGTGTATTTAGAATAATCATCAACAATAACCAAATAATATCTTTTACCACCCAAACTAGCAATCTGTGTAGAACCAAATAAATCAAGATGTAAAAGATCCAGCGGTTTTGAAGTAGAAACACAATTCTTAGGTTTGAAGGAAACTTTTACTTGTTTTCCAAATTGACAAGCATCACAAATTTTATCCTTTTCAAAGTTAATTTTTGGTAAACCTCTAACAAGTTTCTTTTTGAAAATTTCTTTAAAAAAATTCATTTTGAAATGACAAAGCCTTCTATGCCACAACCAAGGATCTTCATCTACAGCTTTAAGACATTTGAGGCTGGAAAAATCAACATTTTCAAGAATAACTACATAAATATCATTCACTCTTTTTCCTTTGAAAATAATATTGAACTTTGAGTAAAGAACAAGACATTCATGCTTTTTAAAAAGAACAAACAGATTTCTGTCACACAATTGACTAACACTCAACAAATTATAACTCAGATTATCGACTAGAAGAACATTGTGAACAAAAGTTTGACCATTCTTACCAACATCTCCAACTCCAACTGTTTTGGCTTTGTTATCATCTCCAAATGTTATTTTTTGACTTGATTTTGATTTGAGTTTGATGAATTGTAATGGATCACCAGTCATATATTTTGAGCATTTACTATCTATGAACCATTTTGATTCCTTAATGACATTCACCAAGCTCACATCATCATCACCAATGGCTATGAAGGCCATTTGAGTAGACTTCTCTTCCTCTTCAATATCACCATTCGAGTTGCAATCATTCCATGTGATTTGAAAGTTGTTGAACTTTGGTTTTCGTTCAACTTTTCCTTCTTTCTTCTTCTTCATTGGACACTCACTCATATAGTGTCCAAGTTGGCCGCATTCAAAGCATTTGTCTGCTTGCTTTTTATTGGTCTCTTATTTTCCTTTGTTCCTCGCATTGTTGAACTGATTTGGAAATGTATTGCTAGATCCTTTTCTTCTGAATCTCCTTTTGTTTAGGATTCTTTTGAAACTTCTTGCGATGAGAGGAAGATCATTATCATCAACTTCTACATCTTCTCCATCCAAGGAAGCCATAGCATCTTCATCTTGAGAAATTTTTAGAGCAATGCTCCTTCTCACTTTTGCATCTTCCTCCTCTTGTACCTTAAACTTAAGTTTCAACTTATAAAAGTTTAGAGAATTAATAAGAGATTCAATAGACATAGTATTTAGATCTTTAGCCTCTTCAATGGCAGTCATCTTACTTTTCCAATCTTTTGTCAAGGCATTCAAGGTCTTTCTGTTTTTCTCACGTAAGGTGTATTCCTTTTCCAGCACCTCTAAATCTTTAATGAGATCATTGAATTTACAATACATCTTATCAATATTTTCATGAGATTCCATCTTAAATGATTCATACTTAGTAACTAAGATTGATTTCTTTTGTTCTCTTTTGTTCATACTTTTGTTCCATTCGATTGAAAATCACTGTCCTGTTTCGTTTCTCTCCAGGAGACAGGACAGGACTTGTATCTTGACGCTCAAAAATGAGCTGTTTGTGACTGGAATTTGAGAATGATTTCTTCTGAGAAAATTCATCTTTATGAGAGAGCTTTCCAACGCCATCAACCACACTCAATTCCAAGTTGAATTGAGTGAGTTGTGGCCATATTTTGAAACTGATGCAGTGAGTAAAAATCCTCTTTTGACTAGTTAAATGGCCTAGCTTGATTTGGGACTTGTTGTTTTGGAAAATTTGATGTCCAACATCTGCCAAACTTTATATTAGATGTTCTTTGGACTTTGTTTTACAAATAAACCAGATTTGGGTTGGTTGCATTGGACAAAATGTTTAAAAAGAAAGAAGAGCTAGAAGACAGTTTTGCCTTGGGAAATTTCTTGAACTTTGATGGTTTAATTAACTATCTTTCCGTGTGAAATTTCAATTGAAATTTGATAGAGGAGTGATCCTCATATGGAGGTTTAATTGTACAAAATTTGGTGATATTCTAAGACCATTTTGATATGCAAATGATGCCCCGAAATTGCTCTTCGAATCTGGAAAACTTTTCCTTTCTCTTAGCCGATTAGCCAATCTTGACTTGGGACTTGTCATTCGAAATTCTTGGTATAAATCACCTACCAAATACATCTTGGATGTTTCTTAGACATTATCTACGTAAATGAACCATATTTGAGAGGTTTTTAGTAGCCAAATGTTTGAGAAAAGGAAAACAAAGGTACGAGGCAGATTGCCTTGGAAATTCTTGAAAACTTCAACAGTTTTGTTAATTGACTCTTCGTGCTAGATTTTGCTTGAAAATTTGCAGAGGATAACCCCTATATGATAGTGTAATACTGCTAAATTTGGTGCCATTCCAAATCCGTTTCAGTGTTCAACCAACGTCCCAAAGTTCATGTTTAAATCTGGAAATTCTTGATCGAGGAGGAAATTTTAGCCAACTTTGAGCTGCTATATCTTGGCGCTCAAAACTTTGATTCTTGTTCCGTTTGTTTTGTTTTAAACTTTGATTGTAGCTCTAATTGAGTTCTAAATTTCGGAGGCTAGTTCGTATTGTGTGAATTTTGCTGGATTTTCAAAGTTGGTCAAAAACCAACCCCGAAACTGTCATAATGGTCCCAAGCAGCAACTTTGAGTCAATTTTTTAATATCTTCCGTTTGGAATCATGGAAAAGTATCTTCTAGGAACTTTTAGTGCTTTTGAAGAAGTTTCCAACGGTATCAAGTTTTCTAATTATGGACCTACATAGTGCAAGATACGATTTTTCTAAATTGACACCCAAAGCTGAAATTTGTCAATTTCTTAGAAAATGAGATTTTGGAAACTTGCCTTCTTTTCTCGATACCGATTGAACATTTTGAACTCGATTTCATGAAAAATGTTAGTCTCTCTCTTTAGACTTTAAAACTTTACTCTTGAGTCTCGATTATTAATAATTAAGGGCCAATTCATGAATTCTCCTTAGATTGTACAACCTTCTTTGATAAGTACGGGTTCTAAGTGATAGTGTATAATAGTTAATGGTTATTTGCTCAGGCGCTCAAGGGGACCTTCAAGAGAAACTCGAAGTGGACGCCTAGACACTTGTTTGAGTATTTACTCTCTTGATACAATAGGTGAGTGTTCTATATAGGAATATGTAATTGGAATAAGTCTATGACATGCTTAACCCATGGTCATTAAGTGTTAAGTGCTATATGTTAAGTATTTACCACACTCATGCATATTTGAATAAGGTATACTTGAATTACTCGACATGAAATACCTAAAGTATGTATATTTGAACTATTCGATATGAAACACTTGAAAAGCATATTTATGTGATTACTTGAAATACTAGATATGAAATGCTTGGAGAGCATATTTACATGATGTGTTTAAATGATTAATTATGCTATGGCAACATAAGTCGGTTAGAGTGAATCTCCTCGACTCTTACGTGGTAAAAGTGGAAAAACGGCCAATGGCAGCCTATTAAAATGACATATGTCTACCAATTAACTGTAATTACTATCGTTTACCGTTAACCGTGTTTACTTACCGTTTTCTAATCTATTTGGTTACTTACTTACTTGATTATCTGCTTACGTAATCACCAACTTACTTGATTACTTGACCACCCGATTACCTGATTATCATAAATTATATGCTCATTTGAAGTGGGCCACTGTTTTAAGGCGAGTGTGTACTTTATCTCACTCAACCTTCAAACATGATAAAATTTTACCGTACGTCGATTACTTGATTACTTGTGCATGTTGTAAGCTCTAAGCTGAACTTGGGCCCTGCCCTTGGTTACTGACCTACTCGAGCCAGGACTGGGCTCGGTCGGGTAGGTTGGAACCCTGGGCCACCGTTTCGGTATACTCGAGTATTATCACTGGAGGGATAAGGTGATGGCCAGTCAAACCGAGGGGATCCGGAAGTTATAAGGTGCAGATGACCGACAGAGTTCCACTGAAACACCGTATCCTACCGTATATGTTTACCTT
This sequence comes from Coffea arabica, assembly GCF_036785885.1. Lineage (NCBI taxonomy): Eukaryota > Viridiplantae > Streptophyta > Magnoliopsida > Gentianales > Rubiaceae > Coffea > Coffea arabica. The sequence continues at coordinate 15,689,441 of NC_092319.1, read as the reverse complement.
GTATCATGATAATTGTTTCATGCTAAATGTCAACATGAAATTCTGAGCCATGCCTGTGATATGCTCCCTACCTGTTACCTGTCCAATGTACTCATATCATGATACATGTCTCAAATTACCGTACAATGATTATCACCTCATGATAACATGCCATTGTGAAACCTTGAACCATGCATATGATATGCCCAACCTACTGGATTTATTTGAACTGTTAGAGTGTCTTGGAACCTCACTGGGCTGTGTAGCTCATCCCACGTTGTGGTTTTCTTTTACAGGGTTCGAGACCAATGGTGCTCGTGAGTAGTACTAGATTGTTTTCTTTTGAAGACTTTAATTTTATATTATAACGGATGGCTATTGTACCCTTTTCCGTTGGGTTGTATTTAAGCTTGAAAGCTGCATAATTGTAAGTGTGAGATATTTGAAGTACTTTAATTATGTATTGAAATTACTTAAAGTATTTCGGGCTTTTGAATGATGGATTGTAGTGAGTCCTGGCGAGAGCTGGGCAGGCGTCCCGCGGATACCCTTTGGTTCGCCTTAGGGAGAAGTGGGGGTGTCACACTCACTCCCTTCATGAATCTCTCTTAGTTTATCTCAAATTTCTTTTACAGATTTACAACGTTTGACTCTAATAGATTCATTTGAATCTAAAGTACTATACAACACATTCATGGCCTTGACATTCAAGGTGAGATAAGTTCTATTCTCAGCAGTCAACTCACTTCTGATTTTTTATTTCTTTTGTTCTCTTACTTAGTAATTAAGATTGATTTTTTTTGTTCTCTTACAGTCTCACTCCCTTCATGAATCTCTCTTAGTTTATCCCAAATTTCTTTTACAGATCTACAACCTTTGACTCTAATAGATTCATTTGAATCTAAAGTACTATACAACACATTCAAGGTGAGATAAGTTCTATTCTCAACAGTCAACTCACTTCTGATTTTTGATCTTGATCTATGAGTGACATCATCAATTGTAGAAGCATCAAATGGACCTTCATTAACAATAAATCACAGTTTAATATCAATAGACTGCAAGAAAATAATCATTCTTTCCTTCCAACTCACATAATTGGATCCATTAAACATTGGGGGTCTAGTGACAGATTGTATTTAAAAAAAATATGACATTGTTGGTTGTCATTTTTACTCCAAAATTGATTGACCTTAATCTCTAGGAGACCAAGTTCTGATACCAATTGTAAGGATTGAAAATAACCTAAGAGGGGGGTGAATTAGGTAAATTAAAAACTAACCAAGTTATGAGACAATTTTTAATTGAATATGAAATTTACCCTCTTTTCTAGATGACCACACAATGGAACAAATAATGAGAAAGCACAAATGCTCATGAGTAGAAGAGATGAACAATTTATATTACGATATAGTAAATAAAAGAGATAGAATAGCAAATCAAATTCCAAACTCCTTTTGAGTTTGAATATCACTTTATAGAGCAAGTTTATTCAAGTTGATCGATTACAACCAATCTATATGTATAAAGAAATGATCACTTCCTCCTTGCCCCAAGCCACGCTTAGTCAAGTTAGAAAGTTTTACTATCACTCAGATAACCCTCACAATACTACACTATTGAAGTAATTTTCTCACACAAGAAAAACTTATGCGAAATCTATACAACTAAGAGTACAAATTTTCTTTGAAGAGAATTTTCTCACTAAAATTGCTCTTGATCTTTTGTAGTCTCAATGTGCAAAAGTATTTTGAAGTGGTTGACTTTGCTCTATTTATAGGAGACCAAAAAATTCCTTCATTAAAGTTTCCAACGGATAGAAGACAATTGAAGAATCAACTGGCCGTTGGAAGTGTCGGACGTCCGGTAGTCTTGTTTCTTGCGTCTGACAGCAGGCAGAGAGCAAGAAGGATTTTCTTTAATTCTTTCGGACGTCCGGTACCTCCAAAGTTTGCGTCCAAAAACATATGATAAAGTTTGAGAATCCTTTTTCAATTCTGTCGGACATCCGGTATCACCAGTGTTCTGAGTCCAAAGTGTTTCGCAGTTTTTCAGACGTCCGGTGCTTTAATGGTTTGCATTCGATCAAGGTCAGTGAGCTTAAAGAAGTGTTTTGATTTCTTTCAGACGTCCGGTGATGGAGTTACTCATGTGTCTGAAGTTGCTCAATGATTGTTGGACGTCCGATTCAATCTTTTTGTGCGTGTGATAGCTTCAGCAACAGCTTCATCTTTGAACCTGATTTGCTTCATTTCTAAAAAGGTCTTTGAGGAGATATTAGTAATATCCATTTATTTTGTAATCATCAAAAATTAAGAACTGAGATTAACAGATGTGTACGTAAGAGTGGGAAAGATTGTTAATGTGTCAGTTCTGAAATTGCAATTAGAAACTTTGCAAAATCAAAACAAGAACAGCACAACCCTTAGTTGAAAAAGAAAGTAGGGGAAGTTGCTTTTGTTTGGAATCAAGGCCTTTCTTCCCGACCTAAATACGAACAATATCCCACCTATCCATCCTGTTACCCATACCATCCACGCTCTCGACCTATTTATCATACCACCATTAACCATCATCGACCCCGACCAAGTTATCCAAATACACCCACAACACCATTTCATATTTCTCTACCTTATTTTCAAACTAGATCTCGCCCTCCTTATAATCCAAGACCTACTTTACCAGCCAACCAGAACTACAACTATCAACAAACTAATGACACCCAGAACCCAACCACATACAAAACTTTCACCAATCTAGGTCGCCCCATTGATCGGTTATATGAACAGCTCAAGCCACAGGAAAAATTGATACGATATCTCCTAAAGTCTATCTTAGAGGATTTTTTCTTAGTTATGGTTCTCAATCTTTTTGTACTTATCATTCTGGAGTTCCTGGACATTCTACTGCCAATTGTTGGGCACTTAAACATAAAATTCAAGACATGATTGAGGTTGGAGACATAGTTTTAAGAAGGAAAGATGAACAATAATCGAGTGTTAGTAAGAAGCCTCTTCTGCACACAAGGATACTGTTGGAGTTATTACCATTGACGAGGAGATCGAGGAACCTACTCAATACATTGTAGATGAAATTGGGATAATAGAGGTCATTGGAGAACCATTCATACTGGAAGAAGAAATCTCTGAGGTCAAGAAAAATGCTGATCCTTTTATTTTAGATGTGATACCTTTTGAATGTGAGCCTTCAGAGCTTGTGGTACTCGAATTGCCTGAACAAGCGCCTGTTCTTAACCTACAAGAAGTCCCATTGAATTATAGTGAGCCTATTTTATTGGTTGAAGGGAAAGAAATACCAAAGAAGCAGGTGGCCGCCGTCACTAGATCTGGAAGAATCGTAAGTAAACCTGTAGTTAACGAGCCATCAAAAGCAAAGGAAAATGCTGCGCCAACAAGACCAGTTGTGACTGAATAAGAGGCATTCAATTTTTCAAGATATTGAAGAAAAGTGAGTATAAAGTGATTGAACAATTGGATAAAATACCCACTCAAATTTCTATGTTAAATCTGCTCTTAACTTCGGAACTTTATAGAGAAACTCTATTCAAGGTGTTAACTGAGATTCATGTGCCTAAGAATATTCCGATTGACAAATTCACCCATGTAGTCGAACATGTTTTGGCTTCAAATCAGATTTCTTTTCTGATGAAGATTTAACTTCTGAGAAAATTGGATATAACAGGGCATTGTATATCTCAGTCCGTTGTAATGGAAAGTTGTTGTTGAGAGTTTTGATAGACAACGGATTTGTTTTGAATATCTGTCCATGGAATACTTTGGTTAAATTGAGATTTCAAGAAGCTAACTTTGATTGTCTGCAACTGTGGTGAGGTGATTTGATGGCACAAAAAGAGAATCACTGGGAGAAATGGACTTAGTACTGGAAATAGGACCTGCCCAATTTCAAGTCATGTACCAAATCATGAATTTTTCAAGTGTTTATAATATTCTGCTTGGACGACCTTGGATTCACGCTTCGGGTGCTATACCATTTCCGCTCCATTAGATATTGAGGTTTGTAGTGAATGACCAATTAATCACAGTATTTGCAGAGGATGATTGTACTATGATCGTCGATTCCGGACCAAAAGAGGAAGGTGGTAGAAAAACTCTGGTTTCTTCTCACCATGTGGCTGATATTGTTTCAGTAGGTTGGGTATCCAAAGATAAGTCGGTGGTGGGAATGAATTTGCCAAAAACCAGCATTATAATGGCTAAAGAAACTATTTGAGGAGAATACGAGATAGGCAAGGGTCTCGGGCATAACTTATAGAGAATTCTAGAACCAATAGAATCTCAAGAAAAGAAGGACACCTTTGGACTAGGATTTCAACCTACTTCCAGGGACAAGAAAGAAATGCTGGATCACAAGAGAGTAGAAAAGAAAGGAAAGCAAGTTGTCAGAAGTATCCCGCCATTGCATTACACTTTGTCCCATCCATCAGAACTAATTAGATTTGAATTGGACCCGATCGATGAGGCAGATATCAGTTTATCTAAGCTGTTCGTAGGGGTTACTAATGAGGGCGACCCGTCAGAGAATCTAGAATTTTCATAGGTTTCCAGAGAAGCAATGAAGAATTGGACCATTGATTTTCTTCCCTCCTGAAGGGAATTTCGGTAAATTTAGGGGATTGCCTTTGATTGAGAGCTATGAAAGAAATCATTTGCATTGTTCATCTTTTGCTTTGTAGTTTTATAAATAGTTTTGGATCAAATGTCTTTTCAATACAAGTCTTATGTTAAATAGTGTATCTTTTGTTAAGTAGTGTATTATGACATTTTGTCATTTATTTGAAATTCAATGAAATGCATAGTGTTAATTTTCCAATTGTTTTACTTACGTATTATTATATCTATCTCATTCTTTTTCAAATGGCAAAAAATAAAACACATTGACCCTTTGGATATCATTATTCCAGAATTTGATGACTGCAATCTCGATATCTCTCACGAATTCAAAATTTTGGAATAAAAAATTCAACACGAGAGCGATAACAAGGAAGAATCTGAGTCTTTGTTAAAGAATCTTGAATAATATAAAGAGAAATCCAAATCGAACTTAGAAGAAACAGAAATTATTTATATTGGCACTGAGATCGAGTTCAAAGAGATAAAAATTAGCATTCATTTGAATAAGAAGCAGAGAGAAGAGATTATTGAATTCTTGACCACGTTTAAAGATGTATTTGCTTGGTCCTATGATGACATGACGGGCATTTCAATAGATATAGTGGTTCACAAATTACCAACTGTGAGGACCCGTAATTTTCTTATTTTCTAGGTTTTATTCTATTTAATTGCATGTTTTTCTGCATTTTCTTTATTAGGAAAATTTTCTAGATAAGTTTTATGAGTAAATATAGTTTTAAAATAATTTTTCTAGTATCGGTTAATTTTTGAGAAATTAAGAGCGTATACTGGACGTGGGACCCGCTAGTGAGGAAAGTTCGGAAAAATTCGGCCAATTAGGTTAAGTTTTGGATACTAGATTTATTTTATCAGGTGTTATGAGATAATTAGAGGTTACCAAATGGATTGGTGTGAGAGAGACAAAAGGATAGCCATGCATTTAATGAAAGTGACAAGTGTCACTTGGAGATTAAGTCTTGCTTTTGACCACTATTCATTACTTTACCAAATAAATCAAAATTGACCAAAAATCATCTTTAATTTCAAGCTTCTTGGCCGGTTTTCTTCAAGAGGAAAAGAAGAAAACTCTCTCAACTTTCTTAGCTCCAATCTTGCTCAATCTTCCATTCCAACCGTTTAAACTTAGATTTCCTCCATAAAAACCTTTAGTTTAGTGTTTGTGTGGCTATTGTTGAAAGTGGTTTGGAAGGAATTGGTGCATAGTTGCTTCTTCTCTTGAGTTGCAAGGTGAGTGACTTAGGAACCTTTCTTGTGTTCTTGATAGTGTTAAATTTGTGGCTTGTATGAGTTAAAGAGATGGATTTAGGTGTTATTTCATAAGTTTAGTTGAGATTGATGACATTTTTCTATTTAGTCATGATTTTTCTGCTTTCATATGTTTAATATTGTGTGGCCATGGATGATGACTTGGTATAGCCTAGAATGAAGCTATTGTGTGTAAATTGTAGTTATTTGCAGAAATTTCCGCTTTGTACCAAAATTTCCAGATTAGGGTTTCATTTTTCCCCAATTCTTCCCGGCACTGTTACACCTATTTAGAGGCTGAATTAGCCTTAGGTTAAAACATGAAAGTTGTATAGAATGATGTTTAATAGTTGTCTGTAAAATTTCAGCCCAATCTGAGCTTGGTAGCTTGTGAAAAGTCAGAAATACCCAGACTGGCCTAGATAGGAGTTCAGCGAGCAGGGTTGTCATTTCACCCAATCTGACCGTGACTTTTCACCCTGATCCTTATCGAATTAGATTTTTGCCAAAACATGAAAGTTGTAGCCAATGGTATAAACTAGTTGCCTGCACAATTTCAGCTCGATCCTAGTACTGTAGCTTGTGAAATGACCGAAATACCCTTGACTGTCCATGAAAATGCATGATTTTGCCTTGGAGGTCTTCATAAGAAATGTAGGTAAATGTCTTATCTTTCCAACGCCCCTGGAATCACCTCGTTTCGACTTCGGTAGCCTGAGTTATTGTCGTTTACGCATAAAGCGGTTAACCAGCCCGAATGTGAGATTCTGGTTCTGTGAATGGCAATTTTGACTTAGATACACTACAAATTGGACTGAGTGTTCTTCATCAAAGTTTTAGCTATTTGTCTTAGCTTCGAAATGGTATAACTTGTACCCAATCGGATAAGTGTAGCTCTAGTTGCGACCTTTCCGCTAAATAACATCAAAACTGTCTTTTATTTTTGAACGTAAACTTCATTTCCGCACATGTCCCTCGCTTGGCTATACACTTATACGTCCTATCGGGCCTTATTTTGGTGGTGTGTGTGTGATTTTGGGATTGATTGAGGAAAACAATGAAGCCATAAATGGCTGAAAAATAGGTAAATACAAAGGGCATGCTGCCCAAAATTTTAGGGCTACGCGATTCTTTCAAGTTGAGTTAGTCTTGGGAAAAATGATGGATTTTGGGAGTTGGTTGTAACCTTAGGACCAACTGTTCTCTTTTTTTTTGCTCAAAAGTCATATTTTATTCTTTTGTACTAGAACTTAACCTGGAAAGGCATACGACATGTAATTGAGCCTCACTTGTGCATTCCGTTTCTCGATTTTGGATGTGAAACCTTTAATTGTTTTACTTTAATGATTTTAGGGTTTCTTGGCGATTAAAGCCAGAGTGAAGTGAAAACTTTTTTGAAGTATCTGTACTTGAACCGGTGAGTGTACCACTCCCCTTATTTGTTGCTTAACTTGGTTTCTGTACATATGCTCTGTGATTTGATTGACTGTATTATCTATTTATTCCGTTTGAGACGAGGGTGTATTTTATCACACTCGTTCTCTTGTCAGTCCGTATGCCTAGTTATTGTGTATACTTGAATCTGATATCTGTATCTGAGTCTGTTTGGACGTCGTTTGGAGGATTGTATCCAACGACCTTTCTGTGACCTTTGACCTCATAACCTGTGGCTAGTTACTCGAGTCGAGCTAGCAAGGGCCTGGTCGATTAGATAACGAACCACGGTAGTCTGATTCTGGGAATCTTTGGGTATTGAGACTCTTGATTCCAGTATACTCGAGTATTACCATTTCTATTTCTGTTGAGGTGTTCGGGCCCGGTAAGGGGTGTTTGGTGGACGGAATTTGGCGTAAAGTGGGGTCTACGGACGCATTGGTTCTATATATGTTGACAGTGAGTCAACCAGCTTGGATCAAGTACTGCACTGGAAAACTAGCTCCTGAGAGCCACCTGTATCCTTCCTATTTGAGTCATTATGTTTAATTGTTTTACTTTATAGCGGGCATATGTATCTGGTTTGTATAGCGTGAAATGCCATGATTTTACTGCTACATGTTTGGTACCTCATTAAACGTAAGCTCACCCCCTCCTCGTTATCTTTGTTTTCCTTACAGGAATCCCTTTTGAAAATCATGATTTTGAGACGCGAGTTGAGCTAGTTAGATACTCTTTTGTTCTTTTGTATAGCTCCTCGAGAGTTGGCAAACTCTAAATGTATTTCATTTCAAGGGTTCCATTTGATTTGTAAACCTATCAACATGTATATATTAAAGTGTTTCCCTCATGTGATTTTGATAAGTTACTTCTAAACTTGGCGGTCTTCAATCGTTAAATTTTTTTTGGGTCCTATCGTGCGTAATATAGGATTTGTGTGACTCGACTCCGTAGTCCTGGCGAGAGTTGGGCAGGCGGTCCGCTAAACCCTTTGGTTCGCCTTAGGGAGAGGTGGGGCTGTCACACCAACGGATCCAAAATTTTCATCGGTGAAACAGAAGTCTCGCAAAATTTAAACAGGACATAAGTAAAATCAAGGAGCAAATTGAAAAGCAACTCAATGTTAGGATTATTATGGTATCTCATTATTCTATTTAGCTTTCAAATCCAGTCCCTGTCCCGAAGAAAAATAGAGAGGTGAGCGTATGTGTTGACTACCGAGATTTGAACAAGGAAAGTCCGAAGGATGATTTTTCCTTGCCAAACATACATATCCTTTTGAACAACACCACTAGGCATGAGATCGAGTCTTTTGGCGATTGCTTCGCCTGATTCCATCAAATTCTAATGGCAGAAAAAGATAGAGAGAAAACTGTTTTTATCACTCCATGGGAAACATTTTGCTACCGAGTAATGCCATTCGAATTGAAAAATACTGAAACTACTTATCAAAGGACCATGACCACCTTGTTCCACGATATGATTCATAAGAAGATGAAAGTTTATATAGATGACATCATAATCAAATCCAAGAAAGCAGAGGATCATTTGGTTGATTTGAAAAAGTTATTTGAAAGATTGAGAAGATATGATTTGAAATAAAATCCTGTGAAGTGCACTTTCGGGGCTCCTGTCGGTAAATTATTGGGGCTCATTGTCAGTAAAAAAGCCATAGAGATAGATCCGACAAAAATTAAAGCAATTCGTGAAATGCCAGTGCCGAAAACACAAAAGAATGTGAAGAGTTTCTTAGGAAAATTTAATTTCATTGGCAGGTTCATTGCTCAATTGACTTCTACATGTAAGCCTTTGTTTAAATTATTGAAAAAAAAATGTGTCATTGTATAGGAGTGAAGAATGCCAGCAAGCTTTTGATAAGATCAAGAATTACTTGTTGCACCTTCCGATCTTAGTACCACCCAAACCGAATCGACCTTTGATTATGTATCTGTCTATGCTTGACGAGGTCGTGGGATGTGTTTTGGGGAGCATGATGATTCTAGAAATAGAAAGCAAGCCATTTATTATCTTAGTAAGAAGTTCACACCTTCGAGACAAAATACTTATTTCTTGAAAGGAGTTACTGTGCATTGGCCTGGACAACTCGGAAACTGAGGCATTATTTGCTTAGTCACACCACCTATCTTATCTCTCGTTTAGATCCCTTGAAATACCTATTGGAGAAACCAATGCTGACCAGACGCATGACTAAATGATAAATGATCCTTTCTGAATTCAATATCATCTTCACCACGCAAAAGGCAATCAAAGGACAGGTTATAGCAGATCATTTCACTGAAAATCCAAGGGAAGATGATTATCAACCGCTTCACACTTATTTTCTGGACGAGGAGGTCATGTTTGTTGGTATAGCAGAAGATATGAATGAGCAATACCCTGAGTGGAGACTATTCTTTGATGGTGCTTCAAATTCTTCCGGAGTTGGGATCGGAGCTATTCTAGTATTGCCTGAATGAAAACATTATCCCGGTTCCGCTAAACAGCAATTTTTCTGCACTAACAATATGGCTGAATATTCACAACTTGCATTTTTGGACTAAAAATGGCGTTGGAGATGAAGATCAAGAATTTAATAGTGTTCAGTGATTCCGATCTGCTCGTACATCAAATGCTCAAAAAATGGATAACTTGAGATTCAAAAATTTTGTCATATCATTGCAATTTATTGGATTTGGCAAACAAATTCAGAAATTTGGAGTTCATGCATAATCCACGCGCTCGAAATATTTTTGCTGATACTTTGGCCACTTTATCTTCAATGATTCAACAACCAGATGAGTTGATGATTGAGTCTATCCAGATTCAATTACAAGAAAGGCCTGCACATTGTCTGGTTATGAAAAAATTTCTGATCGCCATAGCGATATTAAGGAATTTCTCAAAATCGGGTCCTATCCTCCAGGTGCTGATACGATTGCTAAAAGCTTCTTGCGCAGATTATCATCCAAGTTTTTCTTAAATGGAGAGGTGGTATACAAAAGGACGTCAAACTTGGGCCTTCTAAGATGCGTTAATGAAGATGAAGCAAATTATTTGATGAAAGAAGTGCACAACAGTATATGTGGATCACATATGAATGGACATTTATTGGTAAAGAAAATCATGAGGACAAGATATTTTTGACTTACTATGGAGTATGATTGTGTAGATTTTGTCAAAAAATACATTAAATGTCAGTTGATGTTATGCACACTCCCCCCACAAAATTATACAGTATGACTGCTCCCTGGCCATGTTCAATGTAGGGTATGGATATAATTGGAACTATTGACCCTCCTGCTTCAAACAGGCATCGATTTATTTTGGTAGCAATTGAATATATTACCAAATGGGTCGAAATTGAGTCTTACAAGTACGTGACTAAGAAGATGATTACAAATTTTCTAAGGAAACACATCATTTGTCGTTTTGGTGTGCCAGAGACATTAATTACCAATAATGCAAAGAATCCCAACAATGACATGGTGGATGGATGATGCGAACAGTTCAAAATCAGGCAACGAAATTCTACTATTTGTAGATCACAAATGAATGGATTTGTGGAGGCACCAAATAAGAACTTGAAAAAGATAATCCGTAAAATGACCGAAAGACATCGTCATTGGCACGAAAAGCTCCCCTATGCATTAATGACATATAGAACTTCTATTCGAACTTCTATTGAGGCAACGCCTTACAACCTCATGTACAAAATGGAACCAATTTTGCCAACTAAGGTTGAAATTCCATCATTGCGCATACTAATGGAGACCAAACTAGATGAAACTGATTGGATTAAATAACGTCATGAGCAGTTGTCTTTGATTGATTAGAAAAGGTTAAATGCCATTTGTCATGGTCAGTGCTATCAAAAGAGAATGGCTCGTACTTACAACAAAATGGTCAAACCGCGACTATTCGAAGAAGGAGACACGATTTTGAAGCAAATTCTTCCCATTCAAGATGAAGCCAAAGGAAAATTCGCTCCAAATTGGCAGGGCCCTTTTATCGTCAAGAAGGTATTGCCTGGTGAAGCACTTGTTCTCGCAGAAATGGATGGACAAGTTTTAACTCAGCCTATCAATTCGGATATCTGCAAGTAATTCTTCATCTGATAAATGGAAATTTCCTTTCAAGGTAATGCGAAGAATGGAATGAAAGTTAGCCCTTCTTCCTTTCCAATTAAACATTCTATCCCTAGTTATTCTTTTTGAATTTTCATAATAAATTATTTCGTTTAGCAACCCCTAAGGATAGCAAACCCCACATTGGGGCAAGTTTGAATTGAAAGAAAAGGAAAGAAAAACCTCAAGAGGTGAAAAGTGATAGATGAACAAAAGGAAAAGAAAATTAAAGAAAAGAACCTCGATTGAGAATAAATCGAGACAATTTTAGTTTAATCTTAAGTAGGATTAATAAGAAGATGCGATCTCAGGTGATTTAAACACTTATAAAATCTGCCTTCAATCCTTAAATTTTTCTTAGAACATCTTACTACATTACGAAAAACTGAAAATCCTGATTTTTGTTCTTTACATCATCCTTTTTAGGAAATTTTCTAATCAAATGGCAAATGATGTCAATACACCTTCACCAATTTTGCAAGGGAAGGATTGTCACACTAATGCCATCATTTCTTAAAGGGTAAACTACAAAAAAATTCCCTGTAATAAACCTAATATACAGAAAAGATTCCCATAATTTTAAAATATACAACATAACACTCTATACTTTGAACTAAATTGTAAAGGTGACGGAATCCGTTAAACTTAACGAAAATGACTTATTAGAATCTAAAAAAAAATTTATACCTAATTTTTAACAAATATATCTATTCTACCCCTTAACCCTCAATTCTCTCTATCTAGAGAATAAAATAAATAATTTTTTTGTTCTGTCTTTTGCTTAATTATATCAAGGCACTCTGGTCATTTCATCTATTTCCGTTAAATTTAACGGATTGTGTTACCTTTACAATTTAGTTCAAAGTATGGGGTGTCGTGTTGTATATTTTGAAACTACGGAGGGGTTTTCTGTATATTAGCTTTATTACAAGAATTTTTTTTATTTTTTAGCCTTTCTTAAAACACATTTCTAAGTTGATAAAGATTATCGACAAGATTTGTTCGTTAGGTGTAAACCCGAAAAGGCACCTTGTAAAAAAGAAAAGGAAGAAAAAAGAAAAAGAAAAATAATAAAAGCAAAAATAATTTAAAAAAAGCAAAAGAAAAAAATGATGAAAGGAAAACCAAAAAAGTGGGGGTAACCTTAGTGAAAACCCGAAAGGGCACTAAAGTCGGATTTTATAAGGAAAAGTGAGCATGAAATTGAATGGTTGGTGACTCGGTTCATTTGAATTTCTCTTTACGTTGTGATTCTATTGCCAATATCGACCTCCGGAGAAACGATATCCAAAGGGTCAAACGTGACATTTGGTTTGAGATCAAAGTGTTTTAGTTTATCAAGCATAAACTGTTGAATTTACAAGTTCATTTCTCTAAAATCAATTTTTTTTCAATAAAGGTAAATGGTTGTTTTTATGTTACTGGAATTTTCATCATTTTTGTGTAAATAAAATATTTTTTCATGTGTTTCATGGTCTCATTTATCTCATTAAATTTATCAAATTGTAATTCCTGTGATTTATTGAAAGTGTCTAGATACCAAATGCCATATTTGATTAGCATTAGAAGTTAAGAAAACTTGATACAGTTCGCAGAGCAAAGTTGAGTTTTTGCTACATCGGGGAAGAAAGTTCAAATACTCATATTTATACATTTCTTGAAGGAGGGATTGATCGGATGGTGGTGGCAGTATTTGTCATTATGATTATATCTTTTTTGCAGGTCCAAATGTCCAATAACATCACACTGGGGCAAATATTTTTAGAAGAGTTATCTGTCTCTATCAAAATCTTCGAAGTTTTACAAAAAGCATTCTACAATAATTTTTCAATTTTTCGACAGGCTCGAGTTTTATTCCACTGACCAATTTTTTGGTTGGTTCGGGTTTTATCCCATTGATCAATTTTATGGCAGGCTCGAATTTTATCCCACAGACCAATTTCTCGGTAGACTCAAGTTTTATCCCACTGACTAATTTTATAGCAGGTTCGGGTTTTATCCCACTGACCAATTGTTAGATAGATTTGGGATTTATCCCACTGACCTTTATATGTTTGCTTATTTCAGTTCATGGCAGAATAGTAGGTAAGCATTTGGTATCTACGTCTTTGTCTCGAATTTCTTCGAAACTCAAACAAAAAGGGGCAAGTTGTAGATATCAAAATTTAATTTTGTTTTATTTTATTTTTATTTAACCAAAATTCGCAAAATGATAGTTAACAACTTTTATTAAATTAGGTTCATCATTTTGTTGAAAGAAAGAAAATTTTCACAACTAAAAATTTCAATTTTTTTAATCTTTTCAAATTCAATTTTTTCAAAATAAAATGAAAATTTGCAAGGCAAATCTCAAATAGGAATTTAACATTTTTGTTTATTCTAAATTTTTGCCTTGAAAAGAAAAAAGAAAAACAAGAAATAGATGGAATGCATGCAAGATAGTTAATTGGTTTGAGTGAATATTAGTCATGTGTTTTTGTCTTTTTGCACACCACAATACTTGCAAGAGATTAGGTGTGAGAACTGGCAAATTTACTTATTTTAAATCCCTATTTCTAGCTTATTTAAATATTTAATTGGCCATTTACTCCGAATATTTTATTCCAAGCTTTTTAGACCCAAATACATGGAACTATGGCTTACATGTACTTTTAAAATGACTTGTTACAAAATTTAATTTTTGAAAGCTCGTTTAGTGAGAATAGTAAATACGCGTTTGGAGGTAATAATCGATTCGAGGGTACAATGAGTTTGAAAATTGAAGACTTATACATTAGCCTTAAAATAGGTATTTTTATATTTAAGTACTCAAGTATTAGTTAGTCATACTATCGTTATAAGAATTTCTTAAAAATTTCGCTTTATCGCGCACAAATCGGAAGTACGCGTTTTCGCGCGCACGATTAATCGAGGGACTTAAAACCTTTATTTTTAGATTATTAAGAGTGAATAATAATAGTATGAATGGAAGTGCATTAGAGGTTTAGTGCACTAGTGAAATAAACTCGAGAGGAATCGAGCACGAAACGCGCTCCTGCGCGATCGAAGAGAGAGTTGACTTTTGGAACACTTTTGAGCCACACACTTAAGCTTCTCAAGGAAGCTTCATTTTCATCAAACACTCTCTCTCTCTCTTGCTCTTGCTGGTCGGCACACTCAAGGAGGAAAACAACCCAAATTCTTCATCATTTCTTGCTTCATTTCTTCATCAAATCACCTCAAAATTTTACTACAACTTGCATACCACTTAGTGATCAACCTAAGCTAGGAAAGGAGCTTCATCTCATGGTTTTTCTTCAGCTTAAAGTGACCGAAAATTTCTGCTCTAGTCATCTAAGGAAGTAAGTGATTATCAACCTCTTGAATCTTGGTTTATATAAGTTATATTGCACTTGCGAGCTCATAGATTCATGTGGGTAGTTTTATATTATTGAAAATCTTGTGAGTGGGCTCTATGAAATCCTACAATGGCTTGATGAACTGATTTGATGAGATTTGATGTTATTTATATTGGATTAGTACTTAATCTAGTGAAAATAAGTTGCATGGTGAAAGAAAACTCAAAGGAAGTGAGATGAGCAAAAGTGACGGTCCTGCCCCTATTTTGCCATGCCCTATGGTGCACTTTTTTGTGGTCCAATTGACTTGATTTTGATGTAAATATGTTATATAGGGTATGTGGAAAATTTCCACCGAAAATCATCCAATTTGGTTGGCCAAAAGTTGAGATTTCGAAATTCTAGCAAAACTGGAAATCGTGATCAAAGCTTCTCTGGCAGTTATTTTGTATCGACTATAACTCTTTGCTCCGATGTCAAAATCGAGTGCCTTTTATGGCATTAGAAACTAGACACTTCCAGTTTTCCAATGGTATAAAATGCATTTCCTGATTCTACTTGAGTGAACCACACCAACCTTGTCCTGTTTCTCGCCTGTGTTGGAAGCTCTGTTTTGAGCTGCTATTTGATGCTCAAATATAAACTAGTTGTGAACAAAATTTTAAAATGATTCCTTCTGAGAAATTGTACCCTTATGAATGTAGTTTTCAACTCCACTAACCACGCTCAATTCTAAGTTGAATTGAGTGAGTTGTGGCCAGATTTCAAAACTGTCTTCGTGAAAGAAAGCCCTAATTCTGGACTGATTTATAGCTAATCTTGATTTGGGACTTGTTATTTCAAAATCCTTGGTGTTAATCACCTACCAAATATATTTTGGATATATATTAGACCTTGTTTTCATAAATGAATCATGTTTGAGGAATTTTAATTGGCCAAATGTTTGAGAAAAGAAAAATGAAAGTGCTAGGCAAATTTGCCTTGGCAAATCATGGAACTTTAATGGTTTTATTAACTGATTTCCCAGAGGAATTCTTGTATGAAAGTTGACAGAGGAATATCTCTTATATGATAGGGTAATACTACCAAATTTGGTGCAATTTCAAGTCCATTTCGATGCTCAACTAAAGTCCCAAAGTTTGTGTTTCAAATCTGGAAAATTGCCAAATGGTCTTCATTTTGAACCAACTTTGAGCTGCTATATCTTGGTGCTTAAAACTCCAATTCTTGTTCCATTTGTTTTGTTTTAAACCTTGATTGAAACTCTAATTCAAATTTGAGAGACTAGTTTGCATTGTGTGAATTTTGCTAAATTTCTAAAGTTTGCCAAAAACCAATCCTGGAACTGTCTTGGTAGTCCAAATCAGCAACTTGAATCCAAAATTTGAGTGTCTTGTATTTTGAATAATGGAAAAGTGTGTTCTAGAAACTTTTAGTAATTTGGAAGTAGTTTTCAACGGTACTAAGTTTTTCAATTTTGGACCTAAGGAGTACAAGATATGATTTTTCAAAGATTACTCCTTAAAACTGAAATTTTCGAACTTAACGAGAAATGAGTTTTTGGAAAACTTTTCGCTACCCTTTGATAATGATTGATCGTTTAAAACTCGATTTCATGAAGGAAATCAGTTTTTCTTGTGTTAATAAAACCTCACTTTTGAACCGTTATTTTGAGTGGCTAAGGTTCTTGATTTGAGGTATTGACTAGTCTACATGAGTGTAACTCCTTTCTTGATTAATACGTGATTGTGAGTGAAAAAACTTGTTAATTGTTCAGGCGCTCAAGGAGATTTCGAAGGGAATCTCGATGCGGACATCTAAAACTTTGTTCGCTCACTTATTTTGAATTGGTGAGTGTCAAGTGCATGACTTAACGTGTTTACTTGATTTATCTTGCTTATATACTTGAATATCACTTGATGAGAGGAGTGTGTACTTTATCGCACTCACTCTCCTTTACTCAAACTTTACCTGCATTAAACTTGGTTTTCAAAATCGATTTGAGTGAATTTCGTCGACTAAAATATACTCGTTTTCGTGTGCATGTCGTGTTATCGTGTGTGTCGTGCGTGCTATGCGTGTCGTGTTGTCGGGTGGAGTGAAGCTCCTCGACTTATGGGGACGCCTAATTCTCTTTGGCCAATCTTGCGACTTGAGCCGGCATGGGCTTGGTCTAGAAGCTTGATGAATCAAGAGAATAACAAAACAAAACTTGATCTTTTGAGATCTTGTTCGGCATACTCGGCGAGTATCGCCCTTTTCGTGCGTGTTTGGTTACGGATCCGAGAGGGTGGAATGTTGGTTGGAGGCTGTAAGTGGAGCATCTACGGATTTTAAAACCTACTGATAAGCAACCCTAGGGGAAGACCCTCCTAGACCCTCCCAACCTTGTAATTATCAGAGTTGGATCGTTTCTCCCAATGGAAATTGAATTCGATTGTTCTCATGAACTCAAGACCTCTGACACACAACGGTAATCAGTAACCTTAAGCAAATAATGATGGATGAAGAGACACCACGATTAGGGAACAAGCTAATCGATAAAGTCAGATTTGAATCCTAAGCAATGAACTCAAGAATTCAAGAGTAAGTTCGATTAAGAACTTGAAGGAAAATTCCTCACGATTTCTGGTTGTAATAATCTTCTCCTTTCACTCATACAATAGGTGCCTTTTATAGGCTAAAACTAGGGCAAATCCGGGCCACATAAACCTGGAATAGGAATTCGGTCTGCATAAAGAGCCAGCTCTTTAAGGCTTCCCGATAAGGCCTAATAAGTAATAAAAATACTCAATGACTAACAACAACTAAACTAGGCAATCTTAAAACAACTACCAACTAAGCTAACAAGTATGAGATCATTCTTCCACTTCAACATACAAGTGAACAATGTAACTTCATGGTCCATCAAATCTTCAAACTTAGCTTACTCCTTGCTTGTATGGTGAATGATCAAGGCTTGTAAAGCTTCCTTCACCCTCTTGGATCTTGATCTTGTCATCGGACTGCCAATGTGGACCAAAGGATCTTTGACCCAAGGCTGAAATTGTTGCGCACCCATATCCACATCATTCCCTCTTTCCTCGAAAAGATTCGTCCTCGAATCTTTAAAGTCTCCTCTTGAAAGTGATTTTATCCACAAATCGATGGTGCGCTTAAAGGACAGTAATGTTGGAAATAGATGAATGACTATGAGCCATGTTGCATGTCGTTTGGTCAGTTTCGGGAAGCTCTCAAACAAGGACATGCGCCAAAGTAGGAAAGAGCTTGTGTAAGGCATGTTAAAATCCCAAGTGGCAATCCAAAACTCTCTAATATAAGGTAGCAAACAATTGAATTCCACTTCATGAGGGTTACTCGAACTAGCACAAGTTGAAGTTGACAAATTGAGCACTTGGCCACCAGCTTTTGGCGGAGTGAATACGCATGAAAGATCACCACCTTTAGTTGGAATGAGCACAAAATCAGGTTGTAAGTCTTGAATCAAAACTGGAAAATTGTGGATAGCTTTACAACCTACAAACACAAAATAAACTTCAACTTGAAACAAATTTGAAATCAGGTAAAGAAGTAATGGTACATTATCAACTAAATGGTAAGAAGGTATAGAACAAGTTTTAAGTGTAAAAATTCCCTTTGACACTTCATCATTCCTTCCACCAATTGATTCAACTTGAGAAGGCATTGCTAGCCTTTTACACTTTCCTCCAAAATCTGCATAAGAAATACAAGTGTTAGGATGGGAATTATACTCAAAAGAAGGTAAAGATGATGAATAAACCATAGGTAGCAAATGAGACTCAAAATTTGGAATTCTCCCTTCATGGTGGGTTTGACTTGATTCCTCTTTGGTATGGACAGATTTAAATTGAAATTGTTCCATGAGGTGATCCTAAGTAGATTTAATTCCTAAAAGACAAACTCCATGGAAACCAGTGAATTGTACAAGTGACTTTGGAATGGAGCATGGCATGACTAACTTCACTTGACTTTGCTTAATCTGCCCAAATGAAGAAACACTAAATAAAGCAAAGGTAAGTTCGTTAGAAAAACCATAAGCCCTCACATTTTTGCTCAAAATTGGCTCACTTTCTCTTTTTTCTTCCTTTTTACCACTCATCTCATCAGATTTTTTCATCTCTTTATCTAGCTTAACGCCCTCGATTGTTTTCTCATTATCAACCTCCTCAACAAATGGTTCAATAGGATGAGATACTCCTTTGTTGGGAATAGGGTCAGCTACCTCCTTCTTAGAAAACTCACTTTGATAGCATTCATTTGACTCTATTTGTTTTTGGTGTAGAAGACGTTGATATGTCTCCCAAAATGACTCCGCATGAGGTGGTTCAACTCTAGATTTAGTTCTAAAAAATGTTGAATGAACTTTCTTATCACCTCTTATATAAACCGGCTTTAAAGAGGTAGATTTCATGGAACCCCTCCTCTTAAGAGATTCGTTCTCTCGCTGGGGTTTATGTTTGTATTCCATCACTTCCTTTTGGCCTTTCCTTGATCGAAATGAGGTGTTGGAATGATATCCCTCATCATCCGCATCATGATCAGCACTTTGAACACTTGAAACCCTATTGTGTGTATCTCCGGTACCTCGCATCTCAATGGCAGCCAATCTGTCTAATAATTATGTCATTACAACTTCATGTCTCTCCGCTTGTTTTTGAAGAGCTTGGAGCACCAGTTTGAGTGACACGTCGGTCTCAGATGGCTCGGGCATATTCCCCTCTTGAGACATATTGTCCAACCTGCAAAACAAGTGTATCCTAGTCTACCTTGCAAGCACTCGTGTATCACTCAAGGAAACACACTCACTCTCAATTTTCCTTCTCGAAGTTCTTAAAACAACTCAAACTCTCAAAAATTCCAGAATTAATGACTCTATAAGCAAGTAACAAGACACAAAGCAGAATTTTGCAAATCTTAAGAAAAAAAAACTCTACCCGAATCTGGAACTTTTTTTTTTTTGGAGCTGTTGTTTTGCTGAGTTTCTAGTCAGTACTTTGGAGGGTAAACGGTACTTTTGGGGTGTTCAAATAATGTACGAACCAGTCCTCAAATTTCAGGAAAATCGGCTCGCAAAGACTAGCTCAACCGATTTTAGAAACCCAAGAATTTAAAGGCGGTGTGGCTAAGGTGTTTGTGACGGTTTAGGTTTGGCTTTGGAAACTGATTTTGGGGTGCTTGGGGTCTGGTTAGGTAGTTTGGGGTCGTTGAAATTCAATTAAAATTGAAAACTTAAGAATTGGAAACCAATCAAGATTTGGAGACTCGAGTTTTTGAGAAACCAATCAAGATTTGGAGACTAATCAAGAATTGGAGACCAATCAAGAATTGGAAACTCAAGATTTGGGAAACTTGATTTCCTTTGTGTGAGAGCCGATTCCTTCTCTTCTTCCTTTTTTTTTTGTTCTCTTTTTTTTTTTTTTTTTGCTTCGGCTCTTCAAGGAACACAAATTCAGGTCACACCAACAAGTTCAAGAAACAGATGAAAGGTTATGCAAATTTCAAGAAAATCCTAGTTCTTGATTTATTGTTCAAGAACTTTCAAAACAAGACTTGGTGGTCCAAGAACTTCAAAAATTTTGTTCAAGGAGCTCAAGAACTTCCCCAAATTATGTTGTGGTGTTTAGGGTTTGCAAGAACAACAACCAATACTCAAGAAATAGGCAAAATAGAATTTCAGCAATACTCAAAAGAAAATTCCAGCAATACTCTAGCAACTTGGACACTAAAACAATATAAGGTACGTGACTCTTTTTTTTTTTTTTTTTTGTCTTTAAACCCTAACAACCCAAACACAAGTATAACAGACCCAAGAACTTGGACAGAAAACACAAAAAAGACAACACCCAAACAGATTTTTTTTTTTTACTCGGACGAACAATAACATGAACAGTACGCTACAGTACGATGAACAGTATTTGATGCAGTAACGATGAACAGTAATCGCTACAGGTTTTTTTTTTTTGACAAAAGACACAAACTAACAAGATATGAACAATTTCAATTAAAAGAGAATTAACCTGATGCTTTGATACCAACTGATGAGCAACCCTAGGGGAAGACCCTCCTAGATCCTCCCAACCTTGTAATTATCAGAGTTGGATCGTTTCTCCCAATGGAAATTGAGCTCGATTGTTCTCATGAAGTCAAGACCTCTGACACACAATGGTAATCAGTAATCTTAAGAAAATAATGATGGATGAAGAGACACCACGATTAGGGAACAAGTTAATCGATAAAGTCAGATTTGAATCCTAAGCAATGAACTCAAGAATTCAAGAGTAAGTTCGATTAAGAACTTGAAGGAAAATTCCTCATGATTTCTGGTTGTAATAATCTTCTCCTTTCACTCATACAATGGGTGTCTTTTATAGGCTACAACTAGGACAAATCCGGCCCACATAAACCTGGAATAGGAATTCGGTCTGCATAAGAGCCAGCTCTTTAAGGCTTCCCGATAAGGCCTAATAAGTAATAAAAATACTCAATGACTAACAACAACTAAACTAGGCAATCTTAAAACAACTACCAACTAAGCTAACAAGTATGAGATCATTCTTTCACTTCAACGTACAAGTGAACAAGGTAACTTCATGGTCCATCAAATCTTCAAACTTAGCTTGCTCCTTGCTTGTATGGTGAATGATCAAGGCTTGTAAAGCTTCCTTCACCCTCTTGGATCTTGATCTTGTCATCGGACTGCCAATGTGGACCAAAGGATCCTTGACCCAAGGTTGAAGTTGTTGCGCACCCATATCCACATCACCTACCCGATTGACGGAGTGTCAATTCGTGGAGGTAGTGGATCGAGCATTGGCAAAG
The DNA here is from genome assembly GCF_036785885.1 of Coffea arabica. Lineage (NCBI taxonomy): Eukaryota > Viridiplantae > Streptophyta > Magnoliopsida > Gentianales > Rubiaceae > Coffea > Coffea arabica. The sequence continues at coordinate 15,667,808 of NC_092319.1, read as the reverse complement.
CATGTGGAAATTAGCTCCTTAGAGTTCTTGCATCCTACCCAAGTATGTGTAAATTTGTTAATCGAGAATTACTTGACTTTATCGCTTTATTTATTTTATAAATGTTATTGATACTTGAACTACGTGCTTGCATGACTTTCTTGGCCTCACTGAGTATTGGTTCATCCCATTAGTTTGTTTTCCTTAACAGGAATCCGATTGGAAGGAGTTAAGGAAATGCCGACTTGAGGCAATTTTGTATTAGTGTTTTGATTGTAATCGACTAGGCACTTTTGAATGTTGTATATTTTGGGGAAAGTGATTGTAAATTTGAAATTGTGATGTAAGACTGAATATTTATGTATGGAAATGATTTCGTACCTTTATTTTGACTTTCATTGTTAGTATTAGACTTTATGGTTGAATTGGAATTGTCTCAAGTCCTGACGAGAGTTGGGCCGGCGTTCCGCGGATACCCTTAGGAGAAGTGAGGGCGTCACATTAGGTGGCACGGATAGCTATTGAATTGGGAAAAATCTGGAAAGGAGAGGAAGAAACCAGGGAGGCTTCGAACAAGAAGAAGAAAAGAAAGGAAGAGAGGAAGGAAAAAAAGAAGAAGAAAAGAAAAGAAAGAGAGAAAAGGAAGGAGAAAAAAGAAAAAGAGGAGCAGGAGAGAATCTGGGAAAGCAAGAAAGGGAAAGAGAAAGAGACAGCGGAGGAAAGAAAAACAGCAAGAAAAGAGAGAAAAATCGAGAGGGAAAAGGGAAGAAATTTCTGGAACCAAGTTGGCGAACCAGCCTACTTTCCGGTCAAATTCCGACCTAAACTCCAAACCTTAGAGGGAGATTTCTTTTTATGCACCTTTTCTGGATATTCGGGAAAAACTTTCGTTCGGCAATAGTCGAGTGAAGTCGCAGGTTCGTCATTGCTGAAATTTTTGCTACAAAGCTTCCTGGGCTTCATTTTCCAGAAACCAGCACGATTTCTTGGGGTATTTCATGTTTGTTTTACTTCACCAACATTCTCAGGTAACTATAGTTTCTCTCCTTGTGAGTTTAACACAATTTTCATGAAGATTTAGGTCCATTTTGTATGATTTTTTTTAAGATTTGCCGTTTGCATTTTTCTTGTTTTTTTATGCATGAATTATTAGATTTCCTCCATGTTTTGTTTGTGATTGAATGTGGTTTTGGAGTAAATGAGACTTGGATGTTGTTGGAGGTTGCATATGGTCCCATTTTGTTTCTGAACTTGGCTATTTGGATGGAAAGTCTTGCTGGAGATGAACCCAGCAAAGTTGTAGAGCATGAAGTGAAGAAGAAAGCTTCTTCAATGGCTTTGCATGAACATTTTCCCAAATTTCACTTTAGCCCCACAAGTTCTATGTAATGCTACTATGCCCCAAAAATCTGGAGGATCAGCCATTCTTTCACCCCTTTAAATCTTAAGTGTCTTTGACATGCTTTAATATGATTTTTGAGTAGATTATCTACGAATTTTAGAGTGTAAATTACGGTTTAGCAATTTAAAAAGATTTTATGGCCTATTGGGTTTAATAAAAATAAGAGAAAGGTTGGTTTAGATTTAATTTGGTTGGGTTTGGTTTATTTTAGTTGACTTTTGGCTTGGGTTTGGGATGTTAGAGTCCATGTAATCTGATTGGATTGATTTGGTAAAAAGGGTGGGCTGACCCGCTTCGTTTTCTTTGGACTCTCGGTCGAGTCAAAATAATCCTCTGGCCCAAATGCTAATGGAGATGGCCCAAGCTTGGGAAAATTAGTTCCAAAAATTGCATTTCAGTCCTTGTACTTCTAAATATTTTTATTGTGGCCCTAAAAATTTTTAATTTCTTTCAATTGGGTCCTTAATTTAATTGTAAATAGGTCCCTAAACTTTATTTTACTTTCATTTTGACCTCTAGATTTTGTAATAATTTAATTTGACCCCTAAAAACTTTCTTAATTTTTACAATTAGGTCCCTGATAGTTAGGGTTGCAAACGAATCGAGCCACTTGCGAGCAGCTCGAGTCAAGCTCAAGTCGAGCTCGAGCTGACTCGAGTCGAAATCGAGCTCGAACTCGAGATCAAAATATTAAACTCGCTAGCTCGCGAGTCGACTCGCGAGCTCGAGTATATATATATAATTTTTTAATTTTTTTTATTTTAAGTATATATATTTTTTTATTTTCTTATTTTAATAGTAAAATTATATATATATCCTTAATATTTTATTATTTATTAAGAAAAAAATTATTTTATTTATTTTTTAAAAAATAAAATAATTATTTTTATTTTTTTTCGAGCTCGATCAAGTCGAGTTCGAGTTTTAAATTGCCGGCTCGTCGAACTCAAGTTCGAGTTCGAGTTTGGTAAAATTTAGTCGAGACTCGGCTCGATTAGTACAAAACTCAACTCGACTTGACTTGTTTGCAGCCCTACTGATAGTTATGATTTCTAAAATGCAAGTTGTTTATCTTCTTTAACTATTAATTATATTTCATTTGAATGTTTCAATTGATAGATTTCATGTTTATTTCCATTTCTTTATGATTTATTTGTTAATTAAATTGGTGCCTTGATCATTTTGTTAATTTTGGAGTTAAATAGGGCAAATCCAACCCCCCATTAGCTACTACTTCAAGGGAAGTATTTTCTTGTGTTATTTTAAATCATTTTATGTGCTCTTATGTGTTTTTATGTATGTAATTACTTGTTTTTGAGTGAATTTTCTCTTAGTTATTCGTTTTTATTTGTTTTAAGTTTCGTATATTTAATTTGATTTTGATGATTATTTGAGAGGTATTTAAATGCCAAATGGTAATAGATAGGAGTTCAAGACATGTATTTAAATAGAATATGTAATAGACAGGTTTTAATTTTACCAAAAATGTATTTAGTTAGATAAATATAATAGTTAGGTTATTATTTTGTTCTCCCCTCACCTAGATTGTAGTTAGGGACCGAATGTAATAGTTAGGTCTCTATTTGCTTTTGTTTGTTTGTGTGCTTGCATGCTTTCATTAGGGTTTTTGCATCTAGAAATTATGCTTATGTGTTATGTGATCTATGTATTTTATGTGTTTATTTATTTTAATTATGTTTTATATGATTTATTTAGTTGCAATAAATGCATGACACCACCACACTAGTCCAACGCTAATTGTGGCCTTTCTCCTCGACTTCTCACTAGTTCAACGCTAGTGAGAATTTATAGAAATGAGTTAATCCAATACTCGACCCTCAGGCCATCCATGCGCTAGAATCACATACTTATGTGACAATCACTACATTTCATGCATATTTTTTATTTTTAGGATCCTTACCATTTTGCATGATATTTCCTCTCTCTATATATATATATATATATCTGTTATCCCTATATGCGAAACATGACATTTAGACTTGCATTCCATTGAAGAAAAAATTAGAAATAGGCTAGTTCATTTGTTTGGCTAGGTTAATAGAGTTACTCTTCAAATATGGGAAATGGACGAGTATGGTTTCTTAGTCTTAGCACGCTCGTATTTCTTCTATGAAGAGAAAAATTGAGTCACGAATCTTAGTCCCCCGTACCCGTTATATTGCATTCCTCTTTTTAGGTCACATATATTTATATATTATAATTTTTTCTTTTCTTCGAGTCTCATTCTTTACATATTCGTAACCTCTTCTAAGAATCATTTTGGGCATCACAATTAATGTGATTCGCATCAATTAAACTTTGAAGAGATATTTCAACCCTCCCGATATCCATTAGTTCTAGGTTTGCATTCATATAGTAACATCCAAATGTGATAAGAAAGGAAAGGCAAAGATTTGATTTAAGGCACCCTTTCAACCTAGCCAAGGCTAGTTACATGATTTAGTTGAAAATTTTCTTAATTTAACTACTCCTGAACACTTTTCTCTTGTTTCAAAGACTTGGAGTCGTTTAAAAAGAGTTTTACCTCTTTTTTATTAAAAATACATTTTTGGGTGACTTGGTACACTTTTTTTTTTAAAAGAAAAAATCCAATTTTATTGATGAAACGATAAAGTACATAGTTTCAGCCAACAACTAAGTCGAGGTACCTATTCACATTGCCACCGTAGGGAAGAGAACTCTTGGCTGTCTAAGTATGTTGTGGCTCGTACTAAATTCGGGAACTGGTGAAGCGAAGTACAAAATAACTCTGATGACAATCGCAACCCGGCGAGTTTATCCGCTGAAGCGTTGGCCTCTCTAAAGACGTGGGATACCGTTGCTGAAAATGAGGAAAGCAGTGCCCTAATGTAGCGCAACGTATTGTAGAAAGGCCACCGGAACGTCGCTCCCGCATTAATTAGACTGGCCAGGCTCTTAGAGTCTACCTCCAGTAGCAAGGGTCCCCTGACTAGATCCCTACACAGCTGAAGCCCATGTAACAAAGATGAATTTTTTGCCATCAAGGCATCCATCTCCCCAATTTCCTTGTAATAAGTAAAAATTAAACGGCCGTCCGAATCGCGGAGTAAACCACCCCCATAAGCTCGCTTGTGAGAGACACTAGCATCCGTATTCAAATTGACATGATGCACCAGAGGGCGTTTCCAAGACACTGCCTGTGCGATTTTCCTTCTTGCCAGCCGGGTGCTCAGCCCGGCCCATGGATCTCTCGCATCTCCCCTAAAATGGCATGTCGAAAGTTTTTTTGCTGCCCCCAACTGTTTCACAAATCTGTCGACCAAAGAAACAACCCTATGAGCCTCAAAACTCGCACGCTCAAAGTACGCCTTGTTCCTAGCCTTTCATAGGAACCACAATATTACTAATGAGACGACAGTCCTAATGTGGTCTCAAGATACCAGTGAAGTCGAGCTAAACCATGTCGAGACATCGCAGACACCGATGAGAAGCGAGAGGATCAATAAGTCCAAACCTCTGGTGAAAAGAGCTCCATACCTCCCTTGCTATTGGGCCTGTCACGAAGAGACGAACAAGTGATTCTTCTTCCAAATGACAACATGGGCAACGTGGGCAACAAGTGATTCTTCTTCCAAATGCCAGGAGGACTCCACGTCGTTTCAGGGTGGCATCCAAGGGAACCAGTGGCGACTCTTATTTTTTCTTATTACTAATGGGGAGACAGTCAGGTACACCTTAACTCAATACCAAGTGGCGACTCTTATTTTTTCTTAAAAATCCTTTTTAAAAACTATTATTTTGGGCCAAAATCGTCCCACTTTTTAAGTCCCATTTTAGGCCATTTTTCTTTATTTATTTTCTAAAAATCAAAAACTCATTTTCACTCAAAATTAATCAAAAAATTCATTTTTATAACCCGTAAATTTATTTTTCAAAAAAAAAGAGGCACGACACCATGCCTCCTTGACAACTTCCAAAAATTGAGAATGCATTCTCCAGACATTCAAAAATTTGAAAGAGGCACCACGCAGGGATCCCGAGCCACATCTTAGGAGGAGCGGCACATGATCCGACCTTCCCCACGATAGGTGCGAAACCTTTGAGAACCCAAAAAAATCATACCATGCAGTATTTACCAAGGGTCTATCTAGCCACTACCACAGCACACCATTCGTCCATGTATAAGTCGGACCATCAAACTCTAATGATGACAAACCACAGTTAGAAATAGCCTCATTGAATTCTTCCATATTACATGCATTAGGAGGAGAGCCGCTCGACCTTTCGTCAGCTGAAGTAATAGTATTGAAATCCCCCGCTAGTAGCCAAGGCCAGTGATCAGGTTTTTGACTGCCTCCATAGTAGTCCATAGTTCCCTCCTAGCTACCCCTGTGCATTTTGCATATATGGTGGAGATTTGAAAAGAATAAGTAGCCAGATAAGTGATTGACATATTGACCAATTGGTCGCCAAACTCTTGAAATGTAATAGCAAAGTCATCACACCATAACACCCAAACCATTACTTCTAGGAATGAACGAGCTTGTGCAAACTTAAGCAATCGACACACCTCCTTGATTTGTTATGCATCAGTAATGGGCTCAATTAGAATCAACAAACGAATGTGGTACTTGACACAAAAACTAACTAGATAGCGCCGAGAGTCACGTCACGACGCGACACTCCACGCACATTTCACACAAGAAAATTTATGGAATCTATCATTGGAAAAATGGAAAAGGCTCAGCTTGAGAGAAGAAGCGCTGCAGCTTCCTATTATAATTCGTCAGCCTGCCCAATTTCTTGGTGAGTTTTGTAGCAACGGCGTTTAAAAGAGCCACATCTTTGGCATCCAAGATTGCACCCCGAGGACATTCATCCCCAAATAGCTCTGAGTGCCGAGCTTGAGAGTCCAGGGCAGCTTTGAAAGAGCGAAGCCGTCCCGCCGTAGTATCCCCTAAATGGAAGTCAAATTCGGAGTTCCTCCTCCTGATGTAGATACCATGCGTATGCGGGGAGGAGACTGGAGTTGCCTCTGCTGAACGGCTGACCCCCTTTCCACCCCTGAGCACCACCGAATCTAGCCCTTCGGTTAGACTTGCCAACACTGAAAAGGAATTAGAGAGCTTGAGCGCATCAGGTTCTAGTTCGACGTCATTTGAGGCAGATCCTCGCTTTTTCAGGTCCCCCTCAGCTATAGCCAGGTCAAGTTCCGTAGCCAGATGTGAGACCGCAAGAGGAGGAGCCAGCTAAACATCCCCCATTGTGTGCTTAGGGCTTTGCAAGTCCCCAGAAATTAAGATATCCCACAGCACACCACGTCTAGAGTATAACACCCTGTCCATAGAAGAAGGACCTACATCGTGAGAAGACTGCTGGTGCGTTACAGGAACCAAATCCACGTCCCCAACGGCTCCATCATTCAACTCTAGCTTGCAACCTGTCCACCTTGTTATTTTTCGCTAGTGTAGTCACTTCTTGTTCCTTGGTCTCCTCTACTGCTTTCTTGGGCACGTAGACTGGATTACCTACTTTTCTTCCACCGTTCACAACATAGTGAGGATGTAGGGAGGGATCTTTTCTGAAACACTTGAACTTCGCATGGGCAATCCTTGCATAGAAAGAACAATATGCAGGCCACTCCTCATAGACACCTTTTGCCACCAGCCATGATTGTCATCTTTGAACCTGACTCACTGCACAAGATCCTTTGCTACATCCATCTCTACCAGGATTCGAGCCAACGAAGGGCGTTTGAGGGATGCTGTCACCGAGTCCACTTGGAGTGGCCTCCCTAACAAGGATCCAACTTTGTGCAGCATGGCCATATCGAAAAAAGGCAGAGACAATCCTAGTAGCGTAACCCAGATCAGAGCAACGGATGATTCATGATTCATATCAAAATCTATGGTCCACTTGGAAATGGTCATGGGCGAGTTGCGGATATACCAGGTGCACCTGGCAAACAAACGCGCGTAGTTCTCCCATAGGGTAGGGCATATGAGGACATGGTTGGCATCGAGTAGCCCAACCAAGCAGTCTCCCTTCAGTCCAAGATCAATAGAAAACTTGCTGATCGTTTCCATGGGAAGCCGGCTGAAAGCAAATTGCCCCACGATGACGCTATAAGGGGCTGCAATTTTTTCCAACTCTTCCCTGGAGAGCAGCAGCCCAGGCTCTCCCCTGTAGGAGCCGAGGCTGCCCACCACCGAAGGTTTCTCTACCGCCCTTGTGCTACCAGACAAGGCCTCCATGAACGTCTTACCAGCCGGACGTGGAACCTCCCCAGATAGAGAGGCTGCCGGCTAAACAATTGTCATGCTTAAGCCAAAGGAGGCCTACGAGAAAACCCTACGAGAAAACACCTACTCACTTTTTATATTACTATGCATACTTGTACAAAATACTTTTGTTTAAAATTTGTGTTAACTTGAGAGTGATTTTCAAAGATACATATTCCCTCAAACCAAGACAATCCATCTTCAAACCATGCCTAGAAAGTGATTATCAAAATAGCTTGCTGGTTTGAAAAGAAGAAAATTGTATTTCTCAACAACCAAATTCAACTCTGCATTGTGGAGTAGATGAAGAACAAAAGAAAAAGGCAAAACTTCCATCTACTTTGGACAATGGACATGATAACTATTATAAGTAGATGGAATGGTATTGAGGTATACTTTTAAAACTTAACATTCTTATCTCAAATTGTGTTTGAGCCAAATAGGTGATACTTGAATTCTTTATTGATACTTATTCCAATTTGCACTCTCATGAGAATAGAATACATGGATTTGGAATGCCTAATTGTTATGAACTTCAATTCATATATGTCCTACATGTGAATATTTTTTTCAAAATGATCAATTTGGACATATAAATGCTTGATCATAGTAACCTCCAAATATTTCTCAAATATGTTCATGATTTATAAAAGAAAGGCGAAACTTTAACAAGAGATTTATGTGGTAAAAAATTTCTTGTGCAATCTTGCCATGAGACTTGTGTGTGGACTATGCTAATTATTTAAGGCTAACATAGTTTAACCAATAGATATAATTTATTTTCTTGTTTAAGTATGAGAGTATTCAACATTAACTTAGTTAAATTTAACATATATATTATTTTGTGCAAATGAAAGGATTGTAAAATTGTTCGCCAACTTTGTACTTAAATGCTATATCTATGCATGTTGACATTATTACCTATGAAAATGAATTCGGTATCCATCTAGTAAACTTCATATCATTTATGTTTAGAAAGATGGAATGTTCTTAATCTCATAATAATTGAGGTAGTTGCATCACGTGTGCTTGAATGTTGATCAACCCTTGTTTTGATGATGATTTTATGTATCCCTGGGTACCTAATTATATATTTTCAAAATAGAAGGTACTATAATAAGGATGGGTAAAAAATTACTTTGAAAACAATTCTTTATATGATTTCCTTGTGTGTACTTGTTGATATACTTTTGAAGGGAAGTAACTCTTTGAATGTGATTCATCTCCTTGTACTTACTTGATTTACATAGTTATTTTAAAGGGAAGATATTTGATGAGAATGATGATAAAAATTGATGTCGTTTTGATCATAGGGGAAGTTTTACTTGCAATTATTCATAAGCAACTTCTCTTCATGCTTACAAGATTAATTTTTTATAATGTCAGATGGGGGAGTAGATTGAATGATATTTATTTGAAGGTTGGCTTGTACTAAGAGGAAGTTTATTTCATCAAAGAAATCATCATTTTGTTTATCATAATAAAAAAGGGACAGATTAAAAACTTAGATTTATCAATCTTTGGTTTTGATGATCATGAAACAAAATGATAATTTGGACTATCATTTTTACACGAGAAATGATTTAATACAGGTTAATATGAACCCCGTCAGAGACGAAACCCATATTTCACAAGTCAGGAACCTAGATGAACAATACCTAAGGTTTGGCTGCAGAAAACTTAGATCCAATTAATTCTAAAAGTCACAAACATGTTGATATAATTCAACCCACAACTAGTCGAATTAAAAAACCAAAGTTGACGGATAGAAGGCACCACCATTCAACATATTCTTTATTGATAAGCCAAATTTCTTGAACACTCGAGATAACCCTAAAGTATTCGAAGGAATCACTTCTAAGAAGTTAAGAGAAAACTCTCTCATACTCAAGTGTTTTTGCTGTAAATTCTTGACTAATTTTATTAATGAACGAAATAAGCCTTTTATAGGCCTTACAAGACTCAAAACCCAATCATAGGAGGATAACTAATAAATGACTTAAAGTTCTAAACAGACAAGTTCAACAATTTGGTTTACATTTCTTCACAAGCTGGCCGAATAACTAGCAATAGAAAACAAACTAACAACTAAAATAACTACTAGTCGACTACCAATTATAAACAACTGGACATAGACTACTTACAGCCTTATTCTTACAAAAAGCTAGCTGTACAATTGCTATCAAATAACAATAATTAATAACAATTATAACTTAATTAAACAACTAAAATTAAGGAAGGGATTCGGATTGTTGAACTTTAATGAATCAGCCACTTGTATGACTAGAGCATGAACCACTGGATTGCAAGCTCACATCATTCTCCTCCTCTTGAAAGCAATTTATCCTCAAATCATTAGTGCATTTATAGGACAGCAACATTGGAAATAGATGAATTGCTACGAGCCAAGTTGCATGCTGTTTGGACAACTTCTTGATGTTCACGAGCAAAGACACCTTTCAAGCCATGAACCATCTCGTATAATGCTTGTGAAAGTTCTATTTTACACTCCTGAGCTCTCGAATCAGCCGTCCTTCATCGTTTGTCAAATCTAGCCATACACAGGAAATCACATAATAACTCAACAAGTGTCTGTAGGTATAAAACCACTTGAAATCTTGTCATGCGCATCCACTAGGTAAGAATCTGCATAGCGATGCTCAAATAGACTAGCAAAGTCCCAAATTTGGTTGTGCAAAATTGTAAAATTTATCATAGGTTGTTGTTCATCTAGCACATCTTGCACAGACAGAGCTAGATAGAAATGGAAAGGAAATAAAATAACAAAATTAGTTTTTAAAGAACCAGAAAATTGACAAAGAAAGAAGGGAAATTCATTATCTAAATAATAAGGAAGTATAGAACAACGTTCAAATTTAGTTACTCCCTTGGAAACGTTATTAGGTTTCTCAACAAGCAAATCGGCTCTAGGTGAGAAATTGAGCATTTGTTGCTAGCAAAGAGATACAACACTTATGATACAAACTCCATGAAAGCTCTTTAAGTCTCCAATGGATGTAGGATGGAACAATTTAAAATCACGGTAATAACACCTTGCTTAACCTACGCACAAGAAAAGGTACTAAACAAAACAAATGTGAGTGAGGTAGAAAACAAATCTTCCCTCATGATTTTGACTTTTGTGAACATGCTTAGTTTTTCATCATTTCTTTTCACTATGACCGACCTATTACTACACTTTTATTTCTCTATTTTGCTCGGCCTTTTGCTCACTTTTTCCATTTTTTGTATACAAACAGCTTTTGTAACGACCCCAACTCCCTCTAGGGCGTACCCTAAAGTTTGGCAGGTCACCTATTTGACTCTCTCTAGGACTCACTCACAAACCCCCAATAGCAACAATAATAACCTCAATAACAATAACAATTTTCAAATTTCAATATAGACACATTAACATCAGCTGTCCATACAAACTCTAAATACAACAAGAGATTCAATCTTACAAAACAAAACCAAAATCCTGATATAGGACGAAGAAGTGTTCACTAGGACATTCAACAAAATGTAGACGAAAGCTTTGCCTTCTTCGACTCCCACTCCCGCATTCTCGTCCTTTGTAAGGAAAATAAACTAATGGGGTGAGTTTTCGCCCAATGAAGTTCTAAGAAATCATGCAAGTAAAGTGGCAAGAGGGCAATCACATACATCACCATCTCAAAGCGAAGAAAGGAAATGCCAACAAGACAAGTCATTAACATTTCAAATAAACAATTAGTACTTTCAAATATAAGGATACAATTTTGCTCACGTGAACAAATTTAGTGGCAATTCGTCTCGGATTCGTTGACACTCGGTCAACCTTGGAAATACAATAACAATATTTAGTAGATCACCACTTCACTCCAGTTTCCATCCACCGATCATCTCCCTATTAGGCCCGAACACCAAATATATAACAATAGGGGTAATACTCGAATATACCGAAATCAGTAAACACTACTCATGGTTCGTCTATCTACTCGATTAAGCTCTTGCTGACTCAATTCGACTAACTAGCCAATGAGGTTTGGGATCCCAAGCACTAGTATAATCAATGGGATAACATACCCATACGACTTGCAAGTCACATACATGAACATCATTTCACTTGTAAACAGTGTCAAGTTAGAGCAAGTGCGATGAAGTATACATTCACCCAACCACAATCAAATAAGTGAGCTTAGCATTTTAATAGCAATCAACCAATCAACCATTTAATCAAGATAGCATTTAAAGTTTTCAACAATTTCATCAAGATCACAAGTCAATTAAGTAACAAGTCCTAACATGCAGTTGGAACACGCACCAACTTATCAAAATCTATCAACTTCACACATAGGTTCTGCCTCTTGGCTGCTCTTGAATCTTGCGATCATATATAGTATAGCAAGAATCCATCAACTCCAAGCCACTATAAATGAAAAAATGAAGCTTCACAGCCTCCACATTAGAAACGACACAAATTTTCAGATTTTCACCCCTAACATAACTTTCAAAATCACAAGATTTTCTTGTTTAAATCAAGGGGAAAAATCATGTGCATGATAGATCAATGTCTCAAGCATAATATGGAGCAAAACTATGTCAATTTCACTATCTTATAAACTCAATTTAAGGGATTAAATCAAAATTACAAAAAATATTAATAAATCATAATTTGAAAACTAAAAAGGCAAATTGAGTTTTGTAGCCAAATTTGAGGAACAAAAATATAGCAATATTGAATAAAATGCCAAACTAAATTTTGAATTCCATCAAACTTGAACTTGAGATTGATTTTAAGTCTGAACAGAAATAGTTGGTATCAGAGTCTAGTCATACTTATTTTGGATGAGCATTGGCATTTGATCCCATCCATTAACCAAAGGAACCACTAGCCTTTATTTGATTTTCTTCTGTTAGGATCGAAGACAACATAAGAAGGGGGTGAATTAGGTTTTCTAAAACCAGATAAGATATAGGTCACTTTTTTTCTGGCCTGCCCTTCATTTCTCGAAGACCACTCAATGGATCAGATTACAAGATAGCTCAGTTGTTCGTGAGATGAAGACATGAACAGTTTATAGAGTAGAGCTGTAAACAGAAGTAGAGAGACAAACCAGGTTTCAAACTCCACTTGAGTTTGAAATACAATTTATATAACAAGCTACTTCAGGTTGAACAGACTTGCAACCAATATCTTGTATACAAGGGAAGGATCACTTCCTTCTTGCCCCAAACCACACTTGGTCAAGCAAGAAAGTTTTACAAATACTCAGATAACCCTCACAATGCTACACTATTGAAGAAGCTATATCACACCTGAAAAGTTACAATAAAATTGCACAGGCTGAGAATACAAGAGTTCCTTTTGAGTATTCTAACACTAGAATCACTCACGATTTGATGTAGACTTGATGTGCAAAGCTACTCTGAGGTGGTTGACCATTTTCCTTTTATAAGAGACCAAGAAATTCCTTAATTAATGCTGTCAACGGATAGAAGCCAACTGAAGAGTCAACTAGCCGTTGGTGTTGTCGGACGTCCGATATTCAGTTTTTATGCGTCCGAACGAGATCAATGAGTTCTGGAAGTTTACTTGAATCTCTTAGGACGTCCAATCCCCTATCACCATGCGTCCAAGGGTAAGATGCACACTTGGAAGTTCCTCTTCAATTCCTTCGGACGGCCGATGCGTCCAATGTGTTGCGTCCGAAGTGCAGCAATACTTGTCGGACGTCCGATACTCAGGTGTTGAGCGTCCGATCATGATCAGTAATCGTAGAAGCCCTGGCTTATCTTCTTCAGACGTCCGAGTCTGAGTTCTTCACACGTCCGAAGTTACTCAAAGGATGTCGGACGTCCGATACTCTCTTTTTATGCGTCCGACATCTTCCTCAGCACTTTTCATCCTTTTTTATCTTCTTTTTGCTTTAAGTCCATAGACCTGTTTAGTGTCATTTCTGAAAAGGGTCTCTACAAAAAGTATTAGTAACATCCATTTATTTTGTAATCATCAAAAGATATGAATTGAGATAAACAATCTCCCCCTTTTTTATGTTGACAAAACATTTGATTAGAGCAAAAATATACGAACTGGGGCTCCCCCTAACGAGATGCATGAGTATACAGGAAGAAACGCAACTCCCCCTGAAACTGACTCCCCATAACTAGTTACTCTACACCATCAGTGCTAATCAGAAACATTAACTATAACACGCAATTTGATAACACAGATTTTTCAATCAGATAATATCAGCAAAATCCATTCATGTTCAGCACAATCTGGAATCAACAGAAACATTCATAACAAACACATTCATTCAGCAGATTCCATAACAAACAACCATTCATAACAACCATCCATAACAAACATTCATAAACAGTAGAAAATATCTAGTTGTACAAACCAGGAGTACAACACTTAGTACATAGCATACGAAAAGTTTTGCAATGCAAAAGATGAACTATAGTCCTAGATTAAGGTGCAGTGACCTAGTAGTGTCTAGATGGTGATTTTAGATGATCCAGGCCTCCTCCTGGCCAGACGAAACTCTTCTTCCTCAGTTTCTTCATCATCATCTTCATATGCTTCCTTAGTTGCTGGAGCCTTCCCTTTATCTTTGGACTGAGAACTGGAAGTTGGTGTGGTCTCAGTACCAGTAGTTGGCCCTGTGGGCTCAGGTCTTGGCTCTTTCCCATGAACATTTGCATTGTTTTCAGGTATTGGAGGGACAAGAAGGTTTCTTTTTTCAATGAAGGAGGATTGTTGAGCAGGGGTCATGGTCATCATAAAACCATCTTCAATAAGCAAGACATGCTGTTTGAGGTCTTCAAGCAAGGATATGACTTCAGAATTGGAAGATAAGAACTTGCTGGCAGACTTTCTAGGATGAATGGTGAAAGGGGAAACATAGTCTGACTGATCACGAGAAGTCCTAGGAGTGACAGGGGTTTCATGAAAATTTTTCCTTCTAGACTCAGCCACAGTCTCCTTATAGCACCAATGGCCATCAAAAAATCTTAAGTTCTTTCTTTCAAAATAACCTTTTGAAAAAACTGTTGAAGCACTGTCTTTGGGAGATTTTCCAGAAAAAGGTATTTCAAAATGAGCAAAGATATGAGTCAGAAATTTACTATAAGAGAGCTGTCTAAGACTATCAGTGCTAATTTTAAGCAGAAACTTGCACATCACAAAACCAAAGTCAATACGAATTTTTTCAACAAAACAGTAGAAAAGATAGAGTTTCATTTTGTTTGCATCTGTTCTGTGGCCGTCAGTTGGTACCAACAGATTTGAAATGATGGTAAAGATGATCAGATTTTGAGAACTGAGATAATCTAATATTGCCTCAGCAGGAGTGTTGAATTTTGTTTGAAAATATGTCATGAGTTTAGCATTGTAAAAATGATGATAGGCAGAAGGAAATTCCTCATACGAAAAGAAATTTGCAATTTTTCCTTTGTAACCATCTTCAATCTTTGTTTTCAAAATGGAGTTTACAATGTCAGGTGTTAAGGTGATGTTTACAGAATTGACCCTAGAGATGAGTTCTGTGTGTGAGTTATCCTTTCTAAAATTAGCAAAGAACTGATAAAGCATGTCAGGGTAAAAGGTATTAGGAATGGTCAGAAGATGAACCCATTTTTGGAATTCAAACAGTTTAATAACAGGTTCAAGATCAAGCTTACGAAATTCGTAGGGAAGGATGAACCTTTGGATGATGAACCCTTTTTGAGAGACTAACTCAAATCTGTCTCTGGCTTCATCATCAATGAATTTTGAAAGAGGAGTTGGTTATGTTACGGGCTGAGATACTGGATTCTTTCTAGAGCGTTTCCCTTTCGAGGTTTGTGTGGCAGATGCCTCCACATTTTGAGTTTCAGATCTTGTCCTTGGAGACTTCCTGGTGAAGGGTTCAGGTGTTTGCTGATTCTCAGCAGTATTTCCCTCATTCTGCTGATCAACAGAGGGATCAGCAGATGGCTTTTTCTTGGATTGGGGAGTGCTCTTCCTTTTTGCAGTTCTCTTTTCTTTCCCAGATGACCTTGTGACAGTTTCATCACGCTGGATAGCCTGCTCTGGTTCCTCATTTCCACCAACAATGTTCCCTTCAGAGTTCTGCCCTTCCATCTGCTCATCAGATGATTCAGCAGTTGGAGTAACCAATTTTCTTTGGGCAGTTTGTTTCACTTTACCACCACGGGTCACCATCTTCTTTTTAGGTGCCTCAGTAGATGGTTCCACAATTTCAATGTCCTCATCTCTAAACCTAAAGGACCGTCCGGCACTAGTAGATCCTCCTCTGATTCTAACCATGATGCAATGTGGTTATGGTTTTTAACGCAGAATGTGGTGTATAGATGAAAAGTGCAGTATGAGCCAACTAGAATGCACTAAAATGCCGCAAGGAGAGAATTATGTGAAGTTAGGGTTTCGTATGTAAATTGGGAGTTTTGGGGTAATTGTGGGTTAGGAGGGATTTTTATGAGTAGTTAAGGAGCAATAGAGGTGTAATAGAATTGATTGAGTCAATTTCTTGGAACTTGATTTGATGAAAGAGGAATTTGAATTTCAAATATGAGAGGAAACTGAAAGGTTGCGTCCGAGACTATGGAAGAGAATGAACTGGGAAGAATGGATAACTGCCTTATAGGGCTCAATTTTTTAGTGTCAGCCGTTCGAACGAAGTGAAGCGTCCGACACAATCGTCCGAACCAGGATTTTTCTGAAACTGGATGAAGAACACTGTCGGACGTCCGCTCCAATTCATCGGACGTCCGATAAAGATTGACCAGAAACGAAACTTAGAGTATTTTTTCTGAAACGCCCAGTTTTGTTCTCAAGAACACAAATTGATCCAGTGGAAGAGCTTTTGTGAGGATATCAGCGATTTGCTCTTTAGAACAAACAAACTGAACACGGATTACTCCCTTTGAGACAAAATCACGAATGAAATGATGCTTGATATCAATGTGCTTAGTCCTAGAGTGCTGAATGGGATTTTTTGTCAGATTAATTGCACTAGTGTTGTCACAGTACATAGGTACACATTCATACACTAAACCAAAATCATTCAATGTGTTTTCCATCTATAACAATTGAGCACAACAAGCACCAGCAGCAACATATTCAGGTTCAGTAGTGGACAATGAGATAGCATTTGTTTTTTACTAAACCAAGATACCAAACAATTTCCAAGAAAGTTGCATATACCAGTAGTACTTTTCCTATCTATTTTATAACCACCGAAATCAGTATCAGAGAATCCACATAAGGGAAGTTCATGACATTTTGGATACCACAGGCCAAAGTTTAATGTTCCTTTAAGATATCTAAAAATTTTTTTTACCGTATTCAAGTGTGATTCCTTTGGACAGGATTGAAATCGAGCACATAAGCATACAACAAACATGATGTCAGGCCTACTGGCAGTTAAATAAAGTAAACTTCCAATCATACCTCTGTACTTCTTTTCCTCAACTTTTGTATCTTCCTCATCTTTGTCAAATTTGGTAGAGGTGCACATAGGTGTTCCAACAGGTTTTGAATCCTCCATTCCAAATCTTTTTAGCAGCTCCTTGGTGTATTTTGTTTGATTTATAAATGTTCCATCTTGGGTTTGAATCACTTGGAGTCCAAGGAAGAAGTTTAATTCTCCCATCATGCTCATCTCAAATTCTTTTTGCATGATGATGGAAAAATCCTTGCACAAGCTCTCATTAGTAGCACCAAATATGATATCATCCACATATATTTGCACAATTAAAAGGTCTCGTGAGCTTTGTCTTGTGAAAAGTGTAGTATCTACAATACCCCTTTTAAAACCATTTTCAATCAAAAAACCACTCAAACGTTCATACCATACTCTAGAAGCTTGTTTTAATCCGTATAAAACTTTTGAGAGTTTAAAAACATGATCTGGATAAGATTTATTTTTAAAATCAGGAGGTTGGTCAACATAAACTTCTTGATCTATAAATCTATTTAAGAAGGCACTTTTAACATCCATCTGAAATAATTTAAAATTCTTGAAACATGCAAATGCTAGAAACATTCTAATGGACTCCAGCCTAGCTACGGGTGTAAAAGATTCATCAAAGTCTATTCCCTCTTCTTGGGTGTATCCCTTAGCCACCAGCCTGGCCTTATTTCTAACAACCTCCAATTTTTTATTAATTTTGTTTCTAAAAACCCACTTTGTGCCAATGATAGGATGGTTTTGTGGTCTAGCAACCAGGGTTCAAACTTTGTTTCTTTCAAATTGGGTTAACTCTTCTTCCATAGCTAAAATCCAGTGCTCATCATTCAATGCATCAACAACATTTTTAGGTTCAAAATGTGATACTAAAGCAAGGTTATCTACCAGATGTCTAGAAGAACGAGTTCTGACCTTTTCAAATGGATCACCAATTATAAGCTCCTTGGGATGGTTCTGGACAAATTTTCAGGTTCTTGGAAGATCATTAGGAGTAGGGGTATCTCTGTCATTCACTTCTCCAGTTGGACTGTCCTGAGTATCAGCATCCTTTAAATTAGTTTCTGGTAAAGCAGAGTCATGATCATTGATTGCTAACTTCTTTAATTTTTCTTGAACACCTGTATCATCATCTTTACCACAACTCATGGAAATGTCACCGTTAGATTCATCAAAAGTAATGTGTATTGCTTCCTCTATAACCAGTGTTCTACGATTATAAACTCTGAAATCTCTTTTGTTTTCACAATATCCCAAGAAAATTTTCTCATCAGATTTCTTGTCAAACTTTCCAAGATGTTCCTTGATGTTCAAAATAAAACATTTACAATCAAAAACTTTAAAGTAACCAACAATAATCTTTTTTCAAACATGAGCTCATAGGAAGTTTTATTCAAGATTGGTCTTAAGAGAATTCTGTTCATAGTATAACAGGCTGTGTTTATGGTTTCAGCCCAAAAATACTTTGGTAAATTGCATTCACTAAGCATGGTTCTAGCAGTCTCTTGGAGATTTCTATTTTTTCTTTCCACAACACCATTTTGTTGGGGGACTCTAGCAATAGAGAATTCATGTGTGATGCCATTGTTATCACAAAAATCTGGAAAGCCACAAAAATGAAATTCAGTACCATTATCACTTCTAATTTTGATAATTTTCAAGCCAATCAAGTTCTGAACTTTAGCAAACAGTGATACAAAGTTCTTGAAAGCATCATCTTTATGTGCAAGAAACATTACCCATGTATATCTGGAATAATCATCAACAACAACAAAACAGAATCTCTTACCACCAAGACTTGTAGTTTGTGTAAGACCAAACAGATCAAGGTGTAAAAGTTCTAGTGGCTTTGAAGTAGAAACACACTTCTTGGATTTAAAAGATACCTTAACTTGTTTTCCAAATTGGCAAGCATCACATATCCGGTCATTTTCAAATCTGATTTTTGGGAGACCTCTAACAAGATCGTTTTTAGAAATTTCTTTTAGCAAATCCATATTGAAGTGACAAAACCTTCTATGCCACAGCCATGGGTCCTCATTTGCAACTTTGAGACATTTGAGATAGGAGGAATCAATTTTTTCAAGGACAACTACATAAATATCATTAACTCTTTTTCCTTTGAAAATAATGTTGAACTTTGAGTCAAAAATGAGACATTCAAGTTTCTTGAACAGTACCAGCAGATTCCTATCACACAGTTGGCTAACACTTAATAAATTGTAGTTCAAATTGTCAACAAGAAGAACATCGTGGATAAAGGTTTGATCATTCTTACCAACATCACCAATACCAACAGTTTTGGCTTGGTTATCATCTCCAAACGTTACCTTTCCACTTGTTTTTTGCTTGAGTTTAATGAATTGAGATGCATCACCCGTCATATGTCTTGAACATCCACTATCAATAAACCATTTTGATTCTTTAGCAGTAGTATCCAGGTTCACCTATACACAAAATCACAAGATAATACTTGGTACCCTTTACATGTTGGGTCCTTGAGAGTTAGCATTATGTCTAACCATCCACATACATCTCATACCATTTTTCATGTTTTTCTTAACATAGCAGTTGCTATTTATGTGACCAAATTGGCAATAGAAATTACATACTGACATTGGATCAATCAAACGAACTGGTTTAATGAATCTGACTTGCCTTCTCCTATGGATAGCAAACTCATTTGCGTTTTGATTCAGTCTTATTTGATGAGTGTTAAGATAAGGTTTAATGTCTTTTTTTTTAAGACAGTTCTGTTTCATATGATGTAACAATTTGCATAAGTCATCCATCCTTTTTCTTAGACAACATTGTTCACTTCTGGGTGTGTCACAGAAATTTTTCTTTTTGTTGAGTTCAGCAAGCACATCAGTTTCAGTTCTTTTCAGGTTTTCATTTTCATGCTTAATACACTTGTTTTGTCGAAAAAGATTTGCATTGTCTTGAATCAGAAAATTAATTTTCTGTTTTAATTTTTTGTTTTTAATATAAGATTCTTTCAAATTGTTGTGCATTTTTTCCACAAATGATTTTACATCATCATCAGATTCATTGTCACTATCAGTTTGGGAAGTACAAACAGTTACCTCATCATCACCAATGGCCATGAAAGCCACTTGAGCAGATTCCTCTTCTTCCTCAACTTCACCTTTTGAGTTGCAATCATTCCAGGTGATCTGAAAATTGTTGAACTTTGGTTTTCGTTCAACCTTGTTCTCCTTCTTTTTCTTCATCGGACACTCATTTGCATAGGGTTCTGGTTGACCACATTCGAAACACTTATCAGTCTGCTTCTTGTTGAACTCCAGTTTTTCTTTGTTTCTGAAGTCATTAGACTGATTTGGGAAGGAATTGCTGGATCCACCTTTCCTGAATCTTCTCTTGTTAAGTATTCTTTTGAAACCTCGTGTAATGAGTGCAATATCACTGTCATCACCTTCCAAATCATTTCCATCCTGTGAAGTTGTTTCATCTTTGTCTTGTGATGCTTTCAGAGCAATACTCTTTCTTGCCTTGGTGTCTTCTTTATCCTGCATCTTAGATTTAAGTTTTAGTTCATAATAGGTTAGAGAGTTAATCAGAGATTCAATGGATAAAGTATTCAGATCCTTGGCTTCCTCGATGGCGGTCACTTTGCTCTCCCAATCCTTTGATAGAGCATTCAGAATTTTTCTGTTCTTTTCACCTAGAGAATACTCCTTCTCAAGCACCTCTAAATCTTTGATCAGATCATTAAATCTGCAATACATTTTGTCAATATTTTCATGAGACTCCATCTTGAAAGATTCATACTTGGTAACCAGAATGGATTTCTTTTGCTCTCTCACATTTTCGCTTCCCTCATGGATCTCTCTAAGCTTATCCCAAATTTCTTTTGCAGATCTACAGCCTTTGACTCTAATGGACTCATTTGAGTCTAATGCACTGTATAGAACATTCATAGCCTTAGCATTTAGAGTGAGATGAGTTCTATCTTCAACAGTCAATTCACTTCTGGTTTTTTGTCTCGGCCTATGGGTAATTTCATCAACAACAGTCGCGTCATAGGGACCTTTACTAACAATAAATCACAATTCAATATCAATGGATTGTAAGAATATAATCATCATTTCCTTCCAACTCACATAGTTTGACCCATTGAACATTGGAGGTCTAGTGATAGATTGTCCCTCAAGGAACATGACATTGTTGGTTGTCATTTTTACTCCCAAGCCGATTGAGCTTAATCTCTAGGAGACCAAACTCTGATACCAATTGTTAGGATCGAAAACAATCTAAGAGGGGGGTGAATTAGGTTTTCTAAAACCAGATAAGATATATGTCACTTTTTTTCTGGCCTGTCCTTCTTTTCTCGAAGACCACTCAATGGATCAGATTACAAGATAGCTCAGTTGTTCGTGAGATGAAGAGATGAACAGTTTATAGAGTAGAGCTGTAAACAGAAGTAGAGAGACAAACCAAGTTTCAAACTCCACTTGAGTTTGAAATACACTTTATATAACAAGCTACTTCAGGTTGAACAGACTTGCAACTAATATCTTGTGTACAATGGAAGGATCACTTCCTTCTTGCCCCAAACCACACTTGGTCAAGCAAGAAAGTTTTACAAACACTTAGATAATCCTCTCAATGCTACACTATTGAAGAAGCTATATCACACCTGAAAAGCTACAATAAAATTGCACAGGCTGAGAATACAAGAGTTCCTTTTGAGTATTCTAACACTAGAATCACTCACGATTTGATGTAGACTTGATGTACAAAGTTACTCTGAGATGGTTGACCATTTTCCTTTTATAGGAGACCAAGAAATTTCTTAATTAATGCTGTCAACGGATAGAAGCCAACTGAAAAGTCAACTAACCGTTGGTGCTGTCGGACGTCCGATATTCAGTTTTTATGCTCCGAACGAGATCAATGAGTTCTGGAAGTTTTCTTGAATCTCTTAGGACGTCCGATCCCCTATCACCATGTGTCCGAGGGTAAGATGCACATTTGGAAGTTCCTCTTCAATTCCTTCGAACGGCCGATGCGTCCAATGTATTGCGTCCGAAGTGCAGCAACGCTTGTCGGACGTCCGATACTCAGGTGTTGAGCGTCCGATCGTGATCAGTAATCGTAGAAGCCCTGGCTTGTCTTCTTCGGACGTCCGAGTCTAAGTTCTTCACACGTCCGAAGTTACTCTAAGGATGTCAGACGTCCGATACTCTCTTTTTGTGCGTCCGACATCTTCCTCAGCACTTTTCATCCTTTTTTATCTTCTTTTTGCTTTAAGTCCACAGACTTGTTTAGTATCATTTCTGAAAAGGGTCTCTACAAAAGGTATTAGTAACATCCATTTGTTTTGTAATCATCAAAAGATATGAATTGAGATAAACATCTTCATATAAATAAGGCAAATAATTAGGTAAAAGACTAAGTGCACACATTCCTTCCTCCAAACCACCCAACCCATCCCTCTCCCCATCCATGTGTGATAAAAAGTAATTAATTGAAAGTAGGTTGGCAAATGTACTGCATTAACCCTTCAATTTTGTTATTTGGTAGCTGTCTGATGGCTTAAAATTTTTGTATTTTGACAATTTCATTGTAACTTAATATTACAATTGGTGAAGTCAACTTCAATGCTTATAATTTTCTTCCACCCGTTATACACATAACTATTGTTTATTTCAAATTTTTTAACTTCTTGTTTTCATTTTTTTTCCTACCTTATTGTGTAGCTCTTAAAAGGTATTGACGATTTTTTTTGTCCCTTTGTGTGTTTAAATGTGCTTGTGGTTTACATTAGTAGTAATTATGATTTCCACTAATATTTTTAGCTAATAATTTTTTTGTCATTGAAACCATATCAAAACAATCAATTTTTTCTACAAGTAGATGATCTTTTGATAATTTGATTCTCTAGCATGCTAATAATTTCCATTAATAAAATTATTTTTCCAAATAATAGCCATTGTTATCACACTCTACTCATTATCTTCTTTAAAACATTTGTTTACTCTTTTTCAACATTATTACTTGTTCCCATAACTATTTTTGGTATTTTTCTTCATATATGTCATTCCAAACCTTCTTTTTTTATTTGCACCTTTATGTCCTTCTCACAATTTGGTATATTTTATAATTTTATTTTCTATTAATTCATTATTTTTTAATTTATCATTTTTTTCTTTCTATATTCTATTTGAAATTCTGCCTCTTTTTGTATCTATATCCAACTATCATGTGCAACCACCCACACTGGGTTTGTCCTTTTTAAATTTTTTTTAATTGGGTAACTTACACAACTACAAACACCACTGTTTCTCCATCTAGGTTCTCATTTTTTTTTTTTTTTTGGTTAATTGCAACCCTCCCCGCCACCTCCACCCCCCAAAAAAAATCCGCAAAAAAAAAACGAAATTTTATTCCCATTTATTAGATGATCAATTCATCCTCCATATCAGGAGCTTAACTTACCAAAGAACCCTGTTTAGTGGGGGTGATTGGCGTTTTATTAGACCATACAACTAACCTAAGAGGTCTCAATTTGAATGAAAATTAGAACTATTGGAGGTTACACGTGAAAATAAGCAAAACAAGAAAAATTTGAAGGCGATTTTGAGAAATATCAACTTCTTCCTCGGATCAGATATCCAGCATCTCTGATTCTTCTTCTTCATTATTTGATGCCTCAAGTCAGAATCAGGCCATCGTTGGACCTGCTGGACTTTAACCACTTTCACACTAGCAACACACACAGGTCCCACGGTAACCAAACAAAAGGAACATATGAATTCCTTCATCTCTTTTGTTTTGATATTTCCTCCGGGAATTTCTTCAAACGGCTAATGCGCAAAATTCCTATTGACAATCTTCACAGGAATGTAGACGGAGTAGAACAAAAATATTTCACATGTAATTAGCCCAAAAATAGCAGCAAAAATTCAATATCAACTATCAACGTACCACAAGTAAAAACGAAAAGGAGAGGACAAAACCACGTTGGGATTTATTGCCCCTTATTTTCTTCTCCCACTTTCTCAATTCTATCCTTCACTTCTATCTCTCTCTTTCTGGCCTCTACACAAAATCCAGGATCTACCGTGACTCTCCGGTGTTGGACGGGAAGTGTTTTCACCAATTCTCCGTAGGAAAGGCAGGTTCTTTCTCTCTCTTGTTTCTCCCTAATTTTCCCCCAAATATTTTTGCCCTAATTTCCCTTTTTTTTTTCTGAAAATTTCTGTGTAAATTCTTTTGGGGTTGTTTGAATTTTGGGTGCAACCAACCCTGGTTTCATTATTTAGATGACTAATTGTTTCGATTTTTCCTAAGTTTTGTTGCCCTAATTTTTATTTTAGATGAAAATTTTTGCCCAATTCTTTTTGTTACTGGTTGAGTTTTAGTTTGCATTACCTATTTGCTGACGGATTGTGGTTGTTAAATGGAATAAGAAGTACATTAGTGTGGTAGTGGATAACTATATAGCTTTTATTAGGATCTTTTTCTCTTGCCAAATGTGGCAGTAAGGAGGACTTGCCTGAATGTTGAAGCGTGAGAAAAACATTTGGTCATCTGGCATAATTTTTTATGGAGCCTTCACTCCTAGCTTGTTAATTCCCCTAGTTACATCAAAATGGAATGCACTATGTTCTATTTCACCTGAGATATAACCCGTATAAACCATCAATATAATTGCAAACTTAGATATATTAATGCTCAAACAACTTGAGCTTATCTACTTTATTAGATTAACTTCGGCAAGTTTAGGTCATTCATGACGTAGGCAGGATGATAGTTAAACAATATTACTGATGTAATATAAACTTCATACTTAATTGCACTATGACCATGGTATTACAGTATTTTCATTTGCCATATACAATGAATATAGCTGGAATTATTGGCCAACTATGTGGTTCAATTAATCCTTAGTATAACTACTATAATTATTTTAGTTTTGTTATCAGCCAACCTTAAATTTGAAAGTCATATTTGCCAGGCTGAACTCGTTTTATGACAATCTAGCTCCTTACATTGTGGTAGTTACATATAAGAATGGGTATATAGAGTGGCAGCGAATGAGTATATAGCACTTGTGCCAGGCCTTGGGAATCATACACTGCCAGGACCTAAAGTCAATTTCCTCTTTGCAGAATTCAACTCGGCCATATTATTCGTTGTACATTTTCTGTTCAACTTGTAGTTTTGCTCATTCCCTTTGTCTAGAGATGCTAGCCTTGTTTTTGTTTTTTAGATTTTGGTTATTTGTCAATCTTATTGATGGGTTGCAAAGATTTGCTTTTCTTTTGTTTATGAACTCGATATTGGCAAGGAAAATAAACTAATTAGTTTTCTTAGGCAATTTGTAGTTTGCCTTTTGTTGAAATTTATTTTGGTTGGTAATGCCAACCTGGTTAGTTATCAGTGCTACTGGTAAAGAAGCTATTCTTTAAGCTTATCTTTGTGATGATGATGATCCTTAAAGAACATCAATCAAGCCATCAATCAAGCAAATTTCACAACTTTTTGGTTGTTTATTAGGGGATGTAGTTTGATATTGCCAACTTCAATTACATTTCTAAGTTTTAATGTTAGACTGGATGTATATTTTGTCAATGTTGTGAACTTTACTTTTTTATTCCATTTGATAAAACAATAGTTTGAACTCTGAAGACACCGTTTTGTCACAAAATAAAATGGGTATAATTGATGTCCTTTTGCTCATGTATTTATATAAATCTTTCTTGTCCTTTTTCTTTTGCTAGAGTATGGTTCTTTCATTAAATTTTTGTTGATTTTGTTCCAAGGAGATTGGCTTGAGTTATCATATTTGGTGAAAGTTAGTTTGATTTGGTTGGATAGAAAATAATCACAAAAGGGAACTGCCATGCTATTGGACTTGTGGACCTTACTACTATTGTTGTGTTTAGATTATGTACAATTTGAGTCTCTAATGCTTAATCTCAATTAACTTTTTGTTATTTAATTAATCTTAGTTAGCTTTTTTTTTGGGGTTCCCTTTCTTTTTTTAGTTTGTAAGATTTTATGTTTATTTTTTGTGTTGCTAAGAGTTGCTGGTACAAAAATTAAATGCCATATGTTGTGTTGATAAGATTCTAAGTATGAGATAATGGCTGGTTTAGCTTATCATAGACAAGAAAGCATATACAATTCTCCAATCCTTATCGTTTTGAGTCCTATATCTCTTGCTATCCTGCAGCCATTCCTATATTTTAGAATTATATGGACTTCTGGCCCAACAAATTGTAGTGTTGTTCATAAATTCCTGTTAAATTTGTTCATGAGCAACACATTTTTGGTGTACATAGAAAATGTAAGGCAGCATTATGCTGTGATATATTATTTTCAAACTAATGACATTGCCATTGCTGTCCAATTAGTCAGCAAAACAAAAATGACACTGTCATTTAGCAAATAGGCTGAAATTGTGGCTTCTCTTCATTGCTTAATAAAATTATAAAAAATATCGCAAAGATTTTGGTGCACCTTTATGTAACTTTTTATATTTAATATCCCAATTTGAATAATTGGACATTTCTGGGCAAGCCTGAAAATTACACTGCGCATTGCGTGGTGTTCTCCTCCTAGTACTATATTATCACCTTATCATCTTCATGCTATTATATTGCAGCATAGCATCAAGATCAGGGCAGCCTCACGCAACGGCAACTCACCTAGGATAATTCCAATTACGATTACGGTTTTGAAGCTTCAACCAAGCATCCCTTCAGTCATTTCATTCAAGGAAGAAGTCTAGCCCAATGGAAGTGGAGGCTAGTTTTAGGGTGGCATCTCGTATCAATTGCAAAGCGGCGCCGTATCGCAATCCAATCTGCAATTATCGAACCTTAAACCTCCGTTTTCCCTACCATCACCGTCTTCCCCACCTCTCAAATGCTTCATTTTACACTCTCAAAAGCTGCTACTGCAAAGCCATTGTAAAAGAGAGCAGTACTGAAGTTGTAGAAAAAGTAATGGCTACTTTTTTTCTTTTCTAATTTGATGAAACTTTGATAATTTTATGCTTATTTAACTTCTTCCTTGTTGCAATTACAGTTCTTTTGCGTTTTTTTAAAGGGCAGGTGGAACTTGGAAGTGTTTCAAATAAATTTTTGTGTTTGTTTTATGGGGTTTCGTTAGTGAAATTTTATTGGGTTTTTGTGAATTTTTTTTATAGGGAAGGAAGATGTATTCACATGATATAAAGCTCTCAAGCCTTACGGCTCTGTGTCCTCTTGATGGACGTTATTGGGCTAAGGTCAAGGAGCTAGCTCTTTTTATGAGTGAATATGGTTTAATTCGCTTTAGGGTTTTAGTTGAGGTATGTTTCTAATACTGCAATTCTTTAACTAGTAATATTGCTAAATTGCTTCCCTGACTTATAGATAATTCTTGCTGCAAACCATCTGAAATGTACTATTTGAGTTTTTAGAGCATGAAAATTGTTGGTCACATGATTAGTTCAGATTCTGGTTGGAAGTAACTTATCTAATTTGTGTTGGCTTCAAATAATGTAAGAGGAAAACGGCAAAATGGGTGGACTAGCAGACACATGACATGACTTACTTTAATATTTTTGGAGCTTTACTTTCTGTACTATCTTGATTTTGAACTTTAGAGTACAGAAATCACATATTTTTCTTTTTTTAATATTTTTTGGCTTTTGCTGGAAGTTTTATTTTAGTCTGTCCGATAATTCTGTAAGATTGAAAGGAAATGGAATTTTTAAAATTTGATCGTTGTATTGTTAGTCATGCTGAAATGGACTGCTGAAGCTTTACTTTGGGAATTTCAAGAGTAGTAGTGATTCCTACCACAAAATGCTGTTATGAGGAAGGAAAGCACCATAGTTTCTCTAGAAATCTCAATTTGAAACTTACACAGTTATTGATCATGCAACAGAAATATTTTAACTAGGAAAATGCGAGATTAGTTTGTCATATTATATTACACCTTGTATGCTGATGGAGACTGCGATATTGGTGGAATGATGTTAGATACTGCTGGTATGGATAGTATTATCAATTTGTGGTTTTTATCATGTCGTGAGGCTTGAAAGTGCTGCCAGCATGCAAGTGGTGTTCAAAACATAAATTGTCGTCTAACAATCCACAGAGTTTTACTTCCTGTATCTGCAAATGTGGCATGACATGATATTCTGGCCATCCTAACTTGAGATCTGTACGAGGGCTATTGGCAGTGTGTTGGTTTATCTATATGGTGGGGTAGATGCTTCAGTTCACGAGCAGAGATCTCTTAGAGGGGACCCTTTCCTCTTCAGTCATATATATTATGTGTGAATATGGTGAAGTGAGCTATGTACACACTTTCCAAGTTTACTGTGCCAGTCTAATAAATTACTTTGCAACTCTAATTCTCATGCTACTTGATCATGCTTATTCTTTGAATTTGGATGAGCAGTTTTAACACTTTAACATCTCATAGATGATCATGAGTGTTTCATGTCCTTTATTTCTTTCTTTGCCTTACTGTCATCTCTGCCTTCATGAATTTCAAACAAAATCATAGCCAGAAACCCCTTTTTTGGTAGGTGAAATGGTTGTTAAAACTTTCTCAAAATTCTGAGGTTCCAAGTTTACTGTGCAACTTAATGAATTCCAAGTTTCGAAGTTTACTGTGCCAGTCTAATAAATTACTTTGCAACTCTAATTCTCATGCTCACTCGATCATGCTTATTCTTTGAATTTGGATGAGCAGTTCTAACGCTTTAACATCTCATAGATGATCATGAGTGTTTCATGTCCTTTATTTCCTTCTTTGCCTTACTGTTACCTCTGCCTTCATGAATTTCAAACAAAATCATATAGCCAGAAACCCCTTTTTTTGTAGGTGAAATGGTTGTTAAAACTTTCTCAAATTCCTGAAATTCCTGAGGTTCCAAGCTTCTCTAAAGATACTGAGGCTTATTTGCAAGGCTTGATTGATGGATTTAGCTTGGATGATGCCATGGAAGTCAAGAAAATTGAGAAGGTGACTAACCATGATGTCAAGGCAGTGGAATATTTTTTGAAGCAAAAGTGCCAGTCACACCCAGAGATAGGAAAGGTATCTGTTTGGAACCTTGATGTTAACTGAATGGAAATATCATCCTTCTACTCTATTCTGTAGACATGACGTGATAGCCTCGTTAGGACACTCAGTTCTTTTGATTTCCCTGCATGATGTTTCCAAAGAATTATGGAACCCAAAATAATATCTGTGCATGTTTTGCATATGTTCAGTATTTTTCTTGTCGCTTGCCTAGGTGGTAGAGTTTTTCCACTTTGCCTGTACATCTGAAGACATTAACAATCTTGCTCATGCACTTATGCTGAAAGAAGCTCTTTCTATGGTGATGATACCTGCTATGGATGAAGTGATTTCAGCTATAAGTGACATGGCTATGGAAAATGCTCACATTCCTATGCTTTCTCGCACCCATGGGCAGGTAACAATCACTTGTTCTTTCTTATTATTTTAATTCTTTTTTCTTGGAGCCTGAGGGGGTTCGGGGATTGGGCATGGGAATACAACCTGAATTATTCTACCCTTTCAAGGCACAGTGAATCTCCAATATATTTTATGACACTTACTGCTGGATCTATTTCTGATTCTTTACTGTTCAAACAGCTTAAAACTTGAATGAGTTGTTCACATCTGCTATTTCTTTGCAGCCAGCTTCACCTACGACCTTGGGAAAGGAAATGGCAATTTTTGCATTCAGGTTAAGTCGGGAAAGGCAAGATATTTCAAAAGTTAAAATACTTGGGAAGTTTGCTGGTGCTGTTGGAAACTATAATGCACATCTTGTGGCGTACCCTGATATCAATTGGCCGCAAGTTGCAGAGGAATTTGTGACATCTCTTGGAATTGATTTCAATCCCTATGTGCCTCAAGTACTTTTCCTAAACTAATCATGTTCTGGCTCAAATTTTCTCATTTCTTATCCCTTATTTATTGTCCTTGACTAGTTTATTAAAATATATTATGGGATCCTTGTCATGTTTGATCCTAAAGGTTTGGTTTTGGCAGATTTAGAAGCTTATTCTTCAGAGGTATTTGAGTCATGCATTAGGCCACCCAGTGCTTTCAGTCACCACTCGACTATTAGAATTACCATTTGGAGTTTTTCAGATTGTGATGCTATCCTTATAGTAATATTTGCTTGGTCTTGCCTTAATTGAAAGTTTTAATACTAGTTCCCAATGAATGATCTTCTGATTTGATGGCAATTTCATGAAAATAAGTATCATGGTTTATGTCTTTGACATAATGACACTATTCGATACTTCATGGTTTTGATTTAATTATTCTGCAATGTAGATTGAACCTCATGACTACATGGCCAAACTTTTTCATTCTATAATCCAGTTCAACAACATTCTAGTTGATTTTGATAGAGACATCTGGGGATATATCTCTTTAGGTTACTTCAAGCAGGTTTGTGCTGTTTTTTGTTGTTTCAAAATTTTTTTTCTAGGTTCTTATATGAACACTTCTCTCATGTATATATATATGTACACGTGTTTCATGTTTACATGTTGTCTCTTGATGAAAGATTGGTGTTTGTACATGCTTTTGAGCAGATAACCAAAGCTGGTGAGATTGGATCTTCTACAATGCCTCACAAGGTTAACCCAATTGATTTTGAAAATAGTGAAGGAAATCTTGGAGTGGCTAATGGAGGTTTGTCCCATTTAAGCATGAAGTTACCTATTTCACGCTGGCAGGTAAATGTGCAATTATTTTTCCTTCTCAATTGTGTCATCTTCAGCTCTATGCAAATAGCCATTTCATCATTGTACTCGGAAGTTTCTACCCTGGCTAGGGATGTTGTTACTCAATTCAAACAAAGTTGATTAGACACTGTTTTAGGTAGATCCCAAGGTTGTGCTTGATATGTATGTGTCATTACTTTGGCTTGTGCTTTATTTTTGTAGTTGCACTTTTATCTGTTTGAAGTTACTTATTGATTTCTGTGCTTGTCATTTGCAGAGGGACTTGACTGATTCTACTGTTCTGAGAAACATGGGTGTAGGTTTAGCACATTCTCTTCTAGCCTACAGGAATACATTAATGGGCATTGGAAAGCTTCAGGTATTCCACAATAGTTCTTTCATTGATGGTCAAGAAATATGAGTGCCAGAGGGGTATTGAATGTTGAGTATTGTATAAAGAAAGATGCTTGTGTGGAATTAGTAGTCTCATGCTCATCTTGCTTCATAGGTGTGGTATGGCTGATTAGGAAATGAAGGGGGAATAACTAATCGAAGAGATGATGTCTTGGGATCTATTCAGAGGGAATAGCTGTTAGTAAGCTCTGTACTTTGTGAAATTGCTCAACCAGTTTTCTCGGTAATTGATTTTTCATGATTACTAGTTCAGAGAGAATAGCATAGTAAGATTCTTAGGGTCATCAGTTAGAGTAGTCTTTATGGTGGCTTTCGCAGGCCAATTGTAGAACATAGTTTATTGAGAAATGTTGGGTTGCTTTAGTATTTTAGCTAGGGCTTATCAGAAGGCAAAAGTTGTTTGAGAATCAGATATAGGCCATGGATATGTGTCATCTTGGTCTGATGCTTTGATTCTCAGTGTCCCTATTCCCTGTTTTCTTCCATTCTTCCTTCCCAATCAAATCCTGCTAAAAGGTTTTTTATTTTTATTATTCTAAAAAGTTGTAGTTTGTTGATTTTTGTCGGTTACCTCAGCTGGCAATTGGTGGCCTCTAATGCATCTCATGTGTACAAGAAATGCATTTCTGACAATACTAGAATAATAGCTTCTTGTGGCAAATTCACTTTGTCTTTTCCCCTGACGAATCCATTCTAGAAGGAAGCCATGTACTCTTTTGCATATATTTTCTTT
This sequence comes from Coffea arabica, assembly GCF_036785885.1. Classification (NCBI taxonomy): domain Eukaryota; kingdom Viridiplantae; phylum Streptophyta; class Magnoliopsida; order Gentianales; family Rubiaceae; genus Coffea; species Coffea arabica. The sequence goes on along the minus strand of NC_092319.1, from coordinate 15,635,835 downwards.
TTCTATTTTTTCTTTTCTCAGATGAAAGAATCAAAGCAGTTTATCTTTATTTAAATATTAAGAACTTTGCAAAACTGGCAATTGGGCATCATTTTTGTTGCTTCTAATTTGGCTGGTTTTGTTTTCTTGTAGATCAATGAAGCTTCCCTGAGTGAAGACTTGAACCACACATGGGAGGTGCTTGCAGAGCCAATACAAACTGTGCGTGAATATCTTCATTTGATATCTTCTAAAAAATTGATATTGAATCTGTGTTTTCACTTACTTGGTGTCTACTCTTTTTGTTGCATCTTTGAGGAGTTGGTACTCAGTAACTTGGCATATTGATAAGACATGCTGGGCAGAAAAACTGTGTATAGTCTTAGTCCCATAATTTCTCCTCCTAGCAAGATGTTGGTATATAACTTGACAGAGTCTTATAATGTCTGTGATGGAAAGATCCCAAGTTAAATGGGCAAAAGAGTTAACGGGAAAGATTCTAGTGCGAGTTTAATTTCTTATTACATTTAGACATCTTTCGCGAGTCCTATATAACTGTTAACACCTTCAAATTTGAAAAAGAAATATATAATTCGATCATTTCCCCTTAGGTCAACTAATGGGGACTCCTGTACTGTCTCCATGGCTATGGTTATTGTCTACTTGAAAGGAAAAATATTTATAGGAACTCTTTTAAATGCTTTGAGCTATTACATATAATTGATTGACTCGCAGATTTTCAAACTAGGAAAAGTGCAAGCAAAAGGTAAAAAATGAAGAAGACAACTTAAGGAAGACAGATTTGGAAAAGGAAAATTTAGTTCTTTAAATAAAAAAACACAAAAGACTGAACTACGTGGAACACACTAAAAACACATTGACAGCTGCCTTCCATCTCTCTGAGGATGGAAGATCTTGTCTTTCTACAGCAACAGGATTTTCTACTAAATTTGAGTAATTTCTGTAAGCAGAATGAGTCCAATAGTTTATCTAGTAAGAGGATTTCTGAACTCTCTACATAGACAATAAAAGCGCACTCCTAAAAGCTGTCAATGATGAACTTGCACTCGGTTGTTCAATTTTACTTTCATGACACACGAGCCCAAAATATTATGCACTCTCTAGAACACGGACATGTAGTAGAAAAGCAGGGAATTCCCTCCACTAACATATAGAGACCTCAAGGATTTGTGGAAGTGTCTTTCATTTTTTTAAATTCTTCTTTTACTTGGTTCAAGATATGCCTAACACAGATGAGTAAACACTAAGTTTAATCTGGTTTTTAGTTTGATTTTTCCGTGAGAAGTGCTGGGTTTGGAAGTCATTGTTTGGGTGTTCATTTGGGTAAAGATGAATAGAGCTAGAATACCGAAGAAGTGATGACCGGTAAGATTCGATAAAGGAAGAAGATTGGGGAGGTTTATATGGGCAAGGGGTGAATGTAGGTTGATCTCGAGAGAAAAGGCCTAGCTAGGTGGTTGAACAGGTTGATACAGTGATGTGGAGGCAAGCAGATAATCTGTATAGGGTTGGATTAAGTACTAGAGACAAGTCCTTATCGTTTGGAAGTGATCCAGATATTTTCCCCTAACAAGAAATGGTCTAAGGTGGCAGTGGGAACTTTTCTAGCATGCAAGTGACTAATTCACAATTAATTTGGTACCGTTTGAACTCACTGCACTTTTGAATGGCTGACTGTTTACTGTTTCTTTAGATTGTGGATGTTTTTCATTTCACTATCTTCAGTTAACTTTATAGCTTTTGTAGAATCGACTCACATGATAATCCTTTTGGTTTGGTCTTTAGGTCATGCGAAGATATGGTGTCCCAGAGCCTTACGAAAAATTGAAGGAGGTAACAAGAGGAAGAGTGGTGACCCAAGAGAGCATGAGAGAATTTATTAAGAACCTGGATATACCAGGAGATGCAAAGATGATGCTCTTGAATTTAACACCCCAAACTTATGTTGGAGCAGCGGCTGAATTGGCAAAAAACATAAAGACAGCCATAAATTTAGTGAATGGATTGACCGCTTAAGTTGTGAGAAATTATTTCATACACATTTGTTTTTCTCATTTCTACTAATCAAATCGAGGGACTACTAAGCACTTGAAATTTTGGCACGAGAGTTGCAAAACAGCCTTTTTGCTTTCCTCAATGTGCACTTACCCAAGATGTGAATTTTCTTTCGCATTCTCTTGTCAAGAGAATTGTGATTGAACCTTCCATAGTTCAAGCTTGAATTGAAATTGTGGGTTCAAACTCGAGCCCAATTCGAATATTCGACGGATTTGAGCTCAATGTAAGAGCTCGAAAATTTTATTTAATTCTTCAATTTTTAATATTAAAGCATCACTAAATGTAAATTAATTTAGAATTTTTTTACTCAAAATGGATTTCTTGTTAGAAGTGGTGGCGCACGTGTTGCAAGATCACTTTGTATATTTCAGGTTTCTGGTGGAAAAGAGCACAGTGGAGGAATGAGCAGTGGGGATATTACGTTATTAGATTTGACTATAGTGGGCTAAGATAGAATTTTGCACCCTACTTTGCATTTGTTAACCCAAAGATACGAGGGCCAATTTCGATTTTCACTGTGCAAAGGTTGAGAAGGTTGCAAGAGCATTTTTATCTGATTGATACGATCTTGGGTGTTGATACAAGTAGAATGAAGATGATCTAGGTTGTTTACGAAAGTTTTGGAGAAAAGAAAATTCTGTTTAGAATTTCAAGTTTCTCTTCATTTGAGTATTCTTTCTATTTAATTTTTCTGATCCTCCACTCATAATATCAAGAAGTTGATGTAATCTTTCACCAATTAGTTTTAGGATTATATTTATGATTTCAAATCTAAGCAGGTTATGACGACTTTTCACAGGTCATTTGTCTTTGTTCATTTTCATGTTTTGATTTTCTCGGTTTTGATGGTCCTTTTAAGTAGTTGGAAATTTGAGGATTCTTGCAATTTAGGGTTTTATTTGAGAAATTTTGCTGGAAGGATTAGAATGTTATTGACAATATGTACAAGAATAATATCTTTTTTGCCTGTAGCATAGGTTTATTTATCATATTACATCTAATTCAACAATACTGTGGGGATAAATCACATGATACAAATACAATTATCATTTAACAAGGATTGCTTTGCAGCTTTGAGAAGGGTTAAGAGCGCTAATATGTTGTAAATGGATTCCAAAGGGACTGGTAGGATCATCTAAACAATTTAATATGTACAAGAGTTTTTACCTGTTAGATTATGTAGAACTTTTTATTTTGAAAGACCTCCATATATAATTCCTATTAGCAAATCAGAAATGGAACTACTAGTCCATAGTAAAACAAGAAGAGTTTTTTTTGGTTTCCTACCAATCGAATTCTCCGAAAGTCAGTACCCGTACCTTACTTTGGTACCTAAAAGAACCACTTCATTTCTTGAAATAAAAATTTAAAATAAGCTTCTATAGTATTAAGGTGTCAAATAGGCATTTAAAAAAAAAATAGTTTTAACAGGAAATGGTGAGATCTAAGAAACAACGCGGAAAAGGGGAATTTAGACATTTTAAAAAAAATTATTTTCAATAGGGGAGGGTAACATTTAAGATGGGAAATTTAGACATTTAAAAAAAAATAATTTCCAATAAGGAAGGGTGAGATTCAAGAAGCGATAACGAAAAAAGAAATTTTGAACCAATGATCTCTGAGGAAAATAAGAAAATTCCCCCCTTCTTGTTATAAATGACACTTAATGGTGACTATGATATAAATTATGAAGCACTAAATTCAACAGCTAAGTAAGAAGACTTCGACAAAAGTGAAAATACTTTTCCCTGATTAAAATGGTTTCCCTACAATTTATCAACGCGTTTCTTTTAATCAGTTTGGAATGAAAGAGAAGCATGTAGAACATACGTCTCGTCTGCAACATTTTTGCTTATGTCCTATACTGATCATCTTTGAGCTGCCAATGAAAAGTTCAACTGCCATGGAGTATTAGCGGGACTGCAAGATCACAGGTTGATTCTCTCTTGGGCTCTAGTCCAATGGCCACCAGCTGCCTGGTTGGCGACGGTTCAAGATGCCCTCACAGGGTGCATCACAGAGGAGCATCTATGGAGTCTTATAGGAATAGTAAGGGATTTATTGGATGCATCCAAGGCTGCAATAGCTGGTGTGGACGCCAGGAATCGAATCCTAATGTTCTGCTGGAGCATTAGTAGGTGTGCCAGATATTAAGGACCAATTTAGATATGGAAGGGAAAATTATAAGCAGACAGAAGCCTGCACTTATAATACTGCACCTCTTGTTTGGAGTTTCTGCTAAATTGCATGCATTAGAACAGAATAGTAGCCACGTTTTTTATCCTTCATTAACTACTTCAAGCCAGAGACCATGTACAGTAGTGGAGTCAAAGAATCTGCTTTTCTTTGTAGGCTCAAAACAAAACCAAATAGCAAAGAATAAGAGAGTGATAAATCCTTGTGCGCAAATTTGGTGTTCAATATCCTTGTATTTTCCTCCAACGTCATTTGAAGACGATTAAACTTTTCTATACGAAGGGTTCCTTCAATATCCTTGTATTGAGCGAGATCTACTCAAATACAAAAGGGGTCCTTCAGTTGATGGTAGGTATTCTGAAATCTTTTACCGCTAGTCAACAATCCCTAGGCACTGGAGCGATCTCAGAAATTTGATCAAGCATTAACTTAAGAAGCCCTTTCAGCTTATGGAAAGGCCAAGTAACCAGAAACCTATCAAAGATTACTGGATCGTTAGCAACCAGACAACTCTCAACGTTCATGGCAGAATTTCTTTATATATTGATGCATCAAAGCAAGATACATCATCAATACATCAAGCAATGAACTAAAATATAACATGAACATATTTCTACAAACAGGAGTGCAAAAATCCGTTAATCCAGTAACTAATGATCTCATTCCAAAAGGAAAAACCTCTGATGAAAAAGCATTAACTGGCTAAGTCTCTGCAATCTACTCTTCCTGAATCCAAATCTGCAACAACTCAAATTCTATTCATCTTCCAGGAGATTACAGCTTTAACACAAGCTCAGCTACAAATGAAACTTCTGTTTGCCAAAAGATCTGAATCACAATCAGTGCCTTCGGAAATTTCAGACAATAACTATGCTAGGCACCTACAGAACAGAGAACACAACCTTCAAATGCGTGCTTCTGTGTCTCAGAGACAGAGAGAGAGAGATATTAAAGCAGAAAAAATGAAAACAAGCAAGCCTTGAAGAATCACTTAAGATTACTGAGAGGAATCAGTCTTTGGAGCAGGATGATGACTTATAACCATGTTTCACCATCGCGGGCTGCGGTCACATCGGGGTTGCAGTCGCATCGCGGTCACAGTTGTTTTACATCTATCACGGCATTTCAGTCATAAATCGAATGATACGCACATTATAACATTTAAAAGTTTTCAAAAAATCTGACAAAATTACTAAAAATAGAAAATAACATAACAAGCACAATTATCAAATTAGATTTGATGAATATCCATTTTATCATATATATATATATATATATATATATATATATATATATATATATATATATACAAACTAATATTGAGATAAAGTGATGCTACTGTAGCCATAGCCTTGTAGCATTAAAAGTAATAATTATAGTAGCAAAAGCACTTTGTACCCAATTATCATTAACAAATTAGTATTAAATAAAGTACCAAATGTAGAGCTTAAGATGAATCTAGTTAATAAGGATGAAATTGAAAGTAGGAAAAAGTGATCATAAAAAATATATCTACGTTGTAATATAGTTGAAGGAACTTTTGGGGCAGATTCATAATTTTAAAAAGATTAAGGAGCAACTTATAACTTTTTTTTTCTTTTCTTTTCTTCTTCCTCAACGTCACTCCTCATACTGCTACCATTGCTGTTGTTGTATTTGTTTCCTCCATAACCACCGCCAACCACCACAAAGGCTGGTGGTATCTTCCCTTTTATTCTTTTTTTACTCTCTCTCTCTCTTTCACATGAACGGATGAACCCACATTAACTCTCACAATAGAACTACTCTTCTCTCATTTCTTCATCTCTCTGTTAGCTGCAGTTTTTGTCCCTCTACAGCCAAAAAAATTTTTGGTTCCATTTCCGATGCAACTCAATCCGACGTGCCAATTTCTCAACGATACACATCAGAATCGTTACAACTCATTTGATATCAACCGAGTTATTGCCAATCATCTCAGATATAATTAAATCTGCGATTTGGGAATCAGTATCGTACCATCCCCATTGTTTCGGTTATGTTTCGGCCGAGTCCGAGATGGTGAACCATGCTAATAACCGATGGTGGGTGCAGAGCTCTCTAATTAACCTCTCTTTGTTTCCGAGCTCATACATTTCCTTTGTCTCAATAGCAGAGAAAATTCTTAAATTGTGATGAAAAAAAAAGTTATTCTACAAAGGGGTAATTTTTGAAGTTGATTCCAGACTTGTGATCTTCGCATTTGTGAAATGCGAGTTCAGATACCTCGCATTTCACAAATGCGAGATAAGTATTTTCAGAAAAAAAGAAAAACAAGATTGCATTTGGAAAATGCGAAAACTCGCATTTACAGAATGCGAGCATAATATAAGCTCACATTTGGAGAATGTGAGATTGAGTACCTCACATTTCTTGAATGCGAGGTACTCAATCTGAAAACAATCAAAATTCCCAATTTCATTGTTGGTGTCTGTCTCACTCTCCCTTCACTCTCTTCGTGCAGCCAAAACTCCTCACTCTCAAAATTGTCTTGGTCACCGCTTTGTCATCGGAAATCTTGGTCACAATTTTGTCGTTGGAATCTCTCGGCCTTCTCCTCGGAAGCTCTTCAAATTTGTAGAGCCACAGCATTTCTCCTCAGGCGAAATCAGAAAGGCGGCACTTTCTCGTCCGAAGCTCTCATTGGAAGCAACGGAAGCTCTCGGCCATTGCAGAGCTTCCCCTTTGGGAACCCGTCTCTGCTAGCTAGCTGCCCCTCTCTTCCTGCTCCCAATTTGCCATTTTTACAACCTCAACAGGATACCCCCTCACTTTTGAGTCCCATTTGCACTGCACATTTTATTTTCTCTTGGCATCCGGCTTTCTCCATTTGAGTCCTTTCACCAGAAACAGCATAAGAGAAGCAGCGTAAGTGGTAAAGAGGCACCATTGTGCACCTCTTGGACACTTGAAAATCTAGGAAGAATTCATAAAGAGCTGGTATTTTATTCAACAACGGGTTTAAATTTATTTTTAACCGACAAGTAAATTTCTATTTAAGGCACCTTGGGTACTATGTGAGTATAATGGACGAAAGGCATAAAGAGCTGGTCTTTTATTCAATAACGGGTTTATTTTTATTTATCTGATAAATAAATTTCTATTTGAGGCATCTTGGGTACTATGTTGTTGTAATGGAGGAAAGCCATAAAGAACTTGTTTTTTATTCAACAACGAGTTAATTTTTATTATATCCGATAACTAAATTTTTGTTTAAAAAAAATAGGTACTCTATTCTTATAATGGACGAAAGCTTTGAAAAGTGGGGCTCTTTTATTCAACAACGGGTTTATTTTTATGTTATTCGACAAATAAATTAGTATTTAAGGAAAATGGTACTCTGTGAGTATAATAGACGAAAGTCATAAAGAGCTGGTCTTTTATTCAACAATATCCGATAAATAAATTTCTATTTGAGGCACCTTGGGTATTCTGTGAGTATAATGGATGAAAGGCATAAAGAGCTGGTCTTTTATTTAACAACGGATTTATTTTTATTTTATCCGATAAATAAATTTCTATTTAAGGCACCTTGGGTACTATGTTGTTGTAATGGAGAAAAGCCATAAAGAACTAGTTTTTTATTCAACAACGAGTTAATTTTTATTATATCCGATAACTAAATTTTTGTTTAAGAAAAATGGGTGCTCTGTTCTTATAATGAATGAAAGCTTTGAAAAGTGGGACTCTTTTATTCAACAACGGGTTTATTTTATGTTATTCGACAAATAAATTAGTATTTAAGGAAAATGGGTACTCTGTAAGCATAATGGACGAAAGCCATAAAGAGTTGGTCTTTTATTCAACAATGGGTTTAAATTTATTTTATCCGATAAATAAATTTCTAAACTGCCCGCTTCTGTTATAGGTGACACTTATTGTTGTAACCAAAAAATAGATTTTGATTAGAATTTTTAGCAAAAATAATAAAATGATTTTGTTGATAAATTCGAGTAATTAAACGTTTTTCTGTCCCATGCCAGATGGAGGGAAATTTCCCTCCATTATTCCAGGGTAATTTTGGAAACTTGCATTTCATAAACCAGCATATATGGGTATTTTGGGTTGTTCAATATTTTCATAAGGATATTATTGTCTTTTCAATATTCCGTTTATGTCCATTAGAGTTGACTGCTAGTTTTTGGGGTAGACTGAGGAAAAACAAACGTTGGGGGATAAAGTGAGAAATGGCCTATACTTAAAGGGGATAAAGTGCGATTAACCCTAAGATAAATAATCACGTAATAATCATTTGATAAAGGGTTAATGCAAAAAACCCCTATAAACTATATACCCAGTTGCAATTTATCCCCTAAATTATAATAATAGGCATTTTGTCCTCTTGAATGATATGTTTGGACAAATTTATCCCTTTTAATTTATCCTATTTGTTAATTTTCTTTTTAAATTCTTCTTTTTTTTCTTTAAACATTGTTTAAATAATTAGACTAGATTAGTCAAAATTTGTTTATTTCTTAATTTCGTAGGTCAATATTTTATACAAAAAATCTATGTGAGTAAAAGATTTTTTCCCCAAATGTTGAATTCAATGTCATTTAAGAAATTTAACTTTTCCAATATATAATAGCAAATTAGAGAAATTGATTAATCAATTATTAGTAGTATCAATAACAAAAAAAATAAACTACTATTCTTGTTCATTCTTATTTTTTATTTCACTACAAATAATAATTGCTAACTTTTCTTTTTTATGTGGTATATAATATGTTACTTTTACTATAAGTAGTTGAGTAGCTACGAATTCTCAATTAGTTTATAGGTACTTAAATTATTGAATTACCAGATTAATACACTTTACAAAAATGGTTGACTTACTAGATTAATGCACTTTACAACATCAGCTACATATATTTTTTAATAACAAAGAGTTTATGACAAATTATTAAGAATGAATTTAACAAATAAACAAATTTAAAAAGTAATTTAAAAAATATTAAAATTTTTTGATGCAATTTTCTAGGAATTCGTATTTATCGGATGCAAGATACAGTCCAACCAAAAAGCTTGCTAGTTTGATTAAGATTTATTGCCCCAAATTATTATCAACTATTGATGGCAATATTATGGGATTTTTTTCCAGTTCTAATGAATTTAGAGCCTTAACTGCTAAAATTTGTAGACGCTTTCATTGCAAATTGTAAATCATTTTATAATTTGCAGTTAAATCATTTATATTGAGTACATGGCATTACAGCTGAAGCAAAAAGAAAAATCATACCAAAATATGGAAGCATCATACGAAACAATGATGGGAAACTGAGATATATACCTCGCAGTTAAATGCGAGGTACATGACGTCGCATTGAAGAAATGCGAGATACATGACCTCGCATTCAAGAAATGCGAGGTCATGTTTTCTTTTTCTTTTTTTTTTTTTGGATCTCGGTGGCTGGAAAATGGGGGATAATTCGCATTTAGCAAATGCGGTCTCAATGAACTCGCATTTGACAAATGCGAACATCCCTTTACAGAACATGACACCCTAAACGCCCCCTTTGTAGAATTTTTTTAAAAATCATCACCACATTAGAAATTTCTCCTCAATAGCAACCAATCTTTTCACCTGTTAAGACAAAAATACCATGTAATTCTATTTTTCAATCTTATTCAACAGCTGTCAATTGCCAAATGACAAGAGGAATTCGCCCATCCAAAAAAAAACATGTGTTTGAAGCAAAAGCTAATTTGAGAATCTGCTGAAGCATTCCACGAACTGTAGGAGTATTTTTCCGCACAACTGTGTGGTTGCATTTGCAGACGTGCAGCGCCTCTAATGTCTGCCTATAGAGCTTCAATTGGCACACATGCTTTAAAAGCCTTGTAAGCACTCATTTCTTCCTGCTTGAGCAAGCTGTCCAGTATCCAGATTAATCAGAGTAACTAAATGGGGCCATAACTTGGCAGGTCACTAACATAAATTGTCTCATTAAAGCTAGCACTCAACAATAATCATTTCTTCCTGGTTGAGCAAAGCTGTCGAGTATCCAGATTAATCAGTAACTAAGTGCGGCCATATCTAAGCAGGTCACTAACATAAATTATCTGGATAAAAGCTAGCACTCAATAATAATCTGCTAGCCAAACAGTAAAAGCAAGAAAGAATTTGTTCCCTAAGAGGTTAAACAAAACAGACAACATAAATTATCTCATTAAAGCTAGCAATGAACAATAATCTGCTAGCCAAGCAGACAAAGAAAGAAAGAATTTGTTCCCCAAGTGGTTAAACACACACACAAAAAAAGAGCCTTGCCATTTGAAACTCACAAGCAAAATTCATGTGATATAACTCTAGGGTGTCCACAAGCCTAATCAGTCTACACAGCATGTTAAAGCCTGGATTAAATTTTCATGAGCATAAGATTGAACAAAGCTCCAGTCTAGTATTGACTATTGAATAGCCTGATTATGTATTCCTGCTATAGCCATGGTTCGCCGTCACGGGTCGCGGTTGTTCCACATCCGTCACGGCTGTTCCACATCCGTCACGGCATATCGATTAAATATCGGGTGATATGCAAGTTAAAGTATATAAAACTTTCAAAAATTCTAAAAAAAATATTTAAAATAAAAAATAATATAAGCAATATAACTATCAAATTAAATTTGATAAAAAAACCTAAGTTAACATAGATACCATGTAAGTCTTTTAAAAAAAATGACGCAGTTCCACCTTAATAAACAAAAGATGTTGAAAAAAATCCAGTTCATTTGTTGTTAACTAATCCAATTTAATATTTGTTGGACTATTCTAATCTTGTTCCCTTGGTGTTAGGGGGGTTGAAATGTTGAATGAATGGAAACGCAAAAGCAATAAAAAAATAGAGGAATAAAGTTTTAGGTATCCCCCCTTTGATCAAGAAATGTTTGCTCGGGTTACAGAGAAAGTTGGAAAGGAAGTGACCTGTGATTTAGCTGCAATTTTTTCTTTTTCTTTTTTTGTTGTTGGGTGTCTCTCTCTCTCTCTCTCTCTCTCCTCACTCCATTCTATCCCCTCACATTCCCACATACACAACCTACACTGCCTCCCATAATCCCTAGAAAACATCCTTCCATTCCACCGCCTTCCTCCCTTTATTTCTCTTTGTCTCTCTCTTCTTAAGCTCCACCACCATTACTAGTTTACCACCACCCACAAAAATCTCCAAAACCCTGAATCCCACAAAATTTTTACAGATTCATCTTTCCACCGCCTTCCCCCCTTTATTTCTCTGTCTCTCTCTTCTCAAGCTCCACAACCATTACCAGTTTACCACCACCCACAAAAATCTCCAAAACCCCGAATCCCACAAAATTTTTACAGATTCATCTTACTTCCAAATTTGCTCCAATTCTTCTTGTTCGTACTCCCAATCTGAAGATTAGGATCACTCCCAATCTAAAGATTAGGATCAATCCCAATGAAATTACGAGTCTTACAATCACAACCCTCAAGAAACCTCAACTAATCATGATGGGTTGCACTAGCAGAAGTGATGGAATGAGGATGGCAACCGGTGGGAGAAAGAAGAAATCATGTGGATGATTTTGTTGTCTGACTCGCGAGTTGACTCGGCCAAACTCGGTAAGTTTTACTGATTTCTTATTGATTTGAGTTGACTCAGTAAATATCAACCGAGTCAATCCGAGTCAATTCGGATTCCGGTGAAACGGCGATGCAGGTGTCGGTATCGTACCGGTGAGTCCAGTTCCGGTATGACTAGGCCGAGTCAACTCGGACTCGGCCGATTTGGCGAACCATGGCTATAGCTAAATCAAACTGCCAGTCACTCAAAACTTGACGTAAACCAAATTAGATACTTATGAAAGTGGAAAAGGATTAAATTTTCCCAAATTTCTGAACCTAGTAACTTGATACTATAGTAGACCATGGTTCAAAGACTCTGGCCGAGTTCAAGTCATTATCGGAACTTCAGCTTCTGTCTCGCAATATCACGGAGATGGTAGATCCGGTGGAAACTCATTAAGACTCAAAAGATTTAGGCTGAGTTGACTCCAGGACTCAAAAGACCGATCGAGTCTATTGAGTCAACCCTTATTGACACATCAGATATCGATGAACCGAGGATTTCACCATGATTTTTAGATACTTTTAGGGTATAAACAAAAAAAAAATCTCCCGTTTCCTATTTATGAGAAATTGTGATGCAAAGGTCAGCGGAGGTCCGCAATCTTTGATATAGGAATTACAGAATTTGCAAAGAAGTAATTCGAGGATCAAAGAAGAAGATGATTATGAATTATTATTGAATGAGAGAGAGATTACATGGAAATGATGAAATTGTAGATTTTACAAATGAATCCAAACTCTTCTCATTTGGTTCCCCGCTTCATGTTTTATAAGCTAGCTAAGTCGGTGGCTGAAGTCGGTTAACTAACTAACTAAATGATGATTTCAGTTGACGTCACAAGATTCTCAAGTACCAATTGGCTAACTAACAACAACTAACTTCAGCTGCAATTGCTATATCATGCATACAAAATGAATAACCAATCCTATTAATGAAATCTGGTCTATTGACATGTGCATCAATACCCTCCCCTCAAATGGTCCTTGTCCTCAAGAACTGAAATTGGGAAATTGTAGCTGTAAATCTTGCAAGTATTCCCAAGTAGCATCCTTTGGAAAACTATTACTCCATTGGACAAAGACTTGAGTAGCAACCCTTTCATGCTTGACCAAATGCCTATCTAGTACAACAATTGGTTCCAACATTAACTGATCCTGGTGTGTGACCCCAGCAGGAATATGAGCTTGAATGGATCTTGCACCTACCTACTTTTTGAGTACTATGTTTATTAGCTAATTGTTTCATTTTGTGTTGAGCTTTGGTCAAATTATGCCTTAGAGAATGAATGACTCATGCCCTTGCATGGAAGCTTCTGTCAACAGATTCAACTGATATGGCCTCTGGCAAGTAAGGAATACGAAGAGGAGGAGATTATCCATAGGCTATCTCATAAGGAGTGAACTTAGCAGATGAATGGTAATTTGTGTTATACCAATACTCTGCTAATGGCAGCCATAAACTCCAGTCTTTAGGATGATCACTAGTCATACACCTCAAGTAGTTCTTCAAACATCTGTTAACTACTTCTGTCCGGCCATCACTTTGGGGACAGTAAGAAGTGGACATGTTCAACTGGACATGTTGTAATCTGAAGAGCTCCTACCGGAACGAGCTAAAAAAAGTAGGGTCCTTATCATTCACAATGGTCTAAGGTAGACCATGTAGTCTGTAAATCTAGTCCATGAATACTTGGGCAACTGAGATTGCTGTGTAAGGATGAGTTGCAGCTATAAAGTGAGCATATTTGCTGAGCCTATCGACCACTACTAGGATCAACTTCTTTCCATGTGAGAGTGGTAATCCTTCAATAAAATCCATAGAAATGCCAGCCCAAATTTTGTGAGGTATAGGTAATGGTTGCAACAATCCAAGGTAAGCTACATTATCTGACTTATGTCTTTGACAGGTGTCGCATGATGCTACATACTGAGCCACATCCTTGAACATGAGCTGCCAATACAAAACCTGTTTAAGTGTTCTATAAGTCACCTCCACACTAGAATGTCCTCCCTATGAGCCAGAATGCCACAAAGCAATCAATTTGTCCCTTAAAGTCTGATTATTGCCAACCAACTATTTACCTTTCTTTTAAACAATCCTTGCTACCACGAATAATTGTTGGAATGTTGACTACTGCTAGTTAACTTTTGAACCAATTCCTAAATTTGTGCATCCTACTGCTAAGTTTGCTGTGTATCTTTGATTAAGGAAATTGTGATAGTGACTACAGTACATATTGAACTACCTTCATGTGGTCGTCTGGATAATGCATCTGCTATAATATTATCACAACCCTTCTTATATTGTACCTCATAATCAAATCCCATTAGTTTGGCTACCCATTTCTACTATAATGATGCGTGCACTCTCTGCTTAATTATACACTTCAGACTCTGATGATCAGTTTAATGATAAAATGCCTTCCTATCAAATAAGCTCTCCATTTCAAAACTGCAGTTACTATAGTCAACATTTCTTTTTCATATACAGATAGAGCCTAATGCTTGGGGCCCAATGCTTTATTGAAGAAGGCTAGAGATCGCCTTCTCTGCATTAATACTACCTCATTCCCATTTCCAGAAACATCAATTTCCACAATGAACTCCTCAGTAAAGTCTTGTAAAGCTAGGATAGGGGTACTGCTCATGGATTCCTGCAACCTCCTAAAAGCCTTGGTAGCCACATCATGCCACTGGAATTGAATTTTCTTAAGCAAATCTGTCAAAGGATTTGCAATTTTCCCATAGTCTTGTATGAATCTCCTATAGTACCCTGTGAGTCCCAAGAATCCTTTTAGCTCCTTGACTGTCTGAGGTATTGGGCACCTCACTATTGCAGAAATCTTCTGAGGATCTGCCTAAACTCCTTCAACATTAATAACATGCCCCAAATAATCAATTTGCTGCTAAGCAAATGCATACTTACTTTTCTTTGCCTTCAATGTATGCTACCTCAACAGTTCAAACACAATCTTAATGTGTTGCAAATGCTCCTTCCAACTACAATTGTAATCAAAATATCATCAAAGAAAACCAAAATGAATTTCCTTAAAAATGGTCTAAAGATGTCATTCATCAGACTCTAAAAGGTTGAAGGGGCATTAGTTAGCCCAAAGGGCATAACTAAAACTCATAGTGGCCATCATGAGTTCTGAAAGCTGTTTTTCTCCACATCTTCTCCCTTCATTCTGATCGAGTGATATCCAGACCTCAAGTCCAACTTGGTAAAGAACATTGCTCTAAATAATTCATCCAATAGTTCTTCTATCAAGAAAATAGAGATCTTATTCTTTACAGTGGCATTATTCAGTTGTCTGTAGTCAACATGCATCCTTCAAGACCCATCTTTCTTCTTCACTGAAAGTACTGGAGAAGAAAAAGGACTAGAACTAGCCTTGATGATACCACATACAAGCATTTTGGTTACCAATTTTTCAATCTCACATTTCTGAAAAAAAAAAGGATACCTATAGGGTCTTACATTAATTTTAGTCCCTTCCTTTAGAACAATTTTATGGTCATGCAATCTTTTTGGGGGTAAACTAGTATATTCTTGAAACAAATCATATTCACCCAGCAATTGTTTTTCTAGTGAATTACTGACCTGCCCTCCACCCATGTCAGTAGAAATGGTACAAAGAGATAATGGTCCTGATTTAGGGTCCTGCACTACTCTAATCAGACAGATTTGTGCTTTTACAATCTGCTCAGATTTCTAAAGTATTTTCTGCATTTTCTTCTATCTTACCAATTGTAACCCTTGCTATTTCATTCCTCTCAAGACCATTTTATGGCCATTCTACACGAATTCCATCCTGAATTCACCAAAATTCCACTTCACATCACCAATGGTGGTCAACCATTGCATACCAAGAACTAACTCACATCCCCCTGCAGGTAATACCAACAGATCAGTTTTGAATTCTTGGCCCTACATTTTCCAGGTATACCCTAGACAAAGGTCTTAGGTAGTCAATTTATTCCCATCTACTACCTCTACAATTAATGGTTCAACATTCTATGTGGTTAACCCCAACTTTTGTACTACTTAGGGTGAATGAAGTTATGTGAACTGCTACAGTCTATGAAAATATTCACATACTGTTTCCTTACATGCCCAGTGACCCTCATTGTTGTGAAATTAGGAATAGTCATGTTGGTCATGGCATTGAGAGAGATATGTGCTAGTTGCCCTTATCAACTATGTCCTCTTCTTCTTCTGACTCATTTCCCTCCTTATCTAACGTATCATCCCAAACTTCCAGCCTGTGAAACTACTTGCTTCCACACATATGCCTAGCTGTAAATCTCTCATCACACCAAAAACAAAGTCCTTTTGTTTTTTTTCATCCATCTCTGCCCTGCTCAACCTCGTAAAGGGTTTTTTAACAACTAACTCCCTCTCCTTCTCATTGCAAGGCAGTGCTGGAAAAGTTGGTAAAGGCAGTAGTGGCTTAAAGTACCTTCCATTTGTGACCAGATGGATTAGCGTGGAATTGTGAGGTACTAGTATGATCCGGATAATTCATTAAGGATTTTGATAACACCTTCCCCTTCTGTTGCATTAACATCTTGGCTTCTTCAATCTTGGACAAGATTACGGCATGTTGTACATTTTTAGGCATAAACATCCCTATAGTCAATTGGATTTCTGGCTTCAATCCACTCAAAAAACAGCTTGTAGCGTAATCTATAGGAAGATCCACTCTATTGAGGAGTTCTTCAAACAGGTCATGATACTCTTATACCGATTGCTTCAAACTCTTAAGCTCTCCCATTGGATCATCATATAATGAATCTCCAAATCTTGAAGATAATTCCCTTTCATACTCTTCCCAAGCTGGAGCCTCACTCATAAGTCTAGATTTCATGAAAATTTGGTGCCACTGAAGAGCTTTACCTTCCAAATTCATTGCAGCTTCACAGAACTTGGAGTCTCATCTACTTCAAAAAATTGCTCACTCTTGTATAGCCATCCTCTAAAGTCTTCCCCATTGCATTTCGGGAAATCAATCCATGATAGATGAGAGAGAACTTGATAACCTCTTTTACTATTGGTTGGAGTATCTGAATTATGAAGAGAGCCATTTTCCCCCTACCTGAACCTTCTGTGTGTGCAATTCGATCACCAGATTCCGTGATGCTGTCATTTCCCTTTGAAATTGCTCCTATTGTTCCTTCAGCATAGTTTGGACATGTTCCTCCATTTTCCTGACATCCTGAGACCTAGTGCCCTCTGCCATTGATGAACTGAGCAGACTTAACCTAGCTCTGATACTACTAATGCAGAGGTCAGTAGAGGTCCGCAATATTTGATCTAGGAATTACAGAATTTGCAGAGAAGTAATTCAAGGATCAAAGAAGAAGATGATCATGAATTATTATTGAATGAGAGAGAGATTACATGGAAATGATGAAATTGTAGATTTTACAAATGAATCCAAACTCTCCTCATCTGGTTCCCAGCTTCATTTTTTATAAGCTAGCTAAGTCAATGGCTTAAGTCTGTTAACTAACTAACTAAATGATGATTTCAGCTGACGTCACAAGATTCTCCCTATTGGCTAACTAACAAAAACTAACTTTATCTGCAATTGCTATATCACACATACAAAATGAATAACGAATCCTATTACTGAAATCTATTTTATTAATGTGAAGACCCAAAAATTCGTTTCCTATGTTTTGTGACTTTAACTTACTTGCCTTGAATTTATGGCTGATTTAATGGTTAAGGTGTGTTTTTAACTCTATTACCTTATTTAACTTGGTACATATTTAATTTGGTGCATGTTAAGTTTCATAGTGCATGATACTAGTGTAACTAACTAGTGAGATGTGTGCAATAAATTTGGAGGATTAGAAGGAATTTTGTACAAAATGAATTATGTGATAAGAGGTGTTAAGAGTTAATTGGAGAAGAGTTAGTATAATGAATGAGAGACAAATGGATAGACATTAATTTTTGCTTTGCCACTTGTCAAGCATCCAAAGACCCTTGACCAAGACCAAGCTTTCTTCTTATCCAACCAAGTTTTTGTTTTCCTTCTTTCTTGCATAGCTTGGATGAAATATAAGAAAGGAAAGGAGAGAGAAAATACTTCATTTCTAGCCTTGATTTCTTGCTTGATCCATGAGAAATCCAATGATCAACCCTAATCGACCCCGATAGATCTTGAGTGAAGCTTGGAGGGAAGCTCTTAGTGGAGTTTTTGGGGGAAAAAAAGTCTTGCATCTTCCTTAATTTGCTTGCCACCCTAGGGTTTAGAGGTAAATAGGTGAACTTTGCTAGAACTTCTAGTTTTCTTCCTTTATTTGGAGTTAGTTGATGTACAAGGTAATAGAAGCTAAATGAATAATGTTTATGGAAGATTTCATGATTTTGTTAAGTGTTATTGAAATTTCCAACTTTGATGCAAGATCTAGATAGCTTAGTTGAGAGCATTATATATGCAAAATTTTGTAATATTTCCTTGCCTAAAACATGTACATTTGCCATGGAAATAAGGTTGGCTCAAGTTATAGAGTAATTGTCATGAACTTGTTAGCTTTGGTCTCATGAACTTGTTAGTTTGGTATAAGAAGTGAATAGTTTAGTGAAAGCGTTATATATGTGTAAGTATGATGGATTGTTTTTGCTAAGGATATGTCCCATGTGACACATGCTATGCTAGCCATAATTTACTGTGTTTTGCCATGAGAATAAGGTTGAAAGTGGGAAGCTTTGATAGACAAAGTTGGGATAACCTTGCTGGAAATTTTACTTGGGTTAGCCGAGAGGGCAAGGGAGAAATTGCAGCTTTCTTGCTAGAATTTGTATGCTAATTTTGACATAAGTTTGCTCAAGATACTTCCCAAGACTTTGATCTTCATATGTATGTTGGTTTGAGCCAAAACAAAGGGGACAAGAGGCGGAAATGAGTTTTCTCCTACATGTTTCTTGCTTGAATTTGCTAGCTTTGCACCTCAAGGGTCTTGTCCCATTTTTGTTAAAATTTTGACTATAAGTGATGTCCTTGTGCTCTATATGTCGCTTGAGACATTGCGCTATCATGCATGAGGTTTTTTTTCCTAGACTTGAACAAAAAAACTTTGCACTTTTGGCAAGCTATATGGGAATTAAACCTACAAATTACTTTGTTTGCTAAGTGAAGTTTCGATGCTCATAGTTTTGCATTTATACTGGCATGAAGTGGCTAGACTCTTGATGTATGATATGACTACAGGACTTAAGAATGACCAAGAGAAGGAGCCAGCATTTGAAATGGAAAGATTGTGGTCAATTGGTGAGTGTTCCAGTTGCATGTTCCATGTTACTTGCTGATCAAATATGACTTGTTGCTAGAAATTGCTAAGGATCCTGAATCATTATTGCATAGACGAATGTATATTTTATCGCACTCGACCTAAGTTGACTGAGCTCTTGATATCTTGTTTATATGTGAATGGATATGCTTGCACAAGTAACTTGATATACATGTGACTTGTGGCTTGACTTGAAACAATTGGCCTTGAAAAACTTGAAATGTTTGACATACTTGACATGCTAAACTTATTTGACGTGATCTTAGCTAGGTGAGTGTATACTTATTTGCACTTGACCTCCGTGAACTTGAATTACATGATCTTGCATACAAACTTGAATGTACAGGTGCATGAATGTTGGTCGGCTGTATATCTTTTTGCAGCAGCTAAATTGGGCTCTTCACTGGCAACCTTATTCGAGATATCCGGTAATCTGGAAAGCCTTGGGTTACTCATGCATATATGTGAATGTAGGTCGACAATGGCTGAACTAGGCCCTTCGTTGGAACTCTTACTTGAAACCAACCTTAGAGCGATCGGGTAAGTTGGACAATCTTGGGTAAAGGAAGAATTTCCTAACCTATTTACTAGTGACTTGAACTCGTGACTTGAACTCGTGACATGCTTGAATACTGAAATGTTAGGTGATAGCTAACATCTCCAATCGTGACATGCTTGAGCGTTAGGTGATAGCCAATGACTCCACTCGTGAATACTTGAATACTTAGGTTTCAAACTCAAATCATGAATACTTGAACACTTGGGGCATTAAACCCAACCCTATGGCTAGTTGATTGAATCGAACCGGCAAGGGTTTGGTCGAAGAGATTGACGAACCATGGATACTTGTTTGACGTGCAAGCCCGATACAGAGGGATGATCATAGAAACCGAACTGGAGACAAGTCGTGATCTATGGACATTATAATTGGTTGACGAAGTGTCAACAGATCCTAGATAAGCTGCTGTGGAACTTGTTTCTAAGAGCAAACTATATCATTTGACATGAATGTGTTCTTTACTGTACATTGATACATGATCTATCGGATTTTACTTGCTTCTTGAAACATGTGAGCATGCCATAATGTAAATGTATATGTGAAATTATCTTTTGTTAGTTTTATTAAAAATTTTATATTATGTTAGTAAAAATAGATAACAATGGGTAGGTATAAAACAACTACCCTTCCAGACATTTTTATTTTCATGAAACTTTTTAACAAATTTATTTTCAAAGTGTAAAAGTAATTTTCATAAAAGAAATTTGCAAATAACTATATTTGCGACTATTTGACAGATATAAAATGCATCTTGATCAATAACATGAATTGTTTGTCCCATGCTTATATTACGCGCAATAAGAACCTATATATTTCCTAATTATTTAAGATGCCATTATTTATCATTTTTGTTTAATATTAGTCATTTTAGTAAAATATGGTGACATGCATATTGTTTTGATGGCATGGCTATCTTACCCATTTCTCCATCATTTAGAATATGACTTATGATTTTTACTAATTCATGTTTAACACCATAGTATACCAATCTAACCTTAATACAAATGTAAATTGAGCACTTTGAATTATAAACTAAATTGTAGATATAACACATTTTTATCCATACTACATTTAACTTGGAAAGATGAAATAATAGCCATTGGGATTTCAATTAGTACTAGTAGTATATATTTCGTGGGAAAATTCTGGTGATTTTATTCTTCACTTAACATAGGTGCACACGAATCATATGAAATTACTATATTTTAAGTCTTGGCACATAGAAGTTGTGACGATCCCACCTCTCCCCTAGGGCATACCCAAGGGTTTGGCGGACCGCCTGCCCAACTCTCGCCAGGACTCACTCACTCACTCGATCAACTCTCAAGATTACTCATTCAACCCTCCAAAATAACATTTAAGTTCTACAATTCAACCAAAATATAAACTTATTTACAAGCCAAAAGCCACACGTATGATACAACATCAAATGTCAAAATATATCCTATCAACCAAAAAGTATAAGTACAAGAGGGTTACACACTCTAGTTCACATTTAATTGTTTCAGACCTCCATTCCTGTAAGGAAAAAAAAAAACTAAAGGAATGAACTAAAAACCCAGTGAGATTCCTAAACAAGCAATTAGGTAGGAAAGCCATGGAAACATTACATTTAACAATTTGCATACTTTGCATAGTAATATCCAGTCATTCAAGAAATAAACACTCAATCAATGGAAGGACGCGTGCTCACTTGGAGCCATTCATTCAAGTTATTCATTCATTCATTCGCCAACCATTTTTCTTATCCCTCCGACATTAGAAAACATTTGCAAGTGAAAACTCCTTCAGTGATCTTGTCATTCATTCATTGATATCATTGCATTGAATTCACTGGCCAGTTCTCCACCAAATTTCGTGGTAATACTCGAGTATACCAAACATTGTCCTAGGGTCACCAGCCGTCCGACTGAGTCCGCTTCTGACTCGAGTCGACTGGCAATGAAGGGCAAGGGTCCAGTTCAACCAAAAGGCTTACATCCATGCACAAGTAGCATTCAATCATTTAATCATTGAAAATTTCACGTTCACTTAGAGCGAGTGCGATAAAGTACACACTCGCCTATCGAAAATTCATTTAACAATCATTGAAAAACATTTAACATTCAAGCAAACATTCACAACAATTCACATAGTCATTGGAAGCACAACATACAAAGAACACTCACCAATTTAAGCAAAATAACGTCAAAAGTTTCCTTCCAGATTTTGCCATTGATTATCGACAAACCCTAAGAATAATCAAAAGAAAATATTATGGTTCAACCATCCAAAGTTTTGGTGAACCAAAGAAAATCCGAGTAACTACTAGTACAAAGGTGCAAATATGATTTTGGAGTGAAAAGAGAACATTTAGACCCAAGGGACATGAGTAACCAAGAATTTCCTCATTCCAATCATAAACCAAGCTCAAAATGGTTTAACAACTCCAATTTAAAGTTCGAAATGAAAGTAAAGACAGTTTTAGGAAAATAGAATTTTTTCAGTTTTGCGCGATGCTATTTGAAAAATCATATCTCAAACTTCTTAAGTCTAAAATTTATAAACTTTATACCGTTGGAAAATATATTCAGAGAGTTACAATTTAGAACCTTTGCAAGATTCTGTTTAGAAGTCAGTCAAAATTCAATCTCAAGTAGCTGCTTTATCCAGTAGAAAGACAGAACAGGAATGAAAATTCAGTCAATTTTGGAAAATCACAAATATTCATAAGAATTGAGAAAAATTTTGAAATTTTCACGGTAGAAAGTACTCTGAATCTAGTTTCAAAAGCAACAAGTAGAACTCAATTTGAATTTTTCTACACCAAGATATGACAGATTTCCCAAGACTGTTCAATGTCTCCTGCAGGAAAAATTTCAGCAGCACTTCCTTTGTATTTACCAATTTTTCCAGCCACTTCAAGGCTACACTTTTACCACAAGACAGCCCCAATCAAGTTCACAAGATATAGGATACATAGAGTATTTATTTTAGCCACAAAACTAGCTATAATCAACATATACCTAAGCTGGAAATTAACCAAACCCTAGCAACAACTTCACCAAACCCTAGCAAAAGCATGAAATTACTATAAACATGCTTCTTTCAACTTCAATCATAACATATCTTGCATAAATCTCAAGAAACAAGTAAAAAGAGATGTTTTTTAGAAATTTTATCTCAAAACCCCAAGATAACAAGCAACTCAAGAGCTTTCTTTTCCAAGTAACTTCACCAAAAGCTTCCCTCCAAACTTAACTCAAGATTAATCGATATGGATTAGGCTTAGTGTTTGGATTTT
The DNA here is from genome assembly GCF_036785885.1 of Coffea arabica. Taxonomy (NCBI): domain Eukaryota; kingdom Viridiplantae; phylum Streptophyta; class Magnoliopsida; order Gentianales; family Rubiaceae; genus Coffea; species Coffea arabica. The sequence continues at coordinate 15,612,828 of NC_092319.1, read as the reverse complement.
TCACAAATCAAGCAAGGAAATCAAGATGAAATTTGGAAGTTTTTCTCTCTTCCTTTCCTCTCTAAAGTTCGGCCTTCATGGAGCAAGAAAGTGATGGTTTTTCTTCAATTTTTCCAAGATAAATACAAAGACTAATCTTGATCAATATTTGGTTTGATGGTTGACAAGTGTCACCTAACTATTTTGTCTTTCTTTTCCTTTTCCTTAGTCAATAATAGTGGCTGACTTAAGGGCTAATTTAGGAAAAATTAAATGAAATAAAAGTAAGGAGACTAAGGTAAGAAAGTATTGGTCAAGCGGTGTACTCAACCGGTAACAAATGGCGCACGTTGGTTCAAGCCTATTTCCCTTAACTTCTTTGTACTTTTGTTTTAACTTATGATTCACTAAATTATTATTAGTACTTTTAATCACACACTTCCTCTTACCTAATACTCACCCTTATCCACCAAATTTAGCGCACGCACCTCACTAATCGATCATACTACAAAAATGCACCAAAACCCTAACTTACTCTAACTTTAAAAGTAAAAGTAAAACTCTTGACTCAACTAATGAAATCACCATGAAATTTAGGGCTAGTAAATAATTAAATAGTCAAAATAAAGAAATATAGAAGGAAATATAAATAAATTTTTCAAAAATGGGAGAAAATTCTAAAGGAATTTTCGGGTCCTCACAGAAGTTATGCAAATGGAATCACACTAAAAAAGAATCTCAATTATTATTAGGTAATTAGATAAGAATAACTAATTAAAGGATGATCATTCATATATATATTTATTTGTATTTATTTTTCTAAGCAAGAGAGGGGTTGAAAATGTATATACCCAAAAGTCAAAAAACTTTTAGGGTTTCCTGTATACTTGGATTTCATTTATGTTAATCTTGATCCCTATCTTTTGATATTTACAAAACAAATGGATGATACTAATATTTCTTTAAGATATACTTTCAGTTATGAAGTTATTTGATTCCATGAACAAGTGCTATTGAAAGAAGACAAAGGTTGCTGAAAGCTGTCAGACGCTTAAAAAAACTGCATCGGACGTCCGACAACCATTGAATATCTTCGGATGCAGAAAATCAGCCTACCGGACGTCCTAAGGAATTGAAGAAAAATTTTCAATTTTACATCATACCTTCGGACGCAGAAAATCAGCCTACCGGACGTCCGATAGAATTGAAGAAAATTTCTTTAACTCTCTGCCTGCTGTCGGACGCATAAAACAGGGCTACCGGACGTCCGACACTACCAACGGCTAGTTGACTGTTCAATTACTTTCTATCCGTTGGAAGCATTAATGAGGCACTTTCTTGGTCCTATATAAATAGTGGTTGGTCAGATATTTCAAAAAACTTTGGCACACTGAAGATACAAAAGATCTAGAGTGATTTTAGTGAGAAAATACTCTTCAAAGAAGATTTGTAGTCTTAGTGGTGTGAGGTTCATTGTAAGCTTTTCATTTGTGAGTGAATACTTCATGAGTGTAGCTCTGTGAAGGTTGTCCTGAGGGATAGTAAAACGTCCTGATTTAATCGAGTGGAGTTCGGGGCAAGGAGGATGTGAACCTTTCTTTGTACACAAGAGTGATTGTAATTCATCAACTTGAAGTAACTTGTTTGAATTAACCTACAAGCTCAAGAGGAGTTGGGTAGTTAATTGGTTTCCTATTCTTTCCTTTTTATTTACTTATTGTTACGTTTGTAATCTGTACTTTGTTTATCTCTTCTACTCACAAGCACTTGTGCTTTCTCATCAACTGCTCCATTGTGTGGTCGCCTAGAAAAGAGGGTTGTTTTCGGGCCTTACAATTGGTATCAGAGCTTGGTCTCCTAGAGATTAAGCTTAATCGGTTTGGGAGTAAAATGACAACCAATAATGCTATGTTTTTTTAAGGACATTCTGTGATTAGACCACCTATGTTTAATGGGCTAAATTATGTGAGTTGGAAAGAAAGAATGATTATTTTTTTGCAATATATTGATATTGAATTGTGGTTTATTATTAGTGAAGGTCCATATGATGTCTCTCTTATAGATGAAAATACTCATAGATCTAGACAAAAAACAAGAAGTGAACTGACTGTTATAGATAGAACTCATCTCACCTTAAATGCAAAAGTCATGAATGTGTTATTTTGTGCTTTAGACTCAAATGAATCTATTAGAGTCAAGGGTTGCAAGTCAGTTAAAGAAATTTGGGACAAATTAAAAGAAATTCATGAAGGTAGTGAGAATGTGAAAGAACAAAAAAAGTCTATTCTGATTACCAAGTATGAATCGTTCAAGATGCAACCTTATGAAAACATTGATCAGATGTATTGTAGATTCAATGACCTCATTAAGGATTTGGAGGTACTGGAAAAAGAATACTCTCTAAGTGAGAAAAACATAAAAATTCTGAACGCTTTATCGAAGGATTAGGAGAGTAAAGTGACTACCATTGAAGAAGCTAAAGATCTGAATACCTTACCCATTGAATCTCTTATTAACTCTCTAACTTCTTATGAGTTGAAACTCAAGTTCAAGGTGCAGGAGGAAGAAGATACAAAGGTGAGAAAGAATATTGCTCTAAAAGCCTCACAAGAGGAAAATGATACAGCCTCCTTAGATGGAGATGATATAGAAGGTGATGATAGTGATATTGCACTCATCACAAGAAGTTTCAAACTAATACTCAACAAAAGGAGATTCAGAAAAGGTGGACCTAGCAATTCATTCTCAAATCAGTTCAACAACCTGAGAAACAAAGGGAAGCTAGAGTTCAACAAAAAGCAAACTGAAAAGTGTTTTGAATGCGGCCAACCTGGACATTACGTAAGTGAGTGTCCAATGATGAAAAAGAAAGAAGGAAGAAAATCAAGATTTAACAACTTTCAATTCACATGGAATGAATGCAACTCTAATGGTGAAATTGAAGAGGAAGAAGAATCTGCTCAATTGACTTTCATGGCCATTGGAGATGATGAGGTAACATCTTGTAACTCTCAATTTGAAAGTGATGATGAAACTGATGATGATTTTGAATCTTTCGTTATAAAATTGCATGATAGTTTGAAAAAATTCTATGCTAGAAACAATGAGTTAAAATAGAAAATTAGTTTTTTGCTTCGAGATAATGCAAATTTTTTTCAACAAAATAAAAAGTTGAAAGCTGAAAATGATAACTTCAAAAAGAGTGAGACTGTTTTACACTTTGAACTTGACAGAAAAACAAAACTTTGTGAAATGTTCAAAAAGGAACAACGTGATTTGATAAAAAGAATGGATAATTTAAATGAGTTGCTCCAACATAAAAAATAAGACTGTTTTCAAAGTAATAAATCAAAACCTCATTTTAAGATAAATTCTGCTGCAAATGATTTTGCTATTTATAAGAGAAGACAAGTAAGATTTATTAAACCCGTTCATATGAATAACTCTTTGGTTATATGTAATTTTTGTTGTCAAAAAAGTCACATGAAAAGTGATTGTTATGTGAGAAAAAATATGAAAAGAGACATGAAATGCATGTGGATAATTAAATATGATATTAGTTCTCAATAACCTAAAAATTAATGGAAGAAAAGAAAAACCTGATCTAATGATGATTTGGTTTGATAATTTTTTTTTATGTTATTTCTCTGTTTGATACGTCTTTTGATATCAATTCTCTGTGATATGTTGGTTATTGCTGTCATTTCTCTGTTTTTATTTGGAATATTAGATTCTCTGTTATTGTTGTTAGATTATGGTTGCTGGTTATTACTCTCATATTATGATGACAAAAAGGGGGAGAAATGGATGCAATGTGTAAGGGGGAGTTATTCTAAGAATGGGGAGTTATTCTGAGATTTTGAGTTTGGCTCTTGAAAGTTTTGGATGCGATGATTGAGGGGGAGTTTATACTTATTTTTGTTTCTTTCCATCCATTGTTTTGTCATCATCAAAAAGGGGGAGAATGTTGATCTTGATCCCTATCTTTTGATGTTTACAAAACAAATGGATGATACTAATATTTTTTCAAGATATACTTTCAGTTATGAAGTTATTTGATTCCATGAACAAGTGCTATTGAAAGAAGACAAAGGTTGCTGAAAACTGTCGAACGCTTAAAAAGACTGCATCGGACGTCCGACAACCATTGAGTATCTTCGGACGCAGAAAACCAGCCTACCGGATGTCCTAAGGAATTGAAGAAAAATTTTCAGTTTTACATCATACCTTTGGACGCAGAAAAACCAGCCTACCGGACGTCCGATAGAATTGAAAAAAATTTCTTTAACTCTCTGCCTGCTGTCGGGCGCATAAAACAGGGCTACCGGACGTCCGACACTACCAACGGCTAGTTGACTGTTCAACTACTTTCTATCCGTTGGAAGCATTAATGAGGCACTTTCTTGGTCATATATAAATAGTGATTGGTCAGATATTTCAAAAAACTTTGGCACACTGAAGATACAAAAGATCTAGAGTGATTTTAGTGAGAAAATACTCTTCAAAGAAGATTTGTAGTTTTAATGGTGTGAGATTCATTGTAAGCTTTTCATTTGTGAGTGAATATTTCATGAGTGTAGCTCTGTGACGGTTGTCCTGAGGGATAGTAAAACGTCCTGACTTAACCCAGTGGAGTTCGGGGCAAGGAGGATGTGAACCTACCTTTGTACACAAGAGTGATTGTAATTCATCAATTTGAAGTAACTTGTTTGAATTAACCTACAAGCTCAAGAGGAGTTGGGTAGTTAATTGGTTTCCTATTCTTTCCTTTTTATTTACTTATTGTTACGTTTGTAATCTGTACTTTGTTTATCTCTTCTACTCACAAGCACTTGTGCTTTCTCATCAACTCCTCCATTGTGTGGTCGCCTAGAAAAGAGGGTTGTTTTCGGGCCTAACAATTTACGTTATAAATAACAAGAGATTTGCATCATATTGATTGCTTATGTGATAATACCTTAAAATAAACTTAATCAATGACATCATAGGACTTATAATTGTGAGGGCTATTCGATTATTTTTAAAAATCTCTAGTCAAAATATTAACAAGATATGGCATCATTAATATGGTTAGCATTGCATATATTAAATTATGTGTATTATCTATATAAGAAATAGTAGATCTCACCTATTATGATGTGAGACATCTAAACTAATATATAGGTGCTTGATAACTACTAGCTATCTCTTGTGAAATTCTTTCCAAGCAAATTAGTCGGTAGGATGTCTATATACATGATCATCAAGTTGCCCCTCAGCATGCCATTTAATAGTTGAACTTGATTAGATGATATGAACAATTTTGCAACCTTGATTTCAATGGAAAACATCTCATTTTCTTTTTAGCTATTTTCTTTTCTTGACCTTTATACCTAGGAACATTGCATATCTCTCACATGTATCACAATTTTTATCAACACCTTTGAATATTATGCAATTATCCGGGCATGCATCAATTGTTTCATTAGTAAAATTCAAGTTTTCAGTAATTTTCAGGCTTCATAGATGAAGTGAGAATATTGGCTCGTGTGAATACGTCTCTTAGATACTCAAGAAGCATGTCAACTTAGGAATCAGCCCATTAGTTTTTAATAGCAAATCTTGAAACCAATAAAATTTATCTAACTTGAAAAAGAGACTGATTTCATTCAATATCATATTATTCCAATAATATAGAAGCTAATTAAATTTTTAATCCATTCATAAAGTGAAGAAAATATTAAGAATAGTATAAGATCATTTATATGTTTGACATGCCTAGCAGTATTCCATTATACATATAACATCTTTTTTCCATGCTAGAGTCTAACACAAACAAAATTTGCTTTAGTCTTCTTATTATATATACCCCTACAAGTTGAGACTTTAAATATGTTAATAGTCTTCTTGAGGCATGTTTGACACTATCCTTGAGGTGTTATTTGCCTCCACTATACATAGTATTTACTATAGGGTTCTGGTAAATTACCTCTAAGATACAACAAAATTTTTAGTGTAACTTGATAGCAAACGTCAAGTCTGCTTCCGCAAAGAAAGGATCAAAGTTTTATTTAGTTTATATGTTAGAGACTTGTCATTTTTACGATGCAAAGATAACCCAACAGTCACAAGCTATTCAACTACTATTTCACATGTTTATGGACATTTATGGACATTGATAGGCACCATTAAGCACCTTCAATGGATAGAAAATGCAGAAAAATATTTCAGAAACTTTTGGCTTCCAACAGATTCTTAAGTTACTAGATTCTTTGTTCTAACAAGCCTCATTCTATTTGATTCACAAATTATTCCAACAATGCTTCACTTAGTTTGTGAATGAAATTAACACATACACATAAAACATCATGCATATAGATAAGTATTGTTAGATTTAAACATTTCTTGTATTGTGAGCACACAATAAAATCTAATGAAATCAAGGTTGCATATAGCATTAAACAATGATTTTAAAATTAGACTAGATATACTATACACATGATATTAAAAAAATTAATCAATTCACAAAGAACTTTAGTGCTATTACCAGCTATATGTTCCATCCTAGATTCATGATCAAAAGCAAAAGCAAACCCAACTTATGCTAGAAGTGGCACTACTCCTATAATCATATAGGTGAAGACACTTTTAACCTTTATAGGACCAAGCACTAAGAAAGAATTTACATTTGTATAATTTCAACACATACTCAACCTCTTTTAACATTATGCACTAGTTGGATGGGAATGTACACAACAGCATCTAGTGCTCACAATCACTTAGCAACTTTTTGTTACCCCTTAGACCTTTTCGTTTAGTGGTACTGCTAGGATCAATGTGGCATTCAAATTGTAAGTGTTTTAGATTAAGGTTTTGAACCCCATATCTAACGATGTTAAATTCACCAAATCCCTTGACAAGGGTTTAGTCGATGGATATTCTTAATTGTTATACATTCTCATATATAACAAACATAATGTCATTTTTTATTAAAATTTACCTAAGGCACTCATGTTTTAGACTTAACATGTCTAGATTTACCATTACATCTTATTCAAGTATTCAAGACTCTAGACATAGTAATTTTACATTGCATAATAAAATGACCAGCTGCATGCCACAAACCCTAAACCAGTTGCCTTTTTCCACATACAGTAGCCAAAATTTTAATTTCAACAATTAGCATCTTATGATCAAAATATACTTTTGATTGAATTTAGAACAAATGCAATTACTAGCATTTGTAGTACTAAAATTCACTTGAGAGTAATACAAATACATATTTCTCATGCTATTATTTAGGCAATTGCCTTAGATACATGTACACGAATATTGAATAATCATCAATCAAGGTAATAAAATACTTATTACCATATTTGAATGGATATTACACACATCTTTTTTTAGGCTATATTTTGACATAAAATATTATTTCCTATATTTACATGTTACAAACTACCATGCCATAAAAAATAAGAAAGTTTAATCAAGTAAGCAAAATTGATGCACTTATTAATAACCATGTTAAACGTGCCATGTAACCTTGTTTGACAAATACATATTCTTGGACAATTTCAATTACTTCTTGTCCTTTGAACTAATATTTTTGTCTAAAATTCTCCTCCCTATTGTTCATCATAGGATGAGTATCCACCATGAATGTCTTGTTAGCATGAAGACATTTCCTTTAATAATCATTCCAAGTTGGAGTAATTTTCTAATGATTACGCCTACTATGAAATAATATAGAAATCTCCAGTCCATGATCTTTCGAGTTTTCTTGTACTCCAATACAGTCCAAATTTTTCAAGGGGTTTGATCATGAAGTAGAAGTTACAGAAACAATCCATGAGACCCTCTACAGAGCACTTCATCAACTTTACATTTCTTTCATTTGCTTTGCTGTCATCATCATGTGGAGAATAGATCGATTTAAATACCGAATCATATTTGAGTACATTTCCATTAATAAATTCTCTTTCACCAAATTACTCTCAAAATAACACCATAAAATTATTAAAAAATAAAACAAGGCAATATAAGAGTGTAAAAACTTCAGTAACAAATTTCACAAAAGATAAGGATTTTGTTGATAATTCTTGAGACATGTACAAACACTATCCTTAAGGTATTCATTGCCCACGCTACACTTAGTAGTTTGCTTTTGAGTTAAGGCAATATACTTCTAGGATACAACAAGAATGAAGAACTTTTGATAACAAAATCAAAAGGTCTTTTACTACAAAAAGATAAAAAAAAAAGCTTGAAATTTATATAGGAAGGAAATCCAAAAGACACCAAACTAAAGAGTTACAATTCCCTCACTTCAATGGTCATCAAGAGGCTGCTTTAGTTTTCTTTAATGGGCAAAAATACCAAAATCATTTCCTCACTATAATGATCATCAAAAGATTGCAATTAACAAAAAATGCCAAAACTGTTTCCTCACTATAATGGTCATCAAACTATTTCCAATTCGATTCACAAACTATTCTAACAATACCCCACTTAATTTGTGAATTAAATAAACAAACTAGCACACAAAAAATACCATGCATAAAGATAAGTATCATTAGATTTAAACTTTTCTTTTGGTTTTAGTATATCACTTTAAACTAATCAAATCATGGTTATTTATATACATTAAACCAAGATTTGTAAATTAGCCAATAAATATCACACACTTGACATTTAAATATTTGATCAATTCACAAAAATCTTTAGTACTATTACTGGCCATGTGCTTTATCCTGGACTCATGATCATAAACAAAAGAAAATCCAACTTTTGCAAGAAGCGGCACCCCTCCTATGATTATATAGGTGAAGAAACATTCAAATTTTATTGGACCAAGCACTAAGAAAGATTTGTGTGACCGCCCCACCTTCCCCTAATGCGAACCAAAGGGTTCGGCGGACTGCCTGCCCAGCTCTTGCCAAAGCTCGAGCACTCTATTCAGATAAAATAAGACAAAACCTCGAGGAAAAGTAAAACAAAACCAGTTCCCAAACTTGAAACGCTTACTTACATTCATTTCTATTTCAAAAGTAATACAATCCTAAATGTACAAAAGCTTTAGGTTCCCAATACTTCCAACCCTAACCAAGCACTAGAGCGAGTACAATTGTAAAAGATATCTTCAAAAGGACTAGGCTATGCTATTCTATATAAGTCTCTCGCCCTTGCTCGCATCCCCTGTAAGGAAAACAAAACTAACGAAATGAGCTAAAAATCCAGTGAGGTTCCGGACACATAAACAAACAATGAGTTCAATACATTAACCATAGATAGCAAGTAATTCCAGAAACATGACAATATAAAGCAATAATAACATTCATTAATAGGATACATGCTCACATGGAGCCATTCATTCATTCTCCTTTCATTTCCTTATTCCTCCTTTCGTTTGCAAATGCATTTTGATAAGTAAAACCCCTCATTTACATTGACATTCGTTCATTCATTTCATTTCACTCCCTCTTGGACGTTGGCCAGGCTCCACCAGACTACACGGTAATATTCGAGTATACCAAACGTTCACCCATAGTCACCAAATCACCCGACCGAATCCGCTTCTGGCTCGAGTCGATCGGCAACTAAGGGTAAGGGTCTAGTTCAACCAAACGGCTTACATTCATGCGCAACTAGCATTTAATTATTTAATCATTGAAAATTTCATATTCATTTAGGTCGAGTGCGATAAAGTACACACTCGCCTAGAAAACTCATTTTAAGCAATCATTGAAAACATTTAACATGTTATCATTCGTTCATAACAAGTCATATAATTAAGAACAAGCCACATAGTCAATGAAAATATAACAAACAAGAAACACTCACCTATTTACGCAAAATAACATCCAAAATATCCTTCCGGATAACACCCTCAATCACCAAGGAATCCTAATATAATCAAAAGAACACATTATGCTTCAACCATCAAAGATGTAAGTGATTCAAAGAAAATTCGAATACATACTAGTACAAAATATAAATATGGTTTTGGTAGTGAAAGGAGTACATTTAAACCAAAGAATATAAGTAAAATATTTGTAAAACTTATGCTCACTCGTAAAACTTTAAAATCTCCATTTGAGTCGAAGTGACAAAGAAAACGTATTTCTATTAGTCGAAAATTTCATTTTTCCAAGGGTACAAGTTTCAGCCGAATTCTAACTTATATACCTCGATAAAAGAAGATGCAAATACCCTAGATGGTTCATGTGGTATTCGCTCTCAAGTCTCACTCAAGTTGCAAGTATATCTACCTAGTTCTCGAGCGTAAATTTGGGCAGCACGCCCTTTGTGTTTACCTATTTTCCAGCCATTTATGGCTTCATTGTTTTTCTCAATCAGTCCCAAAGTTACACATAAAATAATCTCATTTCAATAGCCGTTCACTAGGCTCAAAGTTATACAAGTACAAAATCAAGCTAAGGACATGTGCCGAAATGAAGTTTAAGTTGAAAACAAAAGACAGATTTGACGTTATTTTACGTAACGAACACAACCGAAGCTACGCTTATCGGATTGGGGTGCAATTTATACTGTTTTGAAGCTAAGGCAGAGAGCTACAACTTTGATGAAAACTACTTAGTCCAGTTTGCAATGTATCCAAGTCAAATTCACAAATTACAGTACCAGATTCCTACCGTTCACTAGGCCAGTTAACCGTACTATGTTTCAATGGCCATAATTCAGGCTACCGAAGTCCAATTGAGGTGTTCTCAGTGGCGTTGGAAAGATAAAACATAGGCCTAAAAGTTTCATTTTTTGGCCAAATACTGGTTTGGTACAGATCAAGGTGAAAAATGCAGCCAACATGAGGAAATGTCAAAACTGTCTGCTGGACTCTACCTAGGGCAGTCTCAGGGGTAATTTTGTCTTTTCATGAGCTACAGTACTCAGATTGAGCTGAAATTTTGTAGACAACTATAAAACATCATTTCCTACAACTTTAATATTTTGTGCTAAGGTTGATTCGGTCTCTAACATACTCAAACAGAAATGGACAAAACTAAACCATAAGAAATCTCAATTCTGGAATTTCAAGAATTTAATGTTCAACTTCACATTTCTAACTTAAAACCACTACTACTACCTCCTATACAAGCCTACATACACCATATACCATTCAAACAACCATCATTCCAACAACCAAAGCTGAATATTTTTACACTATAAACTGGAATTTACCAAAACTAATACTAAAACCATGAAAGTTACCTAACAAGCAATAACTTTCACTTGTAAACCAATAAGTAGCACAACCATGAAATAATACCATCCTTACATAGAATTGGAGAAGCACAACAGCCCCTAGGAAGCTTGAACCACCAAAACTCTCCACTCCAAGATGATAATCCACCCTCCTAAGCAACTTCTATGGATTATTTGGTGAATCTATCGGCTAGTTTGCAAGATTGAGCAAGAAACCAAGCTTGAATGAAATGGTTTCTTTCTCTCTTTTTCCTCTCTAAATTTCATGCACAATGAAGCTTAGAAGACAGAAATTAAGCTCCAAGAAAGGGATAAGAAGCTTAGACTTGAGTTGGTCAAAAATGGGTGGATGCTTGCCAAGTGTCATCACAAGATTACATCTCACTTTTTTTTCTTTCTTCCTTTTCTTTAGTCAACAAAGATGGCTGGATTAAGGGATAATTTAGGGCTGATTAGTCAAGTAAACATAAAGGGATTAAGGTAATAAAGTGATGGTCAAGTTGTGTATTCCATCGGTAACAAACGGTACCCGTCGGTTCAACCCGTTTTTTCGTATTTCGCACGTACTAGGGTTTTCACTTATAATTCACTATCTTACGGTTATTACTTCTATTCACACACTTAATATCATCTAAAATTTACCCTTAATCACCAAATTTAGTACACATTCCGTACCGGTTACTCATATAACGAAAAGACGTAAAACTCTAATTCACGCTAACTTAAAAACAAAAAGTGAAACCCTACTTTCTAGGTTCATTTGCACTTATTGTGGGGTGATTGAGTAGTAGGGCTATCATAAAGTAATAATTTCCAAATAAAAGGGAATTTTTAAGAAGAATATAAGGAATTTTACGAGTCCTCACAATTTGACACTTCAGTAAGAGCATAATCTTAATATATACTCAACTAGCAACAGTACCAAGTGTTTACAATCACCTAGCAATTTGTTGTTACCCTTTAAACCTTTTCATCTAGTGGTAGTGCTAGAATCAAGAGAGGGTGTGACGACTAGAAAATTCGCTCATATTTTCTTAAAATTTCCTCTTATTTTGATTAAATTCCTTCTTATTTTGATTAAATTATTTTATAATATCTTTACTACTCATTTACTCCCTCAATAGTTGTAATGAATAATAGAATTAAGAGTTTTTCCCTTAGTCTTATAGTTAGGGTAAAATAGGGTTTTTGCGTATTTTGGTAGTGTGATTAATTGTGGAGGTATGCGTACAAATTTTGGTGGTTAAGAGTGAGTTTTATATAAGAGGAAGTGTGTGACTAGAAGTATTAATAATAAGTTAGTGCATCATGAGTTAAAATACAAGTACAAGAGAGTTAAGGAAAATAGGTTTGAACCGACGTGCACCGTTTACTACTGATTGAGTACACCATTTGACCACTACTTTCTTACCCTAATCTTCTTGTTTTATTTCACCTAATCCTCCCTAAATTACCCCTTAGTCCAGCCATCTTTGTTGACAAAGGAAAAGGAAAGAGAAGAAAAAAAAAAGTAAGTAAATCTTGAGCGACAAGTGTCGACCATCCAGGAGTTGTTGACCAAGATCATTTTCTTTCTTCTTATCTTTCTTGTTGGCTCAATTTTCTTCATTTCATGCTTGGCTTGGCCGAAATTTTGGAGAGGAAAAGAGAAGAGAAAACCTCCAACTCCAACCTGAATCTTGCCTTGTTTGAGTTGAAACCACAAAATTAAATCGATTAAACTAGCACCAAGGAGCTAAGGAAGTTTGTTGTGGAGTTGTTTGGAGAGGAAAGCTTTTGTTCTTCACTTTCTTCAAATGTTTTGGAAGGTATAAGTCTAAAACTTCCTTTTTCTTTCTTGTTTTAGTAAAATATGGGATAGATGCCTTGAATCTTGAATTATGTTGGATGATACTCTAGTTTTGGTGAAGATTAGCGAATTTCAGTTAGGGTTTGTGATTTTTCATCTTTGATTTATGATGTTTATCTCTAATATGTTGGTATTGAGCTTGGGAATGGAATTTATGAGATGATTAGTGGCTTGATTGTGATATTTAGCCTTAAAAGATTAAATTTCAGCTTTGTCAAGCAATTTCCAGCTTTGATGAGTAGTTTTAGGGTTGATATGCAAAATTCCAGCATTTGGTGATGAATTTCAGTTATGCCCTATTTTTTAAGTCAATTTGGGCTGTGAATTTATCCATGTTTTAGACTGAATCAGCTTTTGGACAAAACATGAAAGTTATAGGGATTTAAGTTAAATTTCTACCTACAAAATATCAGATCAATTGGATCATTTTAGCTTATGATTTGGCCAGAGCACTCCTAACTGCGCAAAACCTCTAATTTTCCTGACTTATTTTTTATGTGCTTCTGACTGTTCATTTTTGACCCTGAAAATGAGAAAACTGGGTGTCGATGTCTTCATAAGAAATGAGGTCTATGTCTTAGCTTCGAAACACTATATAATTTATCTCGATCCGATATACCTGACTACAGTTATGACTAAAACACCGAAAGATGACAAATTTGCCATCTATAAGTTCTTCTCTAAACTGGTTTCCATCTTTGGTCCATGGTGATAAGTTATTATTTGGTTTGTTTGGTTAGTTTTGAGGCCTTTAATAGATGAATGTTGTTGGTTATTACTTGTGGTTAGATTGGAGGTTTGTTCGCTTGTGAATCCAAGTTGTACTTGGATGGAAAAATGGATAAATACAAAGGGCATGCTGCCCAAATTTTCGCTCAAGAGTTAGGCGAGTGAACTTCAGACTTGAGCGACAACTCGAGGTTGAAGCGAATTTTGATTGTTTATGGTATTCAAGTTTTCTTTAGTAGAGGTATATAAGCTGAAATTTTATCGGAACTCGTGCCCTTGAAAAAATGAAAGTAGTAATCCTTGAAAATACGATTTTCTCGATCTTTTATACCAAGTACGACTTCAAAAGTATGAATCACTTCTTTATCAAAACTGAAAGAGCGAGCATGAATTTTCTTGAGTTTGATAAGCCATATGACTACTACTTAAACAAGATTCATTTACTTGATTTTATTGAAGCGAAACTCCTATGTTTCAAACCCTAGTGGATTTTAAACTCGTAAATGATATTTTATCTCAGATTTGGACTCCAACCAAGGAGTTGTACCTAAGCGTGATTTTGTCAAGCACTAAGTCTTTGGTGAGTGCTTCCAAATACATAATTGAACTTGATACTTGATCGTACTTGCCCTAATGTGATATATACTTGTTTATTTGTTGTAATTGACTTGAGATACTTGTGTATGATGCACACACTCCCTGGAATTCCAGAAACCCTGTGGCTAGTTACTCGAGTCGAGCCGGCAAGGTTTGGTCGATTGGGTAACGAACCTTGGGCCTCTTGTTTCGTTGAGTGGAGTGATACCTCCCCGACTAATCGGTATGCTCGAGTATTACCAGCCGTGTTTATTGAGGATTTTGGGCCCGGTAGGGGGTTTGAATGGTGGACGGAGATTGTAGTTAAGGGATACTCTACTGGACTGGTTACTTTACTTGAAAGTTGATAGAGTGTCAACTACTACTTGATCAAGCTCTGGTGAAGCAACAGGAATTTGGCTCTTGAGAGCCATCCGTATCCTTATACTTTGAAATAATTATTACTTGTCATGTTATTGCTTCTTTTTAAAAACTTTTACACTCACTCATTTTAAGAGTTCAAGTTTTACATATGGCCAACTTGCTACTTGGGTCCAATTCTTGACTTGTTATACTCGCTACTTTGCTACTTTGATACTTGCACTTTTAAATACTGATCAATTTGCTATTTAGAATCTCACTGAGTTTTAACTCACTCTATTCTGTTAAATTTGTTTTCCTTACAGGAGGTACGAGCGAGGGCGTGAGACTGGTACAGGCTAGCATAGTCTAGTTTTGAACTTTTGCAATTGTACTAGCGCTAGTGCTCGGTTAAGGTTGATGTATCGGAAATTCATATCTTTTGTTATATTTGGGATTGTATGAATATTTGAAATAAAAATGAATGTACATGTGCTTTCCAAGCTTGAGAATTGTTATTTCATTTACTCTTGAGGTTGTAAACTATTTTATTAGAAGTAGGTGAGTGAGTCCTGACAAGAGTTAGGCAGGCGGTCCGCTAAATCCTGAGGTACGCCCTAGAGGGTAGTGGGGTCGTCACTGAGGGTTCCCAATGCAAGTGATTTTAGATTAAATTTTTTAACCCCATATCTAATGACGTTAGATTCACCAAATCCCTTAATAAGGATTTTGTTGATGGATATCATTAAACGTTGTATATTCTTATATATAACAAATATAATATCATTCTTTATTAAAATTTGTCTAAGGCACTCTAGTTATAGACTTAACATATCTAGATTTATCATTACACCTTATTCAAAGTTCTAGACATGGTAGTTACACATTGCATAATAAAAAGACTGGAGGCATAGGGTATGGTCAGAAACACTAAAGCACTTTGCCTTTTTACATATGCAGTAGCCAAAATTTTGATTTCAACAATTAGCATATTATGATCACAACATACCATTGATTGAATTTAAAACAAATGCAACTACTAGCATTTGTAGTACTTAAATTTACTTGAAAGTAATACAGATACATATTTCTCATGCTATTGTTTAGGCGATTGCCTTATATTACATGCACAAATATTGAATAATCTTCAATCAAGATAATAAAATATTTATTATCACATTTGAATACATGTTACACACTTCTTTTCTTAGGCTATGTTTTGAAATAAAATATTATTTTCTATATTCGCATGTCACCAACTACCAAGACACAAAAAACAAGAAGATTTAATCAAATAAGTAAAATTGACACACTTACTAATAACCATGTTAAACATATCATGTAATCTTGCTTGACAAATACACTATTCTGGGACAATTTCAATTACTCCTTGTCCTTCGAACTAGTATTTTTGTCCAGAATTCTTCTCCCCATTATTCATCATAGGATGACTATTCACTGTGAATGCCTTGTTAGCATGAAGACATTTTCTTTCGTAGTCATTCCAACTTCTAGTAATTGTCTAATAATTACGCTTACTATGAAATAACACAGAAATCTCCACTCCATGATCTTTTAAATTATTTGAAGATCATTATTAGGCCAAGAAGAGAAAAACCATGTTGAATACAAAATTCAAATAAATTTAACTAGAAATTTATCTGCACCTTACTCGTGTTTTTTCGTGCTCCAATGTAGTCCAAATTGCTCCAGGGTTTGATAATGAAGTAGAAGTTGTAGAAACAATCTATGAGGCTCTTTACATAGTACTTCATTCACTTTACATTTCTTTCATCTGCTTTATCATCATCTTATGAAGGAGAAATCGGTTGCAATACTGGATCATATGTGAATGCATTTCCAGTATTAGACTCCCTTGTACCAAACTACTCTCAAAATAACACTTTAATATTGTTGGTGTCAAACATGCCTCAAGATCATCATTTTCATCCCATTTTCTTAGTGAAATTTGTGTAATACAAATTTCTGCACTTTTGCGTGCTTGTGTATCAATTACACTAACAATGTTAAGGTGCCATTTTGAAAGTAGTTTTGTGACGCCCCCACTTCTCCCTAAGGCGAACCAAAAGGTATCCCCGGAACGCCTGCATAGCTCTCGCCAGGACTCCAGCAATTCCATTCAAGCTTATTATCGATCTACACAACACACGTATGTAACTTAAATACAGTAAATGCGGAAGCGTTCAAGCTTAACAATAGTTATCTATTATCCAACCCGCACGTCGGGTGTTCAAAGTACAACTTTAAACCCAAATTTACCTCATGCCCAAGTACTACATTCCAATTACAAAAGTACAATCCAAAACCAAGAGGCATAGTCAAAATGATGATAGAAACCCTAAACAAAAGTACATCAGGAGGGTTTCTCTAATACGTCCCCGGATCCAGTCCTGTTAAGGAAAACACATCTACAGGGTGAGCAAAACGCTCGTGAGGCCAAGAACACACATGCAAGCACATTGCTCAAATAACAATCTCAATTTACAAGTCAAGCAATCATACTTGAGTAATTAACAATTTATTAGAAATATAACCAGAAACTATTCAAGGATACTAGAGCTCTCAGGAGCTATATTCCACTTGCACATTCAATAACCTCCACGAATTGGGGTAGGTTTAGTCCGTAGAACTCCACTTAACCTGTCCCATTTCACCTTACATACCCCTGTATCAGGCCCGCCTGTCATTTGTTTGTGGCGATACTACTCGAGTATGCCAAGCAAGACCTCTCATTAGGTCAAACTTATATATCTCATGACTCGCCAAGGTTCCCGACCAAGTCCATGCCGGCTCGAGTCCAAGGTCGGCCAATGAGATTTGGGCGTCCCCATGTGCACTTTTGTGTCGAGGAGATTCACTCCAACGACGTATGCAGCTATAGCATACCATTACATTTCATGCATTCATTCAATACATTTCAATCATTCATTCAATGCATTTCAATCATTCATTCAATATATTTCAATCATTAAAATTTCATTTCTAATGAGAACGAGTGTGGTAAAGTACACACTCGACTCCACTTTCAAGATTTCCAATCATTGATAACAATTAAACATGTAACAAGTTTACATACACCTGGCACTCACCAAGTATTAGGTGTAAGTAAGGTCAAGAAAAGTTCAAGCGTCCACCGTGGGATCCTCTTGAAGGTTCTCGTGTGCGCCTGAGCAAATAATAGTGAATTATTATTCACACCACCCAATTATCGATAAATAATTCGTGCACTATTCTAATCTAGGGAATTTTGTGAAAAGGAACCTTAATTACTTGTAAATCGAGGTTCGAGTGGGATTTGATAACGTTCAAAAGTATTTAAGTCTTTATCTAGGAAATCGGGGATAAAATATTCAGATAATATCAAAAGAATAAAGAGTTCTTGAAAAACTCTATTTCCTTGAAAGTTGGAAAATTCCAGTTTTGTTATGAATCTTTGAAAAATCGTAACTCACTCGACATAAGTCGAGAATTGGAAAACTTTATACCGTTAGAAACCTCTTAGAAAGTACTACAAGTTCCTAGAAGACACTTTTCCATGAATCGAAGTGGAGAGTGCTAAAAAATGAGCTTGAAGGTACTGTCTCGGTTCACAAGGCAGAATTAAGTTGGATTTTGGCCAACTTTGAAAATTCGGCAAAATTCACACGTTGCGAATCAACCTCTGAAATTTGTAACTCAATTAGAGTTGCAAGTGAGGTTTTGGACGGAACAAGCGGATCTAGAATCGGAGTTTCGAGTACCGAGATACGGCAGCTCAAAGTTGGGAAAATTCAAGACTGGAGAAGAATTTCCAGATTTGAACTTCCAACATTGGAAGTTTAGTTAGGTATCGAAACGAACTTGGATTGGTACCAAAATTGGCAGTATAATACTCCTATAAGAAGGATATCTCTCTATCAAATTTCGTGGAAAAATACCTTCGGAAAGGTGGTTAACCAACCAACCAAAGTTTGGAAAAATTCTTAAGGCAATCTGCCTTTAATCCTTTTCTTCCCAAATCCAATCGTTTGGCTAAGAAAATCCTCCAATCATGGTTCATATGTGAAAGAAATGTTTAAGGAACATTCATGGTACATTGGGTATGTGTTTAACACCAAGAATTTCATTTAGTAGAACCACAACAAGTCTCACATCAAATCTGTCCAAATCCAAGGGTTTTCAAGAACAGGGCGGTCACCGTATTTTGATCATAACTCACTCAATTTAACTCGGAATTGAGCATGGTTTATGGCGTTGGAAACTACATTCATAGGGATAAAAATTCGCAGAAGAAAACGTTTTGAAACTTGGTAAACAACCAGCTCGAAATTGAGCCTCAAGTTGCTGCCTCTACAATTCATTCCAGCAGAACAGAGAAACAGGACAGCTATCTTAAAACGAATGGTTCGGCTCACACACATGGAACCAGAATGTGCATTTTATACCGTTGGAAAGGTATAGATGTCTAGTTTCAAATGCCACTGACAGAACTCGATTTCGACATCGAAGGACAAAGTTATGGTCAATATGCTACTGCTGGACAGGGTTATCCGAAAACAGTTTTCCAGCTTGACTAGTTCACAAATAAATTCATTTGCCCAACCAAACGTTAATGTTTTCCAATGAAAATTTTTACACATCTAATACAACATATAAACATCATATTCAAGCCATTAGATCATCAAAAATTGGCCTTAAAATAACCGAACAAGGCAGGGGCAAAATCAGAAATTTCTATCCCATGAGTTCCTTGAAGTTTCTACTAA
Source organism: Coffea arabica (assembly GCF_036785885.1). Lineage (NCBI taxonomy): Eukaryota > Viridiplantae > Streptophyta > Magnoliopsida > Gentianales > Rubiaceae > Coffea > Coffea arabica. The sequence continues at coordinate 15,593,370 of NC_092319.1, read as the reverse complement.
TTATACACCGTTAATCCATCATTTCAAACACTAAACCAACACTATATCCATCATCAATCATTTCATCAGCCAACAAGCCAAGGGTGGGAGTTCATAGAGCCCACCATCAAAATTTTCCAACAATACAAGCTACCCATGTGAAGATTCAAGCTCATATGTGTAATTTAACCTCCATAGGACAAGTTTAGAGTGTTGGATCATTACCTACTTTGGTGGTTGTTCAAGTCAGAATTTTCAGCCCTTTGAAGCCTGAAGAAAACCGTGGAAAACTCCTTTCTTTTGCAGCTAGATGGACTTCCCAAGTGTTGAGCTAAGTGTAGTTAAATTTTGGTTGAATTTAGTGAAGGTTTGAGCAAGATTTGGAGGTGAAATTTGCAAAACTTGAAGGTGTTTTGCTTCAGCTGTTGCTCAGCCAAAATGAGAGGAAAAAGAGATGTTTTGATCTGATTTTAGCTTGCTACGGAAGCTTGAAGGCTAAGAGCTTAGGTGCGAAAAGTCAAACGCAAATAGTACGCATACGCGCGCGTTTTGTGCTCGATTCCTCTTACATTTGTTTCACTAGTGCACTAAACCGCTAATGCACTTATATTCATACAAATATTATTCACTCTTAATTGTCCCAAAATAATGGTCTAAAGTCTCTCAATTAAGCGCGCGCGCGAAAACGCGTATTTCCAATTTAGACGCGATAAAGTGAAACCTTCGAGAAATTCTTATAACGATCGTACCACTAACTATCACTTGAGTACTTAAACCTAAATTTACCTATTTTACGACCATTGTACATGTCTCCAATTTTCCGAACTTAATGTACTCTCAATCGGTTAAAATTTCCAAACACGTTTTCGCTATTTTCGCTAAACGAGCTTCCAAAAAATTAATTTTTGAAACAAGTCACTTTAAAAATATAATGAAGCTATAATTCCATATATTTAGGTCTAATAAGGATAGAAATTAATATTCGGGGCAAAAATTCAAATAGATAATTAATTGAGCCAAAATTAGGGGTTTAAAAATAATAATTTTACGAGTCCTCACGTGAATTGAGTATTAATTCTTCAATTTAACCTTTCTTAATCTATTATTGATCGTTCTTAATTCTCCAATATTAATACACTCCCGATTCAAGTATAGCCTAGGAAAACGTGCACCCGTCGTTCCGGACTAAACAAACTTTCGAAAAGCGAATTTTTCAACAAAACGCTTTAAAAATATAAAGAGGCGTCGTTCCATATAAATGGATTTAAAATGGTCAAAATAAATAATTCGTAGAAAATGAGTGAATAATCATTTAAATATTCCTGTAATATTCTATAAAAATAAGTAAATTTTCGGGTCCTCACAAGTTTGGTGCAAGGGACTACTATTGGAAATTTACTCAAATATGATTCTGTATTGCAACCGATCTCTCCTTCATAGGATGATGATAGTAGGGAGATGAAAGAAATGTAAAATGGATGAAGTGCTATGTAGAGAGTCTCATGAATTATTTTTACAACTTTACTTCATGATTAAACCCTTAGAGAAATTTGGATTGTGTTAGAGTACAAGAAAACTCGCATCAGGTGCAGATAAATTTCTAGTTAAATTTATTTGAATTTTGTATTCAACAAATTTTTTCTCTCATTGGCCTAATAATGATCTTTACATAATTTAGAAGATCATGAAGTGGAACTTTTGTGTCATTTCATGAATGGCATAATTATTGGAAAATTACTCTAAGTTGAAATGACTATCAAAGGAAATGTCTTCATATTAACAACGCATTCATAGTGGATGCTCATCCTATGTTGAACAATAGGGAGAAGAATTTTGGACAAAAATACTAGTTCAAAAGACAAAGAGTAATTGAAATTGTCCAACAATGGTGTACTTGTCAAACAAGGTTACATGATATGTTTAACATGGTTATTAATAAGTGTGTCAATTCTACTGATTTGATTAAGGACCCGTTTGAGATTGCAACAGCTTATTGAAAAGCACTTCCCCATTAGAGTCTTTAATAAAAGTATTTATTAACTATTTAAGTGCTTTTAAATATATTCTTTGGAGATATACTTCAATAAGTACTTGTTGTATTGGATAATATATAATTTGAAAATTTTTAAAAGTGTTTATCTCTTTATTTGATTCATAATATAAGATAAAATGATTAAATTTGATATTTTATGATGCAAACTCGAATCCCCAAACTCCCATTCTTAAAGAAATGGAATGATCTATCTTGATTAGGTTATGGAATCAAGTTGATGGAAAAATCTCAACCCTTCTAACCCCTGAGGTGTGAACCTTGAATTTATTCTCAACCCAATACCTAACAAATTGGCGAACCAAGACTTGTTGGTAGAACAGCGCCACAATTCAACGTAGTCTTGAATTGATAAGCCAAACTGTGTCATGGAACGTTCCCAAGGAAAAAGAAAGAGAAAACTTTCAAATTTTATTCATCATTTGACTTGACTCCCAAAAATGTTGACACTTGAGGCTTATTTATAACTTTTTATAAGACTCAAAGACCTAAACCAACTTGAAAATAATTAACTACTTTCCTAAAACTCTAACTCGACTAGAATAGGAAACTAACTAACTCAAATTGGCTTAACTATGTTCAACATGACCTTAGCCTTTATTTTATGAAACTAACGACTCTACATTATCTAATTAATCGCATATTATTTGTTGGAAATAGTGAAACACAAATGGCTGAAATTTTCCAAACAAATGACACATAATGGTTATAAGATAAAATAATGACAAACTATGGAAAACTACTCCAAACCAAGGAAGGGATCTAGATTTGTTGAACTTCAATGGATCAGCTGTTCTTTATCTTGAATCATCTTTGGAATTTGATGCCATTGATCATATGCTCGTATCATTCCCCTCCTCTTGAAAGTGATTTGCCCTCAAATCAACAGATTGGAGAAAGTGTAGCACTTCGAGCAACACCTTCATGCGAGCATACGACATTGCATGACGCTTATATAAGTGTAAGGAAATCACAAGCAAAGTTTTCAACCAAGGGATGTACCAATGTATCCGAAACTGATTGTAATGCCACTTTACTCTAAGATGTTCACGAACAATCTCTATAACCACTAACATGAAATCTTTGTTACGGATTGTAAATTCGGCACCTACAAAAGAAATTAAATAGTAAATACTTATAGGTATGAAATCACTTGAAAACCTACCATTTGCATCTACTAGATAGGGATCTTCATAGTAATGCTCAAGTAGATTAGAAAAACTCCTAATTTGGTTATGCAAGGTAGTACAATCCATCACTAGTTGATGTTTATGTGGCACATCTTTACAACTTTGCATATCTTGTATGGATGAAACTAAATAAGAATGGACAGCTTTGGAATCTACAAATGAAACAATGAAGTTAGTATCGAACGAACTAAAAAATGGACAAAGAAAGATTGGAACAGTATTATCAAAATTATAAGAAAGTGTGGGACAAAGTTCAAGTGTAGTTACTCCCTTTGATACGGCAATTGGGTGATCAACAAATAAACTATCCCTAACTTGAAGTTTGAACACATGTTCATAGCTAAATGAAGCAACACTCAAGACTCCAACTTCGTGAAATTTCTCTAACTATCCAATAGATATACGAATAGAACAACTTAAGACTAAGGCAATTGCACATTGCTTAACCTGCACAAAATAGGAAACACTAAACAAAGCAAAGTTAAGATTATTAGTGGACAAATAAGTACTCTCACTAATTCCCTCAGTTTTTACAAGTATACTCTCGATCTCAAGAGAACTCTCACTTATGTTCTCACTCTCACTTATGTACTCTCAAGAGAACTCTTTTTCATTATCACTTCCCTCGACTTTTACTTCATATACATTCACACTTTGTATATTATTGAATTTGCTCTCAACTTTTTTCTCCCATTCCACAGGTTCAATAATGATTTCTTCAAGTTCAACTCCACTTAAGATGGGTTTAGGTGGATTTTCATTGGCAATGGTGTCTACAAAGTCCATATTAGAAGATGCCTGAGTATTGCATTCAAGTTTCTCCTTTATTTGCTTCTCATGTAGTAAACGTTGGTAGATGTCCCACCATGATTCCTCATGTGACTTATTCTTCAATTTAGGGATGCAAGTTGTTAGATAAACCTTCTCTTTCTTTCTTTGAAGTCACCTTTCAATTTTAACCGCCATACTTACTACATCCCTCAACTTCATATGAGGTAGTACTTCAATACGATCAGCAATCTTTCTATTGAAGCCATTCAAAAATTGATCAATGGTATTGTCTAAATCTTTCTCAATCCCAGTTTGCTTCATTATTGACTCTATCTCTTTAAATACTCAACCATGGTCTTAGAACCTTGATTAAGTAAGTGAAATTTTTGCAACAACTCTCCAAAGTAAGCAGGAGCATATTTTTTAAGCATTATCTTCTTCAATGCATCCCAAATGGAAATTGAAGGTAGTTCACATAATTGACGTTCTTGACAAATTGATTCCACCATATTAAAGCATAATGATTAAAAGCATGGGTAGCCAATTTTACCTTCTCCTTCTCAATATAAGATTGATGTCCAAAGAAGTATTCCACTTTCTTTGCCCATGTTAAGCATGCATTGGGATCTTTAAGACCGCTGAAAGACTGTATATATATTTTAAAGTTAGAAGAACTAACTTCTCAATATTCTCTTAATTCCTCCTCATGACGTCGTCAATCATGAATGTAATAAGGTCCTCCACTTGAATATCTAGAGGTGGCTCTCTCCATTCGCCCAAAAGTGTATGTGAATCTACAAGAATGGTTAGTGACAAGAAAGAAATTTCCTCACAACACTCCCTTGCATATATCCACTCACTCTTGTGTTTACACTCAAGTAAGCATGCTCTATTAATATCACCACTCTTTCAAGTCTTTGATCACAATCCTTAAGACAAATTGAATTTGCTCACAATTGATCAAGAAGACTTAACAATTTAATAAACACAGTGGTAATGGCTAGGAGTTCAAGATGAATGGCTGTGACTTGATGGGACTTGATTCAAATAAACTTGAAAATAACTTAAAAGATGTATGAAATTATACAAGAACAAAAGAAACAAATGGTTATAAATAATAAGACATTGACTTTGCAGAAATTTGGAAAACTTAGAGACTCTACTCAATTGTACTTGGTTGGAATTTGGAAGTTTAGATCAATTGATTCTTGGATTCACTTTTGGAAAGCAAGATGTTATTTTAAGGAGTTTTCCTATGTGTGTCAAGCGGTTTAGCAAACCAAATTGGAGAAGGATTTATGTGACCAGATTTTGGCAACAACCCAAGTCAAATTAAGTTTCCAAATTCAAGACTATTTTCTTGTTTGGCTTGGATTCGTTTTTTTTTTCTTGTCTTTCCTTTTTTTATTTCTTTTCTCCTTTTTTTTCATGGATCAATCTCTTTTCTTTCCTTCTCTTTTTTTTTTCAATTCAACTTGCCACTTCAAGAAACAAAAATTAGCCACAAATATCCAAGAAGATGAACTAGGGTTTTAAAAATTCCAAGATTTTCAAGAAATCCTTTTTGTATGATTCAAGAATATCAAGAAATCACCTAACCAAACTTCAAGACTCAAGAACAACAAGAGACAAACACAATGTATGAAGAAAAAAATATTTTTTGGATGAAAAATACTGCACAGTATGATGAACAGTACTGCTACAGCACGATGGAAGAACAGTAACTGCTACAGTACCGATGAACAACGTCTCTCTCTCTCTCTCTCTCTCTCTCTCTTTAATATGACTCAACACAAGTTACTACGAATAAATTTTGACAAACAACGAAACAAGATGCAACACAAAACAAGACACGATTGGAGACTCAACGAGGAAACAAAGAATGAGCGGTGGAATTTCAAACCCTAAGGTGACAAGTTTTTCTCCTTTTTTTTCGAATTGGGTAAGGTTTGGTAGAAGAATAAAGAGTAAAACAAGAAAAGAAAAAGAATATTAACCTGGACCAAGAGGCGAAACTCTGATACCAACTGATGCGAACTTGAACCCCCAAACTCCCGCTCTTGGAGAAACGAATTGCACAGGCAGCGGAAAGATCTATCTTGATCAAGCTATAGAACAAAATTAATGGAAAATCTCGACCCCTCTAACCCCTGAGGTGTGAACCTTGAATTTAATCTCAACCCACAACATAACGAATTAACGAACCAAGACTTGTTGGTAGAATGATGCCACAACTCAACGTGATTTTGAATTGAAAAGCCAAAACTTGAATAAAGGAGACATGACTCATTTTGTATCAAGGAATGTTTCCAAGGAACAAGAAAGAGAAAACTCTTAAATTTTATTCATCATCTGACTTGACTCCCAAAAATGTTGACACTTGAGGCTAATTTATAGCCTTTTACAAGACTCAAAGACTTAAACCAACTTGGAAATAATTAACTACTTTCCTAAAATTCTAATTCGACTAGAATAGGAAACTAACTAATTCAAATTAGCTTAACTATGGTAAACATGACCTTAGCCTTTATTGTATGGAACTAACGATTCAACATTAACTAATTAACCACATACTATTTGTTGGAAATAGCGAAACACACATGGCTGAAATTTTTCAAACAAATGACACATAATAGTTATAAAATAAAATAATGACAAACTATGGAAAACTACTCCAAAAGAAGGAAGGGATCCGGATTTGTTGCATTTCAATGGATTAGCCACTCTTTATCTTGAATCGTCTTCAGAATTTGATGCCATTGATCACAAGTTCATATAAATTTTTTTCTAAATCACAAAAGCTATTTTAAAAGCATCACATTTGAGCTTTTGTTAAAAGTGCTTTTAAAACCAAAAACTCTACTTCTAATTTTATGGGATGATATTTACCAAACACTTAAAAAGCATTTTTAGTACCTACCTAAAAGTGCTTTTTATCAAAAGTACAGCAACCCCAAATGGGGCCTAAATCTTCTTGTTTTTTGTGGCTTGGTAGTTTGTGATATGTGGATATAGGAAATAATATTTTTTGTCAAAATATAGCATAAGAAAAAGTGTGTAACATGCATTCAAATGTGGTAATAATATTTTATTACTTTGATTGATGATTATTCAATATTTGTGCATGTGTATCTAAGGCAATCACCTAAACAATAGTATGAAAAATATATATTTGTATTACTCTCAAGTGATTTTAGGTGCTACAAATGTTGGTAATTGCATTTGTTTTAAATTCAGTCAAGAGTATATTGTGATCATAAGATGCTAATTGTTGAAATTAAAATTTTGACTACCGCATATGTAAAAAGGGAAAGTGGTTTAGGGTTTGTAGCCACACCCTATGCTTCCAGTTTTTTTATCATGCAATGTGTAACTACTATGTCTAAAGCCTTAAATAAAGTGTAATGGCAAGTCTAGACATGTTAATTCTAAAACTTGAGTGCCTTGGTCAAATTTTAATAAAGAATGATGTTATGTTTGCTATATATGAGAATATACAACAATTAAGGATATCCGTCGAGTAAAACCTTGTTAAATGTTGTCCTTTCTCACCATCCTCAAAATGGCCTATGTGTTTGACCTAAACCTTCAACCAATTTCGGAGCCAAAAGACGGTGATGTTTCAGTGTTAAAGACATAAAGACATAAGCATAAAGATGACAAAATATTGTGTAGAGGCCATATCATGTATACTCTCTCAAATATGCTCTACAACATGTATACATCTATCAAGTTGCCAAGAGAGATTTGGACCACTTTGGAGTACAAGTATACTCCTCAAAAGCAAGGTGCGGATAAAATTCTTATTAAAAAGTATTTTGACTTTATCATTATTAAGCGTCCTTCTGTTCTCGATCAAGTGCATGATCTACAAGTTTTGATTTCAAAACATAAAGATCTAGGTGTTGAGAATTTTGAATCATTGCAAGTGAGGGCAATTATTTCAAAGTTGCCTCCTAGTTGGAATGATTATCAAAAGAAACCTCTACACGTAACTGAATCATTCGTGATGGACCAAATATTGAAGCACCTCCATATGGAGAAAGATGCGACGATTTTCCAATAGAAAGAATTAGCATCTAGTCCTAAGGTGAACTATGTGGACAAGAGGAAGAATCACAACAATGGTCAAGGGTCTAAGAAGAGAAAATCTTCTAGACAAAATGCTATAAGCGCAAAGGATAAGAAAAACAATTGGAAATGTTACAATTGTGACAAAAAAGGGCATTACAAGGAGTGTGACAAAAAAAATGAATAATAGCCAAGCAAGTCTTGTTGAAAACAAAGACATTGCAGAGATTATTGCAATGGTGATCGAGTGGAGAATATCTATGATCTCCGAATTGAACATAGTTTCATCTTCGGTCAATTGAAGTGATTGATGGTATGACTCTAGTGCAACTATGCATGCATGCGATGATAAGTCCATATTTAAGACCTATGAAGATGCCCCTGAAGGACATCTAGTTGTTATGGACAATCATGACATCACCAAGGTGCATGAAAAAGGGGTTGTGGATTTGCAATTTACTTCCAACAAGAAATTAGTGCTCACTAATGTACTACATATTTTGGACAAGAGGAAGAATCTTGTGTTAGCTGATAGACTTAACAGAAGTGGTTTTAAAGTTGTATTTGAGTCTAACAAAATATTTTTTTTTTTTTCAAAAGTGATGTGTTTGTAGAACAAGATTATTCATATGATGGAATGTTCAAGTATTAATAAAGTTTCTATTTCTGCTTATATGGTTGATTCTTCCTGCTCTTTATGGCATTGTAGGTTGGGATATGTTAATGGCTATAATCATTGAGTTATAGAAGTTGGCTACAAAGTAAATGAACTCTCTCTTTCTTTTGAAAAATTCAAGAGAAGTTACAAATACTTGGATATAGTAGCTGTCTTGAGTAAAATCATACGGTATTCAGATTGAAACCAATGAAGAAAAAGGTAGCTGCAATTGAGTATCAAGATGCAACTACAAAAATTACAACTGCTTTTTTTGCTATCTTTAATTTCTTAAATTTCCTTTTACAAAATGGCCGAAAATATTTTGAAACTTCGCATTTGGCACTTAGTAAAATCTGTTTGGATGCTTCTGGCATCTTTAATCAGCCAAAGCTCAGGACTTGAGAGGGCTGGATACAATCTACCTAAGAGTATAATTGAGTCTTTATACCAAGAAACAACAAACCCTTTACGTCTTTCACAAGTCAACAACAAAAACAAAATTAACAATGACAAAACAAGAAAATTTCGGCTTTGATATAATGGTGATAATTAGTACCTACAACTCTTGTACATTATATCAATTCAATGGAATGAAGGCATCAATCAACTCTTTCTTTCAATATAAATTAAAAGCTGAATAAATCACCCCTTAGGAGAACATTAAAACTACTCCACTTGCAATTGCCAAAATCAATTGAGTCAAGAGACCCAAGTTGCTAATCTTGCAAGAGGAAGACGGAGATGATTTTGGAGACGAATTGCTCCCACCAACATCAGCAACAGGGGTATCTGCAGAAGGGGCAATATGAGGAGCAGGTGCGGGTGCTGCAGTCGGTGGAATGTCAGTGCCAAAAATCGCTTCTGGAAGAAGAACATTTTTTATCTCATAAACAGCGATAGGGTCAGTTGCAACAACACTGCTACTGACTTTTGTTTTAGTCCATCCTGAATCAATAGATACATCTCCAGACACATCTGTGAAATTCAAGGTGTATTGTCCACCGGCATAGGTCATCACCGGGCTCATTTTGCTAAGGTTCTTGAAGTCTGATAGGGAGTAGTAATGCGATAAGGCATGGAAAAGGAGGACTGATTTAATCTGATCATCGGTGAGATTAGACAGAGATGGGTTCTTGAGCTTGGAGAAGGCATCATCTGTTGGGGCAAAAATTGTAATACCTTCTTCAGTATTGTTGGCTTGGTTTTGGAAAGTTTCTAAGACTTTGGTCTTCTCAAGGTAGTTAAGGAAGGTGTGGAATGGACCAGCATAAGAAAGTAAGTGTGTGAGGTTCACATGTTCTGGGGCTGGAGCTGGTGCTGGACTTGAGATTGGAGGAGATCCAACAGATTGTGAATTGACTGATGTAGAGCACCAAACCACCAACATCGAAATAATCATGAAAAACAATTTACCTCCCATTTTCCCCTTCACAAAAAAAAAATGAAAAAAATGTCGTATTCAGTTGATGTTCGAGAAGCTCTGTTTCTGCATGACTACTAACTAGATCTGATCTCAGTAACTGAAATTGACTCAAAATAAAAGATCTATGCAATCTGGAAATTAACCCAAGTTGCAAATCCAAGCTTTTAAGTAGATTTCATAACACAATTGCAATTAAGCCCTTTTTTAGAGCCGAACAATTAATCCTCCTCCAAATTGAGGCATAGATCTTCATTTACTAGCTTAAAGCATACCACTATCTAAGCCACATGGAAATTTGAAGAACAGAGAATGTAGTCAGTGGAATACGTCAATCAGTTGTATAATATCTCAATAATTACATCTCATTACTTGCCTGAACAAACCCACAAGGTGGATCTCAAGCAAGCTCAGAACAGAGCCAGAAATTCAGCAGAAAAATCATGAGTCCAGCCTAAATGTTTCTAAACAATTGAATCCCACTTCATATCCATCACTTACGTACTAAACCAAACTAGTATTGCAGCTAAAAATCGCAAGCAATGCATTAATTTCAACTGGAATGCAGATCTATATCTACTCATGGAAAAACAAAAATGAGTCATAAAGAAAATTAAAGAACAATGAACAAATGCAGCAGCTGCACTGGAAGAATTGTGCAAAGGAACAGCAATGAGAAGAGGGCTATATGATGGAAATACCTTTCCTGGCCCAGAGCAATTCAGACACAAAAGCTGAAGTTGGGATGATGGAGGAGGCTCTGGGTTTGGAAGTGCTAGGGACAAAGTATATAAAAGAACCAGGGACAGAAAATTTCGGTCTTGGGTGGCAGCTGGTGAAGTGAAAAAGCTAGAGTAGGTACAAACTGAAATTTGAAGAAATCTTTCTGCATAAAGGGGTACTATTTCTTGTATATGTACATACAAACAGACACATCTAGATACACAACTCAACTGATGCGTGCTTGTTGTTGTATAAATTATAAAATATGAGCATTGTGTATGTACTCCACATTTTACTGGGTGTATACGGTCTACACTTTACATTCACTTTCTATTCGCGTAAATTCATTAGTGGATTTCGAAATAGTTTGATTGTTCTATAATCTGATAGTTACCGCTAGGTCTTGTGATCGACCTCCGTATGTTATTTCGCTATATATTCTTGAGATAAGACTTTACACAACTTTAAGAAATTACTTTGGTCCAAAGGTTGGAATATCCCCAAGGTGAAAAAAAAAAACATTCATTAGTGGATTACTATATGACAATACGTTGCGGTGGAGTAGGAGTTGTATTGTGCCATTCATGATTTGGATTAATTATTTGTGTCTTTGATTATTGTGGCAGGATGCGGTTATTAACGGAAAAAATTTGTTAAATTATTAAAGTCTTTTGCATTATATTTAGAGGTGGCAAAATGGGCGAAATGGGCGAAATTTGCTTGGATTTGAAATGGAACCGAGTCATATGGGTTTGGCCCAACCTTACCCATATGTGTTTTGGGACTAACTTGGGCGGGATCACTTTGGGATGGGTTTAGATTGATCCCGCCCAATACCCAAATCCATTTTCTACATATTTTTTTTCCTTTAATTCATTTTTTATTTTTTATATAATTTTAATATTTTTGATTTATTAAATTTCTTTTAGTTTTATTAAATAAACATGCAAGTGCTTTATACTCAGGATTCCCACCAAAAATTGGATTAATAAATAAAGGAAAAGATAGATATACAGCCATATTCCAACATATATCAAGATGGCCAAGATACTTAGGGTGTTGAATATTTATCATCATCATTGTCCAAGGATGACAGGTCTAAACTAATTGAAACGTTGAAAATTCTTGTGGATAATGACTGGGAAGACTACTAGATTATATTCGCTAGTATGACAATAAAAATTGTTAAAGATAATTTTTGAATCTAAGACTCCGTTTGGATTGGCTATTTTTTCAAAAAAATAAGTTTTTCAAATACAATGTTACAGTAATATATAATAACTCAAAAAACATCCCATCCATATTAGTATATCAAATATTTCAAAAAAAATTTATAGTAAAAATTTTTTATATATACTACTACAATAAAATATTTCAAAAACACCCCCCAAAAATAGCTAATTCAAACGGAGCCCTTGCTATTTAAACCCAATGGGTACCCAAGCATTTCCCAAAATTTCCCATCAATTAATGGGTACAATTGGGATTTGTCCCATTTTAAACCCAATATTAAATTTCAGTACCCATCCCGCCCAAAGTCCCCATGGGCATGGGTAGCCCATTGGGATTTGGGACAAATTGCCACCTCTAATTATATTAATCTTAGGGGTAATTTCAGAAACCTCCTCTAAAATTTGTGACGATATCAATTGGTACTTCTGAATTTTGAGGAATCTCACATACCACCATTATTTTCAACTTTTTATAACTTTTTCAACACATTTCAAAAGATATAATTTAAAAACTCATTTTGGGAGAGATAAAATATTTCTATTCTAAAATTACCCTTTTCTTATGGATCTTTAGTTCTCATAACAAACCAAATTCAATCCTTGAGGATTAAAGCATACTAATGAGGTTGAAATACCTTTTGCAGTTTTTTAAGTCATTGGTTAAAGAAATACAAAAGAAAAGAAAAAATAACATTTTGTGCTTTGAAAATACCTTAAATAAGTTGCTAAATATATTGTTAATAATTTATATTTCTCTTATTTTCAAGCCATCAATTTACATAAAAAGTTCGAACATTAAAAAAATTCTAAACAATTTATAAAATTCCAAATTCATCCAAAAATACTTTGTAACAAAGAAAGTTACTTTTATGTTTTTGAAAACACCTCAAATGAGTTTGTAAACATAAGTTTAGACATTGTGTCTATTTTTTATATTCAAATCATTAGTCTATATAAAAATATTTAGAAAGTTTAAAATTCTTAAATTCATAAAACTTCTCAAATTAATGAAAACACCTTACATTGAGCGAAAAAATTTTTTTGGCTTGAAGCACCTTAAACATACTCTTAATTATTAGTCCTTTGTACTTTAAAAATATTTGCTAATATAATTTATTCTTTTAGAACTATGTTTTCACACTACTTGTCATTATTTTCAGCATTTTGTAATATATGTTCACTTTTGGAAAAATAGTCGAATAACACAAGGACAATTTTGGCATGAAAATATTTCCTCTCTCCAAATGAGAGTTTCTTAATAATATTTTTTGAATTGGGTTAATAATGTTACAAAAAGTTGAAAATATATAAAGGAGGTAGGTGAGATTTCTCAAAATTTAAAGGTATCAAGTGATATTGCCACAAACCTCAAGGGAGGTTTCTCAAATTATCCCTTACTCTTATGCGTGTTATTATTGACTTAGTACATATAATTAATGTGATACTGCTTGCGATTTTTTTTTTTATATATAGAAAAAAATTTGAATAGGATCATAAATTACTTACAAGAGTATGCCCACCAATAAAGACCTTGCATCAATAGTGATCTTCAAACACTTTTACAAGGAAGTTGCGATCTTTATCAATTTTCAATTGATCCAGTGCGTGTTTAGGCTTGTGATACTTTACAATTGTCATCTAGAATTATTGAGACTCTAATTTATTACTATTACCCCATTACCCCGCATCTCTCCCTAGATGATGTCTGCATGGTCCACTTTGTTGATTTCATCAAGTATTAAAAAGTGACGTGCGATGCCTTGTAGTTATATCACACGCGTACGCTGTAATCCTTCTTAAAGATTCAATTATAACATTTACTAGGGAAGGAGTGCCCGCACATCGCACGCACGGGTGTTTAGTGCCTATAGTTGAAGAAAATTTTTTGGTTGGACAAATAATAATACATTGCGAGAATAGTATATTGCGATAAATAATTAGAAGCGGGTATGATTATAAGACAAACAACATAAGAGTATTTCAATATTAGAATCAGGAAGTTTCTAAAAACAAATAATTAGATGCAGCAAGTTCCCAAAGGTGTACGGACAAATATTTATAAAATTGTTTCAGGTAAAAACTACGAGATAGATAGTAGAGTAGTTGAATAAGAGATCATGTATGTCTACTTATTTAGTGATACAAATAGTAGTAAACTCATGTAGATGCTGTAATAGACAGCAGTCAGATACATTGCTTCTTGGTGGTTTCTTCATTTTAATCCCAACTTCAGCATCTACATGATGAGTGTAGAACATACATGATCGAGGGCCCTCCGCAACTTCTTGCTTCAACTACTCTGACTGCTGAAGTTGAAAGTGGAGGCAACGCAGGGATGTTGGTGTCTTTTCTTGTCGAAGTAGCTACTCTTGGTGCTTTTGGCTTAAGGAAGCAAGTAAGCTGAGGGAGTTCTGTGGCGAAAGACTACGCGCTGCTAATGTTCACATTCGGTTGGTCTTCAAGTGAGTGAGTCATTAACTTACCAATAGAAGGTGATAAGGACAAGCTGTAGCAGAATGAAGAAACTATGAGACCAAAATGAAGCAAAGGCCAAGTGAAAGCCTCATCAAATCCCAAATTAAGTTAATGACCCTCGTAAAGATTGTCGGTCGAGCCCTCCGCAACTTCCTGCTTCAGTGGACAGTGATTGTTTCCATGCCTAGGATTTATGCAGTATCAAGGCATAAAAAAATATCCCAATTCCAGAATATGAAAAGGTTGAAAATGAAGAAGGTGAAGAGGAGGCATGGAAACAATCATAACCGACGCAGCCGTTGGGCATTAACTTACCAACGTCTGGCTATTTAATTGAGGCTATAATGAGAAAGAAATGGAGTATTTCGGCCATAAGCTCAGGTGAGAGAGGAAATGATGCAGCATTCTGTTTCAAACAAAGATTGTAAGAGAAAACCCAATCCCCGAAGCTCAGGAGCCATTAGTAGGCCCATGTTTATGGCCATTAAATTCATGTATAAATGATAGAGAATGAGGTCTGAAAGGAGGTGCTTTCACACCTGAACTCTAACCGCGGTAACGGTTGAGCAAGGTTGGCCTTTCTTATTCTCTTTCACTTGTACTTGTGGACTCGCTATACAAGTGATTTCCAAGTTCAGTGATCATTAGTCAAACGGCGCACTTATGATGTGTAAAGACCATTTCAGTAATGACCTTGTTGATTCAATTGCCGTATTTATGGTCATGACTTTTTCTTTCCGTAATGACCGCATTTATGATGTATAAAGGTCATTTAAGTAATTTCACAAACCCACAGGCTTATGTGTGTTGTACCAAAAGCAACAAATGGTTGCAGATTAATTGCATATGCCATAAATACCCAGATATTTCAACAACATAAAGTTTAAAATGTCTATAAATAAGGGTATTTCGGTTAATATACCTAACCACAAGCTTCCCTTACTTGTACCTATAGCTTATAAAACACTACAAAATATTTTACATTCCCAAAAAGACCCTGCCTATGCTGTTGAAATGCAACCCCTTCTTTCACCAAAACTCAATCTTATATAGTATAAGGATTCTGTACACTTAGAGATGACAATTTGTCCAAAGTCTTAATGGGCTACTCATGTCTAAAGGGATTTTCGACTAGATAGGTATTCTAGTTTTGAAATTGGACTTGAAATGGGACTAATCTCATATATATCCATAAATTGATAGGAATTTTTTGAAAATGCTTGGGTATCCATTGGGGTCCAAAGGTTCTTACAAAAAATTTACCTATCAATTATTATATATCTTTTAATGATTCAAGTGAACCATTTTTATTCTTCCAATTAGGTCATTCAGTTTTTTCTTTGTAATTATGCTTAAAACCCCCATCTAGCTTCTTGAGCTCTTTTGTCCCTTAGAAATCAAAATTTTTTAGAATTTTTTTCCTTTTTCATAAACATTGTGTCCCCAATCTCAATTTAAAGTGTTTTTTTTAAAAAAAAAATGTCAAAAGAAACTACTTGTTTTGAGATGGGAACTCAAGGGTTGCGCAATCAGGCTGAGGAGGGTCTAAATGGGGTTGGTGAGGGCTCTTTTAGGCCTGTAAATAGTTTTGAATTCCTTTTCTAATATAATAATGATCAAAATGAATATTGGGGGTAATATGGAAGTCATTAATATGTAATCTTATTAGAAAATACTTTGACAAGTCTTGGTAGTTTTATGATGGTTCATAGTTTCAAATGCCATTTCTTTATACTCATAAATACAAGTCCTTGTAAGTTTGTATGGTACTTATTTTTTCCTCAACTAAAATTTAGCAACATTGGAATCAAAGATTAAAAATATATATATATATATACATAGAAAATAAATAAAAGAAAATTTAAGGAAAAAAGAATTCATGAAAATATAAATTCAGAATAAGACTAAAATAAATTTAATAAATAAAAAATATTAAATTTATATAAAAATAAAAAAAAAGAATTAAAGGAGAAAAGAATGTATGAAATAGATTTGAAAATTAGACGAGATCAATCTAAACCCATTCTAAAATGATTCCACTCAAATTAGTTCCGAAACACATATGGGTAAAGTTGGATCTAAACCCATATTACTTAGTCCTATTTAAAATCCAAATCCCGCGCATTTTGTCACCTCTATGCACACTTGAGATCAGTTATGCAAAATAAGGTAAGTGAATATTGTTGAGATTTCTTTAAAGTAAACTAAACGAGTGAGATTTATCAAATAAAAGGAATAGAGAAAAATTAAGAGAATAAGAAGTAAGATCATTTTTTTTGTCTTATCTATTTACACTTTAGTCGGATAATTGTTGCCCCTTTGATAATAATTTTCACTTAGGATACAAGTATGCTTCATATTCAATTTATGTTCTTAAAAAGTTAAGTGCATTGTATATTGCCGCACATGTTTCCTTAAGTTTTCCTTAATTTTTTTCTCATAGGACTTTCTCCATGAATTAATGAAGTGAACTTATGAGACGGAATTACATGCCACCCATTATCTGTTTAGATCATTGTCTGTTAACTCTCATATTATTTTTACCTACTTAGACTAACATATCTTATTTAGGACAAATGAAATGCAAATTGAAAAAATTAATTTGTTACATATAGTACATATCTTATTTAGGGCATATCATGTTTAGATCGTTGTATGTTATTTCTCATATTATTTTTACCTAGTTAGACTAACTTATCTTATTTAGGACAAATGAAATGCAAATTTAAAAAAATAAATAAATTTGTTACATATAGTACATTGCAGATTCCCACTCAGTGTTCTTGTCAATGCATGAACTTTAACATTTCAATTCTTCTCAGATCCACCACATGTTCTTTGTGCTCTCAGCATATTGCATAGAATAGTGTGGTCATGTTTGGATTATATTTTTCTTGATTTTTATGTAAAAAAATTATTGCAACGATTTGATATATGTGAGATTAAAAATGATTGAAAAATATGTTTACGGAAAACATAACAATTTTTATTTGGAAAATTGTTTTCCAACTGTTAGATTCAAGTGACGTCAGCATATGTTTTCTAATAAGAAGTCTAAGAACTGTTATGTTCACTGTTGGGAATTCTATTATTAGTTAGACCGGTACGGTTCCAATGAAAACTTTCTGATAGGGTGTGAAATTGTCATTTAATTCATAATTATTTTCCCTTTTATTCTAGCCAAATATTGTATTAATTGATCGATTTTGCTTATATTTGGTATTTGGTGCTAATTGTAGGAAAAGGAGCAAAACGTGACAAAAAAAGGGCAATTTTTCAATTAATTTGATGGTGGCACATTCGGAATCGAATTCCAAGTCCGAATCAAATTCAAGGCAGTATTAGAGGAAGATTTTGAAGATTTTAATCTTCATTATTAGTTTTAGTGTTGGATTAGGGAACTTGGACTATTATCTTAGTAGTTACCTTTTTCTATTTAGGAAACATGCGGTGTTATTGGTAGTAGAGTCCGAATAGGAAACAAAAAGAAAAAGCAAAAGACGGACTGTTTGAGGAAGAGTGAGCTGGCAACATTTACGGAGGGGAGATTAATTCATCAAAGTCCGGCTCCCGTTTGATTACTACTTTTTTGGGGAATAAAAGAGTGAGCCGACAAACTAGTAGTTGGATTCTTTTCCTACTTTTCGGGCACAAGAGACAATGAAAAACAATCTATTCTTCTCCATGATGGGGAGCTAAATTCCCTTTTTCTAGTAGTAGGTTAACTTGAAGGCGCGGTTCCAAATATCTGTGAGATTGAATTAATTTTATTTATTTCTTTTATTCATTGGTATTTGCATGTTTCCTGATTTAATTGCTTATGCTTGTTATGTTGGGCCTGTTTGGAACCTCAATTTTTTGGGAGTTTGTCTAAAACTTTACTGTAGTGCACTGTAGAAGTTTTTGAAAAAATTTTGTAGAAGTTTTTGTATGGTGAACAACTTGTTATAGAAGTTTTTGTAAGGCGAAAAACTTTTTGTATAAATTTTTGTAAAGTGAAAAACTTTTTTTCCTTTTATTTTTCTCTTTCTCTTTCTTTTTCTTTTTCTTTCTTTCCTATTTCTTTCCTTTCCTCTCTTCTTTTTCTTCTTCTTCTTTCCCCCTCCCCCTTCCTCGTTATCTCTGCCTCCCATCTCCAGCACCTCCGCCAGCACCATCAGATCCCTCTCTCTCTCCCGCCACCCCCAAACTTTTCCACCATCCCTTTCCTCTGCCTCCCACCTCCAGCACCTCCGCCAGGACTACCAGATCCCTCTCCCTTCCCCGCCACCTCCAAACTTTTCCACCATCCTTTTCCTCTCCCCTAGGCCCGCCACCCCTCTCTCTCCCTCCCCCGCCACCCCCTCTGCCCACCATCCCTTTCCTCCCCTCTCCCCCTCTGCGCCCCACCCCTAGGCCCGCCACCCCTCTCTCTTCCTCCCCCGCCACCCTCCTCTGCCCGCCAATGTCACCGCCTGCATCATCTCCATCCGGAAGCCCGACGAGTTCTCCAGTTCCGGCCACTGCAGAGGTTCCATCCGCCGGTGCCAGTGTTCCTTCCACTTTTTGTGTCTTCCTCTTCCAACGACAACAGCCATGTGGTGCAGGGCGGAGCGTGGTGGAGGGGATGGAAGTGCAATTGCCGGAGTTCTGACTCGGATTGCAGCGCCCAGGAAATGGAGAATTGCTCAACAAGCTTCTCGTTGCTCCGCAATGATACTTACTCCAGCGAATTGCTTAGTTGACTCTGGACAGCTTTCTGTGCTTTGAAAGAAAAATCGGGAAGAGTTTTGTGTGCTTTTTGTGAATTGAAAGGGAAAAAACCAGCTTGGACGACGTCGTCTTGTTGAAATGTTTCAGAAAGGGACGTTTAAATTTTGGGAGAAGTTTTTGGGGTTCCTGTAGCACAAGTTGTTAAAAAACTAGTATACAAACTTGCTCAACTAGGCTTCCAAACAGGCCGTTATTTGAATGTCAAGGGCTCGATATTCGAATTAACCTAATGGTCTAATGTCAAATTAATTAATTGAATCCATAATTATTCAATTGATTAATACCAGTGGCAACTAGCGTGATTGGTTTCATGTTAGAAAAAATGTATGATCTAATTTAAACAAACCCTCGTAGTGAGTTTGTTGGTTAGGATTGAATTTTTGTAATTATTGATACAATCGAGGAACTAAATCCTACGGTCGTACCTAGGGTTGTTTCTCGGTTAGAAAAATAGTCAACGGTCGTACCTTGGTTATCGATAAAGTAAGAGAAAGTTGGTTATCAGACCTTGTTGATGGCTATAACCAATCTAGTAATGAGTAATTGATTATCTTTGCATCGATGATCAGTTGAATGGATCGTGTCCGAAGAGTTGCACCTTTGACTAGAGTCGTATTGGATATTGATTAATTCCTGTATATTTCTATTAGTTGCTTCATTAGTTAGTTAATTTGTTATTTTATATTCTCCAAAAATCCCCCATACTTCGGACTCTGGAAGAAACGAATTATTCCTAATCCCTGTGGATTCGACCCTACTCACCGCTATATATAAAATTTGTATTTTTCTTCAGTAGGTAATTATCATTGTACAAACTCGACACCTGTCAATTTTTGGTGCCATTGCGGGTGACTGGTGTTTGATTAATTTGTTTCTTTTATTAGTTCATCTTGTTTTCATTTGTTTTATTTTTTTTTCTTCAAATTTTTTTTTCATATATAGTTTATGGCTGCTAACATTCCATATTTTGATGATAGACTGGATTTTATTTCTAGAAGGGGTTATGAGACTCGTGCTTTTTCTAATGATCAATGGGCTGTTGCAAATTGTGAAACTTATTTTGTCTCAAATCATTCAATCGACATATGCCCTGCATTTCAAGATGGTCTAAGTGGTCCAATCGATACTTTTAAAGATTTTTCACCTCAATATCAAATGTGGTATGACCCTTATTCAAATGGGTATGATCAAGGATGGTGGGATGATTCTAATTTTAATTATGCAACCAGGCCAATGGGTTTTCAACAACAAGAGTCTCAATAACCATCATCTATGTCAGGTATGTCTCTTGAAAAAATGATAAAATGAATAACTGCTAACACACATCAACTTCAACAGGAGACAATGAATTTTCATCAAGAGACAATATATTTTCATCAGGAAACACAAACGAGCATTCGTAACCTGGTGGATCAAGTGAATCAATTGACATCTAAGATAACGCAATTGACTTCTCGAACGTGTGAAGAATTGCCCTCACAGACTATTATCGACCATGAGAGAGATGAGAGTGCAATTATCCTGACAAATGACATGGTACTGTGAGAATCTCAAGAAGAAGGATCTAAAGATACAATTGAAAAGAAAATTGAAGTGCAAGAAATAAAACCCCAACATCAAATGGTTCAAGTGAATGAATCTAGTGAATAATCTTCAAATGTGGTGACATCTTCTCCATTCCTTAATCAATATTTTCCTAACTCTTATTCTTTAATTCCTGTTAGTGAAATTGATTTTATTATACCAGAAAATTTTGAGTTTTATGATAGGAATAAGCTAAGAATTGCGATGGCAAAATATCTCGAACCAGCAAGAGCGCGTGACGGAGGAGTGAGTGAAAAATTAAGACGCTTGTTTACTTGTTTGGTGCCATCTACTAGTCCACGGAAGACCGTACCTTATGGTTTCAAAGATTACACTATTTACGAGGGATATCAAGACTACATAGAAGATGAAGCACTGAAACGAGTTACACGATTTTATCCTCCGTGAATAAATAAAGCAATGTCTAGCCAAAGACATTAAAGAAATGTGCTACTTGGGAGGCAACCCAATGCTCTTTATTTTAGTTTTCTTATGTTTTTGGAGTTTTTGTTAAATGTTAGTTGCATTTAGTGATTTGTTATTTTTTATGGCAGAAAACTGGTAGTTAGGTGCTCACGCTAAGTGATCACGTCTAAGGAAGGAAGTTTGAAATTGATAGGCAGAAGACTCTTCAGTAGTTAGACGTGCCCACGCCAGATGGTCCCGTTTAAGGGAGGCAATTCTCGTCTGCGGTCAGAAGACTCTATAGTAGTTAGGCGTGCCCACGCCTAGTGGTCACGCCAAAGGAACTCAATTTTTGAAAATTGATCAGAAAACTCTCTAGTAGTTAGGTGTGTCCACGCCAGGTGATCACGCTTAAGGATCTTAATTTCGGATGATTGGTCAGAAGACTCGAAGGCAGTTAGATGTGCTCACGCCTAACACAGGGGTTCCTTTATTCAAAAAAAAAACACATGGTTCTTCTTCTTTCTTTTCTTTTTCTTTCTTCTTCTTTCTTTCTTTCCTTTTTCCCCCCTTTCCCACTGCTGCCTTCGCCTGCTTTGCTATCCGCTGCTACTCCATCGCCACCGCACCGAGCACCTCCCCAGCCGCTCCAGCCACCGTCTTCGTTCGGCCGCCGCCGCTAGCCATCGTTCACCACCGGCGCTCTCACTCTCTTCAGTCCCTCACTGTCTGCTCTCATCTCTACTCAAACAAAGGATAAAAGGAAGAACTGACCATTCCCACCTATGTCATAGCTGCTTGAGACCCTCCATTACATGTTCAGGGAAGTTTCGTTGTCCCTTTTGTTTCGTATTATATTCTTTATCTCTTACATTGTGGACAATGTAAGATTTAGGTATGGGGAGGAGTAGTATATTGGTATTTTATTGAAAAAGTGTAAGTGTAGGCATTTTTATTGGAATTTTTTGTTTGACTCTGTCGAATTTTGTCTAATTTTTGCTTATATATTTGTGGTTATTCCTGATAAACGATGGTTAGGTGTCTCAAAATTTTCTATTGTTAAGATTTTGCACTCTAAGGTGTTAAGTATGACATGGTTAAGTTTAGGGGTATCTTTTTGGTGAATATTTGGAATTTTGTGACTTTTATACTTTGTGGTTAACTTTTCTAATTAAGTATTGTAAATATTTGTCTAGCATTTTTTTTATGTAAATTGGTTCAACTATTAATCTTAGTTCTCCATATTTAAGAAATGAAGTGGGTTTGTATAATTGTTAATGCTTATTTATGAATAAGATTTGGCTATACTCCGCTAGTATCGTTGTCTAGTAATCGGAGATCTTCACCAAAAGTGTCGACTTTCGCGTCAAAAAGCGACGATAGCTATGAGTATGTGGTTTTTAAGTGATGATGGCTGAGTAACCAGGTTCTTTCATTTGGCTAATGTTGGAGTTCGCGTCAAAACGCTTAAATGGCTAAAGACTAAGCATTTCCCCTGAAAAAAAAAAATCAATCAAGTGAGGGGATATTTTAGAAAAAAATGTGCTAATAGTTAAAAATGTGAAAATATTTGAATAAATTGTCAGCCCACTAATCCATGAATTTTAATGTTGAGATTTGCTTAATAGTACAACCATTTGCTTATGGATGCTGGTTGAATATTTTATATTCTTAGATTAGTTAGTCATAAATTGAAAGAATCATTGATCTGAAAGCTAACTGGAGAGATATTTCTTGAAAATTGCCACTAATACTTGACATATATTTAATTGTATCTTGGCAATAGAAGATTTGAATAATAGCCATTGTTGAATCCGATTACTTGATTTGTTGTTCTCATGCTTGAGGACAAGTATGGTTCAGATGTGGGGGAAATTGATAGGGTATAAAATTGTCATTTAATTCATAATTATTTTCCCTTTTATTCTAACCAAATATTGTGAAGAACCGAAAATTTTCTTATTTATCGAATGTTACAAGTTTACTTAAGTATTTATTTACTCATTTTCTCTGAATTATTTATGTTGACCATTTAAAAATCTAGTTATATGGAACAACGCCTCTTTTATATTTTAAAACGTTTTGTTGAAAAATTCACTTTTCAAAAATTCGTTTAGTTCGGAATAGCGAGTACACGTTTTTCGAGACTATACTTGGATCGAGAGTGTATTAATATTAGAGAATTAAGAATTATCAATAGTAGATTAAGAAAGGTTAATTGAGGAATTATACTAGACTTCTGTGAGGACTCGCAAAAATTTATTATTTTAAATTCCTATTTCGAGCTTATTTGAATATTTAATTTCCCATTTATTCCGAATTTTATTTTCTAACCACTTTAGACCTAATTACATGGGTCTATAGTTTCGTTATATTTTTAAAGTGACTTGTGTCAAAATTTAATTTTTGAAATCTCGTTAAGTGAAAATAGTGATTACGTGATTGAGGATTTTAGCTGATTTGGAGATACCATAAGTTGGAAAAATTGGAGACTTGTATAATGGTCCTAAAATAGGTATTTCTATGTTTAAGTATTCAAGTGATGATAGTTATTAATACTATCGTTATAAGAATTTCTTGGAGGTTTCACTCTATCGCGCTTAAATCGGAAATACACGTTCCACACGCGCGATTTAATTGAGGGACTTTGGACCCTTATTTTGAGACAATTAAGAGTGAATAATATTAATATGAATACAAGTGCATTAGAGGTTTAGTGCACTAGTGAAACAAATGCAAGAGAAATTGAGCACAAAACGCGCGCGTGCGCGCTTGAAGAAGAGTTGACTTTTGGAGTATTTTGGGCCACACATTCTTAAGCTTCTCATGGGTGCATCACACTAGATCAAAACCCTTCAATTCATCATCTAAAGTGCCGTGCAACTCCTTCTTTTACTCCTAAGAATAGCCGGCCAAGGGAAGGAAAGGAACCAAACTTGCTCCATCACTTTCTACACCAAATCTCAACCAAATCAAACCAAAATTGAACCACACTTAGCCTAATACTTGGAGATTGTATCTAACTAAAAAGGGGGAGCTTTTCATGGTTTATTTTGAAGCTAGGAGGGGCTGAAAATTTTGTCTTGTTCACTAATACGAGTAAGTAATGATCAACTCTCAAATTCTTAGCCTATGGAAGTTGATTTACACTTTTGAGCTTAGTTATTCATGTGGGTGACTTGTTATTGTTTGAAAATTTTGAAGGTGGGCTCTATGAACTCCCACTATTGGGTTGATGGCTGATGTGATGATTGATGATGGATTTAATGTTTGTTTAGTGCTCAAATTGGTATATTAATGGTGCATGGCTAGTATAAACCTCAAGGAATGCATGGCTGAAAAATTTCCAATTCTGCCCCTGCTTTGATCATGCACCTTTTTGCGAAATTCTGAGGGTTTGATGGCTTGTATATGATGTTTATATGTTGTATAGATGGTGTATAAAATTTCATTGAAAAATATTGAGGTTTGGTTGGTTAAATGGATTAATCTTGCAAAGCTAGTAAACCTGGAAAATTTTTCCCGTAATGCTCAGACAGTCTACTTGTTTCGTCCATAACTCTGTTCTCCGACATCAAAATCAAGTGCCGTTAGTGGAATTTGAAACTAGACATTTCCAGCTTTCCAACGGTATAAAATGCAGCCCCTAGTTCCACCTGAGTAGCCTGTACCAACGGTTTTAAGATGACTGTCCTGTTTCTCTGTTTTCCTAGAACGAAGTACAGAGGCTGCAACTTGAGGCTCGAATTTGAGCTAGTTGGGTGCTGAATTTCAAAATAATTTCTTCTGTGAAATTATATTTTTATGAATTTATTTTCCAACGCCACCAACCATGCTTAATTCTGAGTTGAATTGAGTGATTTGTGATCAAAATACGAAACCTGCTTTGTTCTTGAAAACCCTAAATTTTGGGCAAAAATTGATGCTAGACTTGGTGTGGACTTGCCAATTGAATTTCTTGGAGTTAAAACACTTACCAAATATACCATGAATGTTCCTCAGGTTTTTCCTATACAAATGAACCATATTTGAGGGATTTTCCTTGACCAAATGTTTGGAATGGAAAACCAAAAAATGCTCTCAAGGCAGTTCTGCCTTAGGATTTTCGAAACTTTGGTTGTTTGGTTGACTACCTTCCCGAAGGTATTTTTTCATGAAATTTGATAAAGAGATACCCTTTATATAGGAGTATTATATTGCCGAATTTGGTACCAATCCAAGTCTATTTCGCTGCTCGACTAAATTACCAAAGTTCAAGACTTGATATTGGAAAACCCTTGTTTAACAAGGAAATTTGGGTAACTTTGAGCTACCATATCTTGGTCTTCACAACTCCGTTTCTTGTTTCGCTTGTTTTTTTGTAAACTTGGATTACAACACTAATAGAGTTGCAAATTTCAAAGGCTAGTTCCAATCAAGCGAATTTTGCCGAATTTTCAAAGTTGGCCAAAAATCAACTTAAATCTGCCTTATAAACCAAAACAGCAACTTTGAGCTCATTTTTGAATGTTTTCCATTTGGAATCTTAGAAAAGTGTATTCTAAGAACTTTTAGTACTTTCAAAGAGGTTTCCAACGGCACTAAGTTTTCCAATTTTTGATATGTAGAATGTGAGATACGATTTTTCAAAGTATCGTATCAAACCTGAAGTTTTTCCAAATTCCAAGGGAAGGGAGTTTTCAAGTACTCCTTATTCCTTCAATATTTCTTGAACGTTTTATACTTGATTTTCTAAAATGAAAACTCGATTACCCATGTGCTTTAAGAAACTCCATTTAAACCTCGATTTACGAGTAATTAAGGTTCGTTTTTATAAAATTTTCTTAGATTGTACTAGTGTACAATCTTCCTTGATAATTGGGATATATGAGTGATACTTCACTATTATTTGCTCAGGCGCACACGAGGACCCTCAAGAGGATCCCACGGTGAATGCTTAAATTTCGGTTGAGACTACTTACTATTTGGTGAGTGTCAAGTGCATGTTTACTTGAACTCCTGTGAACTTGATACATGCTTGTCTTGCTTAATCTACCTGGTTTTGATAAAATGGAGTCGAGTGTGTACTTTATCGCACTCGTACTCATTTGAAATAATTGATTCATGCTTGGCTGGCTTGCTAGACTTACATATCCTGAATTACATGTTTGGACCTGTCAAATGCTTGTATACATGACTTGGTATGCTATGAGTGCATACGTCTTGGAGTGAATCTCCTCGACATTTACATGTACATGGGGGACGCCCAAACTCATAGGCCGACCTTGGAACTCGAGCCGACATGAGCTTGGTCGGGAATCTCGGTGAGCCATGAGATTCACATGATAAGCTTGATCTATTGAGAGATCTTGCTTGGCATTCTCGTGGGGTATCGCCTTATAAATGTCGTGCGGGCCCGCAGCGGTGTACGATGGTTGGATGGGAAGTTAGTGGAGTTCTACGGATTGGAAATACCGACCCGGTTGATGGAGTGTTACCGCGGGGAGGTATACAAATGTCATCGACACAGCAAGTGGAACTTAGTTCCTGAGAGCTACTATATCCTTGAATTGTTTCTGTTTACTTTCACTGGCTTTATTAATTACTTGTAATTATCTCTTAAACTGTTATTTGAGACTGTTATCTGGATTACGTGCTTGCATGTGTGTTCTTGACCTCACGAGCGTTTTGCTCACCCTGTAGATTTGTTTTCCTTAACAGGAATGGACATGGAATGAACTTAGAGAAACCCCTTTTTGATGCACTTCGGGTTTAGGGTTTCTAATGTAATTTGGGCTAGACCTCTTATTGGTTGTACTCTTGTGAACTTTATGTATGATTTGGATATTTGATGTACCCAGATGTGGTATATTTTAGGTATTGGTGTAACTTTTGGGAATTTCATATAAAGGTGGATTAACGTTATATATATTGTTAAGTTTGGAAATTTTCCGCACTTTTTTATTTATCCAGTATTGTCGAATAGTTTTGCATTAAGCTTGAATGGAAACAGTTTGAGTCTTGGCGAGAGTTGGGCAGGCATCCCGCGGATACCCTCTGATTCGCCTTAGGGAGAAGTGGGGCCGTTACAAATATTGTATTAATTAATCGATTCTATTTATATTTGGTATTTGGTGCTAATTGTAGGAAAATGAGCAAAATGTGACAAAAAAAAGGGACAATTTTTCAATTAATTTGATGATGGCACGTTCGGAACTGAATTCCAAGTCCGAATCAAATTCAAGGCAGTATTGGAGGAAGATTTTGAAGATTTTAATCTTCATTATTAGTTTTAGTGTTAGATTAGGGAACTTGGAATATTATCTTAGCAGTTATCTTTTTCTATTTAAGAAACATGCGGTGTTATTGGTAGTAGAGTCCGAATAAGAAACAAAAAGAAAAAGCAAAAGACGGACCGTTTGAGGAAGAGTGGGCTGGCAACATTTACGGAGGGGAGATTAATTCATCAAAGTCCGGCTCCCATTTGATTACTACTTTTTTGGGGAATAAAAGAGTGAGTCGACAAACTAGTAGTTGGATTCTTTTCCTTCTTTTCGGGCACAATAGACAATGAGAAACATTCTGTTCTTCTCCATGATGGGGAGCTAAATTCCTTTTTTCTAGTAGTAGGTTAACTTGAAGGCGCGGTTCCAAATATCTGTGAGATCGAATTAATTTTATTTATTTCTTTTATTCATAGGTATGTGTACGTTTCCTGATTTAATTGCTTATACTTGTTATGTTATTTGAATGTCAAGGGTCCGATATTCGAATTAACCTAATGGTCTAATGCCAAATTAATTGATTGAATTCTTAATTATTCAATTGATTAATACCAGTGGCAACTAGCGTGATTGGTTTCATGTTAGGGAAACATATTATCTAATTTAAACAAGCCCTCGTAGTGAGTTTGTTGGTTAAGGTTGGATTTTTCTAATTATTGATACAATCGAGGAACTAAATCCTGCGGTCGTACCTAGGGTTGTTTCTTGGTTAGAGAAATAGTCAACGGTCGTACCTTGGTTATCGATAAAGTAAGGAAAAGTTGGTTATCAGACCTTGTTGATGGCTATAACCAATCTAGTAATGAGTAATTGAATTATCTTTGCATCGATGATCAATTGAATGGACCGTGTCCGAAGAGTTGCACCTTTGACTAGAGTTGTATTAGTTAATGATTAATTTATGTTTATTTCTATTAGTTGCTTCATTAGTTAGTTAATTAGTTATTTTATATTCTCCAAAAATCCCCCATACTTCGGACTCTGGAAGAAACGAATTATCCCCAGTATCTGTGGATTCGACCCTACTCACCGCTATATACAAAATTTGTATTTTCTTAAGTAGGTAATTATTATTATACAGGCTCGACACCTGTCACTTCCACAGCTCTAGGTGGCTCTTCTTCATTCTTTAGCGTCACTATTTTCTCACATGTTTCTAAATTCCCTTTACATTCTTGTAATGTATTTGTATTAGCTCGCTTTTTCTCAAATTTGGTGCTTTTTAGCATCTTTAGCTACTCTGACTAGAAATTGATCATGAGGGCTTACATATTTACACACATTGAGATGCTCTACTAGTTACTCACTTACATACACATTTGCATCAATAAGCATTATATGCTATAGAAATTCAGTTTATCCATCCATTAAATTTCTGTATAGCAAAAGGAAATTGTCATTGCACGGTGTTGCATATCAGTAGAAAATGGAGTGATCTTTTTGATGGAATTAATGCGCAAGGACATCAAAGAAGTATATCAAATATTTATTGGAATTTTATGTGTTTTAGTAGGGAAGGAAAAAGGGGGCTAACAAAACGAAAAAGAGAAAAAAAAAAAGGGGGGGGGGGAAGCAAACGATAAAAAGAGGGGCAGTTGTGTCCTTTAATATGTGAGAAGGGTTGAAAGTGTTAATGAAATAATTGCGGCAAAATTGAAACCAATACTCTAGTGCAAAGGAGTAAAGTTTAATTTACCTTATAATATTAAATTATAGATACACACACCTACACACAAATACATACACACGACACAGTAATGCTCGTATAAGATACATATACATATTCCCATGTATATCTACAATCATTACACATTAATAAATGTATCCTGCCACAGAAATAACTATATTTTAATCGGCTCTCTCTTGAGGTAACTATCATGTGTGTTTTTTCAAAAAAAAAAAAAAAACTATCACGTGTGTTTTTGTGTTTATTTTTTATTTTTTATTTTTTATTTTTATGTATAATTGGCAAGACTTTCTCCTTTCTAGAGAAAAAGATCCTTCATGTAAGGTGAGCCTTTGGACTCTTGGCCACCATTAAGACTTTAATACTTGGTGGTGGGGTGGGAGACCAAGAAATCGAACCTTACCTCCCATCACTTATTATAATATGTGGTTTTTTCAAAAGAATTCATACGGATGCGTAATGCATCTGTTTGATCCGATGATGGTTCAGTTCTCATTAATCTCCGTTGGTCCAATTGGATCTCCATGTAAATTGCGTTAGAGTAGGAGTAATATAGAAAAAATAACAATGATAAAAAAAAATAAAAAAATTGTAAGGTGAGCTTTCTGTGTCAACCTTTGAACTAATTGCTACTTTTATTTGTTTCTTCTCCAGTCTCCAACCTTGCACTCCACCCAATTGCTTTCATTAGATTTGGCAGTTACTTATTTAATTCATATCTCGAGAGATTCTCATCTCTTGATAATTTCGTCCAGCTGTTTTCCCAAATTTTCCTGCTAAGCTAAGTTTAGTTTTGTTATCAAATACCTTCATCATCTTTAAATACAACATAAAATTCCCCAGCAAGAATAAAAGGGTCTAATCAAGCCACAGGAAAATCCCAAAACCTATTCTCCGTCCATCATTCTCATTAGACATGGATTTTGGGCCGCCCTAATTATTAATGTGGTCCATGAATTAGCGACATTAGGATACCTTACTTTACTAAATTTTAACAATTTCGGATTGGGCAGATATATAGAGATGTAAAAAAAAAAAAAAGAAGAAAGAAATGTACATTAAATGTTTTAGATTTAATTTTAATTTAAATTTAAAATTCAAGTTTTATACATATAGCGTGCATTCAAACCTGATAATATATCAGCGTATAAAATTTAGTCCAACTTCTTGTAAAAAAAATTTCAGTTATAAACAAAATTAAAGTCAAGAAATATTCATCTACTTACCCATTTAAAATCATAAGAGCGTTGTTTTGTAGTTTTTAACATTTCTCTGGAATCAATCTATCTCAAATTTGCAACTTATCGTGCAATCATCTACCGACAATGTTCATCATTTCTTTGATTTTGCCCTTCCCTTTCTTCATCGCCAACCTCAACTACATAGTCATAGATCATGATAGGATGGTCAATTGTCTATTTCATCCTTGTTTCGGTCCTTGGAATATCCACATCGAAATCAAGGATAATGACCCCAATAGCGGTTAAAAAAACGACCACAATAATATACTTCCCAAAGGACTAACTTAAAGGTATTAAGAACTTCTTTTAATAAAGAATTTGAGTGTACCAGTGACAACACTCAATATTATACGGAGAACACTCAATTCATAATTCAAACTTCTGTCAAGGGCAATTATGTTTTTGAAGTTACCTTAAGAAAATTTAAATCAGCACAATTCTTCATAATATTAATATAAATGGAACGAATCATGATTTCCCCGAGTATCCAAAAAAATCAATGTGACTTTGCTTCCCTAAAGAGGAAGAGTAGCATGGTCCATGTTCAGATTTCTTTAAGTGATTAACTATTATGTTAGTTGTTACGATGATTTATAATTAATTGGTTACTTAAAGTCTAGGCTACCTAAATAAAATAATTTTGTCCAAAATGGGATATAATAATTTTATTAATGATCTAAAGTGAACATGGTACAGATGGCGAAAAAAAAATAGGACTATCTATATTCAAGTTGTACGTCAAAGATTAGGGAAACTACCTAATCCGTGATGGAACTTGTACATATGGAAAAGTACCAGCATTTGCAGAAAGCTTCGATCTTTCAAACTATATTTCACAAACCAGAGGAAGAAGTGTGATACACCCTTAGTTATTAAAGATCCTTTAAGTCCAAGGAATTTATTTGGATTGGTTCCATTTTGCACCCATATCTAAATTCTCATTTGGTTACTAAATTTCAAAGTTGGATGTAGAGGTATCAAAATGGGTAATTTGGACGGGTTTGGGTTGGTTATAATGGGTAATGGGTATCAGTGAGTCAACCCATTTCTATCCATTTAGTTAGATGGGTATAAATGGGCAAGTCAAAAAAAAAATGAATTGGATAACCCAATTACCCATTTATAACTCATTTATTTTAACATTTTGTAAATTTATTTAAATTCATTTTTGCAAACTAAGTTATCAATTTATACCACCCTTTGCACCCATCATTAGTTTTAAATATTTACTTATAATGCTCAATAAGTCTAATTACCAATTTTTTTCCATCCGTACTCTATGTCACAAAATTACATACTATTTAATAATTGAACGATAAGAATATAAAAATTAACATAAAAACTTAATCCAAAAATTTTGAACCCCTAGTTTTTTTTCGTGTGTAAATTTAAAATTTCATTTTGAAAAGGTAGGAAAAGAGATTAAAACTTGTCGTAAATTGGTAATGCTGAAAAATGAGCAAATTAACAAACTAAGAGAAAAAAATGATAAGATAAGATCAACAAATAATAATAATAATGAAACAAAAGTAGTTAATATCATGACAAAATGAAAAATCTGAAAAGAAATGGGTGGGGGAAGAGAGGAGGTTCGGGAAAAGACAATTTTAAATGGGTTAATTGGGTTTGAATAGATATTATTAGGTAACCCATTTATACCCATATGCAAAAACTCAAGATACTCATACCCATTTATTCATAGGTGGGTATGGTAAATTTAACTAAATGGGTGTGTTTGCTACTTATAGTTTGATGTTATAATTTTTAAAGTATAAAAGTATATCTCAGTTAATCAGTATTTGTTCTACTTCAGTCCTTAAAATATAAAATGTGTCCCAGTTAAGCATAACATCTATCCCACTTAAATACTAAAGTGTAAAAGTTTTTATACTTCAGAAACTGAAGTGCAACTAATTTGACCTTTTGGCAAACATTTGTAGCAAGTGGTCGTGCAAACCAAAACTGTATTAATAAATAAGTACACATTCCAACCAATTCCCAAAAAATATACATTTATATAAAATTAGAACTAGTAACTAATCCTAACACATGAGTAATGAAAAATCCATATCAGCAAAAAATCTCAAATATGCTTGATCATGATATTTATAATTATCACTATAGATAAGAACCATAATTCCAACAGTACTTATTAATAAGTGTAATATATTTTATGCTTGAGGGGTTAAAGTGTTTCACTATGAAGTTCAGGGACTATAAAGTAAAAATTTAGATATAGTTAAAAGGTGAAAAGTGAAATCAACCATTTTATTGATTAGAAGATTAGGAAAACTTTATGTGGATGTTTTGATACTCTCCAGCTAGTCATTACTCGTATCATTTCTACCCGCTGACTAGTCATACCACACTGATAGAAACCATCCCAAATTAATTCACAACAATGATTACATGGTAAGATAATTTTATCAGAATATGCTGTTCTTCCTATGCAGTTGAATAGTGTTTGAAGTGTTTTAAATTGACAATAAATAAAAAAAATGATCCTTTTTGACGAAATTTAAAGGGTAGTAACTTTTCTTATCCTTTGTTCTATGATGTGAATTAAAAAGAAAAAAAAATGACGTAATTGGGTGTAAAACCATCAAAAACTACGTTGAAACTCTACAAACACATTTGTGGGTGGATCTAAAAATTAAAACCAAATTGTACACCAAAATAAAATCAAAGGGCGAAAATTTTGTACATGGAAAATACTTGTATCGTAATCAAATTAAAGCAAAATCACTAAATATCTATTTGACTTTACTACCAAGAAGAAAAAATAACGCACCACCATATGCTGCTGTTCATGCCAATTACTTGACTTCTACCTCCAGGTCTCCTCCTATATCTTTGACTAAATATTTAGATACTGGAGCAGATGACTTAGTTCATGCTCAGATGTGTGATTGACGATGTAACAATAATGTCATTTCATAAATCTACAAGACCACTATGGTAAACCTGCATCAGGAAACGAGATAACACAATTTAGAGAATTTTTGGGCAACTTGTTAAGCGAATTAAAATTTGGTAATAACTTTCCATGCAGTTTACAAATATCTGCATTTATTATGGAAACACTTGCATGAACACCACCCTTGAAAGCTATGTTTTCAGAACCGGACCGAGTATCGACTCGGCCAAGGTCAGGGGTCAGGGATCAATGGGTTCGATCGGGGGGTCGATAGATGTTGAACCGGATGACGTCATAAATAAAAATTATTTAAAAATTAAAATATTATATATAAAATATCTAATAATATGTTAATATTAATAAAGGTATATTCATATATATTTGATGTTTCAAATATATTTAACAAGAAAATACAAAGAAATTAGAACAATCAAGTAGCAATTTATGTTATTTAATAAATATTAACAAGTTTAGAATTAAAATTATGAATTTAATTGAAAAATAACATCAAATTTTAGGACAATATTTATAAAGTATGAAATATTTGAGGTATATTAATAAGTTTTAACAATTTAGGGGGTCAAAACATAATATTGAAAAGATTGAGTTTTTTTTTTTTAAAAAAATGCCATTGAACCGGAAAAACCGGTTTTTTCCCGGTCAAATCCGGTTTTTGATCGGCTTTGACCGAACTTTAAATTTTCATTTTTACCATGACTCGGACCGGATACTTGGCCGGTTCCCAGTTCGATCACCGATCCGGTCCGAGTTTCAAAACAGAACTTGAAAGTTGGCGTTCCAAGTCCATTTGATCCAACGGAGGCCCATTTTTTTTGACCCTCCCACCTCTCTCCACACCAGTTCCACCCCTTATTTGAGTCCTTACTCTTCAAGATTTGAGTCATGTGCGTGCAATTTGCTATACAACTGGGAGTCTTTAATTCTCTTGAATCCTGAATGTTTTTGCTTGAGACCCTTTAACCATCTTTTGATCCACATGCAAGTATTTTTCTTTAGTGCTAGAGGTTGATTTTTAATTTAACGTTGGACTTATATGTGAGTAATTATACGTTGTAAACTGTCAATTAAAATTAAATTCAATTAAAACGATCAATTATAGTTTGGGCTTTAATGTATCTCATAAGATGTGGGCCTTTAATAGGTAGAGATTTAAGAGTAACTTCTATTTTTATGATGGGTTAAAATAGGAATAAAAAAGATAATGGGAAAGTTATCTATAAATAGGGGTATGATCCCCGAGTCATATGTATTTTTACTGTTGTATTTTTGGTATCATATAATAACTCTTTCCTAATATTCCATCACCAGAAAGGATGCCAAAGAGGAACTAAAGGGCTTTCTTAAAGTATCAGCGAATACGTGTTGATTCCCAAAATCTCAAAAAATTTAAGTACCAGTTAGTCAACATAAATCCAGAAACATTTTCGTAATTTTGTTGTTAATTTATTTTTCAAAAATCACCATAAATATTTTGAATTTAATAGGTGATGATTTTTGTCACGCCCCATTTTCAAAAAATAAAAGAGAAAAGGTGATTTCAAAATGAATTTTTGTTTTTAGAAAATAAAGGAAAAATGGCCTAAAATGGGAATTAGAAAGTGCACAATTTGGGGCCAAAATAATAGTTTAAAAGGGTTTTAAGAAAATAGAAATCACCACTTGGTATCGAGTTTAGGTGTATCAAGTCATCCAAAATATATTTTGAGTAAAAAAAAAATTTGTGGTTTCAGATGCACCTGCAGTGCACGCATGCAATTTCTCCTTCTTCATGCAACGAACTAGCAATAATAAATTTTGTGCAGATTTTTTGAATGAATTTTTCCTCTTTTTCTTTCCCTCCAAGTTTTAGATAGTACAAGGACAACTCATCATCCAAATTTCATCATTTAACACCTACCAAAAATGGATTAAAAGAAGAGAAATGGAACAAATAATCCTATTTTATCCTAATCATCAATTCTAGGTTTTAGAATTTTTTAGTCCCATAAACTCTCAATCCCTAAAACCTCTCGGGACCTCTCTCAATTTTCTCAATTCACGACAAGACAACTCCAACTCCCAAAAAAAAAAAAAAAAAAATCTCTCCACACAACAAACATTTCTCCAACCTCCTCCCTCCCAAAATATTCCCAACACTTCAATTTTCCCACAGAACCCCACGCCCATCTCTTGGCCATCTCTGTCTCCCACGCATCAGGCATCACTCTCAGAAAATTCACTTGAAAAAAAAAAAAAGAAACATTCCTCCACCCTTCCCCGCCCCCCAAAAAAACTCTCCTCTCTCGACTCCCCTATCTCTCTTTCTATGGTAAAAAAAAAAAACTTTCACAACTAATAAGACACTGACTCACAACCCAATTTTCGGCTGTCTCTCTTTCCTTTTCTCACAAATCATGCACAAAAGAGGGAGAAAGAAGCAAGAAAATTGTTATCCGCCTACGGAAATCATCATCATGGTCATCATTGTTTAGTTTTTCCCCTGCAAAACAAGGTGAAGTTTCCCCATGTCTTTTCTATTGCTATGTCCAGATTTGATTTGACCATTGGTGTTGGAATTTTCTTTCATTTTCTTTCTTTGTTCATTCCATTGGCTGGTATGTGGTTTTAAGTGGAGGATTTTACGTGAGCTTTTTCTAGTTGTTTTGATGATTGTTGGTTAAAAAAGTTGGGCATGCATCCACTTCAATTTCATAAAGCATGTGAGCCAAAATTATGCCTATAACATGTTTGAAAAAAAGCCAAAATGAAAAGCTGAATTAAATTGGGTTTTTTTTGCTAACTTAAGGTCATGGTTGGATTGTAGAAATCACAAGTAGTGTTTTGGTATAAATTTTATGATTTTTGGGAGAGATTTGAGTGATTTTAGAAAAACAAAATCGTGGCTGTAATTTGGCAATTTGACCACTTTTCTTTCATTTTTTGTAAAAATAACCTCGGAAATGGATTCTACGCAAAAAATCGAGTGGAGAGATGTCTTTTGACGAATTTTTGTGATCGGAGAATTCACCAGCGTCCTCCATGGTCGCCGGCGAGAAGCTTGATCTGACCAGAGAAGAAGAGAAGGGAAGAAGAAAAAGAGAAAAAGAAAAGAAAGAAGAACAAAAAAGAGAAGAAAGAAAAACAAACGAATGGGCTGAAATTTTTTTTCAGTTGGGCTTGTGATCAGGCTTTCATGTTAAGCCCAATTTTTTACCATATTTAAGCTTTGTATTTTCAATGGGTTTGCTTGTTTCTTTTAATGGATTTAGCCTGTGTTTTCTTCTAGGTTAGAGTGGTCAGGTCCAAGTACTGCAACATGGCAACCCAAATGCATTGAAATGGTCCAATATATATATTTATGTAATCAGAAACCAAAATTTGCAATTTAGTCCCTAATTTTTTGAGTATTTTTATTGTGGCTCTAAAATTTTTGATTTATTTTATTTAGGTCCTTAATTTAATTATATTTTGGTCCCTAAACTTTATTTTTCTTTTGATTTTGACCTCTAATCTCTTTAAATATTATAATTTGATCCAAAAGCTTTTAAATTTTTGTAATTAGGTCCCTGATCTTTATTATTTCTTAATTACAATTGTTCATCTCTAATTGTTAATCATGCTTAATTTAAATGCATTTAATTCGTAAATTTTAGGAATTTTATGTTTATTCATATTTTTTATAATAATAAAGTGAATTTGCTATATGTTTACATTTTCTTTTAAATTATTAATTAAATTGGTGCATTGACTATTTTGTTGATTTTGTAGTATAAATAGGGTAAACTCTACCTCATTTAGTCACTATTTCAAGAGACGTATCCTCTATTATTTTTAAATTTCTTTTTGTGTGCTTCTATATATTTTCTATATGTGTGATTGCATGTTTTAAGTGTTTTTTCTTTCATTTTATTCATTTTTTTAGCTTTCATTCATTTCAAGTTTTCATTTATTTTATTTAATTTTTTATGATTATTTGGGAGGTATTTAAAGGCCAAATTGTAATAGATAGGTGCCTAAGAAACGTATTTAGCTAGGCCATATAATAGATAGATTTTATTTTTTGCCAAAAATATAATTAGTTAGATAAATGTAATAGATAGGTTTATTATTTTTTAAAATCCCCCTTTTAGATTGTAGTTAGGGCTCCCAATATAATAATTAAGTATTATTTGCTTGCATACTTGTGTGTTTATATGCTTATGTGTTTTTCGCTTGTTTAGGATTTTTGTATATAGATATTATGCTTATGTGCTATGTACTCTACATACTTTATATGTTTTATGTGTTTATTCGATTTAATTATGTTTTATATGCTTTATTTATTTATAATGAGTGCATGACGTCATCACACTAGTCCAATGCTAGTTGTGATTTTTTCCCCGATTTCTCATTAGTCCAACGCTAGTTAGGACTTGTAAAAATGAGTTAACCTAATGCTAGACCCTTTACGCTATCGATACGCTAGATTCATGCTTTAGTGTGATTTTTATTGTAGCTCATTTATTTTTTCCTATTTTTAGGATTTTTTATCATTTGCATGATATTTTTCCTATTATTATTCTCTTACCCTTTATATGTTTGGATCATATCATTTAGAATTGCATTTAATTTTAGAAAATTAGAAATATGGTAGTCCATTTGCTTGTTTAGATTAGAAGAGTCACCCTTCGAACATGAAAAATGGACAAGTATGATTTTTTAACATTAGCACGCTATTACCCCTCTATAAGAAGGAAAATTGTCACGAATTTTAGTCTTCCATATTCATTATGTTGTATTCCCCCTTCTAGGTCATGTACATTTATCCATATATTATAATTTCCTTTTTTGAATATCATCTTTTGTATTTTTCGTGACCTCTTCAAAGAATTACTCTTAGGTATCACAATTAATGTGATTGGTACCAATTAAATTTTGAAAAGATATTTCGACTCTCTAGATATCCCTTAGATCTAGATTTGCATTCATATAGAAGCATCCAAAACGTGATAAGTTTTATAAGTTAGACTAGAAAAATTTTCGATTAAATCTCGCAACTGCTCATTGGTTAGGATGAAAGGGTGTCTTAAATCAAAATCTTTGCCTTCTCTTTCTTTAACTGTGACTTTCGAATTCTTTTCTCTTATTTTTAAAGATATGGAGTCGTCTATGTAAACATCAAATTTTTGTCAATTTTTAACGTTTTCTTGGATTTTCATCTATTTAATGAGCTATCTGTTTTCCTGCATCTTAATTTTATTTATTCATTTATTTTTTCTTTTTCTCATCTTTGTTTTATTTTTAAGAAAAGGAAAATATGAAAAAAAAAAAAGAAGAAGAAGAAAAAGTTATGACCAAATTTACACATTTTAATCATTTTCCCTACCAAAATCACTATTAATCCATTTTGACACTTAACCTCTAATCACCTTTCTTTTCATTTTGGGACAAAAATTCATCATTTGACAAAAAACTATTCCACTCACTTTCTTTAACTTCTAACAAGACAAAAAACCACCCCAACTCCCAACCACTCTCGCAGCTCTCTCAATCCTCCATCTGAAACCTTAACAACAACACACACCATCACAGAGGACACAACAAGGAAAACATCTCTCGGCCTTTCTCCCGTCTCCCTCTCAATTCCATAACACAAAAAAAAAAAAAAAAAAAAAAACAAGCAATTCAAACCCAAAACCTCAGCTCTCGGTCCCGCTTTGCCTTTTCTCTTCTAAGTTCACATACCCATTCACAAATCAAGCAAAAAAAGGGGAACATGTGGTCAGACCATTGAGGCTTCGGAATTGCATCACAAACCTTGCCGACCAAGTGAATACAATATTCTTGAGGTATTTTTTTTCCTTTTTCAGTTTTGTTTTTCACATTAAATTCATATTTTGTTGCTTATTTTTCTCCTGCTTTTGCTGTTTCTTTCGTTGTTACTGTGTTGCTGGGATAATAGGCAAGTTACAAGCAAGATTAGGCAAAAGGAAATAAATTTAGTGTATGCATTCCAAGTGTTTAAAAAATGCTCAGATGAAAAAATGATTTAAAAAACTGGATATTGTGCATGTTTTTTTTTTGGTCAAAATAGATGATCATTAGCTAGTATAGGTCCGAATATGTTTGATTATCCAAGGTTTTTGGAGTTTTTGAGCCTTAAAAGAAAGCATTGAAGGATTTTTTTTTAATTTTTGGACTGTTTTTGCTTTAATTTTGTTACATTGTTGTTGCTTTTCATTGATTTCAGCTCATAGTTATGTTGTACATATCATAAGGGGTGTATTGGTATAAGTTTTATGATTTTAGTGGTGATTATAGTGATTTTGAAAAAATAAAAACTAGACTGTTTTTTGGCTATTTCGTCACTTTCGGTTCAATTTTTTTTTTTTTGTAAAAATTAAGCCTAGAAACGGATTCTATGCGAAAAATTGAGTGGGTGGGTGTATTTTGGTGAAATTTTGTGATCAGAAAATTTGCCATGGCCACTGGCTGAGGAAGTTTCAGCTACACAGGAGAGAAAGAAGAAAAAAGAGGGGGAAGAAGAAAAGAAAAAGAAGAAAAGAACGAAAAAAAAGAAGGAAGAAGCAAAAAAATGATTGGGCTAATTTTTATTTTCTGATGAGATTTTCACTTTAATTTCGGTTAGGCTGGAGTCTTCCTTTTGGGGGATTTTTTCATTTGGGCTGGTGTTTATTTTTCATGAAGACAGCCCACATTTTTCTTCCCGGCTGGAGCAAGCAAAGAAAAATAAATGGCCCAAAACGCTTTCCTTACAAAAATCAGAAAAATAAATTTTGCACTTTAGCCCCTAATCTTTAGAGTAATTTTATTGTGGCCCAGAAAATTTTAAATTTCTTCATTCAGGCCCTTAATTTAATTGCTTTTTGACTCTTGAACTTTTGAAAAATTATATTATTGCTCACAAAATTTTCTGATTTTTGCAATTTGGTCCCTTGTGACTTTTTGAGTCTCCTTATTG
Organism: Coffea arabica; assembly: GCF_036785885.1. NCBI lineage: Eukaryota > Viridiplantae > Streptophyta > Magnoliopsida > Gentianales > Rubiaceae > Coffea > Coffea arabica. The sequence goes on along the minus strand of NC_092319.1, from coordinate 15,552,991 downwards.
TAATAGTTTCTTTTCGTTAATAGCTAATTATGTTAATTTTGAATGTATTCAACTTGTAATTTTTGATGTCTTCAAGTTTCTTTATGTTTGATGTATTAATGTGAATTTAGTACTTTTATTATTATTATTATTTTCAATTAAATTGGTGCCATGATTCTTTTGTTCATTTTGAGTATAAATAGGGCAATTTGACTCCATTTAGTCACTACTTCAAAAGGGAGGTACCCCTATTATTATGTAAATATCAATTACGTGGTCTTATGTGCTCTTACGTGTTTATATATTTTTATATGTTTTGTTATTTATTTGATTCAAATTTTCTTATGTTTATTTAGTTAATTTTATAATTATTTGAAAGTTATTTAAATACCTCAAGATGTAATAGATAGGTAATATTTTTGCAAAAAATTGTAATTAGATAGACCAATATAATAGATAGGATAAGTATGTTTATTTTATCATATTTTGCCCTCTTTATATTGTAATTAGGTTCCTTATTGTAATAGATAGAATAGATAGGTTTATTTCCTTATATTTTTTCATTTTAGATTGTAGTTAGATTCCCCGTTATAATAGGTAGGTTTTATGTGTTTATGTAGTTTATGTGTTATATGTTTTATTCGCTTTCCTTAGAATTTTTGCATCTAGATATTATATTTACGTGCTACGTGCTCTTATGTGTTTATTTGTTTTAATTTATGCCTTATTTGTTTTGCTATGTATTATGAATGCATGACGTCATCACACTAGTCTAATGTTAGTTGTGGTTTCTCCTTCCGCTTATTTGCTAGTCCAACGCTATTAAGGTTTTTAGAAATCGGTTAGTCCAACGCTAGACTCTTACATCATTCATGCATTAGATTCATTTTTTTTTTGTATGACATTCATTGCATTTTTTTGGATAATTTTTATTTTAGGAGCTTTTCCCATTTGCATGATATTTCCTATTATATTATACTCTATCCCCTATCCTTTATATGTATTAATCATATCATTTAGGATTGCATCTCATTTAAGAAATTACAAAATAAGTTAGTTCATTTGCTTGTTTAGATTAGAAGAATTATTCTTTGAACATGGCAAATGAGCGATTATCACTCTTTAGTTTAAATATTTCATTAGTCTCTGTATAAGAAAATTTTGTCACGAGTTTTGTCTCTCGTACCCATTATATTGCATCCCTTCTTTCTTGATAACTTATATCTATATATAATCTAATTTTCTTTTCTTTTGAATTTCATTTTTGTATATTCGTGCCTCTTTTAAGGAATTATTTTGGCTTTCGCAATTAATGCGATTGATATCAATTAAACCCTTGAATAGACATTTTGTTCCTTTTGATATTTTCTATAAATTTAGATTTGCATTCATGTAAGAAACATCAAAACGTGATAAATTTAGGGGTTAGATTAGAAAATTTTTTGAATAATCCTCGCAACTAGTTTAGACTAAATTGAAATGGTGCCTTAGATTTGAGTCGATTGAATATTTGCCTTTCCTTTCTTCAATCATGACTCACAAACTCATTTTCAAAGACCTGGAATTGTCGAGAAGAGTTTTATTTTATTTTATTTTGTTAAAAAATTTTTTGGGTGACTTGGTACACTCAAATTTAATACCAAGTGACGACTCTTATTTATCTTATAAAAACTTTTAGACTAAATTTTGGACCCAAACTGTCGCATTCTTTAAAGTCCTATTTTAGGCCTTTTTTACTTATTTTTAAATAAAAATCACATCTTTTGTAAATATGATTTTTATCGCAAAAAAAAGGGCGCGACAGCTTGGCGATTCTATTGGAAAAGTTAGAGAATCCAAGCATTTGGTTTAGTTATCTTTTCTCTTTTTAACCCCTTCACTTATCATATTTGGATGTCTTAGATTGCATTTTTTTTTGGGTAAAATACATAAAACCCTCCTGTGGTTAAGGAAATTGACACGAAACTTCCTCATTATTCAAAAACTCCCACATAACCTCCTTGTACTTTGGAGTAATTTGAAAAATGGACGGAAATCATCCAAATTGACGGAAAGATATAAATTTCCTATATTAACCTTATTTACAAACTGAATCAAAGTTTAACTCAAGGCTCAATTAAAGTTTTAAAAACTTTCTTTCTTCATTTGAAACAAAGGTAGAACTAAGGGGCTCATTTGAAATTTTATAAGATGTATCATCTTCTTCAAGGAAATGTCAGAACATTCTGGGCTTTGCGGTCATTCCAGCTTTATCCCACATACCATCTTCGAGCTTCCTAGCTTCGTAGCTAAGACGCCGCCAAAGAAACAGAGATGAATTTCTTGCGGCATGCTCCTAGTAGCTCTTAGTAGATAGCCAGGCTTTATACTTCCCAACGACTTATATTGATTCGTTCCCGGCCTTGAGAAATGCCCCACCGTGCCTTAAGAAGGTCTGATTCTTTGGCGGTTGAACAGGCAGGTGCCAGATCCCGCCCAAGTGACATAGATTTAGCTATTTTAGTGGGGTTCATCCTTCTGTTTCCTCAAATCAAGTTTACTCCGTCAAATGGTTTGATGCCCAATTCTACTTTTTTTCTTGAATTTGAATCACTTCCTCTTTATCGTCATTCTTCTGTTTAACTGCGTTCTGGGCTTTGCGGTCATTCCGGCTTCATTCCACATACCATCTTCGACCTTCCTAGCTTCGGAGCTAAGACGAAGCCAGGGAACTCAATCCGTCCATTGCCTTATTTGAAGTGGAATCAGCAGCATATTGGCATCAAAGGCCTTCATACCATTCTCTTTGGATGCTCTAGGCACTCAACCTTTTATACGGTGGATCGGCTGAGGTCTATCGGCCTCGCCTTGTTCACCATCTTTGGATTCCGGCACAGCAGCATTCTCGCTACTGTCTCTGCCGTCGAATCAGAATCGATCTCTGAAGGAATGGTACTTGTTGTTGTTGGCGTTGTTTTTCCCAATCCCCTCTCCCTGGAGGGCCACTATTCTGCTTCTTTGCATCCACGATCAATTGGTGTTATGTTGGGATCAATTGATCAAGAATTTTTTGTTAATTTTTGAGACTATTAGATTGAGAATTTTTATTGTTATTTTGTGCTCTATCTAATTTGGAAATTTTTGGTGTTATTTTGGGATCATTGAGTGTTGAAATCAGTGATGATTGGTGGTAGAGTTGCTGGTTATTGGTGGTGATGGTGGAGCTACTGGTGATCAGTGGCGGTATTGACGATGATTGGTGTTCACTGGAGTCGTTGACCATTTTGGTGTTATTGATTAGTTTGGTTGCGAGCAGGAAAGAAATGGAGAAGGAAAATAAAAAAAAAGAAAAAGAAAATGACAAAACACTGCAAAATGCTAAATTGTCCTTGACAATATCACTTGAAACTCCCTTAATAGACGAGCACATCTCAAACGCTGTTAATTTGGATGATTTTCGTCCATTTTCCAAATTAGTCCAAAGCACAAGGAGATTATGTGGGAGTTTTTGAATAATGAGGGAGTTTTTGAATAATGAGGAAGTTTCATGTCAATTTCCTTAACCACAGGGGGTTTTATGTATTTTACCCTTTCTTTTTTTATGATGTTTTGCATTTCACACTCGTATTCGTTCCTCGTTTTTCGTGTATGCGATGAATGATTTGTCTATATACTTTTATTTATTTATACTTACTCTATTGCGCTTTGCATTTTGGGGGTGGGGAGCGATATTACCCTAGAGCCTTCAAAGCATGTTTAATGGTATTATTCCCTTCTCTCAAAGGAGCACTTCATACGTGCATACGTTATTTCTTTTTAACCCTTTATCTTATTTTTTCTTTTAGTGGTTGTCGCACCACTCCTCCCTATTAGGTTTATGATCGATCCATTTGGACATGTGACCGTGGCACGACATGCACGTAGCAATGTCTGGGGGACTACTTGAGCCACCGACTATGGGTTTTGGAATTGATGACCCTTCGCTCTTGTGTTTGAAGGTTTGGGGATCTAAAATTTTATCGAGTATAGATGCATTAGTAAGTCCAACCTAATGCATCCATTTAGAAATCACCTAGGATAGAGCCTTCATCTGCCTTATTAAGAACACTAGGTACGAGGGGAGGGATTCTATCCCTCTTTCTCTTATATTTATGTATTATTTTGTTGCTCCAATATGTTATTTGTTGTTTATCAAATAAACTAACCATTGTTTTATTCTCTTATATTGCATTCATAAAACTTAGAAATAAGAATTTTGGTATGATACTCATTTAGGACAGAACGTCTTTTATAAATAACACGTTTAAATTTCAGTTTAATGCATTAATACTATGTATATCTATGCATGTCATCTTTAGACTTATCCCGACATCTAAATGGGATACATTTTGATCATGTTTCAATTATTGTATTGCACATTTATTCGCTTTAATAAACCGTCATCATGCATTAACCGTAGAGGGAATGTCACTTAGGGAATCCCGTATTAGGAATAAACTATAATTTTTTTTCGGATATATAATCCAATGAGACTTACACGTTTATATTTTTGTACCATCTAAAGAGATAGTGCACAAGGCAAGGTAAGATCCGATCCTGTCTATGATGATGGCATTAAAGATGATGGAGTAGCTTTTGTACTTTAGAATATGAGTTTCTAAGATTCACTTTTTGGTCGTTTGGTCAAGGTTGGTAAAATCCCTTGCGTGAGGACACTAAATTGAAGAAATTCATAAATGATTCCTTGTTGTTGGGATAATAAATATATTGAGACCAAATTTTGATTTTAGAAGACTCATATATTAATGCATTACAATGAGAACTATGAAAATTGAGACAACAAATGAGTTGGCAATTCATTCGATTTTTGAATGAATCATCAATTCTATTCAATTCGTTTGATTAGTTTATTCTCTTTTTGGGTTTCGATCCATGCTTCATTAAAGAAACTAGTCGAGATATTGCAATCTTTTCAAGAGTAGGTTCTTTTATACTAATTGACTTTTGACATCTCTTCTTGTGCCAACCAAAACAATCAATCCATTCGGACTTTATCCTCATTTTGTTAACTCAAATGTTTCCTGCCATTTCAATTAGCCAAAATTTTAAATTGCTTTTCAATCGAATGCCAGTAAATTGATCGGATCAATCAGTTATTGTGTGGTGTCTATCCTAGATAATTGCATTTTTCATATTAAGCCAACCTTTGGTAGAAAAGGGCTCCCCATAGGACATGCATCTGAATTCTTTAAATACTTTCTAACTCTTTTCCTTTTTCTTTCTCCTTTTCTTCTTTTGAAATACAATCTCAGCAGGTCTAGTTGAGAATAAATTTCTAATCCAGTTTCTCCTCCACGATCTCAGGTATTCTTGAACATAGCTTCACAAAGGAACCTCATCGTCACCAGATCCTGAAGTAAAGCCTTGAGACAACTTGTAAACATGAGTTTAGTGCTAGAAACTTCGGAGAGATCTGCCCTAGTTGTGTCATCAGATTTGACTGTTTTGGGAGCTCAATTAAGTGGGGTACTTGGCAAGTTTAATGAACTGAGTGCTGAAACAGCTGCACAAAAGCGGTGTAGACACCAAAATTTTAATTTTTATCTAATTCAATTTTAGTTTAATTTTTTATTATTTATTCTTTTATTTTATTTTATTGTAATTGATTAAATGATAGTTAGTGTTTATTTTTATAAATTAGGTTCATTATTTTAAGGTATTTTTGCATTAAATTTCTAAAAAAAGGAAAAATTCTCACAAAAATTCAAAATTTGTCTTTAACCCTTTTAGATTTAATTTCTTTAAGATAAATGAAAATTGTGCAATAAGAATTAATATTTTTTATTTATTTTGTTTACCTAAATTGTTTTTGGAAATATATAATAAATAAATGAAAATAAGAAAACAAGTGTATTAGGGGATCATTAGACAAGTGTATTAGGGGGATATTAGACAAGTGGAGTGCATGCAAATAGGACAGATGTTCTCATTCTTGGTTGACAAAACATGCAAGGGGGGGTTAGGTGGCTAGACACTTGGAGGCCTAGAATAATTTGAAAAAAAAAGAGCAAAAGGAAAAAGAAAAGGAAGGAAACTCGGCTGTGGAAAAAAAATCAAGAAAGATCCTACGGGGAAACTAAGGGAAAAAGGGGAGAGAGTGGCTAAGTCAAAAGGAAGAAAGTAAGAAGGTTTCGGGCGAAGGGAGAAAAAATTGACTGAGCAAGAGGAGGAATAGAAAAAAGAGGCAAGAATCAGAAAGGAAAATTAGGAAAGAAAGCGAGAGAAAAAGAGAGAAACAGAGAAAATTTTTTTTTCCAGAAAACCGAGTCAGGGTTGGCGAAATAACCTTCTTCTGGACCAAATTTTGATCTTGCTCTTGCTCCTTTAGGATTTATTTCTGTTTCTGAACTCTATACGGTGGCAAAGCTACAAGTTTTGTTTAGAAAGCATCTTGAAAGAACGCCTCCAACACCCTCAAATTTTGGCTTCAACTTTGCTCGTTGTCAGCCCTTAAGTGTTCTTTACCAGAAATTTGCAGCTTCAAGTTCAGTATTTGGATGCGATCTTTTCAATCATTCTTTGTTCACTGGACTCCATAAGGTGCTAAAGGCAATCCCTTTTGCCTTCTATCTCTCACGCAACTCAGATCTTCCCTAAATATGTCAAAGACCATGCTGCGTTTTGTTCACTTTGTTGTTTTTCTTCCTAGAACAGCCCACTGGTTGGGTTTTGTTGCGTGATTCGTTACCTGATGTTTGTATTTGGGAGACAAAATTTGATATATGATATCTTGAGTCATGTGGTTGAAAAACTCTTAGATCTTGGGGGCATCATGGTGGGTTTCATCAGAAACTGGTTGCGTCATTTCCCTTTTTGCGTATTCCGCCTGATTTTCTGTGGCTTGGTGATTCGTGCTTGGGTTGTATTAATCAACATGTTCAGTTGTTAAGGGTTTGACAGATGGTTCGATGGTTTTGTGTGAAGCTTTGCACGAATTTTCTGCATCAAATTTACAAAAGCGTTCAGTGGCGGAGCTAGGAATTAACTTTTGGGGGGGGCGAGTCTATAGCAATGAAAGTAAAATATATTTACAAAAAAAATAATGTGAACATATATACCACAAGATTAGAAACAACCTTATATAAAATGAAAATTACTTATACGCTTCACATATACAAAAATATCATCATATTTACAAATCTATTTGATTGTGTGGGACATATAAAATTGTGCACGATGACTTTTAATTTTATCAAAGTCATCAATGATTGAATTTATATCAAAAGTTCTAGCAATTTCTTTCTCAATATACATTATCATAGAGTTGGCAAGGAAGTCTTCCTCCATCTTAGAACACAAACAAGTCTTGATGATTTTCAAAGTAGAAAATACACGCTCTGTTGTAGCTATTGAAACAGGAAGAGTCAAAATAAGACGAAGCAATCTATCAATAAGAGTATAGCACATTGACTTTCTTGTCTATGCTAACACTTGGCACAACTCCTGAAGTGATAAAAAATTTTGAAGCTGAGAATTACAGGAAAACTCAATCTGTAAAAGCTCTAATTGAGTTCTTAAGTGTAACTTCTCTTGATCTGTGAAATCAGCTGAATAAAACTTTAGAGACCAATGCAAGGTTGTTGGGAAAGAGACCAATGTAGGTTAATGGGAATTTGACCAATGCAAAAGACTGGTTTCCCTAATTCTCTTACAAATTTCGGCCATTCAGCCTGATTTAAAAGCCCGGCCATCACCCAAGGAAGCCAATAGGATCCTCAAAATAAAATTAGTATGAAAATTGGAAAAGGAAACCAGTCTCAGAATCAACTAAAATAAATGCTTATCACCCGAATTCAGAAGGCCAAGTACGAAAAACAATACAAGTCCCCCTCGAGCAATTCATCAAACAACTGGTGGGAGAACTTTTTACACCTACATTTCACTAAATAAATGCAATGTCAAACTAACCTGGTAAATGGTAATAGCTGCAATAGTCTGAAATAGTATTGATGATCAGTGTTAGTTTATCTGGCATTGCAACTTACAGGTCAATTTAAGCAACCAATGTCTAATTCATTAACCTGCTCTGATGATACAATAATATGAAACAACCCCTTTACTTCCTGAAAAAAAAAAGACACGTTCAGCAAATGCTAAAAGAAAAATTACCTAGTCAATGCAAAACGCAATGGTACAATCCTTAGCCATGTGCGGGGGAAGGTCTTCACAGGAGAGACTTCTTCAAGCCTTTAATGGTCTCTACTCGATGAGATTATGAGAAGCCATGACTTTGTGAGCTCACAAGGATCAATTCCAGTAACTAATGATATATCGTTTGAGTAGATTTGATACATCTCTGCAGAACAAGGTGAGAAGATTTTGACGTTTTTATTTTCTAGGAAGAAGAACTGTAGCAGAGTCAATTGCCAGGTTAACTGGCTATCTTTTCTTTGCACTTGTATGAAGTCCGTTAAGAAAAGTGGCAATTCTCTGTTATTTGGACCAAGTCCAAATAACTTTCAAACATTATTGTTGGGGGGCAAATTGAATTTTTTGATCAATTTTGGGGGGGGGGCAAAACATAATAATAAAAATATTTTTACCTAGAATTTTTTTTTAACAATTGGAGGGGGGCGGTTGCCCCCTTGGCCCCCCTTCCCTCCGCCCCTGTGTGGAACATATAAAATTGTGCACGATGACTTTTAATTTTATCAAAGTCATCAATGATTGATTTTATATCAAAAGTTCTAGCAATTTCTTTCTCAATATACATTATCATAGAGTTGGCAAGAAAGTCTTCCTCCATCCTAAAACGCAAACAAGTATTGATGATTTTCATAGAAGAAATTACACGCTCTGTTGTAGCTGTTTAAACCGGAAGAGTCAAAATAAGACGAATCAATCTATCAATAAGAGTATAGCACATTGACTTTCTTGTCTTTGCTAACACTTGGCAAAACTCCTGAAGTGATGACAAATTTTGAAGCTGAGAATTACAGGAAAACTCAATCTGTAAAAGCTCTAATTGAGTTCTTAAGTGTAACTTCTCTTGATCAGTGAAGTCAGCTGAATAAAACTTTAGAGACCAATGCAAGGTTGTTGGGAAAGAGACCAATGTAGGTTAATGGGAATTTGACCAATGCAAAAGACTGGTTTCCCTAATTCTCTTACAAATTTCGGCCATTCAGCCTGATTGAAAAGCCCGGCCATCACCCAGGGTAGCCAACAAGATCCTCAAAATAAAATTAGTATGAAAATTGGAAAATCAAACCAATCTCAGAATCAACTAAAATAAATGCTTATCACCCGAATTCAGAAAGCCAGGTACGAAAAATAATACAAGTCCCCCTCGAGCAATTCATCAAACAACTGGCGGTAGAACTTTTTACACCCACATTGCACTAAGTAAATGCAATGTCAAACTAACCTGGTAAATGGTAATAGTTGCAATAGTCTGAAATGGTATTGATGATCAGTGTTAGTTTATCTGGCATTGCAACTTACAGGTCAATTTAAGCAACCAATGCCTAATTCATTAACTTGCTCTGATGATACAAAAATATGAAACAACCTCTTTACTTCCTGAAAAAAAAAGACACGTTCAGCATATGCTAAAAGAAAAATAACCCAGACAATGCAAAATGCAATGGTACAATCCTTAGCCATGTGCGGGGGAAGGTCTTCATAGGGGAAAGTTCTTCAAGCCTTTAATGGTCTCTACTCGATGAGATTATGAGAAGCCATGACTTTGTAAGCTCATAAGGATCAATTCCAGTAATTAATGATATATCGTTTGAGCAGATTTGATACATCTCTGCGGAACAAGGCGTGAAGATTTTGACGTTTCTACTTTCTAGGAAGAAGAACTGTAGCAGAGTCAATTGCCAAGTTAACTGGCTATCTTTTCTTTGCACTTGTATGAAGTCTGTTAAGAAAAGTTGCAATTTTCTGTTATTCGGACCAAATCCAAATAACTTTCAAACATTATTGTTTGGGTCCTTGGGGTGGCAAAGTGAATTTTTTGATCAATTTTTTGGGGGGCAAAAGATAATAATAAAAAGTTTTCTGCTTAGAAATTTTTTTTAACAATTGGAGGGGGGCGGTTGCCCCCTGGCCCGCCTTCCCTCGGCCCCAGTGTGGGACATATAAAATTTTGTCCGATGACTTTTAATTTTATCAAAGTCATCAATGATTGAATTTATATCAAAAGTTCTAGCCATTTCTTTCTCAATATACATTATTGTAGAGTTGGCAAGGAAGTCTTCCTCCATCCTAGAACGCAAACAAGTTTTGATGAATTTCATAGCAGAAAATACACGCTCTGTTGTAACTGTTGAAACAGGAAAAGTAAAAATAAGATGAATCAATCTATCAATAAGAGTATAGCACATTGACTTTCTTGTCTTTGCTAACACTTGGCACAACTCCTGAAGTGATGACAAATTTTGAAGTTCGGAATTACTGGAAAACTCAATCTGGAAAAGCTCTAATTGAGTTCTTAAGTGTAACTTCTCTTGATCTGTGAAGTCAGCTGAATAAAACTTTAGAGACCAATGCAAGGTTGTTGGGAAAGAGACCAATGCAGGTTAATGGGAATTTGACCAATGCAAAAGACTGGTTTCCCAAACCCTTACAAATTTCGGCCATTCAGCCCGAATGAAAAGCCCGGCCATCAACCAAGGAAGCCAACAGGATCCTCAAAATAAAATTAGTATGAAAATTGGAAAAGGAAACCAGTCTCAGAATCAACTGAAATAAATGCTTATCACCCGAATTCAGAAGGCCAAGTACGAAAAACAATACAAGTCCCCCTCGAGCAATTCACCAAACTACTGGCGGGCGAACTTTTTACACCCACATTTCACTAAATAAATGCAATGTCAAACTAACATGGTAAATGGTAATAGCTGCAATAGTCTGAAATGGTATTGATGATCAGTATTAGTTTATCTGGCATTGTAACTTACAGGTCAATTTAAGCAACCAATGTCTAATTCATTAACCTGCTCTGATCATACAATAATATGAAACAACCCCTTTACTTCCTGAAAAAAAAGACACGTTCAGCAAATGCTAAAAGAAAAATTACCTAGTCAATGCAAAATGCAAAGGTACAATCCTTAGCCATGTGCGGGGGAAGGTCTTAACAGGAGAAAGTTCTTCAAGCTTTTAATGGTCTCTACTCGATGAGATTACGAGAAGCCATGACTTTGTGAGCTCACAAGGATCAATTCCAGTAAATAATGATATATTGTTTGAGCAGATTTGATACATCTCTGCGGAACAAAGTGAGAAGATTTTGACGTTTCTACTTTCTAGGAAGAAAAACTGTAGCAGAGTCAATTGCCAGGTTAACTGGCTATCTTTTCTTTGCACTTGTATGAAGTTCGTTAAGAAAAGTGGCAATTCTCTGTTATTTGGCCCAAGTCCAAATAATTTTCAAACATTATTGTTTGGGCCCTTGGAGGGCAAAGTGAATTTTTTGATCAATTTTGGGTGGGGGGGGCAAAACATAATAACAAAAATTTTTTTACCTAGAATTTTTTTTTTTACAATTGGAGGGGGGCGGTTGCCCGCTTGGCCCCCCTTCCCTCCGCCCCTGTGTGGGACATATAAAATTGTGCACGAGGACTTTTAATTTTATCAATTTTGGGTGGGGGGGGCAAAACATAATAACAAAAATTTTTTTACCTAGAATTTTTTTTTTTACAATTGGAGGGGGGCGGTTGCCCGCTTGGCCCCCCTTCCCTCCGCCCCTGTGTGGGACATATAAAATTGTGCACGAGGACTTTTAATTTTATCAAAGTCATCAATGATTGAATTTATATCAAAAGTTCTAGCAATTTCTTTCTAAATATACATTATCATAGAGTTGGCAAGAAAGTCTTCCTCCATCCTAGAACGCAAACAAGTCTTGATGATTTTCATAGCAGAAAATACACGCTCTTTTGTAGCTGTTGAAACAGGAAGAGTCAAAATAAGATGAATCAATCTATCAATAAGAGTATAGCACATTGACTTTCTTGTCTTTGCTAACGCTTGGCACAACTCCTGAAGTGATGACAAATTTTGAAGCTGAGAATTACTGGAAAAATCAATCTGGAAAAGCTCTAACTGAGTTCTTAAGCGTAACTTCTCTTGATCTGTGAAGTCAGCTGAATAAAACTTTAGAGACCAATGCAAGGGTGTTGGGAAAGAGACCAATGCAGGTTAATGGGAATTTGAACAATGCAAAAGACCGGTTTCCCTAATTCCCTTACAAATTTCGGCCATTCAGCATAATTGAAAAGCCCTCGGCCATCACCCAGGGAAACCAACAAGATCCTCAAAATATAATTAGTATGAAAATTGGAAAAGGAAACCAGTCTCAGAATCAACTAAAATAAATGCGTATCACCCGAATTCAAAAGGCAAAGTACGAAAAACAATACAAGTCCCCCTCGAGCAATTCATCAAACAACTGGCGGGAGAACTTTTTACACCCACATTTCACTAAATAAATGCAATGTCAAACTAACCTGGTAAATGGTAATAGCTGCAATAGTCTGAAATTGTATTGAGGATCAGTGTTAGTTTATCTGGCATTGCAACTTACAGGTCAATTTAAGCAACCAATGTCTAATTCATTAACCTGCTCTGATGATACAATAATATGAAACAACCCCTTTACTTCCTGAAAAAAAAAGACACGTTCTGCATATGCTAAAAGAAAAATTACCTAGTCAATGCAAAATTCAATGGTACAATCCTTAGCCATGTGCGGGGGAAGGTCTTCACAGGAGAAAGTTCTTCAAGCCTTTAATGGTCTCTACTCGATGAGATTATGAGAAGCCATGACTTTGTGAACTCATAAGGATCAATTCTAGTAATTAATGATATATCGTTTGAGCAGATTTGATACATCTCTGCGGAACAAGGTGAGAAGATTTTGACGTTTCTACTTTCTAGGAAGAAGAATTTAGCAGAGTCAATTGCCAGGTTAACTGGCTATCTTTTCTTTGCACTTGCATGAAGTCCGTTAAGAAAAGTGGCAATTCTCAGTTACATGGATCAAGTCCAAATAACTTTCAAACATTATTGTTTGGGCCCTTGGGGGGTAAAGTGAATTTTTTGATCAATTTTGGGGGGAGGGGCGGGCAAAACATAAAAATAAAAATTTTTTTACCTAGAATTTTTTTTTTAACAATTGGAGAGGGGCGGTTGCCCCCTTGGCCCCCTATTCCCTCCGCCCTTGTGTGGGACATATAAAATTGTGCACGATGACTTTTAATTTTATCAAAGTCACCAATGATTGAATTTATATCAAAAGTTCTAGCAATTTCTTTCTCAATATACATTATCATAGAGTTGGCAAGAAAGTCTTCCTCCATCCTAGAACGCAAACAAGTCTTGATGATTTTCATAGCAGAAAATACACGCTCTGTTGTAGCTGTTGAAACAGGAAGGGTCAAAATAAGACGAATCAATCTATCAATAAGAGTATAGCACATCGACTTTCTTGTCTTTGCTAACACTTGGCACAACTCCTGAAGTGATGACAAATGTTGAAGCTGAGAATTACAGGAAAACTCAATCTGGAAAAGCTCTAATTGAGTTCTTGAGTGTAACTTCTCTTGATCTGTGAAGTCAGCTGAATAAAACTTTAGAGACCAATGCAAGGTTGTTGGGAAAGAGACCAATGCAGGTTAATGGGAATTTGACCAATGCAAAAGACTGGTTTCCCTAATTCCCTTACAAATTTCGGCCATTCAGCCTGAATGAAAAGCCTGGCCATCACCCAAGGAAGCCAACAGGATCCTCAAAATAAAATTAGTATGAAAATTGGAAAAGGAAACCAGTCTCAGAATCAACTGAAATAAATACTTATCACCCGAATTCAGAAGGCCAAGTACGAAAAACAATACAAGTCCCCCTCGAGCAATTCATAAAACAACTGGCGGGCGAACTTTTTACACCCACATTTCACTAAATAAATGCAATGTCAAACTAGCATGGTAAATGCTAATAGCAGCAATTGTCTGAAATGGTATTGATGATCAGTGTTAGTTTATCTGGCATTGCAACTTACAGGTCAATTTAAGCAACCAACGTCTAGTTCATTAACCTGCTCTGATGATACAATAATATGAAACAACCCCTTTACTTCCTGAAAAAAAAAGATACGCTCAGCAAATGCTAAAAGAAAAATTACCTAGACAATACAAAATCCAATGGTACAATCCTTAGCCATGTGCGGAGGAAGGTTTTCACAGGAGAAAGTTCGTCAAGCCTTTAATGGTCTCTATTCGATGAGATCATGAGAAGCCATGACTTTGTGAGCTCACAAGGATCAATTCCAGTAATTATTGATATATCGTTTGTGCAGATTTGATACATCTCTGCGGAACAAGGTGAGAAGATTTTGACGTTTCTACTTTCTAGGAAGAAGAACTGTAGTAGAGTCAATTGCCAGGTTAACTGGCTATCTTTTCTTTGCACTTGTATGAAGTCCGTTAAGAAAAGTGGCAATTCTCTGTTATTCGAACCAAATCCAAATAACTTTCAAACATTATTGTTTAGGCCCTTGGGGGGCAAAGTGAATTTTTTGATCAATTTTAGGGGGGGCAAAACTTAATAATAAAAAATTTTTTACTTAGAAATTTTTTTTCACAATTGGAGGGGGGTGGTTGCCCCCCTTGCCCCCTTCTCTCCACCCCTGTGTGGGACATATAAAATTGTGCACGATGACTTTTAATTTTATCAAAGTATTCAATGATTGAATTTATATCAAAAGTTCTCGCAATTTCTTTCTCAATATACATTATCATAGAGTTGGCAAGAAAGTCTTCCTCCATCCTAGAACGCAAACAAGTCTTGATGATTTTCATAGCAGAAAATACATGCTCTGTTGTAACTGTTGAAACAGGAAGAGTGAAAATAAGACGAATCAATCTATCAATAAGAGTATAGCACATTGACTTTCTTGTCTTTTCTAACACTTGGCACAACTCCTGAAGTGATGACAAATTTTGAAGTTGAGAATTACAGGAAAATTCAACATGGAAAAGATCTAATTGAGTTCGTAAGTGTAACTTCTCTTGATCTGTGAAGTCAGCTGAATAAAACTTTAGAGACCAATACAAGGTTGTTGGGAAAGAGACCAATGCAGGTTAATGGGAATTTGACCAATGCAAAAGACTGGTTTCCCTAATTCCCTTACAAATTTGGGCCATTCAGCCTGAATGAAATGCCCGGCCACCACCCAAGGAAGCCAACGGGATCCTCAAAATAAAATTAGTATGAAAATTGGAAAAGGAAACCAGTCTCAGAATCAACTGAAATAAATGCTTATCACCCGAATTCAGAAGGCCAAGTACGAAAAACAATACAAGTCCCCCTCGAGCAATTCACCAAACAACTGGCGGTAAAACTTTTTACACCCATATTTCACTGAATAAATGCAATGTCAAACTAATTTGGTAAATGGTAATAGTTGCAATAGTCTGAAATGGTATTGATGATCAGTGTTAGTTTATCTGGCATTGCAACTTACAGGTCAATTTAAGCAACCAATGTCTAATTCATTAACCTGCTCTGATGATACAATAATATGAAACAACCCCATTACTTCCTGAAAAAAAAAGACACGTTCAGCATATGCTAAAAGAAAAATTACCTAGTCAATGCAAAATTCAATGGTACAATCCTTAGCCATGTGCGGGGGAAGGTTTTCACAGGAGAATGTTCTTCAAGCCTTTAATGGTCTCTACTCGATGAGATTATGAGAAGCCATGACTTTGTGAACTCATAAGGATCAATTCTAGTAATTAATGATATATCGTTTGAGCAGATTTGATACATCTCTGCGGAACAAGGTGAGAAGATTTTGACGTTTCTACTTTCTAGGAAGAAGAACTGTAGCAGAGTCAATTGCCAGGTTAACTGGCTATCTTTTCTTTGCACTTGTATGAAGTTCGTTAAGAAAAGTGGCAATTCTCTGTTATTCGAACCAAATCCAAATAACTTTCAAACATTATTGTTTAAGCCCTTGGGGGGCAAAGTGAATTTTTTGATCAATTTTAGGGGGGGCAAAACATAATAATAAAAAAATTTTTACTTAGAATTTTTTTTTCACAATTGGAGGGTGGTGGTTGCCCCCCTTCTCTCCACCCCTGTGTGGGACATATAAAATTGTGCACGATGACTTTTAATTTTATCAAAGTCTTCAATGATTGAATTTATATCAAAAGTTCTCGCAATTTCTTTCTCAATATACATTATCATAGAGTTGGTAAGAAAGTCTTCCTCCATCCTAGAACGCAAACAAATCTTGATGATTTTCATAGCAGAAAATACACGCTCTGTTGTAACTGTTGAAACAGGAAGAGTGAAAATAAGACGAATCAATCTATCAATAAGAGTATATCACATTGACTTTCTTGTCTTTTCTAACGCTTGGCACAACTCCTGAAGTGATGACAAATTTTGAAGCTGAGAATTACTGGAAAAATCAATCTGGAAAAGCTCTAATTGAGTTCGTAAGCGTAACTTCTCTTGATCTGTGAAGTCAGCTGAATAAAACTTTAGAGACCAATGCAAGGGTGTTGGGAAAGAGACCAATGCAGGTTAATGGGAATTTGAACAATGCAAAAGACCGGTTTCCCTAATTCCCTTACAAATTTGGGCCATTCAGCCTGATTGAAAAGCCCTCGGCCATCACCCAGGGAAACCAACAAGATCCTCAAAATATAATTAGTATGAAAATTGGAAAAGGAAACCAGTCTCAGAATCAACTAAAATAAATGCGTATCACCCGAATTCAAAAGGCCAAGTACGAAAAACAATACAAGTCCCCCTCGAGCAATTCATCAAACAACTGGCGGGAGAACTTTTTACACCCACATTTCACTAAATAAATGCAATGTCAAACTAACCTGGTAAATGGTAATAGCTGCAATAGTCTGAAATTGTATTGAGGATCAGTGTTAGTTTATCTGGCATTGCAACTTACAGGTCAATTTAAGCAACCAATGTCTAATTCATTAACCTGCTCTGATGATACAATAATATGAAACAACCCCTTTACTTCCTGAAAAAAAAAGACACGTTCTGCATATGCTAAAAGAAAAATTACCTAGTCAATGCAAAATTCAATGGTACAATCCTTAGCCATGTGCGGGGGAAGGTCTTCACAGGAGAAAGTTCTTCAAGCCTTTAATGGTCTCTACTCGATGAGATTATGAGAAGCCATGACTTTGTGAACTCATAAGGATCAATTCTAGTAATTAATGATATATCGTTTGAGCAGATTTGATACATCTCTGCGGAACAAGGTGAGAAGATTTTGACGTTTCTACTTTCTAGGAAGAAGAATTTAGCAGAGTCAATTGCCAGGTTAACTGGCTATCTTTTCTTTGCACTTGCATGAAGTCCGTTAAGAAAAGTGGCAATTCTCAGTTACATGGATCAAGTCCAAATAACTTTCAAACATTATTGTTTGGGCCCTTGGGGGGTAAAGTGAATTTTTTGATCAATTTTGGGGGGAGGGGCGGGCAAAACATAAAAATAAAAATTTTTTTACCTAGAATTTTTTTTTTAACAATTGGAGAGGGGCGGTTGCCCCCTTGGCCCCCTATTCCCTCCGCCCTTGTGTGGGACATATAAAATTGTGCACGATGACTTTTAATTTTATCAAAGTCACCAATGATTGAATTTATATCAAAAGTTCTAGCAATTTCTTTCTCAATATACATTATCATAGAGTTGGCAAGAAAGTCTTCCTCCATCCTAGAACGCAAACAAGTCTTGATGATTTTCATAGCAGAAAATACACGCTCTGTTGTAGCTGTTGAAACAGGAAGGGTCAAAATAAGACGAATCAATCTATCAATAAGAGTATAGCACATCGACTTTCTTGTCTTTGCTAACACTTGGCACAACTCCTGAAGTGATGACAAATGTTGAAGCTGAGAATTACAGGAAAACTCAATCTGGAAAAGCTCTAATTGAGTTCTTGAGTGTAACTTCTCTTGATCTGTGAAGTCAGCTGAATAAAACTTTAGAGACCAATGCAAGGTTGTTGGGAAAGAGACCAATGCAGGTTAATGGGAATTTGACCAATGCAAAAGACTGGTTTCCCTAATTCCCTTACAAATTTCGGCCATTCAGCCTGAATGAAAAGCCTGGCCATCACCCAAGGAAGCCAACAGGATCCTCAAAATAAAATTAGTATGAAAATTGGAAAAGGAAACCAGTCTCAGAATCAACTGAAATAAATACTTATCACCCGAATTCAGAAGGCCAAGTACGAAAAACAATACAAGTCCCCCTCGAGCAATTCATAAAACAACTGGCGGGCGAACTTTTTACACCCACATTTCACTAAATAAATGCAATGTCAAACTAGCATGGTAAATGCTAATAGCAGCAATTGTCTGAAATGGTATTGATGATCAGTGTTAGTTTATCTGGCATTGCAACTTACAGGTCAATTTAAGCAACCAACGTCTAGTTCATTAACCTGCTCTGATGATACAATAATATGAAACAACCCCTTTACTTCCTGAAAAAAAAAGATACGCTCAGCAAATGCTAAAAGAAAAATTACCTAGACAATACAAAATCCAATGGTACAATCCTTAGCCATGTGTGGAGGAAGGTTTTCACAGGAGAAAGTTCGTCAAGCCTTTAATGGTCTCTATTCGATGAGATCATGAGAAGCCATGACTTTGTGAGCTCACAAGGATCAATTCCAGTAATTATTGATATATCGTTTGTGCAGATTTGATACATCTCTGCGGAACAAGGTGAGAAGATTTTGACGTTTCTACTTTCTAGGAAGAAGAACTGTAGTAGAGTCAATTGCCAGGTTAACTGGCTATCTTTTCTTTGCACTTGTATGAAGTCCGTTAAGAAAAGTGGCAATTCTCTGTTATTCGAACCAAATCCAAATAACTTTCAAACATTATTGTTTAGGCCCTTGGGGGGCAAAGTGAATTTTTTGATCAATTTTAGGGGGGGCAAAACTTAATAATAAAAAATTTTTTACTTAGAAATTTTTTTTCACAATTGGAGGGGGGTGGTTGCCCCCCTTGCCCCCTTCTCTCCACCCCTGTGTGGGACATATAAAATTGTGCACGATGACTTTTAATTTTATCAAAGTATTCAATGATTGAATTTATATCAAAAGTTCTCGCAATTTCTTTCTCAATATACATTATCATAGAGTTGGCAAGAAAGTCTTCCTCCATCCTAGAACGCAAACAAGTCTTGATGATTTTCATAGCAGAAAATACATGCTCTGTTGTAACTGTTGAAACAGGAAGAGTGAAAATAAGACGAATCAATCTATCAATAAGAGTATAGCACATTGACTTTCTTGTCTTTTCTAACACTTGGCACAACTCCTGAAGTGATGACAAATTTTGAAGTTGAGAATTACAGGAAAATTCAACATGGAAAAGATCTAATTGAGTTCGTAAGTGTAACTTCTCTTGATCTGTGAAGTCAGCTGAATAAAACTTTAGAGACCAATACAAGGTTGTTGGGAAAGAGACCAATGCAGGTTAATGGGAATTTGACCAATGCAAAAGACTGGTTTCCCTAATTCCCTTACAAATTTGGGCCATTCAGCCTGAATGAAATGCCCGGCCACCACCCAAGGAAGCCAACGGGATCCTCAAAATAAAATTAGTATGAAAATTGGAAAAGGAAACCAGTCTCAGAATCAACTGAAATAAATGCTTATCACCCGAATTCAGAAGGCCAAGTACGAAAAACAATACAAGTCCCCCTCGAGCAATTCACCAAACAACTGGCGGTAAAACTTTTTACACCCATATTTCACTGAATAAATGCAATGTCAAACTAATTTGGTAAATGGTAATAGTTGCAATAGTCTGAAATGGTATTGATGATCAGTGTTAGTTTATCTGGCATTGCAACTTACAGGTCAATTTAAGCAACCAATGTCTAATTCATTAACCTGCTCTGATGATACAATAATATGAAACAACCCCATTACTTCCTGAAAAAAAAAGACACGTTCAGCATATGCTAAAAGAAAAATTACCTAGTCAATGCAAAATTCAATGGTACAATCCTTAGCCATGTGCGGGGGAAGGTTTTCACAGGAGAATGTTCTTCAAGCCTTTAATGGTCTCTACTCGATGAGATTATGAGAAGCCATGACTTTGTGAACTCATAAGGATCAATTCTAGTAATTAATGATATATCGTTTGAGCAGATTTGATACATCTCTGCGGAACAAGGTGAGAAGATTTTGACGTTTCTACTTTCTAGGAAGAAGAACTGTAGCAGAGTCAATTGCCAGGTTAACTGGCTATCTTTTCTTTGCACT
The DNA here is from genome assembly GCF_036785885.1 of Coffea arabica. NCBI lineage: Eukaryota > Viridiplantae > Streptophyta > Magnoliopsida > Gentianales > Rubiaceae > Coffea > Coffea arabica. Next base: position 15,532,695 of record NC_092319.1, on the reverse strand, counting down.
TGTATGAAGTTCGTTAAGAAAAGTGGCAATTCTCTGTTATTCGAACCAAATCCAAATAACTTTCAAACATTATTGTTTAAGCCCTTGGGGGGCAAAGTGAATTTTTTGATCAATTTTAGGGGGGGCAAAACATAATAATAAAAAAATTTTTACTTAGAATTTTTTTTTCACAATTGGAGGGTGGTGGTTGCCCCCCTTCTCTCCACCCCTGTGTGGGACATATAAAATTGTGCACGATGACTTTTAATTTTATCAAAGTCTTCAATGATTGAATTTATATCAAAAGTTCTCGCAATTTCTTTCTCAATATACATTATCATAGAGTTGGTAAGAAAGTCTTCCTCCATCCTAGAACGCAAACAAATCTTGATGATTTTCATAGCAGAAAATACACGCTCTGTTGTAACTGTTGAAACAGGAAGAGTGAAAATAAGACGAATCAATCTATCAATAAGAGTATAGCACATTGACTTTCTTGTCTTTTCTAACACTTGGCTCAACTCCTGAAGTGATGACAAATTTTGAAGTTGAGAATTACAGTAAAATTCAACATGGAAAAGCTCTAATTGAGTTCGTAAGTGTAACTTCTCTTGATCTGTGAAATCAGCTGAATAAAACTTTAGAGACCAATACAAGGTTGTTGGGAAAGAGACCAATGCAGGTTAATGGGAATTTGACCAATGCAAAAGACTGGTTTCCCTAATTCCCTTACAAATTTGGGCCATTCAGCCTGAATGAAATGCCCGGCCACCACCCAAGGAAGCCAACGGGATCCTCAAAATAAAATTAGTATGAAAATTGGAAAAGGAAACCAGTCTCAGAATCAACTGAAATAAATGCTTATCACCCGAATTCAGAAGGCCAAGTACGAAAAACAATACAAGTCCCCCTCGAGCAATTCACCAAACAACTGGCGGTAAAACTTTTTACACCCATATTTCACTGAATAAATGCAATGTCAAACTAATTTGGTAAATGGTAATAGTTGCAATAGTCTGAAATGGTATTGATGATCAGTGTTAGTTTATCTGGCATTGCAACTTACAGGTCAATTTAAGCAACCAATGTCTAATTCATTAACCTGCTCTGATGATACAATAATATGAAACAACCCCATTACTTCCTGAAAAAAAAAGACACGTTCAGCATATGCTAAAAGAAAAATTACCTAGTCAATGCAAAATTCAATGGTACAATCCTTAGCCATGTGCGGGGGAAGGTTTTCACAGGAGAAAGTTCTTCAAGCCTTTAATGGTCTCTACTCGATGAGATTATGAGAAGCCATGACTTTGTGAACTCATAAGGATCAATTCTAGTAATTAATGATATATCGTTTGAGCAGATTTGATACATCTCTGCGGAACAAGGTGAGAAGATTTTGACGTTTCTACTTTCTAGGAAGAAGAACTGTAGCAGAGTCAATTGCCAGGTTAACTGGCTATCTTTTCTTTGCACTTGTATGAAGTTCGTTAAGAAAAGTGGCAATTCTCTGTTATTCGAACCAAATCCAAATAACTTTCAAACATTATTGTTTAAGCCCTTGGGGGGCAAAGTGAATTTTTTGATCAATTTTAGGGGGGGCAAAACATAATAATAAAAAAATTTTTACTTAGAATTTTTTTTTCACAATTGGAGGGTGGTGGTTGCCCCCCTTCTCTCCACCCCTGTGTGGGACATATAAAATTGTGCACGATGACTTTTAATTTTATCAAAGTCTTCAATGATTGAATTTATATCAAAAGTTCTCGCAATTTCTTTCTCAATATACATTATCATAGAGTTGGTAAGAAAGTCTTCCTCCATCCTAGAACGCAAACAAATCTTGATGATTTTCATAGCAGAAAATACACGCTCTGTTGTAACTGTTGAAACAGGAAGAGTGAAAATAAGACGAATCAATCTATCAATAAGAGTATAGCACATTGACTTTCTTGTCTTTTCTAACACTTGGCTCAACTCCTGAAGTGATGACAAATTTTGAAGTTGAGAATTACAGGAAAATTCAACATGGAAAAGCTCTAATTGAGTTCGTAAGTGTAACTTCTCTTGATCTGTGAAATCAGCTGAATAAAACTTTAGAGACCAATACAAGGTTGTTGGGAAAGAGACCAATGCAGGTTAATGGGAATTTGACCAATGCAAAAGACTGGTTTCCCTAATTCTCTTACAAATTTGGGCCATTCAGCCTGAATGAAATGCCCGGCCATCACCCAAGGGAGCCAACGGGATTCTCAAAATAAAATTAGTATGAAAATTGGAAAAGAAAACCAGTCTCAGAATCAACTAAAATAAATGCTTATCTCCCGAATTCAGAAGGCCAAGTACGAAAAACAATACAAGTCCCCCTCGAGCAATTCATCAAACAACTGGCGGGCGAACTTTTTACACCCATATTTCACTAAATAAATGCAATGTCAAACTAACCTGGTAAATGGTAATAGCTGCAATAGTCTGAAATGGTATTGATGATCAGTGTTAGTTTATCTGGCATTGCAACTTACAGGTCAATTTAAGCAACCAATGTCTAATTCATTAACCTGCTCTGATGATACAATAATATGAAACAACCCCTTTACTTCCTGAAAAAAAAGACACGCTCAACAAATGCTAAAAGAAAAATTACCTAGACAATGCAAAATGCAACGGTACAATGCTTAGCCATGTGCGGCAGAAGGTCTTCACAGGAGAAAGTTCTTCAAGCCTTTAATGGTCTCTACTCGATGAGATTATGAGAAGCTATGACTTTGTGAGCTCACAAGGATCAATTCCAGTAATTAATGATATATCGTTTGAGCAGATTTGATACATCTCGGCGGAACAAGGTGAGAAGATTTTGACGTTTCTACTTTCTAGGAAGAAGAACTGTAGCAGAGTCAATTGCCAGGTTAACTGGCTATCTTTTCTTTGCACTTGTATGAAGTCCGTTAAGAAAAGTGGCAATTCTCTATTATTTGGACCAATTCCAAATAACTTTGAAACATTATTGTTTGGGCCCTTGGCGGGGCAAAGTGATTTTTTTGATCAATTTTTGGGAGGGCAAAACATAATAATAAAAATTTTTTTACTTAGAAATTTTTTTTAACAATTGGTGGGGGGCGGTTGCCCCCTGGCCCCCCTTCCCTCCGTCCCTATGTGGGACATATAAAATTGTGCACGATGGCTTTTAATTTTATCAAAGTCATCAATGATTGAATTTTTATCAAAAGTTCTAGCAATTTCTTTCTCAATATACATTATCATAGAGTTGGCAAGAATGTCTTCCTCCATCCTAGAACGCAAACAAGTCTTGATGATTTTCATAGCAGAAATACACGCTCTGTTGTAGCTGTTGAAACAGGAAGAGTCAAAATAAGACGAATCAATCTATCAATAAGAGTATAGCACATTGACTTTCTTGTCTTTGCTAACACTTGGCACAACTCCTGAAGTGATGACAAATTTTGAAGCTGAGAATTACAGGAAAACTCAATTTGGAAAAACTCTAATTGAGTTCTTAAGTGTAACTTCTCTTGATCTGTGAAGTCAGCTAAATAAAACTTTAGAGACCAATGCAAGATTGTTGGAAAGAGACCAATGCAGATTAATGGGAATTTGACCAATGCAAAAGTCTGGTTTCCCTAATTCCCTTACAAATTTCGGCCATTCAGCCTGAATGAAAAGCCCGGCCATCACCCAAGGAAGCCAACTGGATCCTCAAAATAAAATTAGTATGAAAATTGGAAATAGAAACCAGTCTCAGAATCAACTAAAATAAATGCTTATCACCCGAATTCAGAAGGCCAAGTACAAAAGGCAATACAAGTTCCCTTCAAACAATTCATCAAACAACTGGTGGACGAACTTTTTACACCCACATTTCACTAAATAAATACAATGTCAAACTAACCTGGTAAATGGTAATAGCTGCAATTGTCTGAAATGGTATTGATGATCAGTGTTAATTTATCTGGCTTTGCAACTTACAGGTCAATTTGAGCAACCAATGTCTAATCCATTAACCTGCTCTGATGATACAATAATATGAAACAACCCCTTTACTTCCTGAAAAAAAAAGACACGTTCAGCAAATGCTAAAAGAAAAATTACCTAGTCAATGCAAAATGCAATGGTACAATCCTTAGCCATGTGCGAGGGGAGGTCTTCACAGGAGAAAGTTCTTCAAGCCTTTAATGGTCTCTACTCAATGAGATTATGAGAAGCCATGACTTTGTGAGCTCACAAGAATCAATTCCAGTAATTAATGATGTCTCGTTTGAGCAGATATGATACACCTCTGCGGAACAAGGTGAGAAGATTTTGACGTTTCTACTTTCTAGGAAGAAGAACTGTAGCAGAGTCAATTGCCAGGTTAACTGGCTATCTTTTCTTTGCACTTGTATGAAATCCGTTAAGAAAAGTGGCAATTCTCTATTATTTGGACCAAGTCCAAATAACTTTCAAACATTATCGTTTGGGCCCTTGGTGGGGCAAAGTGAATTTTTTGATCAATTTTTGGGGGGGGGGGCAAAACATAATAATAAAAATTTTTTTACTTAGAAATTTTTTTTAACAATTGGAGGGGGGCGGTTGCCCCCCTTCCCTCTGCCCCTGGAACCGTTGTTGCTGAAAAAAAAACTGTTCGTCGATGTTTACATGATCTTTTCATCTAATTTTTTTTGGGTGCTTAAATGTAAGGATTTTGTGGTAAAAAAGTGGAAAAATGATTGGTAATTTTGTTGCTTCAGTCCAAGCCTTTGTTGGTTGAGTCATTAGATGCGTTCGAATGAGAAGAGATTCCATCAGAAACCCTGAAAGTTGCAATGGAAAAAAACACCGCAAGCCTTCTGCACAGGAGATGCATGCTAAATTTCCAAAAATTACACTTTAACCCCTGATTTTTCAACTAATGCTTCTATGGCCCTAAAAATTGGAAAATGTAATCGATTTTGTCCCTTTAACATGTTATTTTTCTTTGATTTGATTTAATGCGATTTTTGGATAGATTTTTAGTGAATTTTAGGATGAATTTTTTGAGGGTTTAATAATTTTTGCTAGATTTATAGTTTTTATTTGGAGTTTTGATAAAACAATTAAATATTGGGGTAATTTTGGGCTATGAACCTAACCTCATAGCTAGGTTCACCCCTTCTAAGTCCTGATCAAAAACCAAAAGTCAAAAGGTCGGGGAGTCACTAATACTAGTGAACCAAAGTAGAAGACCCTACAGCCTTAGAAGGATTCTCCTTAGGGTCCTCCTCTATCGGCTCTACCTCCACCTCCACCGCAGGTGCAGCCTCCCCAGGTATATTCCCAAGCAAAGCCTCCTCTAGACGCTCAATCATAGTCACACACTCGGCCATAATACCATCCACGTAATTCCCCGTCTCCTGGACAACTCAGATAAGGCACCCCTCGGTCTCCTGAAACTGTGCATGGGAGACGTCAGTCCTCTAACGCTCCTCTAGTACTCTAGCCTCTAACTCCTGGATCCGGGCAGCCTGAGCCTCTATAGTGGCCTCCATCTCCTCTCTCTCCTCTAGTGCTATCCGAAAGTCACGAGTCAAATGCCTCCGCTCCTCGGCTACTCCTAACACCAAGCGGTTAGGGTAAGAGTATTTCGCTCGACATGGACACGATCTACCCCACCTAGCAGGTGAGTATCGCAAAAGGGGTCTGCCTCCAACTATGCAATACGGGATCACGGGGAGAGGTCCCTCAACCCTATCATCATCACTGCTGCTATCCATGTCCTACAATTAACCCACAACTAAAGGTTAGACCCTTACATTCACTGATACCATTTAAGAATTTAACCTAAGGTCTACCACGGGTTTCTATGGCCAAAAGTTTATGACTAAGAACTCTTAACCCTATTCCGGGTATTTCAAACATAGCGCTCTGATACCAACTGTGACACCCCCACCTCTCCCTAGTGCGAACCCTAGGATATCAGCGGAACGCCTGCCCAACTCTCGTCAAAACTCATGCACTCGTTCAAGCTTAATATAGAGCCACCAAAACAGCCATCGACTTAAATAAAAGTACTTCGAATATACAAGTCATAACTTCAAAGATAAAAGTTACGATTACAATCCACCCATCAACAATAACAAAATTACACTTAAAGAGCCATTAAAAGTTCATACAAAAGATATACTAGCATCCACCAAGTCGCTAGTCTAGAACCACTAATCCAACTCTAAAGCCTATTAAGGAAAGTAAACTAATGGGATGAGCGAACGCTCAGTGAGGCCAAGAAAATAAACAGGCAAGCAAGTAACACTAATCAATCAAATAACATGCTTAAAAGCAACTTTAAACATGATATTTCATTTAAGTGCACAAGTAGGAATTTAACACACAAGAAGGATACAGGAGCTTTCAAGAGTTATTTCCACATCTCGATCAATTTGAGCCATCTGGGATTGACCCTCTGTCAACCCAAATAGCAACACGATTGTAGTGCTCCACTTACTTCCTCCACCTACCAGCACCCACTCGGATCCGAAACCAAACATGTATAAAGTGGCAATACTATTCGAGTATGCTTAGCGAGATCTCAAAAGATCAAACTATAATATTTTCCAAGGTTCACCAAGCTCCTCGACCAAGCCCTTGCCGGCTCGAGTTACAAGGTTAGCCAATGGGTTGGGGCATCCCCACACGTGTATTTGATCGACGAGACAACGCTCCAATCGACTTTGAGTCGATCATAGTACTGAGTAGGGGTGAGCGGTACCTCCTACACAAATAAAGCGTAATACTTCTAGCCGCTCAGTACTCACGACTTAAAACATGTTCATGTATAAGTGCAAGTCATATATATTCATGTAACAAGTAACATTTAATCGGGAGAGAGAGAGAGAACAAGGGCGATAAAGTACACCCTCGCATCAGCAAGTTCACGTATCATATCTAGCACTTGTACACATATCATTTCAAACACATAAGCATTTAACATGCACTTGACACTTACCAATTTTAAAAGCAAGTGAGCAAGAAATTCCTTTAAAGTTTCTCATCGGAATTTCTTTCGAATCCCTCTTGAGCACTTGAAGAAATATTAATCAACCATTACTCACAGATACCCTAGATCATTGAGAATACAAAGAAGAAAGTTCGTTTGCTTAGAACTAGGATAATGCATCAAAAAGGTTTATTTCATTGAAGATCGAGATTCACAAATGAAGGTTTAAGATCACAAGTTTGAGTTAAGTTAAAGGAGCTTTTCTCGCTAAATCATTGAAATAATGCTCAAAGAGAACTCAAAAGTCATTTTTGATTCAGGTCGTGGTAAGTAAATCTCAATTCCAAAAGAAAGTACCATATTCATTTTTGGCACAAAAATCGAGAAAAAGGGTAGATGGTTTTCATCTCTCAAAACTTCTAATCTCATGTCTAAACTTTAGAATATAAAGAATGTTCACATTTTCCAAACTAATGGAGTCAAAACTCATCCAAAACTCCACTCATTTACATAGCAAATGTTAAAGCTAAAGGCTCCAAGTTTTGAATCGAAACTAGTGAAATTTCTTCAAGATTTACTCAAGTAAAAAAACTCCCTTTTAAAAGTTCAAACTCATGGAAATCGAGGCATAAAACTAGGGGTTGAAGTTTATTTTTCAAATATGAAAAGAGGTGCCATCAACCAAGGAAGTTGAACAACCAATAAAACGTATTAAGAGAGGTTTAATCCTTTGAAATCAAGATTCAAAACGAAAGTTTAAAGTTCTAAAGGAACCTTGTCCAACCATAATATTAGTCCTAAAATGGACCAATAATCTCAAAGGAAGGTTAAGAGTGCTTAAGAGAGTACTTTGTTTAAAATTAGAAAATTTCTAGTTTGGTGCGACACTACTTGAAAAAATAGTATCTCGAGTTTCGAAAGTCCAAAAATTGAAAACTTTATACAGTTGGAAACTAGACTCAAAGCACTAAAACTTTCTAGAAGACACTTTTCTTAGGCTTCAATTCAAAATCATTCAAATTTTAGTTCAAAGTCACTGTTCTAGACAAGACAGAGCAAAATAGGCTTGCAAATTCAGTGAAGTTTGGAAATTCGGCAAAATTCATAGGAATGGAACCAGCCTTGAAATTTATACCACTAATAGAGTTCTAAATCTAGTTTCAAATGCAATAAATGGAAGCCAATTCTGACCTTCTACATCAAGATACAATGATTTTAAGAAAACTTAATTTTGAAACCTGTTTTCGAAATTTCCAGTTTTGAAGGCTTGACAGAGTTTCAAAATTCGATCATAACTAGAGCTACAGAACTTGAAATTTATTGTGGTTTATGGTGTTGAATACTAGATTCAAAATGCTACAATTCACTAGAAGGAACTGTCTTAAAATTTAGTTTGCAAGATAGGCAAAATTGAGCTACAAACTGCAGTTAGGACTGTTTCTCGGATGCAAGCAAAGAGGAATTTCAGTCATTTTTACCGGTTCACTACGACTCATAGGAAAAGAGTTAGGAGGCGTATTTTGTACCGACGAAAAACTCTCGGAGTCTAATTTTGGATGCTACAAACGGCACTCGATTTCAACTACCAAACAGAAAGTTATGGCCTAAAACGTGAACACTGGTTGGGGTTTCCTGATCAGAAAATTTTTCAGAATTCATTCTCACTTTAACCCTACTTTAACACAACCAATTGAAAAGTTTTTTGGAAGATATTTCATACATATAACCACCAACATGTATCAAGTATTATTGCACCAAAATAACATCAAAAATTCTAAGTTAAAATGAAGGTTTCAACAGGACAAAAATCGGACAGCATGCACTTTCATTTCTCTAGCTTTCTTTCCAACTTTTCCAACTCAAACTACACCATATCTCATCAAAGCAAGTAACAAACAAGAAAATAAACACACAAAATCCTCAAGGCCTCTACCTATCAAACCACCTCAAGTCCACTACCTAATGTCAAGTTTCTTGTTAACCCATCAACAACCCAGCAACTAAACTAACTAAACTAGTTTACTACTAAGATTAGAGAGGAAAAGTTAAGGGTTCTATGGATGGTTGCCTTGCTGCCAATAAGAAGACTAAATACTAGGATTTGCGCTCTTAAATCACCAAGTTTCTTCCTTGATCATGTCCTCTTCCAAGCTTGTATGAAGAACCAAGACAAGAAGCAAATTTGGAGTGTCTTTGTGGAGCAAAAATGGAAGACAGGAGCTGAAATTTTTGAGGGGAACTGGGAAGGGGAAGTTCAGCCAAGGAGAAAAGGAAGAAGAAGGAGTTTGTGTTGGTAGTTGTTGATGTGATGGGGTGTAAGAAGGATTGACATAAAGGTGTCTTGGTGCACAAAAGTCAACAACCGATTAGTGTGCAATTAGTGCTCCTAATTGAGTTTAACTTACTCACTCACATCTAATCGCTCCATTAACTTTTCTTAGTTTACTATTAATCATCCTTAGTTCTCCAAAATTAATGCACTCTCGGATCAAAATTATCTCGAAAAACGTGCATTCACTATTTCTCGCTAAACGAGCCGCAGAAAAATTAAATTCACTAACGGAACATGTTAAAAATATAAAAGAGACATTGTTCCATGCAATTGGATTTAAAATGAATGAAATAAATTATTTGGAGAAAATGAATGAATAAATAATTAAATAAACTAGTAAAATGAAATTAAAAAAATAAGTAAAAAAAAAAATTCGGGTCCTCACAATAACTGCACTTGAGTCTTATTCTATAGTTCCTTATCATTCATCTAGTGATATTCCATTATTTCCTTCTAAATTTTCTAAGGTTTTTAAAGCTGATTCGCTTGTTTTTTTTTTTTTGAAGGATTTGTGGTTGTTCAAGTGCTATCAACTTTCAAGAATGAAGTGGTGAAGGGAGTAAAAGCTGTCCAATTTCAAAATTCACCATTAGTTCATGAAATTGCCTTCCTTATTGTTCCAAATTCTAGTCTTTTACATGATGAAACTTGTTCATTATTTGCAGATTGTAAAGTTGTCCGGGTATCTCCAATGTTTCCTCAAGAAAAGCAATTGAATCTAGGGAAAACTATAGTACCTGTTGCTACAGGTTTTGAGGACTTCTCACCAAGTGATGTTTGCAAATTTTCAAGCATAATTCCTTCTCTTAAAGCTGGTTCGAATTTGACATTCCAAGGGTTGATTAGAGAGTTTTAGAGTGCCACTTGGAATTCCCATAAGCTTTATACGAGATGTTTCCTGTCTTCGAGGATGTCTTTATTCGAGAGCATTGTGAGGTTGACCGAACGACATGCAACATGACTCGTAGTCATTCATCTATTTCGAACATTGCTGTCCTTTAAGCGCACCGTCGATTTGTGGACAAATCGCTTTCAAGAAGAGGGGAATAAAGAGAACCCCGTGGCTCAAGGCTCGCTTGAGGATCATGTTCAAATTATACCAAGTGGTTAGATCACAAGAGCTCGTGCCAAGAAAATGCACGAATCCCTTCAGGCTCTTGTATGCACGATCCAAGAGAGAGTTGGGGATGATTTGAAGGTCATTGAAGAGTTGGAGAATGAAGATTCAACAATATATACCTTGCTCCAAGTTGAAGAGTCAAGTGAAGATTAGTCTTGCTTGTTGCCTTAGTCATAGTCGAGGGCTTATTTGTCATTTTAGTTGCTGTTTTAGTTATTTATTTTAGTCAATAAAGTCGGCCAAAAACACCACTAGAAAGTACTTTTACTTAGTAAAATCGACTTTACTTAGGATTTTTGGTTTAAGTGAATCCAATTCATTTTAGGTCTAGTTTAAGTGAATCCAATTCACTTTAGGTTGTCAAGTTGTATGGCTATAAATAGCCAAGGCAAGGGACCTTCAAAATCAGATTTGATATAATAAAATTTTTGTGAGTTTTTCACTCTCTCTCTTTGCAAGAGAACTTCCTTTGAATACTTGAAAATCTTCTCAAGTTATTCATCCGAACTTATCAATCAAGTACCTTCTTGATTGTGGCTTTCGACAACCTACAATTTGGTTCGCTAATTTGTTAAGTCACGGGTTGAGATTGTATCTGTAAGGCCCAAAGACAACCTAAGAGGGGGGTGAATTAGGTTGATTAAAATCTTAATCAAATTTATGCACTTTTTCTTTAATAAAAATTTACCTTCTTTTCTAGTAATGATCAACCAAGTAGATTAGAAAAACAAGTATAGATAAGCAATGAGAATTTTATTAAACAAAAAGAATAAGATAGAATATCAAACCGATTGTCTACCAAGCTTTCCTCAAACTTGAAGACCAATCACTAGGTTGAGCAACTTCACTTTGATGAAAGATGATCAACTAGATGTACAATGGAGGGAGCACTTCCTCCTTGCCCTAAGCCTCACTTAGTCAAGTTAAGAAGTTTTACAATCACTCAGATAACCCTCAACAAAGTTACACTAATGAAACTTTCAACTACAAGAGAAATGCTCACAAGAAATTCACACCACTTGGAGAACAAATCTAGCTTTGGAGACTATTTTCTAGCTAAAATATCTCTTGAGATCTTGTAAATAAAGTGTGCTTAAGTCTCTTCTTGGTTCAAAACAGTTTGTTTTTAAAGGGGACCAAAAATGTGCTTCATCAATGCTTCCAACGGATAGAAGGCAGATGAAGAGTCAGCTAGCCGTTGGGGCTGTTGGACGTCCGACGACCAAATCATCGTCCGAACCTATCGTCCGAAAACAGCCAAGTTGTAGTTCGGACGTCCGATGCGTTTTTATTGTCCGACAGCATCAGCGTCCGATCGTCGTCAGAGAGTTGGCAAGTCTTCTTGGAATTTTTCGGACGTCCGACGCGGTTGATATGCGTCCGAGGCGTGCGTCCGATCCTTCCGGACGTCCGACGCTCCCTTAAGAGCGTCCGACAGAGCTTCCTTCTTGATGTTCTTTATTCTTTCGGACGTCCAACAGATTCCTTCGGACGTCCGACATGAGTGTCCTGTTTTTGCTTCTTCTTTTGGTTGATTTTCATTTCTTGACATATTCGTACCTGATTCTTTGATAGGCAAAAAACACTTATATTTGAAGAGAGTTAGATAAACATTTCAAAGTACTTTGTGATCATCAAAACCAAGAATAACATTCTCCCCCTTTTTGATGATGACAAAACAATGGTTTGAAATGAGATTTGATGATTGCAATATAAGCTCCTCCTTTCTCAATTGACAAGAACTCCCCCTTACTTAGTGGATCATAGAGCAAAAATTTGAAAAACTCCCCCTCACTTGGCTACCAATTCAATCCAACATTTTATCAATTCAATCCATCAAGCCAATTCCATTTCAATTAAATCATCAATCAATCCAATCCAGTCATCTCCCCCTTTTTGTCATCACAAAAGGCCAATCAATCACATATCCATACAAAAAACATTAACCAATAACAAAAACATTCATCACATCCACACATTCATCATTCAAAATACTTAAACATCCATCCACATATCCATAACCATTACAGCCATAATCATCCATCAAAAAGTACTAAACGAACACAACATAAATATAAGCATTACATCTACATATCCATTGTTGAATACCACAAAAACTAGAAACACATGAAATAGTCAAACAAAATGCAAATGACCCTATGTGATCCTAAATGGTGAACTAAGTGGATCCAGGTGTCCTTCGAGAAAACTGATATTGGGAGAGGTCCTCCTCTTCAGTTTTTTCATCATCTTCAGCAGTTTCTTCAACTGGGGCCTTGCCTTTATCTGATGTGGAAGGGCCATGAGAAGTCACGGGAATTGATGAGCTCGGGTCTGGAATTGATGAACTTGGATCAGTGAGGCGTGGCTCTTTGCCATGGGAAACTTCCTCAACCACAGGTGGGGGAAACAGAAGGTTCTTTTTGTTTAGGTAGGCTGTTTGTTGCTCAGAGGACATGGTGAGCATTAGACTATGTTCCAGAAGAAGAACATGCTGTTTGAGTTCACAAAGGAGCTCAATCACTTCATCATTGGAGGAGGAAGATGCCTTAGTGGCAGACTTCCTGGGATGAATGGGAGTGAGTGCAACAGATGAAGGAGTGTGTAGTGGATCATGTGCAGCCTTAGACCTAGGTTCACTAGATGATGCCCCCTTATAAGCCCATAGATTATCCTTAAAGACAAGATTTTTCCTTTCAAAATATTCTTTGGTAAAGGCATAAGAGGATGCTTCTTTGGAACAAACACCTAGAATTGGTACTTTGTAAAACTCAAAAATCTTTTGAAGAAATTTTCCATAAGATAAGTTTCTGCGAGAATCAGTGACATAGCGAAGTAAAAACTTGCACATGACAAAACCAAAATCAATACGAATCTTTTCTCGAAAACAGTAAAAGAGATACAACTCCATTTTGTTTGCATCTGTTCTATGGCTATCAGTAGGCACAAGCATGTTTGAAATGATTGAAAAGGCAATTAGATTCACAGGGGTAAGATCATTCAGTTTAGCATCAGCAGGGGCAGAAAAACTTCTTTTAAAATAAGTCAACATCTTAGCCCCATCAAAATGATTATCAGCAGTAGGATGCTCTTCATAGGAAAAGAAATTTGTAATTTTACTTTTGCATCCACGTTCAATAGTAGTATTTAAGATGGCATTCACAGTTTCAGAATCAAATACTAAGTCTACCCCATTAACCCTGGACATAATCTCAGTTTGATCAGTGCCCTTCCTAAAAGATTGGCAAAGAATTGAAACAACATTTCAGAATAATAGACATTAGGCATAGAAATGAGACGTGACCATTTCTGGGAAGCAAACAGACTCAGAATGGATTCTAAACCTATTTGGCGAAATTCAGAAGAATTTACGGTGCGTTGAGGGATGACACCTTTTTGGGATATTCAGGAGTGTTTATCTTTTGCAGCATCATCAAAGAATGTAGGGACTGTGGTTGATTTTGGAGGCGGTTGAGATGAGGTTCCCTGTCCAGACTCAGGCTGAGGGGTGGCTTGTGGTGTAGGCTGTGACATTTGACCCTTTACAGCTCCCCTCTTGAAGCGTTTGGATGATCGTTTGACCGTAGGAACATCATCATCCTCATCCCTGAGTGGATGCTTGCGTCCGGCAGTGACCTTCCCTTCTCTTAGATTCACCATTGTGCGAAATGTGTGAATGAATGATGCAAATGATGCACACAGTAGTATAGGAGTGAATCACACAGAAATTTTGGGACAAAAAGGCCTTGAAGAAGATTGGACAGAGCGGTTATGAGAAAATAGGGTTTTGAGGGAAATTTGGGAATTTGCGAAATGTTATGCGATTCGGTGAAATGATCAGGAGAAACAAATCGCAATTGATCAGGAAAAGTTTTGGTTGAGTCAATTTGAGAATGAGAGCTTCAGAATGGTACGAATTTGAGAGTGGGAAACGAGAGAGTTTTCGTCCGAGAGGAAATAGAAGTAGAAGAGTTTGAAGCAAATGTGGAAGAAAGTTACTTTAAAAAGTGAACCGTTGCACTGTCGGACGGCCGAACGTAGTCGTGCGTCCGACGGTTTCGTCCGAACAGATGTTTTCTGGGAAAATAACTGAAGAACATTATCGGACGTCCGTTCATCTTCTTTCGGACGTCCGAAGGCTTTGAAAAATTTTAAGATGATTTTTCAATTATCCCTAATTTTGATCTTAGATGAATGAACTGATCTAATGGCAAAGCTTTTGTAAAAATATCAGCAAATTGATCTTTAGAACAAACATAATTTACACATACTTCACCTTTTTTAACAAGATCGCGAATAAAGTTGTGCTTTATATCTATATGCTTTGTCCTAGAATGTTGAATTGGATTTTTGGTCAAATTGATAGCACTAGTATTATCACAGAATATAGGCATGCATTCGTATGACAATCCAAAATCATTCAAGGTATGTTTCATCCATAAAAGTTGAGCACAACATGCACTAGCGACAATATATTCCGCTTCGGTTGTAGACAAAGAGATTGCATTTTGTTTCTTGCTAAACCAAGAGACTAAGCAATTACCAAGAAAGTGACAAGTTCCACTAGTACTCTTTCTATCCACACGACAACCTCCAAAATCAGCATCCGAATATCCATATAGTGCAAACTCACTAGATCTAGCATACCAAAGATCATAGTCTAATGTACCTTTCAAATACCTAAAAATCCTTTTAACAGCATTCAAATGTGATTCTTTTGGACAAGATTGAAATCTAGCACACAAACAAATAACAAACATAATATCGGGTCTACTTGCGGTTAAATAAAGTAAGCTTCCAATCATACCTCTATAGTGCTTTTCATCCACATGTTTACCTTTTTCATCTTTGTTAAGTTTTGTTGAAGTGCACATTGGAGTTCCAACTTGCTTTGAGTCCTCCATGCCAAATCTTTTCAGCAATTCCTTAGTGTATTTTGTTTGATTGATGAAAATGCCCTCTATGGCTTGATGTATTTGAAGTCCAAGGCAGAAATTTAATTCTCCCATCATACTCATTTCAAATTCACTTTGCATAATGGTGGAAAAATCCTTGCATAGATACTCATTAGTAGCACCAAAGATAATATCATCTACATATATTTGCACAATAAGGAGTTCATTTAGCACTTGCTTAGTAAACAGTGTGGTGTCCACAACTCCTCTTTTGAAATTATTTTCAATCAAGAAACCACTCAATCTTTCATACCAAGCTCTTGGAGCTTGTTTTAGCCCATACAATGCTTTTGAGAGTTTAAACACATGATTTGGAAATTTTGAATTTTCAAAACCGGGGGGTTGATCCACATATACTTCTTGATCAATAAAACCGTTTAAGAAGGCACTTTTAACATCCATTTGAAACAGTTTAAAACCTTTGAAGCAAGCAAAAGCAAGAAGCATTCTAATTGATTCTAATCTAGCTACGGGAGCAAATATTTCATCAAAATCAATTCCTTCTTCTTGAGCATACCCTTTTGCAACTAATCTAGCTTTATTTCTTACAACTACACCTTTATCATCCAGCTTATTTCTAAATACCCACTTAGTGCCAATGATAGGGTGATTTTGAGGTCTATCAACTAGTGTCCAAACCTCATTTCTTTCAAATTGATTGAGTTCCTCTTGCATTGCCAAAATCCAGTTTTCATCATTTAAGGCATCATTGATATTTTTAGGTTCAAAAAGAGAAACTAAAGCAAAATTGTCTATCAATTTCTTAGATGAGGAACGAGTGTTTACCTTCTCAGATGGATCACCAATTATAAGTTCTTTTGGATGATTTTGGCTAAATTTCCAAGCCTTGGGAAGATTTTTGAATGAATCATCATTTTTGTCCTCATCTTCCCTTTCTTGATCTTCATGAGTTTCATTCTCCATTTCCTTTGCTTTCGGTTTAGTGTTTCCTCCATCTCCAATTTTTAGCTTTTTCATTCCTTTACGAACACCTACATCATCATCCTTACACGAACTTTTGGAATTATCGTCATTAGTTTCATCAAATGTTATGTGTATGGCTTCTTCTATCACAAGAGTCCTTCTATTAAAGACTCTATATCCTCTTTTGTTCTCACAATATCCCAAAAATATTCCTTCATCAGAATTTTTCACAAACTTACCAAGATGTTCCTTTAAATTTAAAATAAAACATTTACAACCAAAGACTTTGAAATATCCAACCGTAGGTTTCTTATCAAAAATCAGTTCATAAGATGTTTTATTCAAAATGGGTCTCAAAAGAATTCTATTCATCACATAACATGCAGTGTTTACCGGTTCAGCCCAAAGGTATTTTGGCAAACTACATTCACTTAACATAGTTCTAGCAGTCTCTTGTAGTGTCCTATTTTTCCTTTCTACAACACCATTTTGTTGTGGAATTCTTGCAACAGAAAACTCATGTGTTATGCCATTATGATCACAAAATTCTGAAAAACCACAATACTTGAATTCCGTTCCATTATCACTTCTAATCCTAACAATTTTTAAACCAAACAGATTTTGCACTTTAGCAAACAATGAAGTGAAATTCTTGAAGGCATCATCCTTATGAGCAAGAAATATCACCTAAGTATATCTAGAATAATCATCCACAATCACAAAGCAGTATTTCTTACCTCCCAAGCTAGTGATTTGAGTAGGACCAAATAAGTCAAGATGCAAGAGTTCTAAAGGTTTAGAAGTTGATACACACTTCTTTGGTTTAAAAGAAACTTTTGTTTGCTTTCCAAATTGACATGCATCACAAATTTTATCCTTTTCAAAACTGATTTTTGGCAATCCTCTAACCAGCTCCTTTTTCGAAATTTCCTTTAGTAATTTCATGTTAAAATGACAAAGTCTCCTATGCCACAACCAAGGATCTTCATTTGAAGTTTTAAGACATTTGAAGCTAGATAAATCAATTTTATCAAGAACCACAATATATATGTCGTTAAACCTCTTACCTTTGAACACAACATTGTATTTGGAATCAAGCACAATGCATTCACGCTTTTTAAACAACACATTCAAGTCTTTATCACACAATTGACTAACACTAAGCAAGTTATAATCTAAATTATCAACTAAGAGCACATTATGAACAAAAGTTTCACCATCCTTACCAACATCACCTATTCCAATTGTCTTAACTTTCACATCATCACCAAATGTCACCTTTCCACTTGATTTTGATTTTAGCTTTATGAACAAAGAGGGATCACCGGTCATATGCCTTGAGCAGCCATTATCAATAAACCATTTGGACTTGTTTGAGCCTTTTTCCTGAAAAGAGAAAGTGTTTGGTACCCTTTTTAATTTTTGGGTCCACAATAGTTAGCATTGTGTCTAACTAACCACATGCATCTCATCCCTTTGTTCAGATTTCTTTTCACATAACAATCTCCTTTCAAATGCCCTTTTTGACAACAAAAACCACACATAATGGAAGAGTACTTAACATGTAATGGTTTGACATATCTCAATCCATTTCTTCTATATGTTGTGAAACCATGTGCATTTTTGTTGTGTTCTTATGTTCTTTGATGAGCAGTAAGAAAGGTAGATGACATGTTCTTTTTGAGAAAATCTTGCTTTCTTGCTTTCAAAGTCTCATCCAAGTTGTCCATTCTTTTCTTTAAATCACCATGTCTTTCCTTCAGCCTTTCACAAATACTTGTCTTTCTATCAAGCTCATTTTGAACATCAAATCCGGCTCTCACAAGACATTCATTGTCAGTCTTTAGTTGTTTATTTTGTTGAAGAAGACTTGCATTTTCATGAATGAGAAAAGCAATTTTCTGTTTTAACTGCTTGTTTTTATCATAAGATTCCTTCAAGGCATTATGCAGTTTTTCAACAAAGGATTCAAGATCATCATCTTTTTCATCATCACTTTCAGATTGAGAGTGTATGGAAGTTACCTCATTATCTCCAATAGCCATGAATGCCATTTGAGATGATTCTTCCTCTTCTTCAACTTCCGCTTCGGAGTTGCATTCATTCCAAGTAATCTGGAAGTTGTTGAATCTTGGCTTTCGATCAGCTTTCCAATCTTTCATTTTCTTCATGGGGCATTTGTTTGCATAGTGTCCAGACTGTCCACATTCATAGCATTTGTCCACTTGCTTCTGGTTGAATTCTTGTTTTCCTTTGTTTCTTGCATTTGATGAATAATTTTGAAATTGATTGCTAGGTCCTCCCCTTCTAAACTTCCTTTTATTCAAGATTCTCTTGAAACCTCTTGTGATGAGAGCAAGATCATTATCATCACCATCCGAGTTTTCGTCATCCAAGTGAGCTGGATCATCTTCACCTTGAATAGTCTTTAGAGTAATGTTTCTCTTTGCTCTAGCATCCTCTTCCTCCTGCACTTTAGATTTCAATTTCAACTCATAAGAAGTTAGTGAGTTAATGAGAGATTCAATAGGCACAGAATTTAAATCCTTAGCCTCCTCTATTGCAATCATTTTATTTTTTCATTCTTTACCCAATGCATTGAAAATTTTCCTGTTCTTCTCTCCCAAGGTGTACTCTTTGCCCAACACCTCGAGATCTTTGATCAAGTCATTGAACCTGCAATACATTTTGTCAATATTCTCAAGAGGTTCAATCTTAAATGATTCATATTTTGTGACCAAGATAGCCTTTTTCTGTTCTCTCACGTTGTCACCACCCTCATGGATTTCTCTTAGTTTATCTCACATTTCTTTGGCCGATTTACAGTCTTTTACTCTAATTGATTCATTTTAATCTAAGGCACTATAAAGAACATTCATGGCTTTGGCATTCAATGTGAGATTAGTCCTATCTTGAGCATTCATTTCAGCTCTCGTTTTTGGCTGAAGCAAACCTGTATCTGCATTAAGAAAGTTAGCTTCATGCGGTCCTTCACTCACAATAAACCATAGCTCAATATCAATAGATTGCAAAAAGATAATCATCATTTCTTTCCAACTAACATAATTGGAGCCACTAATCATGGGAGGTCTAGTAACAGATTGTCCCTTAACAAACATAGCATGACTGGTTGTCATCTTTATTCCAAGCCGTTTGAGCTTAATCTTTAGGAGACCAAACTCTGATACTAATTGTAAGGTCCAAAGACAACCTAAGAGGGGGGTGAATTAGGTTGATTAAAATTTTAATCAAATTTATGCACTTTTTCTTTAATAAAAATTTACCTTCTTTTCTAGTAATGATCAACCAAGTAGATTAGAAAAACAAGTATAGATAAGCAATGAGAATTTTATTAAACAAAAAGAATAAGATAGAATATCAAATCGATTGTCTACCAAGCTTTCCTCAAACTTGAAAACCAATCACTAAGTTGAGCAACTTCACTTTGATGAAAGATGATCAACTAGATGTACAATGGAGGGAGCACTTCCTCCTTGCCCTAAGCCTCACTTAGTCAAGCTAAGAAGTTTTACAATCATTCAGATAACCCTCAACAAAGCTATACTAATGAAACTTTCAACCACAAGAGAAATGCTCACAAGAAATTCACACCACTTGGAGAACAAATCTAGCTTTGGAGACTATTTTCTAGCTAAAATATCTCTTGAGAACTTGTAAACAAAGTGTGTTTAAGTCTCTTCTTGGTTCAGAACAGTTTATTTTTAAAGGGGATCAAAAATGGGATTCATCAATGCTTCCAACGGATAGAAGGCAGATGAAGAGTCAGCTAGCCGTTGGGGCTGTCGAACGTCTGACAACCAAATCATCGTCCGAACCTATCGTCCGAAAACAGCCAATTTGTAGTTCGGAAGTCCGATGCATTTTTATTGTCCGACAGCATTAGCGTCCGATCGTCGTCAGAGAGTTGGAAAGTCTTCTTGAAATTTTTCGGATGTCCGACGCGGTTGATGTGCATCTGAGGCGTGCGTCCGATCCTTCCGGACGTCCGACGCTTCCTTAAGAGCGTCCGACAGAGCTTCCTTCTTGATGTTCTTTATCCTTTCGGACGTCCAACAGATTCCTTCGGACGTCCGACATGAGTGTCCTGTTTTTGCTTCTTCTTTTGGTTGATTTTCATTTCTTGACATATTCGTACCTGATTCTTTGATAGGCAAAAAACACTTATATTTGAAGAGAGTTAGATAAAAATTTCAAAGTACTTTGTGATCATCAAAACCAAGAATAACAGTATCAATATTGTTCGCCATTTAGAGGGTTAAATTGGGTCAAATTTTCCGTTGCCAAACCGTTGGTATCGTTATCTAGATCGTGTCCAAGTGCGTATCACATCAATATCTAATTAATAAAATCTTGTAGGTTGCTCCTCCCTCTATAATGTGTTCGGATAAGATAGATTGCTCCTTGTTGACAGTGGCAAAGCTAGGAATTAACTTTGGGGGAGGGGCGAGTCTATAGTAATGAAAGTAAAATATATTTACAAAGAAATAATGTGAACATATATACCACAAGATTAGAAACAACCTTATATAAAATGAAAATTACTTATACGCTTCACATATACAAAAATATCATCATATTTACAAATCTATTTGACTGTGTGGGACCAGTGGCGGAGCTAGGAATTAACTTTGGGGGGGCGAGTCTATAGCAATGAAAGTAAAATATATTTACAAAAAAAAAAATAATGTGAACATGTATACCACAAGATTAGAAACAACCTTATATAAAATGAAAATTACTTATACGCTTCACATATACAAAAGTATCATCATATTTACAAATCTATTTGACTGTGTGGGACATGTAAAATTGTGCACGTTGACTTTTAATTTATCAAAGTCATCAATGATTGAATTTATATCAAAAGTTCTAGCAATTTCTTTCTCAATATACATTACCATAGAGTTGGCAAGAAAGTCTTCCTCCATCCTAGAACGCAAACAAGTCTTGATGATTTTCATAGCAGAAAATACATGCTCTGTTGTAACTGTTGAAACAGGAAGAGTCAAAATAAGACGAATCAATCTATCAATAAGAGTATAGCACAATGACTTTCTTGTCTTTGCTAACACTTGGCACAACTCCTGAAGTGATGACAAATTTTGAAGTTGAGAATTACAGGAAAACTCAATCTGGAAAAGCTCTAATTGAGTTCTTAAGTGTAACTTCTCTTGATCTGTGAAGTCAGCTGAATAAAACTTTAGAGACCAATGCAAGGTTGTTGGGAAAGAGACCAATGCAGGTTAATGGGAATTTGACCAATGCAAAAGACTGGTTTCCCTAATTCCCTTACAAATTTCGGCCATTCAGCCTGATTGAAAAGCCTGGCCATCACCCAAGGAAGCCAACAAGATCCTCAAAATAAAATTAGTATGAAAATTGGAAAAGGAAACCAGTCTCAGAATCAACTAAAATAAATGCTTATCACCCGAATTCAGAAGGCCAAGTACGAAAAACAATACAAGTCCCCCTCGAGCAATTCATCAAACAACTAGCGGGCGAACTTTTTACACCCACATTTCGCTAAATAAATGCAATGTCAAACTAACCTGGTAAATGGTAATAGCTGCAATAGTCTGAAATGGTATTGATGATCAGTGTTAGTTTATCTGGCATTGCAACTTACAGGTCAATTTAAGCAACCAATGTCTAATTCATTAACCTGCTCTGATGATACAATAATATGAAACAACCCCTTTACTTCCTGGAAAAAAAAAGACACGTTCAGCAAATGTTAAAAGAAAAATTACCTAGACAATGCAAAATGCAATGGTACAATCCTTAGCCATGTGCGGGGGAAGGTCTTCACAGGAGAAAGTTCTTCAAGCCTTTAATGGTCTCTACTCGATGAGATTATGAGAAGCCATGACTTTGTAAGCTCACAAGGATCAATTCCAGTAATTAATGATATATTGTTTGAGCAGATTTGATACATCTTTGCGGAACAAGGCGTGAAGATTTTGACGTTTCTACTTTCTAGGAAGAAGAACTGTAGCAGAGTCAATTGCCAAGTTAACTGGCTATCTTTTCTTTGCACTTGTATGAAGTCCATTAAGAAAAGTGGCAATTCTCTATTATTTGGACCAAATCTAAATAACTTTCAAACATTATTGTTTGGGCCCTTGGGGGGGCAAAGTGAATTTTTTGATCAATATTTGGAGGGGGCAAAACATAATAATAATTTTTTTTTTACTTAGAAATTTTGTTTTTAACAATTGGATGGGGGGTGGTTGCCCCCTGGCCCCCTCCCTCCGCCCCTGCTTGTTGAGTTTTGAAAAATTCTCTTTGAGTCAGCCTTTCATGTGGTTCATCATTATCTTAATCCATGTTGCCTCTTTGCTAAATTATGGCATAATAAGATACCAATTAAGATTTTCCTTTTTATATTATGACTTTTGTCAAATCATTTACCTTTGGCAGATGCTTTAACTAAGTTGGGAGTTCATAACCCTTCTCGTTGTTTTTGTTGTGTTAACTCTCAGTTAGAGTATGTGAATCATGTATTTTGTAATGATGAATTGATTAATAATGTTTGAAAAATTTTTTGGTGTTCAAGCTCGTATCTTTGACAAATGAATTACATTCATCATTATTTAACTAAATGGTGACTGTTCTACAACTACAAATGCTCAAATTGGCTTTATTTATGAAATTCTTCTTATGATTATTTATTGTTATTTATTATAATTTACTTTATTTCAGTCTACTGTAAGATCATGAGGTAGGGTTTCCTTCCAAAATTTTGGGAAAGTGGTCGCTAGGGTTTTTCCACATTGCCATGGCTGCTACGGCAGCCCTTCAGTCATTGGGTGAGGGAATTGCTGGTTCTCCGACTGGCAAGAAATCCTTCTCTCAGCTTTTCACGCAGCCAACGAATCCTTAGATCCAGGTTCGGCCAGTATCTACATACAAAGGGGAGGCTGCTGTGGTTTTTTCAAAGGAGGATGCAGACAGGTTAGCGGCTCCTTTTCGCCTGGCCCTCGTTAGAAAGTTCTCTCATGGACGGCCGCCGTTAGAAGAGATTAGAAAGTTCTTCGCCACTCTGAATTTACGTGATCAAATTTTTGAGATGGACCAGAGATTTTCATGTTCACAAGGAATCTTTCTTGGCCCCAGTGTGGGTTTCTTTGCCCGTTTTACCCATCCACTTTCATGACAAGAAATCCTTGTTCTCAATCCTATCTCCCATAGGGAAGCCTCTTTTTTTGGACGCAGCAATAGCGACGGGTACGAGACCAAGCGTGGCCAAGGCATGTGTAAAAATAGACTTGTTGAAGACACTCTGTTCACGGGTTTGGGTTGCAGTAGAGGGAGAGGGTGGTTTCTGGCAGAAGGTGGTGATGGAGGACGTCCCAAAATACTGTTCGAACTGCTGGAGGGTGGGTCACGCAGAAAAGGAGTGTAGGAGGGCCATGGTTGCCAATGGTGCAACTAAGGCGCAAGCCCAGGGGCATACACGACCTTCAGCCACCGTTACGGCACCTGCGCAACATGACCCAAAAATGGGCAATCTGGAGGAGGAACCGCCATCAGTGCTGCAGCAGGGGTCGAGTGACCAGCACGTTCCGATGCTGGTTCTTTTGGAGGAGGAGCGTACGTTGGAGTGTGCAGACGAAGGACCGTCTTCAGCGCCGCAATAGGGCTCGATTCAGCAGAGGCCTGAGGCAGCAGTTGTACCTATAGTGGAGGCGGGGTCACGGGCTGTTGCGGCAGGAGAGGCTAGCAACCAACCAGTGGTGATGGCGCGCGAAGAGAAACTGGTGGAGCTCTGGGTGGAGCTTCCAAGTAGTAGTGCGGGGGTACGGGCTGGGGAGGAATCTCATGGCAAGATGGGTGAAACCTTGGTGGGAACCACATACCCACCAGTAGATTGCGTGCGGTTGGAGGAAGAGAGGGATGCTGCTGACTTTGCAAGGGAGGTGATTGAATTAGTTTCTACAGCTGGAAATTTATCGCCAAGGGCAAGGAGCCTTCAAACAGATCAGACCGACGCACCTTTGGAAGCTTTAAACCTTGATCAGTCCAGGGATATCGGGTTTGAAATCAAGCAGAGAAAAGCGAAAGGAGTACGGGCGACTTTCACTTCAGACAGACAGCTTCGTTCATCTTCAACATGTTCTCAAACCTCTTCTCGATTGGTATCCCATGATTAGCGGGCTTTTTGGAACATCAGGGAGATTATGCGTCCCCCCAATTTCAGGAGGTTAAAGAAACTATTAAGAATGTACGACATCACCCAGGCCATTTGTTGTTTCCTTCGCTCATGCGAGCTGCTCGGCGGAGGACAGAGGGACATTGTGGCAGGCATTGTTGAATGGTAAGCCCACTTCGTTACCTTGGTACGTATGTGGGGACTTCAATGTGACTATGGTGCCCCAGGAGAAGAGAGGCGGGCGGCCATTTTGCAGCAATGAGGGCCGTGAGTTATTGTCTTTTATGGAGACAGCAGGGGTTTTTGATGCGGGGTTCACGGGCTCACAGTTTGCATGGTGTAACAATCGAAGGGGAAGAGCAAAAATTTGGAAAAGGTTGGATAGGTTATTGATTAATGCTGAATGTTCACCGGTGACGATAGCTTATTTGGCAAGGCACCCCTCGGATCATGCCCCCTTAAAGATTTCTTTTGTCTCTCGCCTGGACGATAAGCCGCGTCCCTTTCATTTTTGAAATGTATGGACTTCCAATCAGTCCCTGTTGGAGGTGATACGACGTGTGTGGGATCAGGAAGTTGGTGGGTCCCCATTGCGAGTTCTATGCTCTAAGCTTTTGGCTACTAAAAGAGCGCTACGAGAATGGAACAAAAATTCCTTTGGGAACATTTTTGAGGCTGTACGCACAGCGGAGGAGAATGTCCTCCGCGCGGAGTTAACGGCAGAGCATGATGAGTCCGCAGAGGCACAGATCGAGTTGAACATAGCCCAAGCAGGGTTGCGACATGCTTTATTAATTGAAGAGCAGTTTTGGAGCCAAAAGGCGCAGGTGAAGTGGCTACGGTATGGGGATGGCAACTCCAAGTACTTTCATGCAGCGGTTCGGCAACGTAGGGTCCAAGGGGCGATTCATCGCGTGAGGGATATAAGTAGGGATTGGATAGAGGATGATGAGGCTATCGCAAATGCAGCCGTCAGCTATTTTGCCGATTTGTTTTCGGGGTCAAATAACGAGGACATGGGGCTGCTACATCTTATCCCTCGTCTCATTACAAGGGAGGATAATATGGCCTTGGAGGAGCCTCCTTCGATGGAGGAGGTCAAACGGGCAGTTTTCATGATGGACGGGGATAGCGCAGCGGGCCCAGATGGGTTTACTGGTAAGTTCTTTACTTTTGCGTGGGATATTCTGGCTCAGGACGTGTATAATGGGGTACTAAGTTTTTTCTATGGGGCAGAGTTGCCTCGTTTTATGACCTCTACGTCTATTGTGCTCATTCCCAAGGTGCCACACCCTCAGGACTTTTCCCAATTCCGTCCAATTAGCTTGTGTAATTTTTTTAACAAGTTGCTATCACGCATCCTGGCCGATAGGATAGCTCACCTTTTGCCCAAAATAGTGTCTCCTCAACAGACAGGCTTTATCAAGAATCGGTGTATCGCAAAGAATTTTCTACTTGCCTAAGAGATTATTACGGGTATTGGAAGAAAGGCTAGAGGGGGTAATGTTGTGTTAAAATTGGATATGTCGAAGGCTTATGATCGGGTGGGCTGGATTTTCCTGGTTAATCTCTTGCGCAATTTTGGGTTTGGAGAACGGTTTATGGATATGGTGTGGCGACTGGTGTCAAATGTTTGGTTCTCCGTGCTTATCAATGGCTCACCTCATGGCTTTTCTAAATCCAGTAGAGGTTTAAGGCAGGGGGACCCTCTTTCTCTTGCGCTGTTTGTGATAGCGGCTGAGGTCCTGTCCCGGGGTCTTAATAGCCTAGTTACGCAGCCCGGATTTAGGGGGTTTTCAATTTCGAGGGGGTGTGAGCAGGTCACTCACCTAGCGTTCGCAGATGATGTGATAATTTTTGTCAATGGGTCTTCGACGGCTTTAAAGCTAATTATGCATATGCTGGACAGATATCAGAGAGCTTCTGGCCAACTTGTTAATCTCCAGAAGTGTGGGTACCTCATGCATCCGTCCACGTCACCTGCTCGTCGGAGGGTGGCGGAGAGATTGACTGGATTTTCAAGACAACACTTTCCCATTAGGTATCTAGGATTTCCTTTGTTTTTTGGCAAGAGCAAGGCCGCACATTATGGGGAAGTGTGTCAGGCCATACTGGGGAAAATCCTCTCCTGGAAGTCGAGGTTTCTCTCCCCTGGAGGGAGGATCGTTCTTATTAAGCACGTGCTGTCAGCGATCCCGATGCATCTCTTGTCTGCCGTTGTAATGCCAAAAACAATTTTCAGGGTCATCGAGAAGACTTGCTCAGATTTCCTATGGGGGGCAAGTGGGAGGGATTCCAAACGACATTGGATACGTTAGTCTCAATTGTGTTATCCAGTTAAAGAAGGGGGAGTTGGTTTTCGAAAGCTTAGGGACATTTATAATGCATTCTCATACAAGCTGTGGTGGAGCTTCCGTACGGGGTCGTCCCTTTGGGATAAGTTTCTGCACGCGAAGTATTGCCAAGGGATTCATCCATGTCAAGCAGAAATAAAGGCAACTGCATCTGTAGTCTGGAGGTGCATGATCAATGTTCATAGACATGTGGAATTGTCCATGTGATGGTTGATTCACAGGGGGCCTTGTGACTTTTGGTATGATAACTGGATAGGAACTGGGGCATTGTATTTAACAGCTATTGACCTGCCAAACTTGTCCTTTGAGGACTTCATAGTTCGGGGGCAATGGGATGCCCAACGACTGGGGCAGTTCTTCACCCCGAACATTGTTTCCTCCATCCTGAAGCTGGCAACACCGAGTGGGGACAGTGGCACAGAGGCAGTCTGGATGCCGACTTCGACTGGAAAGTTCACCTTATCCTCGGCATTCCAAGAGGTTAGACAGGCTCAGCATACGTCTTTTGTCTACTCTCAAATCTGGCAACCGAACCTCCCCTTTAAGGTCTCATTTTTAATGCTGCGTCTGCTGCGGGGACGCTTACCCATGGATGAGGTGTTATGTAGATTGGGTTTCCAATTGCCTTCCCAATGTTTCTGTTGTGAAGCGCCTGCGGTGGAGACTATTGAACACGTCTTCTTCTCTGGAAGACTAGCAGTGGAGATATGGACTTTCTTTAATGGTACCTGTGGTATAGACCCTTAGCCCCCTGTCTTAAGAGCATGCTTACTGGGTTGGTGGCAGCTACATTCATTGTCACCCCAGCGGCGGTTCCTGTTGGCCGTGTTGCCCAGCTGGATATGTTGGCATCTTTGGAAAGCGAGAAATAGAGCGGTTTTTGAGGGAATTCGGGTGCAGGGCTGAGATGTTTGCCAAGCGATTTTCAAGGATGTAAATGCAGCCTTTGAGATTCAGTTTCAACAATGGTTGGATGTTCGCACGTTTCCAGAGATGTATGACACTATCGCCATGGCTGACCCCCAGAGGTATGATTTTCTCATTGTACGATGGAGGCCTAGCTCAGCTGACCGATTGACGTTGAACACGGATGGGTGCTCCAAAGGCAACCCGGGACTCAGTGGTGGTGGCGGAGTGCTGCGAGATTTCAACGGTGATTTCGTGGTGGGGTTCTCAGTTTTCCTGGGCGATCAGACTAGCTTACGGGCAGAGGTTTTAGCGTTGTTGGTAGGCCTCCATTTGTGCAAAGCAAGGGGGATGCCTCCATCCTTTACTCGATCGGACTCTGCGACTTTAGTGGGCATCCTTCAGCGACGGTTCCATTGTCCTTGGTATATTCGAATGGAGGTGGAAGAGATATGGCAATTGGTGGTGGGGGACAAGTGCTTCTCACACTGCTTTCGAGAGATGAACAAAGTGGCAGATGCCTTAGCCAATGTGGGAGTCACACACACCCAAGAATCGCTTCAGACCTATGACAGCCTTACAGCAATTCCTTTGTTGGCAAGAGGGGAAATTCGACTTGACAAATGGGGAACTCCTGCTATTAGGAGAGTGAAGAGATCCTGAGAGGGCAAGATTTGTCATGTGTTTAGAAGATTGTGTTCCTTTTCTTGGTTTTGGTCCTTATTATGAATAAAATATAGTTTTTATTAAAAAAAAACTGTTATTTATGGAAAGTACAGAGCTTGTCAATCTCCCAAGATTAGACCCTAATGTTATCTGTCGGCATAGATTTGAAGAGTTTGAGTCTATGTTTTTCTTAATTTGAAGCGGTACCTTTTAGCTGTATTTTTTTGAGTTGATTTTTGGGTCATCAAAATAGGTTCGGAACTTACACATGCTATGGTTCTCTCTAGCTCATTTGGTGGTCAAATTTAATTCTGATGGATGTCGTATGGGTAATTTGGGTATTAGAAGAGGAAGAGGTACGCTTTGGGATTGTTTATGGTCATTTTATATTTGGTTTTTTCTGTTATTTTGGTGTGACTATGAGTTTGAATTAAAACTTCGTTGTTAGGAGTCAAATATTATCTTTTGAAGAGTTGTACTGATATGTAGAATTTGATACTCGATTGCTGATCCAAATGCTTAGACCCAAAATTGGTTTTCCTTGATTAATGCAGCACCACATGGAACAATTGTTAAAGTAATATTATACTTCTATTACTCACTGTTATTAGAAAACTAAACACTTGTAGATAGGTTATCATATATTGTTGTGATTTCAAGGACGGATATGGTTTATGATTCATTTGCTTCTTTGCCACGTTTTGTTCGAGGTGGTGCAAAGATGGATCACTTAGTTGTTCCTTTTTTCTTAAACGCTAGATTTCATTTTATTTTGTAAGAGAGTATTACTTTTTCTTTAACTTTTTGAAATTTTCTTTGTAATTTTGGAGGTTAAATTTATATCTCCTTCCATCTTTTGATTTTATTAATAAAATTAGGATAGTGCCCTTCCCCTGTAAGGGATATTGTTTTAAGAAAAAAGTATAAAGAAAAATGATGAAATCCTTTGCAATCTAGACAGTGTAAAGATTTTGCATATACTAAATTTGCAATATAGAAGTTTGTACTATCACTCATATTTAGTACCTTAGCAATTTCGTGCTATCTACTATTTTCTTGAGAAGAATGGCAAAATTCTTCCCAAGAACACTAATTTATACCATAAATCAAGATTTGCCACATGAAAGAATTTGATATTTCAATTGTAGTTAAAACCAGACGTTTACAAGAGTTGACCAATTAATAATTGATTAAACAAGAGTAGATGCTCTATGGTCATATTAGAGATCAATTTCATGAATCATCATGTGAAGTCAAGATTGATGCTAAGTAAAACTCTTACATAAGCAGAACTTAGATACATTGAAATAGAAACATCAACAAAAAGAAAGTACCATTATATAAATAAATTGGATGACCTGAAGTTGGTTGAATTCGAAATCTAGGCATTTGCCCAGTCTTTTCGAATATCGAAAGTATAATTTATTTCCAAGTAACACCTGTTATCATCATCAACAAACTGAGACAAACAAAAAGTACAATATCAGCATATAAAAGTGTAAGAGATGATTGACAATATTTGACTAAGATATAATTATACAAAGATATTGTTTGTGAAATACTTAATGCAAAAG
Source organism: Coffea arabica (assembly GCF_036785885.1). Taxonomy (NCBI): domain Eukaryota; kingdom Viridiplantae; phylum Streptophyta; class Magnoliopsida; order Gentianales; family Rubiaceae; genus Coffea; species Coffea arabica. The sequence continues at coordinate 15,502,745 of NC_092319.1, read as the reverse complement.
CAACCTATACTCATTTTGCATTATTCAAGGTACTAGGTTATTTTAATTTATTTTCCTTTCTCAATCTTAAAGTGTATAAATTACAAATTATAGAACCAAAATAAATAAGGTAAATATGTTAAAGAATGCAACTTAATCATGATATTTTACAAGGGAAGATACTTGGAGTTCTAACTTCGATAAACCAATATGTAGATCCTCACATTAGACTTACAACCCCATTAAATTATATTATTCAACTTTTCTTATCTTTTTTTCCTAAAGAAATAGTGTTGTAAGTTAGTAGATTAAATTCAATGAGCAATGTCAAAATAGGAATTTTATTACTACTATATAGTTTTTTTTAATATCTGTCAATTGCATAATTATATTTTGAAAAAGTGGAAAGAAATTTAAATAGATATTGTGCTTTCATTCAAAACCAAATTTAAAATGCCTTCTAATATATGCAAGATTATAAACTTATTCAGAAATGACTATTTGTTTAATTATTGATTAAATATTTTTTTAGTTTTTTATTGTGTAAAGAGCTGTACTATATTTACCTACATGGTAAATTTGGACATTAGTACACAAGTATACTAACTACTTCAAAGATTAACATTTTGTTCTGTATCTATCTAGTGCGGTCTAACATACTGTTTTACAGTTAAAAAATTATACAGAAAATTTTTATACAATAAAGTACAAATTTATATGTAAGACTGACAATATTTAGAACACCGCCAACCATTTCAATTCCAGTTAACTTTTATTTGTAATACATTTGAAATTTTAATAATTGTTTAGAGAATGCTATTCAAGACAAATAGTTTTCAAAAATTTTAAATGCAATTAACCCGTGATAGTATATCTAATTTTATAGAAAAATGTTGTATGATGAACAACCTTATTCTAACATCTTTTACAAGTTGTAGAATTATTTTACATAAAAAATCATGGATTAATGAGAAAAACAAAGTGTTTGAAACTAACCTTTGATCTTGCAGAATATAAGCCTCTAGCCAAAAAACCAGATGGCGTACTCTCTTCCGGCGTTTCATATGTATAAGGTTCTTGTTGTGGACTAAACGTTCCAAGCATAGCTTTTCGACTATCCACTGATATAATGGCTATTGTTAGGTAGACTATTCAAATATTAATTCATAATATCTAATCAATGCAAAAATTTATTTTCATTAAAAGACTTTAGCTCGATAATATGCAATAATATCATAATCTCTTTTAGACATATTTCAATTTTTGTAGTTTAGGTCCAGTCATTCTAAAATTGTATATTTCTAACTATAGATATTGGATATAAAATTGTTAAATCAACTTACCTTTGATACCAGTTTTCCAAACAGTGTTCGTATATCTAAATCCCGAAAGAATATTATTGCTCACAGTGAAAGAGAATTTCAAGCTGTAGTGACTTCCTTCTTTTAAAGTGAACCACAATCCTTTAGGATTTCCATCTTCAGGAATGGGAAGAATAATGGCTGGTCTATCAGTAGTAACAATTGATAGACTAAGTATTTTAACTTCAGGATCCAGTGTCTCTGTAGCAATAAAAAACTTGCTGTAAAAAGGTCTCATTGAAAGAGAAAACTATTGCTCGAAAATTGACAAAAAACATTTGATAGAACATGAAAGAGTAATTAAAAATTGAAACCAATTAGGTACAATTAGTAAAATTTAAATAAATCAATATTGATACTTGAATATTATCTATATTATTGTAGTCTGATTTTGCAAAAAAGTATAAGAACAAGTAGGGATTTAAAAATTTTGATAGGCTAGTAGAAGGAGGAATATTGCTCTTGCACATCATGCATAAATATAGTACTCTCCAATGCTTTTTAACCTCCAAATTACTATGTTAATCATATTATGATGACCATATTAGACAACCATCTTAATTGATCCTCTTTAATTTATAACTAAAACTAGTAATAGTTTTTGTTTCTATTTTTAAACTAAAAGAAATGAAGTAAATATTCAAAGTTTATATCAATTTTTGTTTAGATGTAATTCTCAAATTCCATACAAGACACATAAAAAAAAGTGCATGCCAATTGAACTTAACTAAACAAAATAATTATTTAAGAAAAAAGGCTAATTTATTAAAAGAAAATGAAGCTAAATTTTTGATGTAAAGTACTTGATCAAAATTCAAAAGTATACAATTAGTACCTGTAACACTGTTTATATCCACACTCCCTAGCAATTGTTCCTTCCATCTTCTCAAACTCTCATCATCCTAACAATATAAAAAATCACTCATATCATAGAATGTCATCGAATAACATCTCTGTGCACAAATAATTGAATAATTTGTATCAGTAGATGATGCAAAAATATGCCATTCTTTAGATTTATATAATCACAAATATATAAAAAATCTTTACATCAACTATTAAAAAAAATACCTTTACTAGAACAAACTGAGAAATGGATTAAGACAAAAACATTTGATTTGGGCAAAAAGATATAGTTTTGACTTACTGTTGCAGATCACAACAAAGCAATTGTATATATATATATATATATATATATAATCAAATAAATTGTGAGAAAAACATACCTTATCTTTCTCAATATGTTCTTTAAGGGTGCACTGTGGTCCAAGTTGAATCTTGTTATTATGTTCTTGACCATCACTGTCTTCATCCTCAGTTGTGTATAAAGAAGTTTCACTCGTATTTCTTTTCATGTTCCCATCTCTCTCATCTCCACTCTCTTGTATGTCACTTTCCTCTCCCCTATCATTTTGTTTATCTTTTTCAAGACCCATAGTTAAAGACTAAAAACATCTAACTGTAAAAGATATCAACTGCTTGCAACATGATTTATAACTCAACAAGAAACTCCTGGTTAAAATGAGCTTGAAGAGTTAATGATTGGTGAGATTTCTAAATATCAACATATAGACTAATTCAACAAACTTTAAAGTGTATTTAAAATCCAAGAAATAAACTAATTTTTCAGACCATAAGCAATCCACCAAATTGAGAATATAAAAATGAAAAATTTGATGTTTGTTAGCTTCTTTCAAGGTAGGTAGTTGTTGAACAATTAAATAAAGAAGGGAAGGCAGCATGGACAATTGTGGAAAGTGTAAAAAGAAATGGAAAATGTCATGTGGTGATCCGAAATATATTGAAAGAGTAAGAATGAGAAGCTTGTAGCGGGGGGAGGGAGAAAGAGAGAGAGTGAGTGAAGGCATTAGTTTAGATCTCATCCTTGATTTATTGGTGACGTAGATTGGGCACTATAGTTTCTTTGTAGTTTGAATATTTTTGGGTGTTTTGTTTCATATTTATCATTTCTTAATTTGTTTTTGTTTTCAAAATTTTATTTGAAGGTCAAATGCATTTCCAAACAATTTAGTAATCTTTTCATTAAGTGAGTTTGGAAAACTTAACTAGAATGAGAACATAATCTTGCAATGCAAATAAAGGTTTTCTAATAGATGCAAAGTAAACATTTTTGAGAAAAGTCAATAATAAAATTTTTATAATATATTAAACTATTATTAGAAATAAGAGTAATCACATTTTGCAACCTTCAACAAAAACAATATACACTTTTTCTCCTAACCTAATAGAAGTTAATATTTTAGCGGATTCAAAATAGTATTTGTCTTCCAATTTATTTCTTAGCATTCATCACATTTTGCCCTCTTGAACTAAGAAAAAAAATCCTGCTTTGTCTCCTTACTAGAAAAAATACACTTTGCTATAATATTCTATTGGTATATAAAATTTATAATAATTATAAGAAATATACTTTACTCTAAAAATATATTAAAAAAATAAATTTCTTATAAATTCATCAAAATTGTAACCTGTTGTGTCCTGGCAGAATCCAAGCAGAACATTTGTCAGTTATGCCAAGCTGGCGGCTTAGCTGGAGGAGTTAGTTAGAAGGCATCTTTTCTGTTAGCCGGACATTTGCATGCAAATGAGCTCAATCCTGTATAAATGACCGAAGGATGTATTGGTTCAGCAGTTTTGAGATAGATTCATTCTTAATTCATTCAGATCACATTTTCTGATTCCCTTCATTCTCTCTCTCTGTATCTCTCTTCCCTCTCAGATCTGCTCTATTCCTTTTTTGATTTCTCCTAACATTTCCTTGCTCAGAAAGTTAACCACAATAGTGGTATCAGAGCTGGTGGTCCTTGGACTATCAGCTGCAACTAGCCATGGCCGAAGGGACGAGGATGAAGAGCTTCGAAGAACAGCTGCGGAAACAGGAAGCACGGATCCAGACCGTTTTGGACTCTACGGCAGCACTGGAGGAAAAGGTGGGAGATACCTTCCAAGATGTGAAGGCATTATTGGAAGCCAATAGACTGGAAATGAAGACATTCATGGTTGATATGAATAATCAGTTCAGTGCATTTGCGAGAGGTGTGCATGGTGATAGGGGGATTTTGGGAAGTCCTAATCATAACAGTGGGACTCACGCTGGGAGAGTGGGTGAAGGGGGAACTGGTGGTGGAGTAACAGCAAGGAATCACTACACAGTGGCTATTCCTAAGCTGGAATTTCCTCAATTTGAAGGGAGCAACCCTAGAGATTGGGTGAGGAAGTGTGAGAAATTCTTCCACCTTTGTAGGGTCTCGGAAGAGAGCCTGGTGGATATGGCAGAACTGCACTTGGAAGGGCGAGCTGACCTATGGTACCAGAACTTCAAAAAAGATAGGGGAGGAGTTGGTTGGAATGAATTCAAGGAGGAACTCTGTAGAAGATTCAGAGAACTGGGAGAGGATGATGCCATTGAGGAGTTCAACAAGCTGCAGCAAACCGCATCTGTAGTTGCTTACCAAGAGAGATTTGAAGAACTAAGAGCATTAGTGATGGCCAAAGTCCCCAATCTGTCAAAGGTCCTATTACGTTTCTTGCTTCTTGGGTGGACTGAAGAATGAAATCAAGGCTGCTGTGAAAATGCACAAACCAGACTCTCTTCAGCTAGCTTTTGAGAAGGCTAGGTGGCAGGAACATCTCTTGGAAGCAGTCTCCAAAAACAATAGAGTAACTCACAGGGGTCCGTTGCTATCTAGTTTCAGTGGGGGACACATTGGTGCCAACGGGAACAGGAGGATGCAGTCAAATAATAGTGAAGAAACTAAGAAAAGGAGTGACTCACAGCCTGTTTTTAAGAAAATCTCGCCTACAGAGTTTCAGTATAGGAGGGACAACCATTTGTGTTTTAAATGTGGGGAGAAGTTCTCTCCTGGACACACTTGCAAGAACAAGGAGCTTCACATGCTGCTAGTTGAGAAGGAGGAAGCAGATAAAGTAGAAGAGGAAGAGGTCATAGAGTACAGAGGTACCAGTGCAGATCAGGCGGTAGTACTGGCTCTACACTCAGTCTCAGGTGAGTTATCTTCTAGCACCATCAAAATGCAAGGATTGTATGGTAACCAGCAGCTATCAGTTTTGGTGGATGGAGGGAGTACTAACTGCTTTATCCGGCCTACGGTTGCGCAACTATATCCTGAGAAAATCAGGAGACATAGACCTTTCAAAGTCAAAATTGCAGATGGAAAGGTCTTGCATTGCGATCGGTGGGTGCCTCAGATGAAGTGGGAGATCCAGGGCCACCAATTTGTGCATGATGTATTTGTTTTGGAACTTGAACCTTATGACATCATAATTGGAGTAGATTGGATGAAGAAATACAGTCCCCTAACATTTGATTTCAGAGCATTGCAGATAACCTTTGACAGGGAGGGAGAACAGGTCCTATTGCAGGGGGACTCTAAGACTGCACAGGTGAAGCTTAGAAGAGGAGAGACTGCGGCCAAAGCCATTAGGCACAGGGTCAGGAAAGCTCTGCAGCAATCCTGCATGGTGAAGGTTCACAACTGTCAGGTGACTAATGTGCCTAACTCTCTTACTGAATTGCTGGCTGCATATGAGGACATTTTTTCTGATCCTATAACATTGCCCCCATCTAGAACTCATGACCATAAAATACCTCTTAAAACTGAGGCTAGACCCTTCAAAATTGCCCCCTATAGGTACCCCCATTCACAAAAGACAGAGATAGAAAAACAAGTCCAGGAAATGTTAACCTCTGGTATCATTCAGAAAAGTCATAGCCCTTTTGCCTCTCCAGCTCTTCTGGTAAAAAAGAAAGATGGCAGTTGGAGACTTTGCATTGACTATAGACAGTTGAACAGCTTGACCATCAAAGATAAATTTCCCATTCCCATCATAGATGACCTCCTTGATGAGTTACAGGGAGCCAAAATATTTTTCAAGATAGACCTCAGATCAGGATATCACCAGATCTGAATGGCTCCGGATGACATTCCAAAAACAGCTTTTCGAACACATTCTGGTTTGTATGAGTTCCTTGTTATGCCTTTTGGTTTAACAAACGCACCTGCAACTTTCCAAGCTTTAATGAACTCTGTTTTTGAACCTTATATCAGAAAATTTGTCCTGGTATTCTTTGATGACATCCTGATTTACAGCCCTGACCTTACCACTCATTTACATCACCTGTCCTTGGTGTTGAACACCCTTAGAACACACTCCCTCTATGCTAAATTGTCCAAGTGCGCATTTGGCCAGAATCAAGTAGAGTATTTAGGCTACATAGTCACTGAGACAGGTGTGAAGGCTGATCCAGCAAAGGTTGAAGCTATGCTCTCTTGGCCTGCTCCTACCCATGTTAAGGGCCTTAGAGGCTTCCTGTGATTGACAGGCTACTATAGGAGATTCGTGAAGAGTTACGGGGTGATTGCCAAGCCTCTTACGGAGCTGCTTAAAAAGGGGCAGTTCTCTTGGGGTAAAGAAGCGGATCAAGCCTTCCAGAAGTTAAAGGAAGCAATGAGTACTACACCAGTCTTGGCTCTACCAGACTTTACTAAGTCCTTTGTTTTGGAAACTGATGCAAGCCAAGCTGCCATTGGAGCTGTTTTGATGCAGCAAGGTAGGGTCATAGCCTATATGAGTCAGGTATTGGGGAGAAAGAACCAGACTTTATCCATATATGAGAAGGAGCTGCTGTCCTTAATGACTGCGGTTCAAAAATGGAAACATTATCTGTTGGGAGGGCACTTTGTGATTAAAACTGATCTTGAGAGCTTGAAGTACTTACTGGAACAGAAAATCACAACTCCCTTACAACAAAAATGGTTGGCCAAGCTGATGGGGATGGACTATGAGATTCAATATAAATGGGGAAAGGAGAATGTGGTGGCTGATGCTCTCTCTAGGAGAACAGAGGGAATGGAAGGAAGGGAAGGACAGGAGATAGCAGAAGTGCATGCTGTGTCAGCAGTAGCACCTCAGTGGCTCTCTCTAGTGGGCGATAGCTATGTTGGTGATGACAGTATCAAGGAACTGATGATGGCTTTGACCACAGGTACCAACTCTCATCCTGAGTACACTTACCAAAGGGGAGTCATACGGCATAAGGACAGAATTTTGGTAGGATCAGGATCTGACCTCAGGCAGAATTTAATTTCGTGTTTTCATGATACCTGTTGGGGTGGTCACTCAGGGATTCAGGGTACCTATCAGAGGATGAAGCCTTTCTTTTACTGGCCTAACATGAGGAAGGATATAGAGGTTTTTGTGCAGAGGTGTGATAATTGCAGCAGGAGCAAGTCTGAAAATTGTCCATATCCTGGACTCCTACAGCCCCTAGCTGTCCCAGATCAAGCTTGGCAACAAATTTCAATGGATTTTATAGAAGGATTGCCTAAGTCCTTAGGTAGTGATGCCATCTATGTGGTAGTAGACAGGCTCACTAAGTATGCACATTTCATCCCTATAACCTCTCATTATACGGCTAAGGGTATTGCAGAAGTTTTCTTTGATCAAATCTTTAAGCTTCATGGACTGCCTTCTTGCATTGTGTCGGATAGGGACAGGGTGTTTACCAGCATTTTCTGGCAGGAGCTCTTCAAATTGCTAGGCACTAAACTCAGCTTCTCTACTGCATACCATCCTCAATCAGATGGCCATACAGAGAGAGTAATAGATGTGTGGAGACTTACCTTAGGAGTATGTGCATGCAACAACCTGGCAAGTGGAAGAAGTGGCTGCCTACAGCTGAATGGTGGTACAACACCAACTACCACACTAGCCTGACCATCACTCCCTTTCAGGCCCTCTATGGATACAAACCTTCACAACTCACTTTATCCCCTACACAGACACTAGTTGCTGCAGTGGAGGATTGGTCCAGCGAAAGAGTGAACTGGAATGCCTTACTCAGGGAGAACTTGTTGCAGGCACAGAATAGAATGAAGCAACTGGCGGATAAGGGCAGGACAGATAGGAAATTTGAGGAGGGAGATTGGGTGTACCTGAAGCTACAACCGTACAGACAATCCTCTGTGGCTTTGAGAAGAAACCTAAAATTATCTGCCAGGTATTACGGACCCTATCAGGTTGAACAGAAGGTGGGATCAGTGGCCTATAGACTGAAGTTGCCAGATGGATGCTCTGTGCACCCTGTGTTCCATGTTTCTCTTCTCAAGAAATCTGCCAATGGGAGCCAAATACACCCTACACCTCCTGAGGCAACTGCGGAAGGAGAGTTCAAGGTAGCTCCTAAGGCCATTCTGGACAAGAGAGTCATTTACAGGAGGGGTCAAGAGGTTGAGCAAGTGCTGATTGAATGGGAGAATTTGAATAAGGATGATTCCACTTGGGAAGATTGGTCCTTTATTCGAGTGCAATTTCTAGAATTGAATCCTAGGGACTAGGATTGTTGAAGGGGGGAGCAATGTTGTGTCCTGGCAGAATCCAAGCAGATCATTCGTCAGTTATGCCAGGCTGGCGGCTTAGCTGGAGGAGTTAGTTAGAAGGCATCTTTTCTGTTAGTCGGACATTTGCATGCAAATGAGCTCAATCCTGTATAAATGACCGAAGGATGTATTGGTTCAGCAGTTTTGAGAGAGATTCATTCTTAATTCATTCAGATCACATTTTCTCATTCCCTTCATTCTCTCTCTCTGTATCTCTCTTCCCTCTCAGATTTGTTCTATTCCTTTTCTGATTTCTCCTAACATTTCCTTGCTCAGAAAGTTAACCACAACATAACCTTTCTTTAAGTTCAATTTTATAATTTCCTTTTGAGTTCATATTAGAAGTTGTAGGTATTCGGTTCGACTGATTAATTGGGAAAAGCCTGTGAAGAGGGAGTTTAAATTAAATACAGATGGGTGTTCTTTGGAAAATCCAGGATGTATTGGTGGTGGGTTTCTTTGGGATGGTGATGGGGTCATGGTGTTTGCTTTTGCGGTCCCCTTTGGGGAGATGTCAAGCATGCAGGCTGAAGCAAAGTCTTTGCTATTTGGTGTCCAGCAGCGCATACAGCATGGGTTTGTTAGGCTTCACATGGAGGTTGACTCCCTCTTGCTGGTTCAGATATTACTAAACAAAGTTGCATGTCCTTGGAAGATATGGGCGGAGATGGAGAAGATTAAGGGATGCTTGAGGTTTGTGGCGAGGGTCACCCATTGCTATAGGGAGGGGAATCAAGTGGCTGACGCTTTATCCAAAGTGGGTGCAACTACTGCTTCTCGTTGTTTTTATGCCTTGCATACTAAGTTGACTGGTTTAGCAAGATCTGCTATGCGGTTGGATACTCTAGGTCTCCCTTCTATTCGAAGACTTCGTGTCTTTAGTTAGCTCTCTGGTTCCTGTCTTCATTTCCTTCATTTATTTTTGGAGGTTTTGGTTTACGTCCCCCTCCAGTGTACTTCCTCCTTATTTTAATAAGAGTAATAGTTATTTTATAAAAAAAAAAAAAACTTCTTTTGTTTTGGGCTAACATTAAATTTTAGATAACTCCATCTATTGTAATTTCTAAACCTTAAAATTTTTGTCCTCAAAAAAGAAAATATAAATGAGTTATGTATGAAAACAATAAATTTGACATAAATGAACATTTCTTCAAAAATTTTTTTATTAACATTGGAAGTTCTTTGTCAAAATTTGTGCATCAAATGATGATCAATTACTTAAACAAAAGTTGAACATCTATCATGATATGGAATAGTTATAATATTAAATCAAACACAAAATTTAATTTTTAGAGCTTTATGATTAACTCCAAAACTTAAAAAGGTATTAATCAAACATCAAAAAATGGTATTTTTGCCTATTTAACACAATAACATAGGCAATTTAGTAATTATATTAATACTTATGATCATTTCACTGAAAACTAACGGTTGGCTTTTTTGAGAGGGGATGAAGTATATATTGTTTTGGTTTAGAGAGGTAAAGTGTGATTATTCTCTAATATAGAGGAGCAAAGTATGATTAACTATTAATATAATATTTATTTGGCTATTAGCCATACTGAAATCATTATATTTCTAGATGTACTATCAACATACATGATATCAAGTTAAAGTTAGATTTCTACAAGTATAACATATATTGACAAATTTAGTTATGTGAGATGTTTAACAAACTTTTTTTTTTACGGCTAAACCCCATAAACGGGGCTGGGTCGCCAGCCCCTTATTTTATCAAGAAAGCAAAAGCATGGGGAAACAAGCAAGAGCAAGCGCAAAAAAAACTAAACAAGGAGTACTACTCCCTTACAACTATCGATCTCACAATGGATACGAAATGGAATCCAAGTTTAACATCGCACATACCTCCGATGGCAGTTGTTGCATAGAAGTAAATAGCCTATCACAACCCAAACCCAAACTTGCAATTTTATCCGCAGTAGCATTAGAATCCCTATATATGTGGTACTGTGTTGCCGACAACTGTGATAGAAGCCGACGGATGTATGGGAGAGTATTACATAGAGGCCATTTACCAATAGTAAAAGATTGTAACAAGTGAACTAAAGCAGTTGAATCCACTTCGACCACCAATAGGGATAACTGGTGTTCCATGCATAGCTAGAGGCCACGCAATAGCGAAAGCTCTTCGGCCATCAATACATCATAATCCCCAAACTCCTTATAAAATGCAAAAACCAACTTCCCCGCATGATCCCTTACCACCCCACCACCACAAGCCTTCCCGGCAACGACACTTGCATCAATGTTAAGCTTGCATTCCCAAAAGTGGCCTCTACCAGCAAATCACCAAACACTGGACCTGCGCCACCCTATGACCAGCGTTTATCGCCAGGCGACAATCCAAATCACCATGAAAATGATACCTTCGAAACTTTCCAGCAAGCCCCATTTGTTGTAAAATATTCTCAACCTGTAAAATAACCCATTGACCAGCAAAACATACTCCTCGAAACCTAGAGTCATTTCTAGCTTTCCACAAGAACCAAGAAATTAAAACCGGCAGCACCATTCTAATATAAGTAGACGAATGACCAGATATTGACAAGTACCATGCCTGAAATATAGAGATAACATTAGAAAATCGCAATTCCGACAACCCAAATTGCCTACCAAAATGTGTCCACACCTGCCTTGCTAATGGACCTAAGACAAAAACATGATCCCGGTCCTCTACTTCCAACTGACAACAATTGCATTGAGAAACCAAACCATCTAAGGGGACAAAGTTACATGACAATCTCCACCCAAAAAAGGAAATTTTAATTGGTAGCAACTTACACCAAGTCATGCAATCCAAAACTGAGACGTTTCGCCTTGATCTAAGCTCATCCTAGGTAGAAGAGACTGAGAACTGACCTGAAGATGAGGGGAGTCAGACCATATGATCGTCCTCGTTCGCTTTCAACTGCAACTGCAAGATGGATCGAACTAAATCAATAGGTAAAATTTGATGTAAGTCTGCACATCATAGCCTTGCTCCATATAAAACTCCGCAAGAAAATAATGCTGAGGGTTATCAACTCCCATCATAGATGCCAAAGGCTCATGGAAACATCAACGATCACACCAAAAATGCACCATACCTCTACATACCTTGCAACCTACACCATATGGGTGATGGCCGAGCCACTTGAACCCTCAAGGGGTGCATGCCTTGAACATATTTAGTATGCATAAACGAAGCCCAAATGGAATTATTTAAGTGTAACCTCCACTAGAGCTTTGTAGAAAAGGCATCCAACATGTCCTCAAATCTACGAAAACCTAAACCACCTTCCATTACTGGAAAGCATAACTTCTCCCATACTGTCCAATGAACTCTTTTAGAGTCAACCGAATGATCACAAAGAAAAGCATTACATAATTTACCTAATGACCTAATGACCGCCTTAGGAGGATGAAGCATTTGTATCCAATACATGGGCAACAAAGACAATACATGATGTATAAGAACAATTTTACCTCCACCAGACAACATTTTAGAGCTCTAGTGTTGCAAACGCTTTCGAATCTTGGCTAGCACCACATCAAACAAGACTATGCTTACACGACTAGAAGAGATCGGGCACCTAAACAAACAAGGGGAAGAGATTGAAGTTGAAAGGCAAGAAGATTCGTTACCATCGACACCTACTCCTCAGATGCTCTGGAGGAAATAAAAAATGAACTCTTACTAGCGAGGGTGGTCGTACGTTCTGCTGAGGGGCAAGTTGAAGACATACAAGATACTCAACGAAGGGTCGGTACCCTCTCCCCTAGGGGCAAGGATCTTATCCGACAAGAAGAGTCATCACTAGAGACCGGGCATATAGACACGGGGGGTACCCTGGAACTAGAAGAAGTTGTTCGTAAGGAGCGAATGGATGCAAGGTCGCGTGGTCTCCGGGTTGGTCTCCCGTCAGATAGAACACTACGCTCCATGGTTAGTTCTTCAACAAATTCTTTTTCTGTCCTTTCTGATGATTAAGTTACTTTTTTGGAATATAAGAGGGGTAGCTCGTGCTCCTAATTTAAGGCGGTTAAGGAAACTTATTAAATTGTATGATCTTCAGTTGGTGGTTGTTGTTGAACCTAAGTTGAGGGTGGAGTCAATTACTGATATTAGAATTAAATTGGGGATGGATTGTTGCATGTTCAATCATTGGGGTTCTGTTTGGATTTTCTACCGGTCATTGTTTACGTGTCAGATTACAGGGGAGTCTCCCCAACATATAACTATTAGAGTACAATCTCATCTTTTCCAAGACTCCATTATTTTGTCTTGTATACACGCGAAGTGTACGCAGCAGGACAGAGAGGATTTGTGGAATGCACTTTTGCAGGATAAACCCGCCTTCAATCCTTGGTTTTTGGTGGGGGATTTCAATGTGGTCACAAATACAAAGGAGAAGAGGGGTGGATTGCCATTTAGACCGTCGGAGGGATCAGACTTTCTGAATTTTATGGCGCTAGCTGGTGTCAGTGATGCGGGATTCTCTGGGTCAAGGTTTACATGGTGTAATAATCGTTCGGGAACGGCGCGGATCTGGAAGCGTCTGGATCGCTTACTTCTGTGTGGGAGTGCAATGGAGCTACCGTACCAATTCATGGTGCAACATTTAGGCCGTGACCCGTCGGATCATGCTCCCTTGTTGCTATCGGTGGATACGAGGCTAGACAACAAACCCAAGCCGTTTCGTTTCTTAAACATCTGGACCACTCATCCTGATTTTCTGGGGGTTATCAAGGACTGTTGGGTTCATCCAGTCAATGGCTCTCCTTTGCAAGTATTGGCATCGAAGTTGAGGAATGTTAAAAATGCCCTCAAGCAGTGGTCTAGGACGACATTCGGGGATATTTTTGAAGGGGTACGTAGTGCAGAGCGTGTGGTAACCGAGTCTGAGACAGCATACGACCTCGATCCTACTGAGCAGCGACGGAGCGAGTTACATCATGCTCGGGCTCGATTGCGCCGAGCGCTTGTAGTTGAGGAGGGTTTTTGGAGACAAAAGGCGCGGGTTAAGTGGCTTTCGGACGGAGATAGGAACACCAAATATTTCCACTCCTTGGTTTCGGAAAGGAGACGTAGGGCAGTAATTCATCGAGTCAGGGGTACTGCTGGAGAATGGATCGAGGGGGAATGCCAAATTGGGGAGGCAGCGGTGGGTTTCTTTAAGGAACTTTTCACGGCAGAGGGGGATCTTCCCTCCCTTACCGGTCTGGAGATCATACCTAAACTGATAACAGACCAGGAAAACTCACGGTTAACGGACATTCCATCTCTTACAGAAGTTAAAGACATAGTCTTTGCTATGGATGGAGAGAGCGCAGCCGGCCCGGACGGGTTTACAGGGAAATTCTTTACCTTTGCTTGGGAGGTAGTGGCATCGGATTTATACCGGGCGGTTGTCAGCTTTTTCTGCGGTGCTGAACTACCTAGGAGTATCACGGCTACCTCAATTGTGTTGCTGCCAAAAGTGGAGAACCCCCAAGATTTTAAGCATTTTCGTCCAATCAGTCTGTGCAACTTTACTAACAAAATCATCTCCAAGCTGTTATCGGCAAGGTTGGCGATGATATTACCCCGGATTATATCTCCACAGCAAAGCGGGTTTGTCCAAGGGAGGCAGATTACAGATAATTTCTTGTTAGCTCAGGAGTTAGTAGCCGATATCGGGAAATCAAATCGGGGTGGCAATGTGGTCATCAAGTTAGACATGATGAAGGCTTATGATAAAGTCTCATGGCCCTTTCTCCTACAGGTGCTACGATATTTCGGATTCAGTGAGACCTGGATAGACATGATTTGGCGATTAATATCGAATGTGTGGTTCTCGGTACTTGTTAATGGTGGTTCAAACGGCTTTTTCAGATCTTCACGGGGTTTACGGCAAGGGGATCCAATTTCACCAGCCTTATTCGTTATCGGAGCTGAGGTGCTGTCTAGAACCCTCAACACGCTACCCACACAAAGAGGATTTACTCCGTTCAAAGTTCCTCCTCATTGTTCTATAATTACGCATTTGGCATTCGCCGATGACGTGATTATCTTTTCCAGTGGGGCCAAGTCATCCCTACGTCTGATTAAACGGGTTTTGGATGATTATAATGAGGCATTAGGTCAGCGAATCAACCCTCAGAAGAGTTGTTTCCTTACTCATCCACGGGCACCATCTCAGAGGGCAGCGGTTGTTAACCAGATACTAGGGTATAATAAACGCGACTTTCCAATACGGTACCTTGGTTGTCCCTTGTATACCGGAAGGAGCAAGAAGGTTTACTATACGGATATATACAATGCGGTGGCGAATCGGATTTTGAGTTGGAAAAACCAGATTTTATCGCTAGGAGGCAGGGTGGTGTTGATTCAGAGCGTGTTATCCTCTATGCCAATTCACTTGCTGGCAGCCGCGTCCCCTCCAAAAGGGATGTTGATGGTCATAGAGAAATTGTTCGCCAAGTTCTTGTGGGGATCTTCGAATTTCGGGGATAAATTCCATTGGATATGTTGGGCAGATTTGTGTCGGCCGAAGGATGAAGGGGGTGTAGGCCTGCGGGGTTTGAAACAGGTCTACGACTCATTTTCCATTAAACTCTGGTGGAAATTTCGACAACAACAATCATTATGGGCAAAGTTTATGTCCCAGAAGTATTGTGCAGGTCATCACCCTTGTCTTGCTGATATTGGGCATCCGGGATCCCAAGTTTGGCAGAGGATGGTCACAATGCAGCGTTTTGGGGAGGATAATATTAGCTGGGTAGTTCGGGAGGGGGCTTTGGACTTTTGGCATGATAATTGGATGGGGTCAGGTGCGCTTTGTGACAAGGTTGAGGTCTTCCATGATCATTCGGTGGTTGATTTTGTAGATCGGCGGGCTTGGAATGTGGACATGCTCCATCAATTCTTGGATGGAGAATTGGTTACGCAGGTTTTGGAGATTGACCCTCCTACCGATAGGGGAAATGATACAATGGTATGGGCATTGACGAACTCGGGTGTTTTTTCCACTGCATCGGCTTACTCATTGATCCGTCAATCCAATGACAATTCTTGGCTTTTTGGTCGTTTATGGCAGCAGGGTCTTCCAGTCAAGGTTTCTTTCTTTATGCTGCGACTACTACAGGGGAGGCTCCCTCTTATGGATCGCCTAAAGAGGTTTGGGGTTTGTGGCCCATCTAGATGCTTGTGTTGTCAGAATCCCCAGGAGGAGGATTTGAATCATGTGTTTTGCTCAGGAGAAGGGGCACGATTGGTCTGGCGACACTTCGAGAGTACTGCTGGTGAGTTTAGTGGGGTGCATACGGTGCGTCATATGGTGTGGTCTTGTTGGTTAAGGAGGGGGACTAATGATCGTGTAAAGTTTTTGCATAATATACTTCCTTCGGTGGTATGCTGGGTTTTATGGAAGGCTAGGAATGAAGGGGTGTTTGAAGGTCGGAAGATGAGGATCAGGCCTGCGGTGAATCGGATTGTTCAGTTTCTGCATGATTTCCTTCAGTCACGGTTCCCGGGGGTGCAGCCTTCTGCCCCTACATGGGAAGGGTTGCTTCTCGAATTAGGTAGTCATCAAAGGCGGATGGTTATTAGGCCAGTTTACTGGGTAACTCCACGTAGAGGCTATAAGTTGAATTCAGATGGATGTTCTCGGGGGAACCCAGGAAGGAGTGGGGGGGGTGGGCTTGTGCGGGATAGTCGAGGAAATTTTGTATTCGGCTACGCGGAGCCCTTCGGGGTGATAACCAGCATACAGGCGGAACTTCGAGCGTTGCTATGGGGCGTTAGACATTGTGTGATTCGAGGGTGCTTGGAGTTACACTTAGAGGCGGATTCTCTCACCCTGGTTCACATTGTTCAAGGGACTAGTGCTTGTCCTTGGCGTTTACAGAGAGATCTGGATGAGTTGATGATGTTCAAGCAATATTTCACATCGATCACACACTGCTACAGGGAAGCAAACGCACCTGCAGATCGTTTGGCAAATTTTGGTGCTGATTCTAGTACAGGTCATGTGTTTAATACATTCTCAGAATTGCCGCAATTGGTTAGGGGGGCTATTAGATTAGATCGATTAGGATTTCCTACGTTTCGTACACGGTGTCTGGCATGAATTGGAATAAGAAGCAGAAAAGGCCAATGAAGGTGAAAATGGCGGTTAGAAGGACATCAAGGGAGGAAGATTCTAAAATCTTCAAAGATCATCCTTCAGATTCACTGGAAGACATCCTGATATGGAAAAATGAAGATTTAATCTTAATTTCAGTTTTTAAATGCTTAAACTTTCACTAGCTTGTAAATTTATTGTCAAATTGTGGTTTGATGGCAGGGAGTTTCGTCCTTTTTTAAGGGGAAACTCTGCCGAAATTTTTATAAAATAATAAAATTTCAATTAAAAAAAAAATCACCGGATTAATATGAACTGAAAATGTTTAACTGCGAAAAAAAAAAAAAAAAGAACTCTTACTAGCATTTACCCTTTGGCCCGAGAAAGCTTGGTAATCATCTGAAAAATTCTTTAAAGCCTTTAAACAATCCTCTAAACACCTTGCAAACATTATAATATCGTCAATAAAAGCAAGGTATGGCACCCGATCACCAGCTGAAACATAAATGCGCCTGTCATTTTGCAAGAACATATTAGATAGCCCTTGTCCCATAAATTCCACCACCAGTAAGAACAAACCCGCCGATAGAGGGTCACCTTGTCGAACACCCCTTGAAGACTGAAAAAACCAGCTGACTCCCCATTAACCAACATCGAAAACCAATTATTCGAAAATGCCATAAACCATAAATCGACCAATGCCTCCTGAAAACCAAACCTTCGCAACATAAAAATCAGAAAGCTCCATTCCACCCTATTATATGCTTTGGCCATGTCCAACTTAAAAATCACGTTAGGGTGCTTTAACTTCTATCTAAATCTAGCACCGGTTCCTGAGCTAACAAAATATTATCAGCTGTACCCCTGCTAGGAATGAAACCGATTTTCCAAGATGATATAAGCATTGATAAGAGAGGATTTAAACAATTAGCCAATAATTTCGAAATAATCTTGGAATTGACGTTGTACAGACTAATTGGTAGGAACTCACTCCATTGCATAGCTGTCACGTCCCGAGCCCGCACGTGCCCGTCACAAGACATCCGCCGTACTCCCAAGTCCCACTCAGGAATACAAGGCTACATTAACTAATTTAACTTGACAATACTAAATAATTTAAACAAATAAAGTGCGGTTCGAATTACATATAAAAGGAAATCTACGAATATTCAAAGCGTTCGTACATTTATTCTCCAATTGAAACAGTGGAAACAAAAGTAAATAGGATAACACTAGAAGTAGCTAGCCTGCCAACTTCTATGCACCTAAACTAATAAAAGTCATCCTCAGGGTCTTCTATGTAAACCACTTTATACTCTTCCGAATCTGCAAAAATGGTAAGAAGTGGGTTGAGCGACACATCGCTCAGTACGTAATATTTACCCCTCTGTTGGACCATGCACTCTTAATTTTATAGGTACACAAATATATAAGTACAACTCAAATTGTTTGCATATCATTCACATCCGTAATTTTGAAAGTAACGTTATTTATAAAGCAATTAGTAGTAAAGAATGACAAGCAATTTAAAAGCATCTTATTGATAATTGTACATAAGAAATCGTAAAGTCATAACTCATTTCGTCTCAAGTCACAAATCTCTTCATATCCACTCATAAATCAATTCATTGCAGTTCATAAGTCTCATTTCAAATCAGTTCATAAATTCATTTCATATTGACTCATAAACCATTCTTTCAGATCAACTTATAACAAGTACATGTAATGATCGGCTACTGAGTACTCAGCCTAGAGATTAAACCCCTACTAGGTGGGCGACCAATAAGTTTCATGACTACCGATTAGTCTCATTCATATTTGGGTCAATCGGCCGGACTCTATACCAGGCGACCATGACCTTGTCAATCGGCCGAACTCTATACCAGGCTACCATGGCGATTAGACAGGACTATAGCCCCTATCGTCTATTCCATGACCGCTCTGAGTTTTACTGGTCAAAATTCATTTCGTATTTCATATACATAATTCCTTGCTTTCATAAAAGATTCAGCTCATTTTGTATATAAGAACATATCAAAACGTTTCAAATAAGTCACATGATCCATCTTTGTATAGTAAAATACAGCTTTCATAAATACCCAAGTAAAGCATTTAATCAAACACATTTCGTGTCAACATAACCAAATAGGATTGAAAACGAGAGTTTCATTTACACATTTGAAATCTCAGAAGGGTAAGTACCACCTACCTTTGTTTGGCTGCTCGAGTGGAACTACCTTTGGTTCTTGTATTGTACCTATCAAATGCATAGGTTCCCTAATTAGTTGTTACTTCCTATAGATGCATAATTATACAACCTCTAAGTAAGTCGAAGATTCATGTCTAGACCATTGTATGAACCCTAATAGCATTTTCCTTAAATTGAACGATCTCTATTTTTGGAAAGTTTCCTAATTTGGAAAGTTTCTATTTTTAGAAAGTTCCTTAATTTGGAAAGTGTTCATTTTGTAGAGTTTCCTAATTTAAAAGAAAATAATTATTCATAATCATATTTATTATCTTGACTATTATCTTACTATACATATTTATAATTTATAGTTATTCATTATTATTATCAATCTCGTCGTCGCTACTTTATTTTATTACCACGTATATATATTTATTAATTAGTTATTATTACCTTCCACTTTATGTTCACTTTTGTTCATGTGTAGGTGTTATATATATATATATATATATTGGTTTATTATTATAATTATTGACTTAGTTTACTCCACTTGTATTTATATTTTCATTTTATTTTCGCTTTTATCTTTCATTTACTTTATCTACATCTATATTGTTATTATTATTGTGATTATTTTAAGCATTTAAAAGAAATTTAAAACCTATCTTATATTGTATAACTTTATCTAATAGTGATAGATTAAAGTGTCTTAGATTTCTACTTAAATACCTTAGGCTAATTAAATAAGCCTGACTGACGAAATCTTCTAAAATATTCACTTAATTTAGGTTGGGTCTTGGAATTTAGTTCCTACGTTAGTCCAAAAAGGTGGGTTGATTATGCCTAAAATTTAATTATTGGACATTCACTAAATCCATACTATATATATATATATATATTAGAATCTATCATTATTAATATAAAGTTTTTTTTTCCTTTACTTGTTCGGAAGGTTTGGGCCAACCTTTCTAATGGAGCCTCTGTTGCCAGCACTTGCAGGCAGCATATTGTTTTTTTTAATCCTTCATTGGTTGGCCGAAAAGGCCAACCTTCCCTTTACCTATTGTCGCTAGCAAGTGCTGGCAACCTCCCTTCCCCTTTGTTTTTTTTTTCTTTTTTTTTTCGGCCAACCTTTCCTCCGTACCAAAGTCGCCGCACTTGCGGGCGACTCAATGGCAGAGAACAGCAATGGCGAGTTCTTTTCTTCTCCTTTTTTTTTTCTCTTAATAACTTTCCAATCGATTTGGGTAAACCCTATTCATTCCATAATAATATTTAATGCCTCAATCCTACTAATCTAGATACGAATCCTCCTAAACCTCATATACAATCCTATATCTCTATATATATCACATAATACACATCCGTAAAATCTTTAGAATAATTAATTCGATTAATAGAACTTAAAAGAGAAGTTTCACATGAATTTAGGACTTACGAGTTTAGGGGCCTAGTCGTCTGATTGATTGATGGCGACGCCTGTTTCTCCTTCTCTATTTTCTGGTGGCTCTTGCTCTAAGGGGAGGCAGACAATGAAAGGTAGGCAATGATATTATTATTATTATTATTTTATATAAATGTACTAAACCCTAATAACCACCCACTAGTAGATGGGTTAGATAAGAGTTTTAACTGCTATGAATTTTTACCCTATCTTATCTCATTTCTATCCCTCAATAATCTTTAACATATCCTACAATTATTTTTTTTTTACTTTTACTCATAATAAATTACCATTTAATTAAATTGGGCAAGATAAAATGAGCCCAAAAATCGTGGGTTTTACATTCTACCCCCCTTACGAAAAGTTTCGTCCTCGAAACTTATGTACCTTGATACAAAGATAGCGATGTCTATTTCGCATGTCTTCTTCTAACTCCTACATTGCCTCTCGTGGTGTATGGTTCGTCCATTGCACCTTCACGTAAGGTATGGTTCTTCGCCTTGGATCTTAATCCTTATGATCCATGATTTTCAAAGGAACTTCCTCCACTGACAAGTTCTCCTTCACCTTGATGGGTTGGTCCTCCAAAATACGACTCGTGTCTGATACATACTTCCTCAGTTGGGAGACATGGAACACATTATGTATCCTTGACAAAGCAGGTGGGAGAGCCAGTCGATACGCCAGAGGTCCAACTCTATCCAGTACCTCGTAAGGTTCCACATATCTCGGACTTAACTTGCCACTTCGTCCAAATCTCATCACCCCCTTGGTAGGGGACACCTTCAAATATACTTTTTCTCCCGGTTGGAACTCCAAAGGTCTCCTTTTTGAATCCGCCCAACTCTTATTTTGGACCTAAACTACTTTTAGTCTTTCTCGAATAACTTTAATTCTCTCCAAAGTTCGTTCCACCAAATCGAGGCTTGTGATCAGCTTCTCACCTATTTCATCCCAATATAAGGGAAATTCACACTTTCGTCCACACAACGCCTCGAATGGTGCCATGCCAATCTCGCTATGATAGCTATTGTTATATGAGAATTCCATTAGTTTTACTAACCTATCCCAATTATCCGAGAAGTCTAGAACACAAGCTCTTAGCATGTCCTCCAGTGTCTGTAGGGTCCTTTCCGACTATCTATCCTTTTGGGGGTGGAAGGCAGTACTTAATTTCAGGTCAATCCCCATAATATCTTGGTAGGTCAATCAAAATCTAGACGTGAATTTAGGATCCCAATTCGACACTACTTTCGCAATTCATTTTTAGACTAGATATCACATTCTCTCCCCCTTTAAAGGTTTCGTCCTCGAAAACTAAAAGACATAAATATTAAAATAAGTTAACAAAATTTTCAATGCTCTTGCAAAACATCTTGGGATTATTCTTATAATGTGTAAATTGGATTTCCTTATATAATTCCATCAAACTTCTGCTGCGCACTCTTATTTTTCTCAATACCTTCTATCTTCATATTTATATAGCTCAGATGAACATAATATCTCTCACAAATCCGGCATTCTAAATATCGGCTTATAATGCTCGATAATTATCAGCCTATAGAAAAGATACCAGAGACTCTAACAGTACCATTTCTTCTTTTGTCACACATTTTATCACAACTTACTTATCCACTATCACAAAATAATCCTTATCTCGATATGTGGGTTCCTGCCCACTGTATTTGTAATTGGTGATGGAAATCCCTTATTTCCCTCAAATTTCATATCTATCTCATTTCAAATTCCAAAGAGATCAATAATATCTCAAATAGCATCACTCCTATTTTCAGATCTTATAACCTAAAAATGTCATGGGAATCTTATTTCCTTTGGTCATTTTTTTCCCTATCTCAATTCAATTTTCAAAAATATTAATATCTTAAATATGATTTCACAAACTTCTTGATGATACAAAAATTTAGAAATTTTATACAAATATTATTGTCAAATTCTTATATTTGAATATAATAACTTTATTATAACTTTGAAAAAATATTTATCTATGTATAGAATTCCAAACTCATACAGGTTTAGAAACTGAAAGTGTTTTGAAATACATAAGTCAACTAACTATACTTCTTACAGCATTAGAATTTAGAGTACAAAGAGAATTTATCAAGAATTATTGTTAAATTTTTCTATACGATAAGAAATTTTTTTTTTGTAGAATACATATATATAAAGCTCTTTTGAGATTGGGTCAGTATAAAAAAACATTTTACACAAGATTGTAGGATATAATTATTCAATGTATTTATTTCTTTTTTTTATAGATACATACATATATATATTTAGAAACTATATTTACCAAGCAACTATAAGGTAAAGGTTCATATTTAAAAATTTTGATTATAAACTATTTGTGCAAATAAAATTTTGGTTTCACCGTTTATTCATTTATAGGTAAAAAGTATGTAAAATTTTATATTGTAAGAAATTTATAAAATATTTATTGCCTGATCATGGTGTAATAATACCAAAACTAATAATATCAGCTAGTTTAATAAATGTCTTGAGCATTAGATCTAATTATCGTAAACCTCAAAATAAGTCAACAAAATTCCAAGATCCAATGTGTATTGCTTGCGTTCGATGACATCATATTGTTGATCATTCAAACTTTTGTTGTGCACTCTAATTTCTTCAATATTTTCAGTTTTCTCTATACTAGACTTCAATTAGACATAAGATTATCCATAGATTTGACATCCTAAATGATGACTTGAAATATACTATAGAGATCAAAACTTACAAAAAGAACACCCTAAATACCCTTTTATTATTATTATTCCTTTTTTTTTAAGTGTCAATCATATCTGGTAGGTGGGCTTGGTTACCTTTTCAACTTAACATATACATATAGTCACCACTTATTTACTAAAAGTAAGCATCATTTCAATACCTGAGGTCATTCCAGTAAATTCGTAGCCTAAAATTCTAATACCATTAAATGTTATGGAGTCACTTATTTTCTTTTAATACCTTATCCATTTCATTCCAATTCTCAAAATCACAAATATCTTCAGTACCTTTATACCTATTTCCAACTATTACAACTTGAGCTATAATACCACTAAATATCATAGGAATCTCTTGATCGTTTGGCATCTCCCTTCTATTTCCAAAATCATTAATATCCAAGCATCATTTCTCACACTTCCAGATTATAAAACCTAAGCTCTGATACAACTAAAAAATCACAGCAATCTCTTATTTCTTTTGATCTATTTTTCCATCTCCTTTTAATTTCCAATAGACAATACTTCAAATACACATAATATTTCCTACATGTCCGACATCTTAAACGTAGAGTGTACTACCAGAATTACATCTAATAAAAGGACATCATAAACACCAATTGCACCATTTCAACTACTCACACATGCACATTTTCAAGCCTATTTATTTAGCCACAATTGATCATTTCCTAGGGTATACTTCATCTAAAGAGTAAATTGTACCTCAAACTCTGTTATCATTAAATATTATGAAAATCTCTTATTTCACAATATTCTATCCAACCTCATTCCCATTTTCTAAAATCACTAATATTACAAATATCATTCACATACATCTAGATCGCATAATCTAAACTTTGATAACATTAAAAAATCACCTAAATCTCTTATTTCCTTTAATCCTCTTTTCTTTTCATCTCATTTCAATTCTCAAAACCCCTAATACCTCAAAAACCATTTCACATGCTTCCGGACCATATAATCTAGGCTCTGATACCACTAAAAATGTCACGCCCCGAGCCCGCACGTGCCCGTCACAAGACATCCGCCGTACTCCCAAGTCCCACTCATGAATACAAGGCTACATTAACTAATTTAACTTGACAATACTAAATAATTTAAACAAATAAAGTGCGGTTCGAATTACATATAAAAGGAAGTCTACGAATATTCAAGGCGTTCGTACATTTATTCTCCAATTGAAACAGCGGAAACAAAAGTAAATAGGATAACACCAGAAGTAGCTAGCCTGCCAACTTCTATGCACCTAAACTAATAAAAGTCATCCTCAGGGTTTTCTATGTAAACACTTCATACTCTTCCGAATCTGCAAAAATGGTAAGAAGTGGGTTGAGCGACACATCGCTCAGTACGTAATATTTACCCCTCTGTTGGACCATGCACTCTTAATTTTATAGGTACACAAATATATAAGTACAACTCAAATCGTTTGCATATCATTCACATCCGTAATTTTGAAAGTAACGTTATTTATAAAGCAATTAGTAGTAAAGAATGACAAGCAATTTAAAAGTATCTTATTGATAATTGTACATAAGAAATCGTAAAGTCATAACTCATTTCGTCTCAAGTCACAAATCTCTTCATATCCTCTCATAAATCAATTCATTGCAGTTCATAAGTCTCATTTCAAATCAGTTCATAAATTCATTTCATATTGACTCATAAACCATTCTTTCAGATCAACTTATAACAAGTACATGTAATGATCGGCTACTGAGTACTCAGCCTAGAGATTAAACCCCTACTAGGTGGGCGACCAATAAGTTTCATGACTACCGATTAGTCTCATTCATATTTGGGTCAATCGGCCGGACTCTATACCAGGCGACCATGACCTTGTCAATCGGCCGAACTCTATACCAGGCTACCATGGCGATTAGACAGGACTATAGCCCCTATCGTCTATTCCATGACCGCTCTGAGTTTTACTGGTCAAAATTCATTTCGTATTTCATATACATAATTCCTTGCTTTCATAAAAGATTCAGCTCATTTTGTATATAAGAACATATCAAAACGTTTCAAATAAGTCACATGGTCCATCTTTGTATAGTAAAATACAGCTTTCATAAATACCCAAGTAAAGCATTTAATCAAACACATTTCGAGTCAACATAGCCAAATAGGATTGAAAACGAGAGTTTCATTTACACATTTGAAATCTCAGAAGGGTAAGTACCACCTACCTCTGTTTGGCTGCTTGAGTGGAACTATCTTTGGTTCTTGTATCGTACCTATCAAATGCATAGGTTCCCTAATTAGTTGTTACTTCCTATAGATGCATAATTATACAACCTCTAAGTAAGTCGAAGATTCATGTCTAGACCATTGTATGAACCCTAATAGCATTTTCCTTAAATTGAACGATCTCTATTTTTGGAAAGTTTCCTAATTTGGAAAGTGTTCATTTTATAGAGTTTCCTAATTTAAAATAAAATAATTATTCATAATCATATTTATTATCTTGACTATTATCTTACTATACATATTTATAATTTATAGTTATTCATTATTATTATCAATCTCGTCGTCGCTATTTTATTTTATTACCACGTATATATATTTATTAATTAGTTAATATTACCTTCCGCTTTATGTTCATTTTTGTTCATGTGTAGGTGTTATATATATATATATATATATATATATATATATATATATTGGTTTATTATTATAATTATTGACTTAGTTTACTCCACTTGTATTTATATTTTCATTTTATTTTCGCTTTTATCTTTCATTTACTTTATCTACATCTATATTGTTATTATTATTGTGATTATTTTAAGCATTTAAAAGAAATTTAAAACCTATCTTATATTGTATAACTTTATCTAATAGTGATAGATTAAAGTGTCTTAGATTTCTACTTAAATACCTTAGGCTAATTAAATAAGCCTGACTGACGAAATCTTCTAAAATATTCACTTAATTTAGGTTGGGTCTTGGAATTTAGTTCCTACGTTAGTCCAAAAAGGTGGGTTGATTATGCCTAAAATTTAATTATTGGACATTCACTAAATCCATACTATATATATATATATATATATATATATATATATATTAGAATCTATCATTATTAATATAAAGTTTTTTTTTTCCTTTACTTGTTCGAAAGGTTTGGGCCAACCTTTCTAATGGAGCCTCTGTTGCCAGCACTTGCAGGCAGCATATTTTTTTTTTAATCCTTCATTTGTTGGCCGAAAAGGCCAACCTTGCCTTTACCTACTTGCTGGCGACCTCCCTTCCCCTTTGTTTTTTTTTTCTTTTTTTTTTCAATAACCTTTCCTCCGTACCAAAGTCGCCGCACTTGCAGGCGACTTTTTTTTTTTTTTTTTTGCATCGCTGAAGCTTGGCTTCAGCAATGGCAGAGAATAGCAATGGCGAGTTCTTTTCTTCTCCTTTTTTTTTTTCCTCTTAATAACTTTCCAATCGATTTGGGTAACCCCTATTCATTCCATAATAATATTTAATGCCTCAATCCTACTAATCTAGACACGAATCCTCCTAAACCTCATATACAATCCTATATCTCTATATATATCACATAATACACATCCGTAAAATCTTTAGAATAATTAATTCGATTACTAGAATTTAAAAGAGAAGTTTCACATGAATTTAGAACTTACGAGTTTAGGGGCCTAGTCGTCTGATTGATTGATGGCGACGCCTGTTTCTGCTTTTCTACTCTCTGACGGCTCTTGCTCTAAGGGGAGGCAGACAATGAAAGGTAGGGAATGATATTATTATTATTATTTTTTATATAAATGTACTAAACCCTAATAACCACCCACTTGTAGATGGGTTAGATAAGAGTTTTAACTGCTATGAATTTTTACCCTATCTTATCTCATTTCTATCCCTCAATAATCCTTTAACCTATCCTACAATTATTATTATTTTTTTTACTTTTACTCATAATAAATTACCATTTAATTAAATTGGGCAAGATAAAATGAGCCAAAAAATCGTGGGTTTTACAATAGCACCCACAATCTTTGGCATGGGAATGATCAGCATACTGTTAAACAAACGTGCCGGTGGAGATCCCTTAAAAAAATCATGAACTACTTCTAATAATCATCCTTCACAATTTCCCAACACTTGTGATAAAAACCTGCCCCGAAACCATCAGGTCCCGGGGCACTATCACTTGAAATAAAAAAAAAAAAACCACCTCTTTAAGTTCATCGAGTGTTGGAAGCATCAATAATTTTTCATTATCCTCCCCTTGAAGTTGTGGCAATTGGAAAGAGACCACTGGCTGACTTCGACGCTCTCTATCTGAAGTAAATAACTTAGGAAAGAAATCCACTGCCGATTGCTTAATTCCATCCAAATCCTCAATCCATGCCCTCGATTTCTGTTTAATCCTTGTAACAAAATTCATACTTCTCCTTTAGCAAATAGCAGAATGAAAGAGAGCGGTATTCGCATCCCCCACTTGAATCCATTTAATCGGCAACTTTTGCCACCAATACTCACATTCTACAGATAGAGCCCTCGCATGCTCTGCCCTTGCTTCCCCTAACTTTGCCCGTGACACTTCATCTCTCTTATTGTCATACTCCCTTTCACATGCCTTCAAAGCCTCCTCAGCCTGTTGAACATGAGAAAAAAAATTACCTATAGAGTCTTTGTTCCAACATCGTAAACACATGGTTAATAAAATAGTATAAGATTCAATATATATGACAAATCTTAACAACGTATGTCATGTTATTCCAATTAGACCAACCTAGAGGAGAAAAGGAGTAAGGGGGTGCTTGGTTTGAGGGTATGGGATTCAAGATTTGGAATGATGTCCATTTTAAGTGCTTGGATAATAGGTATGGGATTGAAGATTTTGGAATGAATTCTAAAAAGTTGGGAACTCTCCATTCCTGAGTGATTTGGTGGGTTTTGTTAATTCCTATATTTGATTCCAAGATAATTTTTATAAAACATTTTTTTTATCCACTCACCCCTTCACCCTCATCCCGTCATCCTCCCTCTTGTCTTCCCCATCACCTCCCACCACTTGTCTCCTCATCCATGGCATCTAAAAATTTTTCTTGTTGCCATCACTTAACATCTCAAAAACTTTCACCTTCCTTCTCACTAGTATCACTCCTTCCTCGCCCTCTTTTTTTTCCTTCAATCAAATTAAAGTTTCAATTTTGTGACTTCGAATCAAATGAAATTCGATCAAGACCTACAACAAAAAAGTGGCGGCAGAAGTAAAAAAGCTCGAGACAAATACAAGTAACATGATGGTGACAGCGGACGCAGAAGATTTAGAAGCCGAGCTTGGTGCGGCGCCAGTGGCGGCGCTTGGCGTTGTAGCGGATGGTGTTGTCAGTGCGCATGCGGATCCAATAAGGGATGGGCCTGTTCTGTCTCTGCTTCTTCACCAGCTTCTTCTTTATCATGAAGGTCTTGTGGGACGGGATCTTCGGTTGCTGGAAGTTGAAGGAGAGCTCCGGTGGGAGGATGGGTTGGCTTCGGAATAGCTGCAGATAGGCTGAAAGCAAGGCAGCTGATAACTGGCGGTTGCTGCTAAAGACCCGTGTGAATGGACCCAACAAAAGAAAAAGATAGGGCAAAAATGCAATAATAATTTTGATACCCATTCCACTAAAAATTGTACCAAGCAGTAGTGATTTCAACGATACCACGAGCTTATACCCATACTGATTTTTTATAATTCATTCCATATCCAATTCCAATTCCGGAGCATGAACCAAGCACCCCCTAAGTTAATATGCACCACTATAGAATTTTTATGTACTTAACTAAATTTGAACAATACATATAGAAACAAGAACACACTCAAAACTTCAATTCAAAATCACTTTCATGGACATATTAAAGTATCTTAGGTTTATGAAAGAAAACAATACAATCATAAATTTAGATATAAATACAAATTAATAACGTATGACAAGTTAGTCTTAGTATGTAACACTATGAAATGCACATAATTATTTCTACGAATCACATGCTTATTTTCATAGAGTAGCAAATCATGCAACCAAGGTTAATGGATGATTTGAGAGAAGAGTGTGATTCTTAAAAGTTTAGAAGGCATAATTGTACTTGTAAGTTAACAACATCAAAAGGTTTATATGTTATTTTGTAATTTTCAAGAGTGAGATAAGGAGGGAAATACCCATACTTACCTAAGGGCGGGACCACTACTATAGTTATAGCATTATATAATGCTGATTCAACTAGTGTATGTAATACTTTAGTTGTTTTAATGCCTACCAATTAATAATGTAAGATGAACCTATATCTTTATTATGT
This sequence comes from Coffea arabica, assembly GCF_036785885.1. NCBI lineage: Eukaryota > Viridiplantae > Streptophyta > Magnoliopsida > Gentianales > Rubiaceae > Coffea > Coffea arabica. The sequence continues at coordinate 15,473,191 of NC_092319.1, read as the reverse complement.
GATTAATTATGTAATACTACGTTTATAATTCCTTTGACACACGACTTTGACTGCAATTTTTTGTTTGCACTTTTTGACACATGATGGAGATTCAATTCTTCATTAGTGATGGCATTTTTTTAATCAACTTAAGTTTTATTAATCAAGGAAATCTGAATTGTTGTCTAGTACATGAAAAAGCTATAAATAAGGAGCGCTACTCCCTTACATTTACAGCTCTCACAGCTGGGCAAACAAAGTTGTCCAAATGGACCAAATTTTGAGTAACCTTGGGTAGCTGCAACATAGACCCAAAAAAACATGAGCCACCATTCCATAGGCTAGCTAAAGAATCTACCACCGCATTGGCTTCTCTTTAAATACACTCCAGTGACCCATCAAGACTCTGGAGAACATACTAGATTCGGCGAATGACATTGCACAGGGGCTACCTTGTCGAGCCATTCGTTATGACCAACTGATACAATAGCCTTGAATCCATCTCCGTCTGAAACCCAGATATCCCCATTTGCACATATAACTCTAAGCCGAGTATTAGAGCCCGTGCCTCTACCTCCAGAACTTGCATCTCTCCAAATTCCTTATAAAAGGCTGTGATAACCTTCCCCCAATGATCCCGAATAATCCCTCCTCCGGCTGCTATCGCATTAAGCACACTGGCGTCAGTATTTACCTTCAGTATCCCAATTCCAGGTGCCTTCCATTTCACCACAATGGACTTACTTGAAGAAAGGAGCCATGATTAAATCAAAATCCCCTTCCAACTGCTCCCTTGTTTTATAGGAAACGTCTATAATCATCTATGTTTTATAGTATGTTTATTTACTTATGTTGATGAATGGATATGCATGCTATGTTTGATACGATGAGACCTTAACAAACTAAAACGAGTTTAAAATCCCCCAAATCAAATATTAAGTCAAGACTAAAGTTGTCTTTCATTATTATAGTAAAATACGAGTTCTTGTTCGATGTTACCTTATTCGCCTCAAATGAAAGGTACTCTACCAAGGATGTGTTTTATTATGAATTGAGATTTTAGAATAATGGGTTAGATTTAATTACAACATATAACTTGTTCGTCTCAGTGAAGGTTGTATATTGTAGAGGCAAAGGTTGGAAAAACACAAAGATGTGCCTTGTCAAGAATTGACAAGTCAATTATCTAGAAATTACAATTGTTGTAATTGATAATAAGTACCTATTTGTTTTAGTTATTTTGGCTTGTTCGTCTAAATGAAGGTTAAAATATCTAAAATGAGATTCTAACCCACTAGGAATTTTGAATTCCCGATTCTGTATTTGAGGGTAATGGAATTGTATTAAAAATAATGGGAGCAAAACCAAATATTACTTTTATGTCATTTTTTCTTTGATTTTGTTTTACGTAAATAGCAATTCTTATTCTATCTTTACTTTGTTATAGAATTACTACTATTTTGAATTTATGCATTATCCTTGATAATTGTAAATTAACTAGTCCCAATTTCTTGAACCGGCAATACAACTTTAGAATTGTTCTCAAGCATGAATGAATTGCCTATGTCCTTGATGTGTCCCTACCCCCTTTGGATCCACCATCACCCGATGCCCTAATTGATGAAGTTGAATAGCTCAACAAATATCATACGGACAACAATACGATTGTTTGTATCATGCTAGCATCCATATCTTCTTAGCTACAAAAGCAACATGAATACATGAATGCTTATGACATGATGGTGTATGACGGGTATTTTACATACATGCAAGTTAAAAAAAACCGAATTACACTCGTTCACTGCAAGTATACAGATCAACTAGTAGTTTAGGGTATATATCGGGTCGATCCCACAGGGAAGAGTGAACAATTACCGGTATTACTAAAGCTTCTCTATTATTTAGACTATCAATGAATTATAACAAATTAAAACCTACTAAAATTATTCAAGAAAATAGCAAATGAAAGCTCCTTAGGTTGTGGTATCCCTAACTACTCATGCAACTGCTATATTTGGATCATTAATTACTACATTTAGGCTAGTTATGGTGTAATTTCCTTAAACATGTGAAACCTACTTTCGTAGTGAATCAACTATACTTATAACTAATCCATACCTATTTTCATGGTTATGAAATTAGCTACAAGTTCATTTCTTCAATGAAATTACATGAAATGAATCACTAAAAACCACATAAGTGCACCTCTACTTTCGTGAGTGTACTCCATATGTTTAGCACTTCTTGAACTAGTGTTAAATCTCAATTTTCATTGCAGAAACAACACCTTAGATAATCACAATTAATGGTACCAGATTAATCATGATTTAAGAAGCCAAAGTGCTAAATAACTTGCTCAAATCATAGCAGTCAAATAACCAAATAATAAACACTAACAATTATAGAAAGTTCAACCAAACCCAAGGCAGAAACTTTAGAAACACGTACATATTGAACACAAAATCCAGAACTTGTATATTAACCAAACTTAGAATCAAGTACAAAAGATAAAGAGTTTGGAAGGAATACAACCCTTGTCACATGAGTTTTCTTCCTTGCCTTCTTCATCCTCCATCTTCATCCTAATCTAGATAATAAACAAGAATGGAAAAGCTACACTACTCTATACTAAGCTAACTAACACTAGGAAGATGAAAGAGCTACATTTCTGCAGACTTCAAGCTTCTCTCGTATGTCTCTCCTATCTCTTGCTCTCTCACAATGAACTCCAATCTCCTCCTTTTCTCCTCTCCCATCTCCCTTTTTTGCAATGAATTTTGCTCTTTTATGATGAAAGGTGGTCAAGAAATGAGGATTACATCTCCCTTTTACAGCCGGGAATGTTTCTCACATGTATAGCATCACATGTGAGTTGGTGGAGGTGAAATTGAGTTTTCCGCGTAAAAAGCAGCCTTCTCTGACCACAATCCGGCCAGGAATCCGGCCACAAATCCGGCCAAGTTCCGGCCGGATTGCTACAGTAAATCTGGGCTGCTACAGTGATCCGAGCTGCTACAGTACCTCGGATCCACTAACCCAGAAACAGCCGAGGGTTCGGATGAATAGTGGATCCGAGTGTGGATCACTTGCTCTGTTTTTGGCTCAATTTCAACCGATCCTTTCTTGATGTTAGAGGCTGAACCAGCTCAGTTGGAGCTGGTGTCTAGCATTCTGGGCTTTCAGAGGCAGTTCTTGCCGATGGTATATCTTGGTGTCCCCATTTCCCGTGGTCGTTGTTCATCTATGGCCTTTGATGGGATCCTTGCAAAAGTGCGGGCACGGATCTGTCATTGGAGTGGGAAGCTGTTGTCCATGGGGGGCAAATTAATTCTTATAAAGCATGTCTTGAATTCGATGCCGATATACCTCTTACAGGTGCTCAAGCCCCCCAAGGCAGTTTTAGTGACCCTTGGCAGATTATTCAATGCTTTCTTATGGGATAAATCCAGGGAGGATAAACGAACGCACTGGGCGTCTTGGGAGAAGTTGTGTTTTCCCACAGAGGAAGGGGGGTTAGGGGTTCGGCTGCTGGGTGACATGGTCAAAGCCTTATCTTTCAAACTGTGGTGGAGGTTACGCCAAAGGGGGTCCTTATGGTCAGATTTTATGTTCTCTAAGTATATTAAGGACCAGCACCCGTTGCAAGTGGAGGTATCAAGGCCGTCTGGAACATGGAAGCGTTTGATTGGCATAAGGGAGGGGGCGGAGGCGCAGATTTCGTGGAGTCTGGGACCGGGCATGGTGGATTTCTGGTTAGACACATGGTGCGAGCTGGGCCCCTTAAGTGCTTTGGTCCCGGCAGAGAGTGATAGACCACACTTTTTGGTGGCGGAATTCCTTGGTAGGGGAGGATGGAACCGGGGCCGACTTCTCCACTGGCGACCGGCCAATCTGGTGGATTGGATCGTGGAGGTGCCGTTCGACCTTGAGGGTCAGGATCTGATCCTGTGGGCAAAGTCGGCGACGGGGCAATTTTCTGTAACTGCTGCGTGGGAGCTGTGCCGGCAATGTCGGGGCAGCTGGCCACTGACTAAAATGGTTTGGAACAAGGGTACACCGTTGAAAATTTCATTATTTGCTTGGAGGTTGCTGGGTAATTTTGTACCTTTGGACTCGGTGATGCGGAGAAGAGGGCTGCCCTTGGTTTCCAGGTGCTCCTGCTGTCTGGAGGAGGCGGAATCATTGTCACATCTTTTCGTTACTGGTCCAGTGGCAAGGGAAGTTTGGGGGCATTTTGCCAGTATGTTCGGCATACTTCAAGGGCCTCCTGAAGATATTCAGCTGCTGTGGAGGCGGTGGGCCACTTCGCTGACTCACATCCCTCCGCATCATATTCGGTGTTTGCTGCCGTTAGTGGTTTCATGGTTCTTATGGCGGGGCCGTAACAAGGCAAGGTTTGAAGGGCAGGCATTTTCGGCCCGCAGGGTTATCATTGAGGTTAGTAATTACTTGCACGACCTGGGAAGAGCAAATATGTTGGATAAGGTACAGTTCCGTGGTGACCGGGATTGCGAGTGGGCAAGGTTAGCAGTGGGTATGGCACGAAAACGGTGACCAGTTGTGGTAATATGGGAGTTTCCCCCGTCGCTGTGTTACAAGCTGAACACGGATGCGAGTGTGGTCAACGGTAAGGCTAGTGGAGGAGGGGTGTTACGGGATTCGCATGGTAGAGTTATCTTTGCATTCTATAAGGAGTTTGGGGAAAAAGGCGTTCTGCAGGCTGAGGCTTTGGCGGTTTTAGAGGGGCTCTTAATCTGTGGGACAAGGGGGTTATCTGGGATTCTAGTGGAGGTGGACTCGGCGGTTCTTGTGTCTTTAGTCAAATCCTCGGCTCTGGGGGGTTGGTTGCATTGCAATGTCATAAGGCGGATTCGTCGTCTGTTGGATCAGCTTGCGATGTCGTTTAGGCATATATTCCGAGAGGCAAACGGGGTTGCAGATGGGTTAGCTGCTCTGCAGGGATGTCCGAGTACGGTTTTTAACTCTCCTCAGCTGTTACCGCGGGAGGTTCGGGGACGTATTGCTATGGATGCTGCCCAAGTCCCGGCTTTTAGATTAGTACTTGAGTAAGGGATAGGAGGCTTGAAATCACTTGTAACTGTTTTTTGGATTGAATAAAAAGATGTGTTTGTGAAAAAAAAAAAAAAAGCTAGAAAATTCAGGTAAGTCATAAATAACAATAAAACATCCTCAATAAGGATACTGGAGCTCTCAGGAGCTATATCCCACTTGCTTTGCCAAGGCTCGATCCAATACCTCCACGTGATGACACTCTGTCAACCGGGTAGGTATTAAGTCCATAGAAACTCCACTTACTTCTCCCATCCATCATTTCGCCCTCTCGGATCCGTAACCAAACACGCAAGGTGTGGGTAATACTACTCGAATATGCCAAGCAAGATCTCAAAAGATCAAGCTTTATAATTTCCCATGGTTCACCAAACTTCTCGACCAAGTCCTTGCCGCCTCGAGTTACAAGGTTGGCCAATGGGTTGGGGTGCCCCCCAGAAGTATAAGTGATCGATGAGACATCGTTCCAATTGACTAAGAATTATTTATGGTTCTGAGTCGATATGAGAGGTACCTCCCATCCGGCTTGGTGTGGTACATGCTATCGCTTAGAGAACTGGGTCAATGAGACATCGCTCCAATCGACTTAAAATTATTTATGGTTCTGAGTCGACATGAGGAGTACCTCCCACCCGAATTGGTGTGGCACATGCTACTGTTCAGAGAACCAATTATAGCACTAAGACAGTATGAGAGGTACCTCTCACCCGAATTGGTTTGGTACATGCATCCGCTCAGAGTTCACGAGTTAAACATATTCATGTATAATTACCAATCATATGTGTTCATGTAATAAGTATCACGTAATTAAAAGAGAGAGAGGGCGAGGGCGAGGGCGATAAAGTACACCCTCGTCTCGGCAAGTTTACGTGTCATGTATAACACTTGTACAATTAACATTCCAATCACATAATCATTTAACATGTACTTGACACCACCACTTGTCAAGGGTAAAATAAGAGTGAAGCGAGAAATCAAACGAGCTCTTCGAAATCCTCATGACCACCTGAGACATATACAATCATAGTTACCTAGGTGCTCGACCAAGGTTAAAAGAAAGACATTTTCTCACTACTCACTCTCAAGGTCACAAGTTCAAACTAAATTAAAAAAGCTTTTCCAGCTTAATCGTTAAAATAATGCTCAAGAGAGCTCGAAGGTGGTTTTTTATTCAAGTTGTGGTAAGTAATCTCATATCCAAGGGAAAGTACCATTTTCACTTTCAGCACGAAAATCGAGGAAAAGAGTAAATGGTTTTCATTTTCCAAAACTTTAAGTCTCATGTCCAAACCTTAAAAGGCAAAGAGCATGCACATTATCCAAACTAATGGAGTTAAAAACTCATTTAAAACTCCACTCAATTTCATAGAAAAACATCAAAGTTAAGGTTCCAAGATTCAAGTATGAAACTAGTGAAATTCACCAAGAGTTACTCTAGTCAAAAAGCTCTTTTTGGTTTCAAACTCATGGAAATTGAGGCCATAAGAATAGGGTTGAAGTCTATGATTCCAGTATGAAGAGAAGTGTTATAAACAATGGAAGTTATAGAGTCAAGAAGAATCACAAAATAGAGATTAATCCTTTGGAAACGAAGATTTGAAATGGAGTTTAAATTTCAAAGAGATCTCATATTAAACCGTGAAACTACACTTAAACAGTCCAACAATTGCAAAGGAAGATGGAAAGTTCTTAAAAGAGGAATTTGGTTGAAAAAGAAAATTTTCAGTTTAGAGTGATGCTACTTGGAAAAATCATATCTCGAGTTCCTTAAGTCAAAAAATTGAAAAATTTATACTGTTGGAAACTAGACTCAAAGCATTAAAACTTTCTAAAAGACACTTTTCTCAGACTCAAATTCAAAATCATTCAAATTTTAGCTCAAAGTCACTGTTCTAGACAGGACAGAGCAAAATAGGCTTGTAATTCAGTAAAGTTTGGAAATTCAGCAAAATTCGTAAAAATGGAATCAGCCTTTGAAATTTATAACACAATAAGAGTTCCAAACCAAGTTTCAAACACAGTAAGCAAAACTAAATTCAGAGTTTTGAGCATCAAGATATATTAGCTTAAAGTCGATTGATTTTCACTAGTTGAACAGTGAATTTCCAGATTTGAAGAGAAATCTTTGGGGCATCATTTGGATATCGAAATGGTATTGAAACTACGCCAAATTTTGTACACTTAAACTTCCATATATGGGCTACCATTATATGAAATTATAGGTAAAAACTCATGTGGGATGGCAGCTAACAAAACTAAAGTTCGTGAAATCTTTCAAAGTAAATCTGCCATCCTATTCCTTTTTCTTTTCCAAACGTTTTGTCCAATGAAATCAACCCCAATTCGCCCATTTTTTAAACCAAGATTCAGAACCATTTTTAAAAGCAATTGATGGTTAAATGACACTAAAATTTTCGAGATATAACATCCCAAAACAGATTTGCCATTCGGTCAGCAAGAAAGGGAAAAGTTTCCAGTTTCCAGCTTTGTCGCGTTTTCGAAATCAAACCATATCTAACTCTATACAACTCCAAATTGAGAATGGTTGATGGATTTGGAAACTAGGTTCAAAATTCTACAATTCATCAGAAGGAATTGTTTCAAAAATCTTTTCTCAAATGGGACAAAATCGTGCCACAAGATACAGTTTCCAGTTCATTCGTATAAACAATCAAAACAGAACAGCCAATTTTGCCGACTCGCTACGGTTCACTCAAAATGAACCAGTAGGAGATTTTTATACCATTGGAAAGCTATGAATGTCTAGTTTTGAATGCCACTAATGGCACTCAATTTTGAATTTTGTACAAAAACTTATATTCAGACAAAGAAGCACTGTCCGAGTACCCCTGATATACGATTTCCAGATTTGAATCTTACCAAAGCTCAAGTTTGATGCAACCAAATGAAATGATTTATGAAAGGTACTTTATACACACAATATACAACATATATCCATCAATTTCACAGCCAACCAAGCATCAAAATTTCGAAATAAAAACTGAACAACATGGACAGAATTTTCAGCCAACATGCATGCATCTTCCTCTAGCTTTCTTTTTCAACTTTTCAACTCAAACTACACCATATCTCATCAAAGCAAGTAACAAACAAGTAATTAAACACACAATAATCCTCAAGGCAGCTACCTATAAGGCCTTCTCAAGTCCACTACCTAATATCAAGGTTCTTGTGAACCCATCAATAACCTAACAACTATCTTGCCATCACTAACTAACTACTAACTTACTACTATGAATTGAAGAGGAAAAGTTGAAAGGTTCTTGGGATGGTCACCTTGCTGCCAAAAGAAGAGTAAACACTTGGTTTCTTGGGCCCTTAAATCACCAAGTTCCTTCCTTGATTAAGTTCTCTTCCAAGCTTGCATGAAGACCCAAGACAAGAAGCAATTTTTGGAGAGCTTTGTGGAGCAAAAATGGAAGACAAAAGCTGAAATTTTGAGGAGAAACGGGGAAGGGGAAGCTCGGCCAAGAGTAGGGAAGAAGGAAGGGTTTTTGTTGGTAGGTGATTATGTGATGTTGTGTAAGAAGATGGGACATAAAGTGCTCTTGTGCCCCAAAAGTCAACGATCGGTTAGAATGCAATTTGTGCTCCTAATTGAGCTTAACTTAACTCACTCACTCTAATTCCTCAATTAACTTTTCTTAGTCTACTATTAATCACCCTTAATACTCCAAGATTATTGCACTCTCGAATCAAAATTACCTCGAAAAATGTGCATGTGCTATTTCTCGCTAAACGAGCCGCAGAAAAAATTACATTCGCTAGCGAAACGTTTTAAAATATAAATGAGACATTTTTGCATACAAATGGGTTTAAAATGAATGAAATAAATTATTCAGAGTAAACGGTGAATACATAATTAAATAAGATAGTAAAATGAAATGAAAGTACAAAAAAATTGAAATTTCGAGTCCTCACATCATAAAAGTTATTTTTTACTCATGCTGTCCTTCCTATTGTGCGAAAGCGTATTATAGCACAAGTTACTAGGTTTCATTCACAATCCTTTCCAGTAAAGTATTTGGGGTATCGATTATATTCTGAAAAATGGAAGAAGAGCTATTTTTCAGTAGTATGAAATTCGGTGGCAAGTAGGGTGTCATCGTGGAAAGAAAAGTTATTCTTGTATGGAGGGAAGTTGGTGTTGATACAAAATGTGCTAGCGTCATTGCCTATCCATATTTTTGCAGCCGCTACTCCTCCTAAGGGGATTTTTGGTATTTTAGAGGGAATTTTTTATGATTTTCTTTAGGACTCCTCCGACTTTGGGCCACGATTCCATTGGATTAAATGGAGTCAGTAATGTAAGGCTTATGAGGAGGGTGGTGTGGGTTTACGATCTTTACAGCATGTGTTTGATGCCTTTTCTTTGAAGTTATTGTGAAATCATTATAGGCAGACTTCATGCAGTAAAAGTATAGTACAAATTTGCATCCTTGTTATTCAGATTATAGTCCAGGACAATTGGTCACTTGGAGGAGGATGTTGGATGCCCAGTTGGTGGTGCAAAGGCACATAAGATAGCTATTGGGTGTGGCTCATCCAACTTTTGGCATGACAACTAGTTGGGGTCGGGTCCGTTATGCCAACATGTGAAAATTTTTCAAGAGCAATCTGTGAGAACCTGTAAATTCCCTAATAATTTTCCTAGGGTTTTTCCCCTTTAATGGCATGTTTTCTGCATTTTCTGGCTTAGGAAAATTGTCCTGGTGAATTTTATGAGTAATTATAGTTTTTAGATGATTTTTCTAGTATTTGATAGTTTTTGAAAAATTACGGATATATAACGGACGTGGGACCCACTAGTGCGAAAAGTTCGGAAAAATTCGGCCAATAAGGTTAAGTTTCGGATACTGGATGGAATTTATCGGGTGTTAAGAGATAAGTAGAGGATGAGATGTGATTGATGTGAGAGGAAACAAAAGGATAGGGATGCTTTTATGGAGTGACAAGTGTCACTTTGTGGTTGGTTACACTTGTTGGACACTATTCACCTTTTTGACTTTTCTTACCAATTGAATAAATATCTCAAAAATCACCAAAAATTCACTCTTGTCTTCTCCATTGTGGCCGGCCACCTTGAGCAAAGAAGAAAAAAAACTCTTCAAGATTCTTGCTTCCATCTTGCTTGAGTGTAACCATCCAACCATTTGATCTTGTTTCTACTCCATAAAACCTCTCCATTTGGTGCTAGTAAGTGGTTTGGTGAAGTGTTTGGGGAAGCTAAGGCGACAAACAACTCTTCCTCTCTTGTTTACTAGGTGAGTGGTGATTGAACTTTCTCCTTCACTTAATGAAGCTTAATTAGTGCCTAGTGGTAGTTAAAGTGATGAATTTTGTGGTTTACTTCTTGGTTTTGGATGAATTGATGAAGTTTTCAATTTATTGATGAATTTTCTAGTTTAATATGAATGTGATGTTGTGGCTATCCTTGATGATGGGAACTGATGTTTAATGGCTCTAGTAGGTGTATATGATAGATAATTGTAACCAATTTCTGGTTTGGAAGGAATTTGAGAAAGTTAGGGTTTTATATCCCCAATTCTGTCCAGTTTTGTATCTCATGGTTAGAGGCCGAATTGGCCTTGGCTTAAAACATGAAAGTTGTAGGTATTGATGTTATAAAGGTGCCTATAAAATTTCAGGTCAATTGGAGTAGTGTGGAATGAGAAAAGTCGAAATTACTATTGCTGTTCTGGATTCATCCGAATGTAAGAACTGCGTCTGAAATTGGTTGTTTTGGCTGGAATTGCTTTGGATTTGGTTGTTGAGGACTTCTGATGAAATGTAGCTTGATGTCCTATCTACCGTATGCCTTTGGAATTTCTGGATTTGGACCTGTATAGACTGAGTTGTACTGATTACAGCAGAATGTAGTTTGTGAACCTGTTATTGTGGTTCTGGTTTAGTATCTCGCATATTTGACCTGGTTGTGCTAGGAATTGGACTGAGTGATCTGCTACATTATTGTAGCCCTGTTTCTTAGTTTCGAAACGGTGGGTCTTACACCCTAATCCAATAATCGTAGTGTCTTTGGTGCTATTCCCGCAAAATGAGGTCAAACATTGTTTTTATCAGGGTTAAAGCTAATGCCATTTCCTGATTTTCTGGTTACCTCTGATGCTTGTATATGCTTATGAAACCCTATTGGGGTTGTGATTGGCATTGCTTTATGACTCGTTATCGAGTCTCATTGTACTTGTTTGTGTGATCTAGGGCGTGACGGTGGTTCACGACGTACTTTTGACGACGGTGCATGAAACATCACCTACTTGATTGGTGAGTGTACTACTCACATGAATGTTTACAATGTGGTTTTGATATATGTGATTGTGATGCCGTGAAGGCTTACTTGGCCATTGGCATTGGTTAAGGTGAGGGTGTACTTGACCGCCCTCACCCCTTTTGATACTGTTAATGACTGTTTACCGTTTCACTGTAATACTGAACTTGATATATGCGTTATTGAATTCCATTTCATGGAAACCTGATTTGGTGTCGTTTGGACGAATATCCAACGGCCTTACTGTGTTACTGAGCTCAACCCCGTTGGTAGTCAAATGAATCGAGCCGGCGAGGGTTTGGTCGTGAAAGTTGACATGCCACGGGGACTGTACTGGGGAATCTTGTAGTAATGAGACTCTTGATTCCGGTAAACTCGAGTATTACCAAAAGCTACTGATTGGAGTGCGGGCCCGGTTGGGGTATGTTGGGTGGAAGGAATGGAAGTGAAGTGAGGTCTACGGTTGGTACTCTTAAACATTGACGGAGGGTCAATGAGGTTGGATCAAGAATGTAAGCGTGGAAAGGGGCTCTTGAGAGCCGTCCGTATCCTTTTACCGATTTGTTTTATTCCTTAATTGTGTACTTGAAATGAAAGGTTATACTATATGCTCTTCGTTGATTATGTGGTAGTAACTCATTGAGCTTTAGCTCACTCCGTTCCATTTGTTTTCCTTACAGGAAAATGACTATTTTGGGAAAGGTTGTGCTAGTTGGTTGTCAAGTTGAGCTCATGTAAATGTATATTTTGAATAGCTCCTTGAGGGTGAAAACCCTAAGTGTTTTGTTTCAACCAATGGTTGGTTTGTAATTGGCTAATTGCACATGTATGAACTTGTTGGATATTTTGGTATGCCGCTTTGGCTTGTAAATGTTAAATTTCGATGTATATATGTTGGATTGATTATTGGTTGAACTCCGGATTCTGACGTGGCCGGTACTGTTCATCATCGGTTTCGATTTTCATTTTTTTTATTTTGTGATTTTGACTTGTGTACGAGCGTTGGTGTGTTCCGGAACGTAGTAGATCGACGTAAACTGACCCGTTAGTCCTGGCGAGAGTTGGGCAGGCAGTCCGCTAACCCCTTTGGTTCGCCTTAGGGGAAGGTGGGGCTGTCACAGGTGGTATCAGAGCCTAGGTTTGAATTAGTCTGGGTGTTATAGGAATGCTTGATTTGAGGGTTTATTGTTTATGGTCTTTAAGCTTATTGATGCTTATTTACACTTTTGGTGTAGGATGGACGGATCTAGTGGACCGAGTGATGGCCCTGCAGGCGAGCGACCCCGTGTAGCGCTCCCGGTGATCCCGTACCAGATTCGGCCTAGAGGGGCCGTCTTGCATTGGAGTCCGGCGAGTCGCCTTCGTCGGTGTGAGTGTCGCCACGCCTACGCCTACCCTAAGACCTTAGTGTTGGCCGTGGCAAAGGAGCGGAAGGCATTGGCGAAAGATAACGCTAGGCTTGAGACTGAGGTGACCCAGGTTAGGGCGACCAACGAGAAGCAAGCTGCACGTATCAAAGAGTTAGAATACGACGTGCTTGAGGTCGAGGATAGGGTTGACGACCTCTGCGCTCAACTGAGGGAGGCACGAGAGCGCGAGATTAAGCGAGCTCGCAAAGTCAGGGGTCGCGCTGAGTCGATCCTTAATCTTTGTGACGACGGGCTTGAGGAGGATAGTGATGAGGCTTCATGTGCAAGGGCCGAGGCTGGGGAGGAATCTACCCCGGCGCCTGGGTCCCAGAGCCCGGCAACTGACTAGGCCTTGACTTCTAGGCTTCTTTTGGGATAGTTTGGTGGTTTTTGTATGTACATAGGGATAGGGAAAGAGCCTTAGCTAATCATTTTGGTTGTTGGATTAGCTACATGTAAATTTCTTTTGATAAGGCCATTCCTAGGGGGATCGTCTATGTTTGTTTCTGACTTGCCTGTACTTGACTCGACTGATTGTATATATGTGTGTGGCTTGATCTTGTTTGGCTTGTATATATACGTTTGTGATCATGTTTGGAATGTATAAATATGTGTTGTTGTGAAAGTTTGAGTGTTACTTACATGCCTTGTTACTACTTTGGTTTAGTACTCTTGCCGAGACCAAGTAAAACTTATGGAAGGTACACGGAGTGGTCGGGGACGTGGGCGCGGAACTAGACAACCCACACAGGTTTGGAGTACGGGGGAAACCTCTACTGGACCCAATCTTGAACCATAAGTAGACCCGAATGTACAAATAACTGCTGCTATGCAGTAAATGACAAACTTGCTAGCACAAGTGGTGCAGCAACAGGGCCAAAACCCAAACCCTAACCCCGAAAACCCTGGTAACCATATCGAGAGCGAAGATAGAGCTCTCGAACGCTTTCAAAAGTTTGCCCCGCCAAGGTTTGTTGGGGGACCCGACCCGGACGTTGCCGAAAGATGGCTTGAAAAGATGGTTGATATATTTGCAGCCCTACACTACCCTGACGAACGGCAGGTGACTTTTGCCGTGTTACAGGTTGAGGGGGCGGCCCGTTCCTGGTGGAACGTAATCCGACAGAAATGGGAACGGGAGCAGACGCCGAGGACTTGGGTGAACTTCATCAGAGAGTTCAATGCAAAGTTTTTCCCTCCTCTAGTCCAGGAGAGGAAGGAAGACGAGTTTATTACACTCCGTCAAGGGGCTCAAACTATGGCGGAATATGAGAGTCAATTCACCCGCCTGTCCAAGTTTGCGCCTGAGTTAATCATGACTGAGCAGCGACGGATTAGGCGCTTTATTCAGGGTTTGAATATTGAGATTCAGAAAGACCTCGCAGTGGCTCAAATCAATGCGTTTAGCGAGATTGTGGAAAAGGCCCAACGAGTTGAAAGTGCGCGGTTGCAAGTCCGGAACTTCCAGGCGAATAAGCGTGGCTTTCCTGGGAGTAGTTCTGGACAGGGTGGGAAGAGTACTCCCTCTAAATTTGGACGAGGAACGGGAGGTGGTCGACAATCTGGTTCAGGAAGAGGGACTCCATTCAGGGGTGGCCAAGCTGGGCGAGGACAAAGGGGAAATGCTCAGAGTGGCTCGGCTTCAGCACCTCGCGGTCCCTGCGGGCATTGCGGGAAGCCAAACCACACCGAAGACAACTGCTGGAGGAAACAGGGCAAATGTCTGCGATGTGGAAGCCCAGACCACCAATTGGCTACTTGCCCAGTCCTGAAATAAGATGGAAAGGGAAGCCAACCACCGCCGAGGACCAATGCTGGACCAGCAAAGGGAGATGGGTCCAAACCTAAAGTGCCAGCTAGGGTGTATTCCTTAGAGCCCCATCAGGTCCCAGAGTCTTTAGAGGTCGTAGAAGGTACGATCCCTATTTTCCACCGTTTTGCCAAAGTTTTAATTGATCCTGGTGCCACTCATTCGTTTGTTAACCCTGATTTCATGTGTGGCATCGATATAAAACCTGCTAGTTTACCATATGACCTAGAAGTTAGTACACCTACGGGAAATCAACGTTTGGTGACTAGTATGGTTTATAGGGATTGTGATGTATGGGTAGGTGAAAAGAGATTTTTAGGAGACCTGATAAGCTTGTCCATTAAGGGGTATGACGTGATTCTGGGTATGGACTGGCTAGCCAAATATAACGCCCAACTGGATTGTAAAACGAAGGTGGTAGAATTTTGCATTCCTGGCGAGGCAACCTTAAGGTTGGATATAAGGGGTAGGTTAGTCTCATCTGCTTTGGTTTCGGGCATTCGAGTTAGGAAACTGATAAGTAGAGGGGCGCAAGGATTTTTGGCCTTTTTTATTAACACCCCTACGGATAAGTTAAAAGTGGAAGACGTGGCCGTAGTGAGGAAATTTCCGGATGTATTTCCTGATGAGTTAGTAGCCTTACTTCCAGAACGGGAGATAGAATTCCAAATAGATCTGTTACCTGGAACCTCACCTATCTCAAAAACCCCTTACCGAATGGCGCCTGCAGAACTTAAGGAGTTTAAGTTGCAATTATAAGACCTTTTGGAGCGGGGATTTATTCATGAAAGTGGGTCTCCTTGGGGAGCTCCTGTCCTATTTGTGAAGAAAAAGGACGGAACCTTGAGGATGTGTATTGACTACCGGGGTCTGAACAATGTTACGATCAAGAATAAATATCCGCTGCCCCACATCGACGAGTTGTTCGACCAGTTGCAAGGAGCAGTGGTCTTCTCAAAGTTGGACCTCCGACAAGGATATTATCAGTTGTTAATTAGGAAGGAGGATATTCCGAAAACTGCTTTCAACTCGAGATATGGGCATTACGAGTTCGCCGTTATGCCCTTTGGACTGACCAATGCTCCCACCGCCTTTATGGATCTAATGCATAGGGTTTTCAAACCCTATCTGGACCGATTTGTCGTTGTGTTCATTGATGACATTTTGGTCTACTCTAAGAGACGCGAGGAGCATGAGGAGCATTTGAGAGTGGTGTTGCAGACGTTAAGGGAACATCAGTTGTATGCCAAGTTTAGTAAATGCGAGTTCTGGTTGGAGAAAGTAGCATTCCTAGGGCACGTAATCTCCCATGAAGGCATTTCGGTGGACCCGGCGAAGGTTGAGGCCGTGACCAATTGGAAGAGGCCAGAAAATCCCACGGAAATTCGTAGCTTTCTAGGGCTAATTGGGTACTACCGACGTTTCATTAAAGATTTCTCCAAACTAGCAGGACCTTTAACTGACCTGACGAAGAAGCATGGTCGATTTATCTGGAACGCGCGATGCGAAACAAGTTTTCAGGAACTAAAGAGAAGATTGACCATGGCTCCAGTACTGGTCTTGCCCAATGGAGTGGACGGGTTCGCGGTGTATGCAGACGCATCGCGGGAAGGTTTGGGGTGCGTTTTGATGTAGAACCGTAATGTAATTTCTTTCGCCTCTAGGAAGTTGAAGCTTCACGAGCAGAATTACCCGACCCACGATCTGGAACTAGCCGCAGTGGTTTTTGCACTGAAAAAGTGGAGGCATTAGCTATATGGGGTGACCTTCGAAGTGTACTCGGATCATAAAAGTCTTAGGTACCTCTTCTCCCAGAAGGAATTGAACATGAGACAACGACGGTGGATGGAATTTTTGGAAGATTACGACTGCACAATCAACTACCATCCGGGAAAAGCAAATGTGGTAGCCGATGCCTTGAATCGTAAGGTGCAAGTAGCAGGGTTGATGATTAAAGAGTGGGATTTATTAGAATCCGTATGTGAGTGGAGACCCTGTCTTGGGAGCCATAAGGTACTATTTAGCAATGTTAGGGTGACCTCCACTCTACTGGAACGCATTAAAGAGGCGCAAAATGAAGATTTGATGGTACGGAAGTGGGGAGAGAAGGTGGAGAAGGGAGAAACAACGGACTTCAATTTTAGTCCTAAGAGCATTTTGAAATATCGAAACCGAATAGTGGTACCGAATGAGGAGTCGTTGAAAATGGAGATTCTGGAGGAAGCTCATCGGTCCAAGTATACAATCCACCCGGGCAGCAGCAAGATGTATCAAGACCTAAAAGGAACCTATTGGTGGGACAATATGAAGAGGGAAATCGCTCAGTACGTGCAAAAATGTCTCGTTTGCCAACAGGTGAAAGCAGAGCATAAAAAACCATCAGGTCTGTTACAACCCTTGGAGATACCCGAGTGGAAGTGGGAAAACATCACAATGGACTTCGTTTCCGGTTTACCGAGGACGCAAAGAGGACACGATGCCGTTTGGGTGATCGTTGATCGATTAACCAAGTCGGACCATTTCTTGCCGGTGAACATGAAGTATTCCATGGACAAGTTGGCCTGACTGTACATGGACGAGATAGTAAGGCTACACGGCGTGCCTGTGAGCATCGTCTCTGATCGGGATCCACGGTTCGTATCTCGGTTTTGGCAGAAGTTTCAACAAACCCTGGGAACTAAACTCAATTTGAGCACGACCTATCACCCTCAGACGGATGGACAGTCGGAGCGAACGATCCAAACTCCCGAGGACATGCTACGAACATGCATTCTGGATTTTGGGGGCAACTGGGTCAACACATGACCTTGGTAGAGTTTGCGTACAATAACAGCTTCCATTCATCGATTCAAATGGCTCCATACGAAGCCCTATACGGACGAAAGTGCCGGTCGCCGATTTACTGGAACGAAGTGGGTGAAAAGAAGGCACTAGACCCGGCAACTATTCCATGGATGGAAGAGGCTCACGAGAAGGTCAAGTTGATACGGCAACGAATCCAAACAGCTCAAAGCCGACAAAAGAACTACGCGGATAACCGAAGAAAGGACTTGGAGTTTGAAGTTGGAGACCATGTGTTCCTCAAGATCACACCCTTACGAAGCGTTATAGCGGGCAAAGGAAAGAAGCTCCAACCGCAGTATGTCGGACCCTACAAGATCCTCCAGAGGGTAGGAGCGGTCGCGTATCGATTAGAACTGCCATCCAGTCTCTCTCGAGTTCACGATGTGTTCCACGTCTCAATGCTAAAGAAGTATCATCCCGATCCATCCTATGTATTACAACCGGAGGAGATTGAAGTAGACGAATCGCTTGCTTACGAAGAGAAACCTGTCCAAGTGCTTGACCGAAAAGTCAAAGAGCTCAGAAACAAGCAGATTCCGTTAGTAAAAGTGCTATGGAGAAACCATGGGATAGAGGAAGCTACTTGGGAAGTGGAAGAAGAAATGCGAAAGAAATACCCAAACCTTTTTGGGAGTTAAGGTGAGAAATTTCGAGGACGAAATTCTTTTAAGGGGGAGAGAGTGTGAGAACCCGTAAATTCCCTAATAATTTTCCTAGGGTTTTTCCCCTTTAATGGCATGTTTTCTGCATTTTCTGGCTTAGGAAAATTGTCCTGGTGAATTTTATGAGTAATTATAGTTTTTAATGATTTTTCTAGTATTTGATAGTTTTTGAAAAATTACGGATATATAATGGACGTGGGACCCACTAGTGCGAAAAGTTCGGAAAAATTCGGCCAATAAGGTTAAGTTTCGGATACTGGTTGGAATTTATCGGGTGTTAAGAGATAAGTAGAGGATGAGATGTGATTGATGTGAGAGGAAACAAAAGGATAGGGATGCTTTTATGGAGTGACAAGTGTCACTTTGTGGTTGGTTACACTTGTTGGACACTATTCACCTTTTTGACTTTTCTTACCAATTGAATAAATATCTCAAAAATCACCAAAAATTCACTCTTGTCTTCTCCATTGTGGCCGGCCACCTTGAGCAAAGAAGAAAGAAAACTCTTCAAGATTCTTGCTTCCATCTTGCTTGAGTGTAACCATCCAACCATTTGATCTTGTTTCTACTCCATAAAACCTCTCCATTTGGTGCTAGTAAGTGGTTTGGTGAAGTGTTTGGGGAAGCTAAGGTGACAAACAACTCTTCCTCTCTTGTTTACTAGGTGAGTAGTGATTGAACTTTCTCCTTCACTTAATGAAGCTTAATTAGTGCCTAGTGGTAGTTAAAGTGATGAATTTTGTGGTTTACTTCTTGGTTTTGGATGAATTGATGAAATTTTCAATTTATTGATGAATTTTCTGGTTTAATATGAATGTGATGTTGTGGCTATCCTTGATGATGGGAACTGATGTTTAATGGCTCTAGTAGGTGTATATGATAGATAATTGTAACCAATTTCTGGTTTGGAAGGAATTTGAGAAAGTTAGGGTTTTATATCCCCAATTCTGTCTGATTTTTTATCTCATGACTAGAGGCCGAATTGGCCTTGGCTTAAAACATGAAAGTTGTAGGTATTGATGTTTTAAAGGTGCCTGTAAAATTTCAGGTCAATTGGAGTAGTTTGGAATGAGAAAAGTCGAAATTACTATTGCTGTTCTGGATTCATCCGAATGTAAGAACTGCGTCTAAAATTGGTTGTTTTGGCTGGAATTGCTTTGGATTTGGTTGTTGAGGTCTTCTGATGAAATGTAGCTTGATGTCCTAGCTACCGTATGCCTTTGGAATTTCTGGATTTGGACCTGTATAGACTGAGTTGTACTGATTATAGCAGAATGTAGTTTGTGAACCTGTTATTGTGGTTCTGGTTTAGTGTCTCGCATATTTGACCTGGTTGTGCTAGGAATTGGACTGAGTGATCTTCTACATTATTGTATCCCTGTTTCTTAGCTTCGAAACGGTGGGTCTTACACCCTAATCCAATAATCGTAGTGTCTTTGGTGCTATTCCCGCAAAATGAGGTCAAACATTGTTTTTATCAGGGTTAAAGCTAATGCCATTTCCTGATTTTCTGGTTACCTATGATGCTTGTATATGCTTATGAAACCCTATTGGGGTTGTGATTGACATTGCTTTATGACTCGTTTTCGAGTCTCATTGTACTTGTTTGTGTGATCTAGGGCGTGAAACATCACCTACTTGATTGGTGAGTGTACTACTCACATGAATGTTTACAATGTGCTTTTGATATATGTGATTGTGATGCCGTGAAGGCTTACTTGGCCATTGGAATTGGTTAAGGTGAGGGTGTACTTGACCGCCCTCACCCCTTTTGATACTGTTAATGACTGTTTACCGTTTCACTGTAATACTAAACTTGATATATGCATTATTGAATTCCATTTCATGGAAACCTGATTTGGTTTCGTTTGGACGAATATCCAACGGCCTTACTGTGTTACTGAGCTCAACCCCATTGGTAGTCAAATGAATCGAGCCGGCGAGGGTTTGGTCATGAAAGTTGACATGCCACGGGGACTGTACTGGGGAATCTTGTAGTAATGAGACTCTTGATTCCGGTAAACTCGAGTATTACCAAAAGCTACTGATTGGAGTGCGGGCCCGGTTGGGGTATGTTGGGTGGAAGGAATGGAAGTGAAGTGAGGTCTACGGTTGGTACTCTTAAACATTGACGGAGGGTCAATGAGGTTGGATCAAGAATGTAAGCGTGGAAAGGGGCTCTTGAGAGCCGTCCGTATCCTTTTACCGATTTGTTTTATTCCTTAATTGTGTACTTGAAATGAAAGGTTATGCTATATGCTCTTCGTTGATTATGTGGTAGTAACTCATTGAGCTTTAGCTCACTCCGTTCCATTTATTTTCCTTACAGGAAAATGACTATTTTGGGAAAGGTTGTGCTAGTTGGTTGTCAAGTTGAGCTCATGTAAATGTATATTTTGAATAGCTCCTTGAGGGTGAAAACCCTAAATGTTTTGTTTCAACCAATGGTTGGTTTGTAATTGGCTAATTGAACATGTATGAACTTGTTGGATATTTTGGTATGCCGCTTTGGCTTGTAAATGTTAAATTTCGATGTATATATGTTGGATTGATGATTGGTTGAACTCCGGATTCTGACGTGGCCGGTACTGTTCATCATCGGCTTCGATTTTCATTTTTTTTATTTTGTGATTTTGACTTGTTTGCGCGTGTTGGTGTGTTCCGGAACGTAGTAGATCGACGTAAACTGACCCGTTAGTCCTGGCGAGAGCTGGGCAGGTAGTCCGCTAACCCCTTTGGTTCGCCTTAGGGGAAGGTGGGGCTGTCACACAATCAATTGCAAACTTTGTCATGAATGGTTGGTTATTGGGATGTGCAACAGCTACAATGTGTATTGTTGGCGCGATGGGTGAAGCAGTTATTGGAAGTTATTCCTTCTTCTTCGACACAGGTGGATACAATGGTTTAGGTTCCGAGTCATTCAGGTGCATTTTCTATATCGTCAGACTATCAGATAGTGCGACAAGCTAGTAATGTTTCTAGACTTTTCTCTTCTTTGTGGCATCGGGCCTTACCATCAAAGGTTTCCTTTTTCATGCTGAGATTGATATCTGGTAGATTGCCGGTTATGGATATGTTGCATAAATTTGGTGTGTTGGGGCCTTCTCATTGTTTTTGCTGTCTGCATCCTTCTCAAGAAACTATTAGTCATATTTTTTGTATTGGTAAGTTTGCTAGACAAGTTTGGGATATCTTTGAAGTGGTGATTGGTGGGATTACTGAACCTTTCATGGTTAGGCGTAAGGTGATGAGTTGGTGGGTGAAACCTGCCCGTAGCCCTTATCTTGGTTTTATATTCAGAATTTTACCTTCCTTGATTTGTTGGCATTTATGGAAGACTCAAAACAACTTCATTTTTTATGGGCGAATGATGTTAGTAATGCAAGTTTGCAATCGAGTTTTTGTTGAGTTTCACGTTTCTGTCTTCAATTCTGGGAGATTACTATAAATAGTCAATCGTGGCCTAGTTTCTTTGATGAGGTTGCCTGGTTGACAATAGTTGTCAACATGAGGGTGGTTAGATAGAGATGTCTAGTACAATCAGTAGTGAAGTTGAATTCAGATGATTATTCAAGGGGAAATCCTTGGACGAGCAGCAGGGGAGGTTTGTTTAGGGATTGTCATGGGAGGTTCTTATTCGCCGATTTGTGTTATTTTGGAGAGTTGACAAGTTTGCATGTGAAATTGAAAGCGCTACTTCATGGTGTTCAATTAGGTCTAGCTCATGGCCTAATAAATTTGCATTTGGAGTCTGACTCATTGGTGTTAATCCAGATTATTTAGGGGAGAGCTAGTTGTCCATGGAGTCTACAGAGGGAGTTACAAGAACTGCTTCAATATAGACATTTTTTTAAAGATTTTTCACATTGTTTTAGAGAGGCGAATAAACCTGCGAATAGGTTATCCAATGTTGGAGTTGATTCTGGGAAGGCTGGAGTTTGTGATTCTTTCTTTGATCATCCTCGATTGGTTAGGGGAGATATTATTTTAGATCGGCTGGGTTTGCCTAGTTTTCGTAGAAGTAGAAGTTAAGGGTTTAGGCCTTGGTTGTTATAATTGCTCAGCTAATTCGATCATGTATTCTGGAAGCAATGCCTTTTCCCTTTGAAATTTGGATTGGCATCTCACCCCCATGGACGGGGTTTGCCAAGAAAAAAAAAGACTATACTCATAGGATTTTTTTTCAGGAATAGAACAAAATAAGGTGGCATAGGATCTCAAATCAAACTTTCTAAAAATTTTTGAAATATTTTATCTAAAGACCTAACATGAGAACATGGAAGCCGTGTGAGAGAGGAGATTCTATAGGTAGAATAGTCGTGACATATCACTGAAGGCAAGAGGTATTACTTGAGACTACTTTTATCAATAGTTCATTGTCTATCCTCATTTGTTGATTCGAGAACTTATAATGTAGTTCAAGTATATATCTATTGTGAAGTAGTGTTTTGAGAGGACTAGTGAAGAATGATAATAATTAAGAACTTCATTTGGAAGAAGCATTATTATTTAATATGCTTTACAAAATAAGAATGTTTTTTGCTACATTGTTAATGTACTCTTGTCCTAATGAGTCTAAGCAACTATGGGATAAATTTGAAAGTGTAATGTCAGAATATTTTAATTAGGTGTTCGGTATTCACTATAAGGGATCATATAATTAAGTACAAAGAATATTTAAAATTTTTTATTCTTTCTTGTAGATCATATTTAATAATTTCTTGTGACAATAAGTTAGTTTAATAGAATTACCTTCAAGTATGTACAAAATCTTCTTAAATATTGTAGCAAGATGCGTATGAAGTCCACAACAATCCACTTAGAATATTTTCATTAGGTGTTCGGTATTCACTATAAGGGATCATACAGTTAAGCACAAAGAATATTTACAATTTTTTATTCTTTCTTGCAGATCATATTTAAAAATTTCTTGTGATAATAAGTTAGTTAATAAAATTACCTTCAAGTATGTAGTAAATCTTCTTAAATATTGTAGCAAGATGTGTATGAAGTCCACAACAATCCACTTGAAATTGTCGATGTGTCCAATCTCTAACAGTGATACGTACAAATTTCCTTAATTTTGAATCTTTTAGATAGAATCGCTTAAGTTGTTAACTTATTACCAAGATATCAACACACAAATTTTTTAGAGAAGATAAGGAACGGTAGAATTTGACAAATCCTAAAATCGAATAGTAGAGGAGAGAGATGATGGACTCTCTCTCTCTAGCAGTTGATTTTTCTTGGTTTTTCTCTTCTAGAATTTCACAAAAATATTATGCAACTCAATTTATGATATGTTAATTCATCTTGGTAGTTTAACCTATGGGAGTATTTACAGGCAAATAGATTACCTAAATCCATATAGAAATTCGTCAACTAGTTTCTATATACAAAACTTATGTTTATAGTTCGAAAATTTGTCTTACAAATTTGCACCATATAAAAGACATTATTTACAAATTATTAAAGATTATGTTTCAAGTCTCCGCTTGATTTTTTTAAAATTTAACTTATGAAATTCTTATTATATGTGACCTATGAGGTTCTTATACACATTGACAATAAGTCTAAGTTATAATTTTTAATGTTTAAGAATTAGATAAATTAAATTTCATTAATTTTTTGTTAATTCAACTAATTAATTAACTTATTCTCATAGATCAAGATTGGCATCTAACGGGTCATCATGACTATCTAAGTAATAAGAATAGTCAAATAGATGACTTCACCTTTTTGAACATATTCTGTGTAATTAATATCTCTCACCATACATATTTCATATTAGTTTTAGAGTATGAAATATGTACCTACTCCATTTAAACTAACATTTTTTTGTACCAAACCACAATTCTAATGAAGAAGTACTTTAAAAGACCTATTGTGAAAATCGTTTTGCTTAGTACTAAGAATTTCGAATTATACTTCTATAAATGGTCAATAATGAGACAACTCCTTTAACATGGGAGGTGACATATCCTTATAAATTATTCACTATGCTTTATACTATACCTAATCACTAATTTACATGAGGCAATCAAATAGAGTTGAGGTATAGTAATCCACATTTAAGATACTACATAAACTTAAGTTTAAGGATCACTTACAATCCCATCATTTAGAGAATAATCCTTTTTCACTTAAAAGAATTTCTCTATGCAGATCAATCTAGTGAATTTGATTATCCTATCAAACACCTATATATTAACTTAAATACATATTATAGTAGATAAGGTCTACTGCTTCTTATATGAAAAAGAGGATCAATACATCCTAGTCTATTCATATTAACAATGTCCTATCTTGTTAATATTATGACTTGAGATGTACAAGAAAGGGCATTAAGAATAACCGATTGAATCTCATCATCATAACCTTTATAATTTAATCAACTAGGCGGACCATCAAAGTCAACCGCTGAGAGACGACAATCAAATATCGCTGCATTAAACTCCTCCATGTTCCTAGTATTTGCTGGGTTGCCTCCTTCATGTTCATCGGCCGACAAGATCACATTGAAGTCTTCACCAACCATCCATGCCCCCTCTTGCTGGACAAGCTGTAAAGTATGCCAAAGACTATGCCTACCAACCCGCGTACACTTAGCATAAACTGCGGAGAACCAAAAGGAGTACCACAACTAAGAATTAACATGCATTTGTACCATTTGCTCAGTATGTTTGAAAAATCAACAGACATTTCATTAAACCAAAAAATCCAAATTTTCACCTTTGAACAAGATTGTGCTTTGTCCAACCCTAGAAACATCCTAGCACTCATTATTTGTGAACTATCAGTCATAGGCTCAATCAAAATCAACAACCTAATATGATGATGTACACATAGTCTCTTCAAATGTTGTTGCGCGTTTCTACGAGATGTACCCCGTATATTCCATACTAAAAATTAACTGACTTAATAATTTAAAACAGCAAAAGAGGAAATTTGTGATTTAAACTCTAACAATTTCTTGTTATGGTTCAGTAGCCAGCCCTTCTTTGCCAATTTGTTTAACAACTAGATGTCTTTAGCATCTAACAACACAAAACAAGGGCACTCACTTTCATATAGATCCACTTCTTTCAACTGGTTCTCTAGCCCGAATTGGAAGTCCTTCAACATGCTGATCGACACATTTCGCTGCTTTCCATCCCAATCTACCCATTTCCATCTACTATTGCTACACTTCTCCAAGCGATGAAGGGGTGAATTGGGGTAGAGATTGCCTGAGTTTTGTCCACTTGAATCTCTAGATCATGATCCCAATCTTCTAGTTCCGCGAACTTATTTGACAGCGTAATCATTTCCTTAGCCTTCACTAAATCCACTGCTTATTGTTGTCGGTTTGCTTCACTCTCACAATGCCTAGTCCTCACGTCTTGTTTGTCATTCATGCATCCCTGCGAGCTCAACTCCTTTTCCACCAAAAGCTACCTACATTCATCTGTATCAAAAGGTGTTGTGGGTTGAAGTGATCAGTCAATGATTTCCTTGAAGACATCTACTTGATTCCCCCCTGATTGACACAATGTTCTACTACAAATTGGAAACTCTCCTGGCTCAAACTCCCCACGTCTACTACAATTTGGAAACTCTCCTGGCTCAAACTCCCCATGTCTGCCTTGCTAACTTTCATTTTTCCCTTATCAACTTGCTGCTTTGGGACATACACACTACAAGAAATTTGGTCATTAATGACAACATTTTCCACTGATGAAAAAATATCGTCACAAAATGGGGCCCATTAGCCGCAACACGAAAAGTTGTCACAATTGACTGAGAGGAGCAAAGGCATCACTGATGACCTTGAATTTTCGTCACAGTTGGACTCTCGCCACATCGCGCCAAACTACATCAGGGACGACTATGTAGATGTTATTAGTAATAATTCCCCTGTCTTTGACAACTTGGTTGTTGTTGTCACTGATAATAATGGAACTAGTTAGTGACAACTTTCTTTTGTCACTGTAAGGATCGAAGACAACCAAGTGAAAGAGATAAACAATGCAAAGATCACAAATAGAACAACACATAAATAAAAAGGAAAGAATTGCAAACCAATTAACTACCCAACCCCTCTTGAGCTTGTAGATTAATTCAAACAATCTTTTTCAAGTTGATGAATTACAATCACTCTTATGTACAAAAGAAGGTTCACCTCCTCCTTGCCCCAAACTCCACTCGGTCAAGTTAGGACGTTTTACTATCCCTCAGGACAACCCTCGCAGAACTACACTTATGAAGTATTCACTCACAAATGAAAAGTTTACAATGAATCTCACACCACTAAAACTACAAATCTTCCTTGGAAAGTATTTTCTCACTAAAATCACTCTAGATCTTTTGTATCTTCAGTGTGTAAAAGTTGTTTGAAAATTCTGACCATACTCTATTTATAGGAGACCAAGAAAGTGTTTCATTAATGCTTCCAACGGATAGAAAATAGTTGAACAGTCAACTAGCCGTTAGAGTATCGGACGTCCGGTACTCCTTTTTTTGCTTCCGACAGCAGACAGTGAGTTTGAGAAATTTTCTTCAATTCTATCGGACGTCCGGTGCAAGCTCTTTGTGCGTCCGACAGCAAACAAAGAGATTTGAGAAATCATCTTGTTTCTATCGGACGTCCGGTGGAGACATATTCAGCGTCCAAAGTTACACAATGATTATTGGGCGTCCGATCCAAGCATACGACAGCTTTCAGTAGCCTTTGTCCCTTTCAATTGCACTTAATCTTTGAATCTGATTTACTTCACAACTGAAAATATTTCTTGAAGAGATATTAATATTGTCCATTGTTTTGTAAACATCAAAAGTTAGGGACCAAGGTCAACATTCTCCCCTTTTAATGATGACAAAACAATGGATGGAGGAAAGAAAAAGATTGAGCATATGAGCAAAAACTCCCTCTCACTTATTGCATCCAAACTTATAATCTCAGAATAATTTCTCCTACACATAGCATCCCATTTTTCCCCTTTTTATCATCAATCTCATACCGTAATCCAACAACAATAACAGAGAATCCAATATTCCAAACAAAAATAGAGAAATGATACCAGAATTCAGCAATCACCAACATACCAACATATCACAGAGATTTGATATCAAAAGAAGTACCAACATATCACAGAGAGTTTAACAAAGTAAATCATCATTAGATCAAAATTGTTCTTTTCTCTCCCCTTCTAACATCATACAAATTCAGTAATATTCAAAAATATCAAGAAAAACTCAGTTCAAAATATCAGAAACATCAAAAAAAATTTATAAAAAAAAATATTATGAATAAGAATCTCATCAATCTTATCAATATCTTCTAGTTGTTAGAGTTAGTATCATGTCTAACTATCTACATGTATTTCATGCCTCTTCTCATATTTTTTCTCACATAACGATCACTTCATGTGACCTTTTTGACAACAAAAATTACACATAACTAAAGAGTTATTTACATGAACAGGTTTAATAAATCTGACTTGCCTTCTCCCATGAATAGCAAACTCATTTGCATTTTAATTCAGTCTTATCTAATGAGTGCCAAAATGAGATTTTGCGTCATTCTTTTGAAACCAGTTTTGTTTCTTATGTTGAAGCATATGACTAAGATCATCCATTCTTCTTTTCAAGTTGCTTGTTCATTTCTGAGCATGTTATAGAGGTTTGTTTTTCTATCAAGTTCAGCATGCAAATCATTTTCAATCCTTTTCAGGCTCTCATTTTCATTTCTCAGACATTTGTTTTATCGAAAAAGACTTGCATTGTCTTGTATCAGAAAGTTAATTTTTTGTTTTAGTTCCTTGTTCCTAACATAGGATTCTTTCAAACTGTTGTGCATTTTTTCCAAAAACGAATTAACATTATCATCGAAATCACTATCACTATCAGTTTGAGAGTTACATGTGGTTACCTCTTCATCACTAATGGCCATGAAAGCTAATTGGGCAGATTCCTCTTCTTCTTCGACTTCACCTTCTGAATTGCAGTCATTTCAGGTGATCTGAAAATTGTTGAACTTTGATTTTCGTTCAACCTTGCTCTCCTTCTTTTTCTTCATTGGACACTCATTTGCATAGTATCCAAGTTGGCTACATTCAAAGCACTTATCAGTTTATTTTTTTTTGAACTCTGACTTTCCTTTGTTTCTTAAGTTGTTGAACTGATTTGGAAAGGAATTGTTAGGTCCATCTTTTCTGAATTTTCTCTTGTTAAGTATTCTTTTGAAGTCTCGTGTGATGAATGCAATATCACTGTCATCACCTTCCATGTCATCTCCATCAAGAGAGGCTGCATCATCTTCATCTTGTGAGGCCTTCAAAGCAATACTCTTTCTCATCTTTGTATCTTCTTCTTCCTGTACCTTGGACTTGAGTTTTAGCACATAAGAAGTCAGTGAATTAATAAGAGATTCGATAGATAATGTATTTAGATCTTTGGCTTCCTCAATGGCAGTCACTTTACTCTCCCAATCCTTTGATAAGGCATTCAGAATTTTTCTGTTTTTTTTTACCTAAAGAGTATTCCTTTTCCAGCACCTCTAAGTCCTTAATGAGGTCATTGAATCTACAGTATATCTCATCAATATTTTCATGAGATTCCATCTTGAACGATTCATACTTGGCAACCAGAATAGACTTCTTTTGTTCTCTCACATTCTCACTTCCTTCATGAATTTCTCTCAGTTTATCCCAAATTTTCTTGGCTGACTTGCAGCTTTTGACTTTAATAGATTCATTTGAGTCTAAAGCACAATATAACACATTCATGGCTTTTGCATTTAAAGTGAGATAAGTTCTATCCACAGCAGTCAATTCATTTCTTATTTTTTGTCTAAATCTATGAGTATTTTCATCTATAAGAGAGGCATCATATGGACTTTCACTAATAATAAACCATAATTCAATATCAATAAAGATAATCATTCTTTCTTTTCAACTCATATAATTTGACCCATTAAACATATATGGTCTAATAGCATAATGTCCTTCAAAAAACATAGCATTATTGGTTGTCATTTTTACTTCTAAGCCAATTGAGGTTAATCTCTAGAAGACCAAGCTCTGATACCAATTGTAAGGATCGAAGACAACCAAGTGAAAGAGATAAACAATGTAAAGATCACAAACGTAACAATAAATAAATAAAAAGGAAAGAATTGCAAACCAATTAACTACCCAACTCCTCTTGAGCTTGTAGATTAATTCAAACAAGTTTCTTCAAGTTGATGAATTACAATCACTCTTGTGTACAAACGAAGGTTCACCTCCTCCTTACCCCGAACTCCACTCGATCAAATTAGGACGTTTTACTATCCCTCAGAACAACCCTCGCAGAGCTACACTCATGAAGTATTCACTCACAAATGAAAAGCTTACAATGAATCTCATACCACTAAGACTATAAATCTTTCTTGGAGAGTATTTTTTTTCACTAAAATTACTCTAGATCTTTTGTATCTTCAGTGCGCAAAAGTTGTTTGAAAATTCTGACCATACTCTATTTATAGGAGGCCAAGAAAGTGCTTTATTAATCTTCCAATGAATAGAAAATAGCTGAACAGTCAACTAGCCATTGGAGTATCGGAAGTCCGATACTCCTGTTTTTTGCGTCCGACAGCAGGCAGTGAGTTTGAGAAATTTTCTTCAATTCTATCAATCAAACATCCGGTGAAAGCTCTTTGTGCGTCCGACAGCAAACAAAGAGATTTGAGAAATCATCTTGTTTCTATCGGACGTCCGGTGGAGACATATTCAGCGTCCGAAGTTATGCAATGATTATCGGACGTCCGACCCAAGCGTCCGACAGCTTTCAGCAGCGTTTGTCCCTTTCAATTGCACTTGATCTTTGAATCTGATTTGCTTCACAACTGAAAATATTTCTTGAAAAGATATTAGTATTATCCATTGTTTTTGTAGACACCAAATTTTGGTGTAATTTCATTTGCTGTTTATTTTTAATTTTTTCATTTTAGTTTTATTCGATTTTTAGTTTTAGTTTCTAGTTTTATTTTTATTTTTATTTTTATTTTTAAGCTGTTAGCATAGAATCTCTTGGAAAATGAATGAAAATGAGAAAGTGAAAAGAAAAGAGGAGAGAAAAGAAAAAAAAAAGAAAATTGCCCACAAAATATGTTTTATGTCTTCTAAATTCAATCTTTTGGCATTTTGTTTATTTTTGTTAAGTTATTTTGAAAAAAAAAAAAGAAAAAAAAAAAGAGAAAAACGATGAAAATAGGAAATGGAAAAGAAATGGAAATTGCACTTTATTGTTCTAGTTTATTTTTCATCAAATGTTAATTATTTTGTTTTGGTTATTTCTTTTTATTATTATCAATTTTGTTTGTTTCAAAAAAAAATCAAAAAATCAAAAAATCAAAAAATCAAAAAATCACAATTCTATTTCTGCCGAATCCATTTCCATTTTACATTCCAGCACCTTCCATCTCTATGCCGACTTATAACCACTAATGCACTCCACCATATCACACACTAGTATATCAACTACCATCCACCACAATATATTTTTTTTCAATGGCTTTTCAGCCGTGAGTGAGCAAGGCTTCCTGGGCCAACTTTAAAACAAAAACATCTCCAATTCTGCCGGATGACATCTGAGTCTCCACTCACACCCCATTTCCCTTCATTCGCGACTTGTTTCCCATTTGAGCAACTCCAACATTCCAGAACACCAGACCATTTCACTTCATCTCCTGCCTTGGTATCATCGAAGAGAGGAAATCAGAGAGAGAGAGTTGCAGGCGGCATTTCTGGATAGCCGAAAGGAAGAAAAGATTGCAGCTGCTAGTCGTGGGTTTTAGGCTTCAAGCTAAGGTAAATTCTGGACTTAGATGAATTGTTTATGGGTTGATGCAGCTGTCTATACGCATGCATGTGGGTTTGTGAGGTTAGATGAGGAATTGAGACTTAAGAAATCTGGTTTGGAAGAATTGGAGCTGCCGAAAGTTTGAGCTGGAATTTGTAACTCTAATTAGCTAATCTGTGATAATCTGAGCCTAGATGCACATTTAATCAACTAAAACCTGGATGATTAAGATTTGCATGAAGTTAGTTAACCTTGATTAAGTCAGAAAATTGAAAAGATACAAAATCAGGTTGCATGCAAGCCAACCAGGAGCAGGATTGTTTGAAATTCTGGTTGAGTAATGTTTTGATGTTGTCCGAATTTGCTTATGGACCAAAATTGATAGATAGTTTCTTATTTGATGTTGCATGTAAGCTACGTGGTCTGAATTTTGGTTGCAAGGCTGGAAATGTTAATGGAAGCTGAAGGATTGCTGAAACAATTTGTCCAGTTTAGCCGTTGAAGTTGTTTTGGAAATTGCATGGGTATTTTAGCATGAAATTTGCTGGAAAGTGGTTGATTTTCACTTGGTTAGGTGTTTGACTAATTAAAATTAGATGATTAAGCTTTGCAGGAAGTTTATTGGTCCGGCTAAGCAAGAAAAAAAAAATGAAATAGTGAACGGCTACATGCAAGTTCATCCAAGGATGGCGAACAGAATTTCTGGATTTGTGGATGTTTATAGTTGCTGTCCGAACTTGATCTGAACTAGAAATGATAGTAATTTCATTAAGTAGCCTTGCATGTTAGTTTTGGGTACTTAACACAATGATTCAACCGAGGTAAATTCGGATTCATGCCCAAGCACTTGCTGGAAAATGCATTTCAACTTGCCAAATCAGTTTTATATGTTCCAGATTTCTCAACTTGCTGAACGTATTTTATTTGTATTTGCACTGGATTTTGCTCAGTTTTTTTTCTATTTGTTTGGATGATGGTTTGCTGCCTAGTTTAAAGCCTTGTGTTTGGATTTGATTGTGTTTGAAAGCTGGATTTTGTAAAGTGCCGAATTGCAGAAAGCTTGCTGCGTTTTTTTTTCTGTTTCATTCTTTTGCTGTTTAGTTTTCTTTCTACCTTTGATGATTAGCTCCATTTTCTTGTTTCAATGCTACAATGAAGTTACAAGTTTAGTTGGTGATTGGTAGTTAAAATTCTGATATATGGTGAACACATTTGTATGTTGAAATGCAAGAAAAGCTGCGGCTGAAGGTGCACAAAGCCAGATTTGCTTCTTTTGTTATTGATGGATAATGAATTTCCTTCCTTTGTTGATGATCAAAACCAGATTTGCCAT
Organism: Coffea arabica; assembly: GCF_036785885.1. Lineage (NCBI taxonomy): Eukaryota > Viridiplantae > Streptophyta > Magnoliopsida > Gentianales > Rubiaceae > Coffea > Coffea arabica. The sequence goes on along the minus strand of NC_092319.1, from coordinate 15,440,955 downwards.
CTTAATCTTGCACCCAAAATTTCATGTTTTAAATTGGGTCAATAATTTCTGGGTTGATGAATTTGTTTGCATGATAAAAATGCGAAAGATTGCGGCTGGAAATTGCTGCTGCACTTTGTTTTTTTTTTAAGCAGTCACCGAACTATATTTTGCTTGTTTGAGCATGTTAAATGGTTTATGTCTTGGGGTATACTAGTGGGTAACACGCGATATTTGCCTCATTATGTTTTGATTTGAGCTCATGGATGGTCTGTACAAAGAGTAAGCCACAAAAATGCAGCAGATGTCTCTTTAGGTTGTAGGGGCTCATGTATTCCTGCGTGCTTGGCATGAAAGTTTCCATGGTTTTGCATCAGTTCTTCCCTTGTTTGAACTCCTTCCCATGTCTTTGCTTGTTGGGATATCAAAGTTTGGATCAAGAAAACTTTGGTTAAGGCATATGTTTGAATATAAATCTGGTCTTGGAAGGTGAAACTAAGAAAGGTTGCAGCAGTTTCATTTTTTTTTTAAATGTTTGCATTTTCTGTCCAGAATTTTTGCATGAGATCTTTTAAGTTTTCTGCCTGTTTGGATGATGATAATGATGTGGTTGCTGTCTAGTTTAAAGCTGAGTTGAGTTTGGGTTGGCAAACAAATGGGTTTTTGTGTTTTTTCTGGTAGGTGGTTTGAAGCTGTCCAAGCTTGCGGCAGAAATTTGCATAAGTAAAGAAGATTTCAGTTTCTACGTAGCATGCATGAAATAATTCTTCAAAATTGCCTCTTAACCCCCTCAAGTTTCACCTTATGCTATTATGACCCACAAAATGGAGAAAACTAATCAATTGGGTCCTTGTGATTTTTGCAGCATATTTAATTGGATTTTATTTCCAAGGAATATTTTCTAGTCTTATTAGACCTAAATACATGGTAATATAACTTCGTTATATTTTTAAAATGATTCGTTTCGAAAATTAATTTCCTAGAGCGCGTTTAGTAAAAATAGTGAATAGTACTTGGAGATTTTATCCGCGTATTAGCACAATAAGCTTGGAATATTGGAGACTTGTACCATGGTCCTAAAATAGGTAATTTTAAGCATAAATATTCAAGTGATAGTTAGTAGTGCAATCGTTATAAGAATTTTTCGAAAGTTTCGCGTTATAGCGGTAAAATGGGCGGTACGCGTTTTCACACGCGCGACTTTATTTGAGGAACTTTAGACCCTTGTTTCGAGACAATTAAGAGTGAATAATATCTATATTAACATGAGTGCATTAGAGGTTTAGTGCACTAGTGAACCAAACGCGCGAGAAATCAAGTCCAAACGCACCCTAAATTACACTATTTCGAGTTGACTTTGAGGTGCATTTTGCACCACACAAAGAATCTTCCTTTGGAAGCCAATTGCATCAGCACTCTCTCTCTCTCTCACCTCACTTGGCCGAACAACAAGAAGGAGAAGAGCTCTCCATTGTCTTCATTTTTCATCTTCAATCCATGCACCAAAATCCACCCAAATCACACCAAACTTGGAGATCTCTTAGCAAACCACTTGGAGACTACATTTAGCTAACAAAAGGCTGCATCTTCACGGTTTCTTGGAGCTTCAAGAGGGCCGAAATTTTCTGGTCTTGCACACCTAAGGAAGAGGTAATGATCAACCCATGAATTCTTGTCTTTTGGAGGTTATATAGCAAGATTAAGCTCATGCATGCACTTAGTTACTTGTTTATGGTGTAAAAATGTGATTGTGGGCTCTTGGAATTCCCACACTTGGGTTGTTGTTGCTGATGTGATGATTAATGGTGATTATATTGTTGGTTTAGTGATTATAATGATGCATTAGTGATGGGTAATTAGTGGAAACTTCATTGGGTGTAAGAAGCTAAACTTTCCGATTTTGCCCCTGCTATGTTCGGCCATTTCCAGGCCAAATTTTAATGGTTTAATGGCTTGGATTGGATGTTTATAGGATGTATTTGATGTGTGAAAAATTTCATTGGAAAATATTGGGGTTTGATGGAGCAAATGAATTTTTGTTCGAAACCAGCAAATCTGGAAAACTGATTCGCGTATGCTCTGACCAGCAGTAGTAATTTGGCCATAACTCTGTCCTCGGATGTCGAAATCATGTGCCGTCGGTGGCGTTTGAAACTAGACATTCCTAGCTTTAATTTGGTATATAATGCACGTTCTGATTCCTTGTGAGCAAGCCGAACCAAATGTTTTAAGTTCGCTGTCCTGTTGCTCTGTTCATCTGGAATGAAGTGTTCAGGCAGCAACTTGATGCCCAAATTTGAACCAGATGGGTGCCGAATTTGGAAATGATTTCTTCTGTGATATTTTAACTCTATGAATGTATTTTCCAACGGCGTAAGCCATGCTCGATTTCGAGCTATAATGACTGAGTTGTGACTGAATCAAGTGAACTGCTCTGTTTTGGAAAACCCTAATGTTGGGACTGGTTTGGAACCAAATCTTGGAATGAACTTGTTAGTTGATGTTTTAGTATTAAACACTTACCAAAGATATTATGGGTGTATCTTAGACCCTTATTTCACAAATGAACCATGGTTGGATAACTTTCTTGGTTAGACGATTGCAAATTGGGAAATGCAAGTCAAAGGCAGTTTGCCTTAGGATTTTCTTGAACTTCGGTTGGCTCATTAACTACCTTACCGAAGGTATTTTTCCCCGAAATTCGATAGAGAGATACCTTCCATATAGTATTGAAACACTGCCAATTTTGGTGCCAATTCAAGTTCGTTTCGATACCTAATTAAAATTCCAAAGTTGGGGGTTCAAATCTGGAAATTCTTCTCCAGTCTTGAATTTGCTCAACTTCGGGCTACCGTATCTCGGTGCTCGAAACTCCGATTCTTGATCCGCTTGTTTTTTCATACACTTCACTTGCAACACTAATTGAGCTGAAAATTTCAGAGGCCGGTTTGCAACGTACGAATCGTGCCGAATTTTCAAAGTTGGCCAAAAACCAACTTCGTTCTGCCATGAAAACCGACCCTGCATCTTCAAGCTCATTTTCGACCACTTTTCACTTTGATTCATGGAAAAGTGTCTTCTAGAAACTTATAGTACTCTCTAAGAGGTTTCCAACGGTATAAAGTTTTCCAATTTTCGACTTATACCGAGCGAGTTACGATTTTTCAAAGATTTATCATAAAACTGGAAAATTTTCCAATTCCAAGAAAATAGAGTTTTTCAAAAAACTCTTTATTCTTTTATATTCTTAAACGTTTTGCTTACGATTTTCATGATAAAAAACTCAAATAATATTATACCTAATAAAAGGCAAGTTGAACCTCGATTTACGTGTAATTGAGGTTCCTTTTTGCAAAATAATTCTTAGATTGTACTAGTGTACAATCTTTCTTGATAAGTGGGTTAATTGTGTGATTATCCACTACTAATTTGCCAGGCACACAAGGAGACCTTCAAGAGGATCTCACCGTGGACACTTGAACTTCCGGAAAATAATTCTTGTTGAATAGCTCGGTGAGTGTCAAGTGTGTGAATTTTGATACTTGTTTAATTGTGGTATTTGTTGAAAGTTTAAAAATTAAGGGCGGGTGTGTACTTTATCGCACTCGTTCTAATTTCAAATGAATGAATGGAATGTCTTGAATGAATGAATGAAATGAAATGTTATGTCATGAATGCTTGTGTCGTTGGAGTGAACCTCCTCGACTTTCAAATGAATGGGGGACGCCCAAACTCATAGGCCGTCCTTAGACTCGAGCCAGCAATGGGCTTGGTCGGGGATTCGAACGAGCCATGAGATTATAAGCTCGACCTAATAAGAGGTCTTGCTTGGCATACTTGTAGAGTATCGCCCAATAATAGACTTGTGGGCCCTTGAGGTGTACGGTGGACGGAGGGAAGTAAGTGGTGATCTACGGAAATGGAAATACCGACCCGGTTGACAGGAGGGTCAATGCGGGAAGGTATACGAATGACAACGGCAGATCGAGTGGAACTTAGCTCCTGAGAGCTACTATATCCTTGAATTGTTTCTGATTACTTTTCCTGTTTGAATAATTGATTATTGAAAAGACATGGTTTTATTTATTAAATTTGGGTTTGTTATTTGACTAAGTGCTTGCATGTGTGTTCTTGGCCTCACGAGCGTTAGCTCACCCTATAGTTTTGTTTTCCTTAACAGGACCGACTCTTGGAGAAATATGGAGAAACCATCCGTTGTAATTTTGTTAAGACTCCTGTTATATATTTTGACTAGGCCCTGGTTTGGGTTGTACTTTTGGAAATTGTAAACTTGAAAGATTTGGGCCCTGATGTGTACTTTGAATTTAAGTCGTTGCATGATTTACCGATGTACTGGTTATACATTAAGTGACTTCTCAAGCTTGAACGCTTCCGCATTATTGTATTCATATTGTTCTCATCGAAGAGATTAGTTCGGTTTGAAATTGAATGGAATTGCTTGAGTCCTGGCGTGAGCTGGGCAGGCGTCCGCGGATACCCTTTGGTCCGCCTTAGGGAGATGTGGGGCGTCACAGTTGGTATCAGAGCACTAGGTTAGAGGTCTATATGGGAGACATATTGGATACTCTACCTTTAAGACTCGATATGGGATGACTTAATCCTACCCTAAGTGATACTTGAGGCGAGCTAGCAACTAAGTTAGTCCTACCTCAAGTGACGATTGGGATGAACCAACGATTAAGTTAGGCATGCATTGCAGGATATTGGAATTAGGTAGTGATTTAAGTTTCTAACCCGAAAGGTATTATTATTGTTATTATTTTGCAGGGATGGCTGATGGAAACGGAGCCCCGGCAGCTAATGGGAATGGCCATGCGAATGGTCATTACGTGCCCCTTAGGACTATCTACTACCGACCTATAGCAGGAGGAGCTCGTGTACGCTACTCACCGCATGATAGATACCCTCGATGTTCGTGTAGGTTGACTTTTGCCTACCCGGACTATGTGGTGCTTGCTTTGGACGACGAGCGTCGTCAGTTGGTGGATGCCAACCGTGATTTACAGGCTGAGGTAGATGAGCTTAGGCAGATGGTTGGCGCTCAGGGTGAGCGGATTGCTGAGCTTGAGGAGGTGCTAGAGGGTGAGGTAGCCACGTCTGCAGTGGTTAACCAGGAGCTTCGGGATACTAGGGCTCGACTCACTAGGTTAGCACGAGATGTCCGTACTCGGGCTTCCGAGATGCTGGTTGATGCTACTAGTCTGGTTGAGGACGCTACTGCAGTGATTCCTGAGGATGAGGAGGAGGATCCGGAGGAGGATCCCGAGGAGGAGGTTCCTCCTGATAGCCCTGCTATGGACTAGGATCTTGGTCGTTGACCTCTTTTGACTTTTGATGGGTACAGTTAGGACTAGTTAGGGTGACGCGAGTGCTGAGGCCATTGTATTTTGCATGCTTGTGTGGCCTACTTTTGGGCACTTGTTCTTACTTTAGTCTTCTGTGACTAGAAGTATACTTCTGAGCACCTGTGTGCTATATTTTGTGAATTGTCCCTAACTTGCTAATTGTACGAACTTGACCTGCCTATAAATGTAAATTATTGTTAATTTCAATGCTTTCTTGGTTAGTTCTAAATTTGATAAAATTCTTGTTTTCTGCTTAAATTAATTTATTTCTTGCACTAGGCACGTTTAGACTAATGGAGGGATTAAGGAGTGGTCGAGGCCGTGGACGAGCGTCTAGACAGGCCCAACCTCAGGGGGATGACCAGGGATCGGCAACTGGACCGACCCAGGGACAGGAAAACGTTGAGGGTAACCAAGTGGCTACTGCCATCAATAGGATGACTGATATCCTAGAACGTCTAGCGGAGAGACAGGGTCCTGGACCATTTAACCAACCTGGGGGCCAGGATAGAGGAGAGGATAGAGCCCTGGAAAGATTCCTAAAGTTTAATCCGCCTAAGTTTATGGGTGAACCTGACCCCGAAGTAGCGGAGAATTGGTTAGAAAGGATGACCAACATATTCGCCGCTCTAGACTATACTGAGGATAGGCGAGTGAACTTTGCTGCCTTTCAATTTGAGGGAGTAGCCCGTGCTTGGTGGGATTTGATAAAAGGAAAATGGGAAAGAGCTCAAACCCCTTGGACTTGGGAGAATTTCACAAGGGAGTTTAATGAAAAGTTTCTTCCGCCCTTGATCCAAGAGAAAAGGGAGGACGAATTTATTAAGTTGAAACAAGGAACCCTTACTGTCGCAGAGTATGAAGGGAAGTTCGCTAAACTTTCCAAATACGCTCCTGAGTTAGTAGCCGATGAACGGAGAAGGATTAGAAGGTTCATACAGGGACTTAATGTGGAACTTCAGGAGGGCCTGGCTGCAGCCCAAATCTCTACTTTTACTGAGGCTTTAGAGAAAGCGCAAAGGGTTGAGAATGCAAGATCTCAAGTGAGGGATTTCCACAATAGAAAGAGGAATTTCCCTAGTCGCACTACTGGGCAGACCAGTAAGTTTGTTCACCCTTCTAAAAAGGGAAGAGGGGAAGGGGGAACGAGAACTGCTGGAGCTTCTAGGGGAGCTCTATCTAGGGGAGGTCGTAGCGGGACGACTCAAGCTAGGGGAGCACCATCTGTTGGATCGACTGTGACCCCTCAAGTTACTTGTGGGTATTGTGGTAAACCCAACCACTCTGAGAATGACTGCTGGAGAAAGCTGGGAAAATGCTTACTGTGTGGGAGCACTGAGCATCAGATTGCAAGTTGTCCGAAATCGTCAAAGACAGGGGGAAGCCTGCAGAGACCTGAAAAATCAACCTCTAAGCAGACCAGTGCCGGAGGGAGTCGACCGAAAGTACCGGCTAGGGTCTACGCATTGGACTATCCACAAGCTCCAGATGCGACCGAAGTGGTCGAAGGTACAATTCCAATCTTTCACCGCCTAGCTAGGGTTTTAATTGATCCGGGTGCAACGCACTCTTTTGTAAACCCTGATTTCATGAGTGGAATAGACTTGAAGCCAATTAAGTTACCATATGACTTGGAGGTTAAAACACCCACTGGGGACAAAAGTCTAATTGCTAATATGGTGTATAAGAATAGTGAAATTTGCGTGAGGGAAAGAAAATTGCTGGCCGATTTGATAGGCTTAGCGATTAAAGGATATGATGTGATCCTAGGGATGGATTGGTTAGCCCGTTATAATGCTCAACTGAATTGTAGGACGAAAATGGTAGAATTGTGTATTCCAGGGGAAGCAACCTTGAAATTGGATGTGAGGGGTAAGTTAGCCTCGTCTGCACTTATTTCGGGAATTCGGGCTAGAAAGTTGTTAAGTAAAGGAGCTCAAGGGTATTTGGCTTTTCTTATTAATACTCCTAGCGATAAGGTGAATCTGGAGGACACACCGGTAGTAAAAGAATTTTCTGATGTTTTTCCTGAAGAATTGGAGTCTCTACCTCCGGAACGGGAAATAGCTTTTAAAATTGATTTAACTCCGGGAACAGCACCTATATCAAGGACACCATACAGGATGGCTCCAGCTGAGTTGAAGGAGTTGAAGTTACAATTACAGGATTTGTTGGAACGAGGTTTTATACGAGAGAGTGATTCTCCGTGGGGAGCCCCAGTTTTGTTTGTAAAGAAGAAAGATGGGAGTTTGAGGTTATGTATAGATTATCGAGGTTTAAATGATGTTACGATTAAGAATAAATACCCACTACCCCACATCGATGAACTGTTTGATCAATTGCAAGGGGCGGTAGTGTTTTCAAAGTTGGATCTAAGGCAAGGTTACTATCAATTGAGGATTTTGGAAAAGGACATACCTAAGACTGCTTTTAACTCGAGGTATGGGCACTTCGAGTTTGCAGTAATGCCTTTTGGGTTAACCAATGCACCTGCCGCTTTCATGGATTTAATGCATAGGGTTTTTAAGCCTTACTTGGATCAATTTGTGGTGATTTTCATTGATGACATTTTAGTGTATTCTAAGAATGTGAAAGATCACGAGAAACATTTGAGAATTGTTTTACAAATCTTGAGGGAACATCAGTTATATGCTAAGTTTAGCAAGTGTGAATTCTGGCTGAAGGAAGTGACTTTCCTAGGGCATATAATTTCTAAGGATGGGATTAAAGTGGATCCAGCTAAAGTGGAAGCTGTTTCGAAATGGAAACGACCGGAAAACCCAACGGAAGTTCGGAGTTTTATAGGATTGGCAGGATATTACCGGAGATTCATCCAGGATTTTTCGAAAATTGCTGGACCTATGACTGAGTTGACCAAGAAAAATGGAAAGTTTATTTGGAGTTCTAAGTGTGAAGGAAGTTTTCAGGAGTTGAAAAGACGGCTGACTAGAGCGCCTGTTCTAGCTCTACCAAATGGACATGATAGTTTTGTGGTTTACACAGATGCATCTAAGGAAGGTTTGGGATGTGTTTTGATGCAAAATGATAAAGTGATAGCTTATGCCTCTAGAAAATTGAAGCCGCATGAAGGGAACTATCCGACCCATGATTTGGAGTTAGCGGCTGTGGTCTTTGCTTTGAAGAAATGGAGACACTATTTATACGGAGTGACATTTGAGGTTTTTACAGATCACAAAAGCCTTAAGTACTTATTTTCTCAGAAGGAGCTGAATTTAAGGCAACGTAGATGGATGGAATTTTTGGAAGATTATGACTGCACGATTAAGTACCATCCTGGGAAGGCCAATGTAGTGGCCGATGCTTTGAGCCGTCAGGTACAAATGGCTGGATTGATGGTTAAGGAATTTCGATTGTTGGAAGAAGTTAGCTATTGGAATCCCCGATTAGAACCAAGGAAAGTGATTTTGGGGAACATTGTGATAACCTCCACTTTATTGGGACGTATTAAGGAATCTCAGGAAAAGGACCCTGAAATGCAAAAGTTGGTGGAGAAAGTCAAGATGGGAGACCAGACCGATTTCACTTTGGGATCAGATGGAATATTGAGATTTCGAAATCGGGTGGTTATGCCAAAGGATGAAGGACTTAGAAAAGAAGTTTTGGAAGAGGCACACCGATCAAAGTTTACAGTACATCCAGGAGGGAACAAAATGTACCAAGACTTGAAAGGTCTATATTGGTGGAAAAATATGAAGAAGGAAATTGCCCAATTTGTCCAGACATGCTTGGTTTGTCAACAGGTTAAAGCCGAACATCAGAAACCATCTGGGCTTTTGCAACCTCTAGAAATACCTGAGTGGAAATGGGAAAATATTACCATGGATTTTGTATCAGGCTTACCAAGGACACAGAGAGGCCATGATGCCATTTGGGTGATAGTAGATAGATTGACTAAATCGGCTCATTTTCTGCCGATTAATATGAAATATCCATTGGAGAAGTTGGCCAGATTGTACGTGGATGAGATCATCAGACTACATGGTATACCTGTGAGTATTGTGTCAGATAGGGATCCAAGATTTGTTTCGAGGTTTTGGCAAAAGATGCAAGAAGTGTTGGGGACTAAGTTGAACTTTAGTACCACCTATCATCCCCAGACTGATGGACAATCTGAAAGAACAATTCAAACTCTTGAGGACATGTTGAGGACTTGTGTACTGGACTTTGGAGAGAGTTGGAGTAAGTTTTTAACTTTAGTGGAATTTGCCTATAACAATAGTTTCCACTCTTCTATTCAAATGGCTCCATACGAAGCACTTTATGGTCGGAAGTGTAGATCCCCAATTTGTTGGGATGAAGTAGGTGAACGGAAAATCTTAGACACGACTATTGTATCTTGGATTGAGGAGGCTAATGAGAAGGTGAAATTGATACGGCAAAGAATTCAAACCGCTCAGAGTAGACAAAAGAGTTATGCCGACAATCGGAGGAAGGATTTGGAGTTCACTGTTGGAGATATGGTATTTCTCAAGATTACGCCTTTAAAAGCAAGTTTGATGTCCGGAAAAGGGAAGAAACTACAACCAAGGTTTGTAGGGCCTTATAAGATTATTCAGCGAGTTGGGAATGTAGCCTATAAGCTGGAATTACCACCGAGTTTATCTCGTATTCATAACGTGTTTCATGTGTCCATGCTTAAGAAGTATCATCCAGACCCCTCTCATGTTTTACAACCGGGGAATATTGAGATTGATGAAACCCTGACCTATGAGGAGAGACCGGTAAAACTTCTGGATCGAAAGGTAAAGGAATTGAGGAACAAGCAGATACCACTAGTGAAAGTTTTATGGAAGAACCATGGAGTAGAAGGAGCAACATGGGAAGTTGAAGAGACAATCAAGGAGAAGTATCCAGACTTGTTCATCGACCAAGGTAAATTTCGAGGACGAAATTTTCTTAAGGGGGAGAGGATGTGAGGACTCGCAAAAACTATTATTTTATGCCTAATTTATGGCTTAATAAATTATTTAATTGGATTTTATTTCCAAGGAATATTTTCTAGTCTTATTAGACCTAAATACATGGTAATATAACTTCGTTATATTTTTAAAATGATTCGTTTCGAAAATTAATTTCCTAGAGCGCGTTTAGTAAAAATAGTGAATAGTACTTGGAGATTTTATCCGCGTATTAGCACAATAAGCTTGGAATATTGGAGACTTGTACCATGGTCCTAAAATAGGTAATTTTAAGCATAAATATTCAAGTGATAGTTAGTAGTGCAATCGTTATAAGAATTTTTCGAAAGTTTCGCGTTATAGCGGTAAAATGGGCGGTACGCGTTTTCACACGCGCGACTTTATTTGAGGAACTTTAGACCCTTGTTTCGAGACAATTAAGAGTGAATAATATCTATATTAACATGAGTGCATTAGAGGTTTAGTGCACTAGTGAACCAAACGCGCGAGAAATCAAGTCCAAACGCACCCTAAATTACACTATTTCGAGTTGACTTTGAGGTGCATTTTGCACCACACAAAGAATCTTCCTTTGGAAGCCAATTGCATCAGCACTCTCTCTCTCTCTTCACCTCACTTGGCCGAACAACAAGAAGGAGAAGAGCTCTCCATTGTCTTCATTTTTCATCTTCAATCCATGCACCAAAATCCACCCAAATCACACCAAACTTGGAGATCTCTTAGCAAACCACTTGGAGACTACATTTAGCTAACAAAAGGCTGCATCTTCACGGTTTCTTGGAGCTTCAAGAGGGCCGAAATTTTCTGGTCTTGCACACCTAAGGAAGAGGTAATGATCAACCCATGAATTCTTGTCTTTTGGAGGTTATATAGCAAGATTAAGCTCATGCATGCACTTAGTTACTTGTTTATGGTGTAAAAATGTGATTGTGGGCTCTTGGAATTCCCACACTTGGGTTGTTGTTGCTGATGTGATGATTAATGGTGATTATATTGTTGGTTTAGTGATTATAATGATGCATTAGTGATGGGTAATTAGTGGAAACTTCATTGGGTGTAAGAAGCTAAACTTTCCGATTTTGCCCCTGCTATGTTCGGCCATTTCCAGGCCAAATTTTAATGGTTTAATGGCTTGGATTGGATGTTTATAGGATGTATTTGATGTGTGAAAAATTTCATTGGAAAATATTGGGGTTTGATGGAGCAAATGAATTTTTGTTCGAAACCAGCAAATCTGGAAAACTGATTCGCGTATGCTCTGACCAGCAGTAGTAATTTGGCCATAACTCTGTCCTCGGATGTCGAAATCATGTGCCGTCGGTGGCGTTTGAAACTAGACATTCCTAGCTTTAATTTGGTATATAATGCACGTTCTGATTCCTTGTGAGCAAGCCGAACCAAATGTTTTAAGTTCGCTGTCCTGTTGCTCTGTTCATCTGGAATGAAGTGTTCAGGCAGCAACTTGATGCCCAAATTTGAACCAGATGGGTGCCGAATTTGGAAATGATTTCTTCTGTGATATTTTAACTCTATGAATGTATTTTCCAACGGCGTAAGCCATGCTCGATTTCGAGCTATAATGACTGAGTTGTGACTGAATCAAGTGAACTGCTCTGTTTTGGAAAACCCTAATGTTGGGACTGGTTTGGAACCAAATCTTGGAATGAACTTGTTAGTTGATGTTTTAGTATTAAACACTTACCAAAGATATTATGGGTGTATCTTAGACCCTTATTTCACAAATGAACCATGGTTGGATAACTTTCTTGGTTAGACGATTGCAAATTGGGAAATGCAAGTCAAAGGCAGTTTGCCTTAGGATTTTCTTGAACTTCGGTTGGCTCATTAACTACCTTACCGAAGGTATTTTTCCCCGAAATTCGATAGAGAGATACCTTCCATATAGTATTGAAACACTGCCAATTTTGGTGCCAATTCAAGTTCGTTTCGATACCTAATTAAAATTCCAAAGTTGGGGGTTCAAATCTGGAAATTCTTCTCCAGTCTTGAATTTGCTCAACTTCGGGCTACCGTATCTCGGTGCTCGAAACTCCGATTCTTGATCCGCTTGTTTTTTCATACACTTCACTTGCAACACTAATTGAGCTGAAAATTTCAGAGGCCGGTTTGCAACGTACGAATCGTGCCGAATTTTCAAAGTTGGCCAAAAACCAACTTCGTTCTGCCATGAAAACCGACCCTGCATCTTCAAGCTCATTTTCGACCACTTTTCACTTTGATTCATGGAAAAGTGTCTTCTAGAAACTTATAGTACTCTCTAAGAGGTTTCCAACGGTATAAAGTTTTCCAATTTTCGACTTATACCGAGCGAGTTACGATTTTTCAAAGATTTATCATAAAACTGGAAAATTTTCCAATTCCAAGAAAATAGAGTTTTTCAAAAAACTCTTTATTCTTTTATATTCTTAAACGTTTTGCTTACGATTTTCATGATAAAAAAAAACTCAAATAATATTATACCTAATAAAAGGCAAGTTGAACCTCGATTTACGTGTAATTGAGGTTCCTTTTTGCAAAATAATTCTTAGATTGTACTAGTGTACAATCTTTCTTGATAAGTGGGTTAATTGTGTGATTATCCACTACTAATTTGCCAGGCACACAAGGAGACCTTCAAGAGGATCTCACCGTGGACACTTGAACTTCCGGAAAATAATTCTTGTTGAATAGCTCGGTGAGTGTCAAGTGTGTGAATTTTGATACTTGTTTAATTGTGGTATTTGTTGAAAGTTTAAAAATTAAGGGCGGGTGTGTACTTTATCGCACTCGTTCTAATTTCAAATGAATGAATGGAATGTCTTGAATGAATGAATGAAATGAAATGTTATGTCATGAATGCTTGTGTCGTTGGAGTGAACCTCCTCGACTTTCAAATGAATGGGGGACGCCCAAACTCATAGGCCGTCCTTAGACTCGAGCCAGCAATGGGCTTGGTCGGGGATTCGAACGAGCCATGAGATTATAAGCTCGACCTAATAAGAGGTCTTGCTTGGCATACTTGTAGAGTATCGCCCAATAATAGACTTGTGGGCCCTTGAGGTGTACGGTGGACGGAGGGAAGTAAGTGGTGATCTACGGAAATGGAAATACCGACCCGGTTGACAGGAGGGTCAATGCGGGAAGGTATACGAATGACAACGGCAGATCGAGTGGAACTTAGCTCCTGAGAGCTACTATATCCTTGAATTGTTTCTGATTACTTTTCCTGTTTGAATAATTGATTATTGAAAAGACATGGTTTTATTTATTAAATTTGGGTTTGTTATTTGACTAAGTGCTTGCATGTGTGTTCTTGGCCTCACGAGCGTTAGCTCACCCTATAGTTTTGTTTTCCTTAACAGGACCGACTCTTGGAGAAATATGGAGAAACCATCCTTTACTTTAAACAATTCAATTTTTTTGGGTGACTTGGTACACCCTAACTCTATACCAAGTGGCGACTCCATTTTTCATATAAAAACCCTTTTTGAACTATTTTTCTTGGGTCAAATCGTCGCATTTTCAAAAGTCCCATTTAGACCCATTTTTGTTTTTATCAACAAAATTCATTTTTCCCAAATCAATAAAATTCAACAAAAAACAATTATTTTATTTTTTCCAAAAAAAGTGGGGCGCGACAGTTGGCGACTCCACTGGGGATTTCCTAAGTGGGTCCAAGCATTCGATTTAGCTATTCTTTTCCTTTTTCTACCCTTTTTATGTATAGCATTTGGTTATTAGGGTTGCATTTTCCATTTTAGGGCCTTTTGTCTCGCGCGCGTATCAAACTATTCCCTCACTTGCGTATGTATGATTGGTTGATTGGATGTATGTTGTACTTGTTTTATCTCGCGCTTTGCATTGCATTTGGGTGGGGGATATACCCTAGAGCCTCGCATTGATTCTCGATCCCTCCCCTCCAAAACGTGCACTATCATACGCGCATACGCTTTATTATTCATCCCTCTTTATTTTCTTTTTAGTGGCTTGTCACGCCACTCCACCCTAGTAGGATTAGGAGACCCACTTGGACGTGTGATCGTGGCACGACGTGTGCGTAGCACGATCCAATGGGTCACTCGATCTTCCGCTTTAAACTTTGGGTTAATAGCCTTTAGTTTTTAGTCGAAAGTTGAGGATTTTTATAGATTCACTCAAACATGCAGCCGTAACACGACGTGTGCGTAGCGGTGTTTGGGGAATCGCTCGAGCCACCGACAAAGGGCCTTGGGAGTGATGACCCTTGGCCACGAGTCTGAAGGCTTGGGGGCCTGAGCTTATTGAGTATAGATGCATTAGCGAACCCCAACCTCATGCATCCATATAGTTTCACCTAGGGTAGAGTCTGCCTTACCCTATTAAGGACACCTTTCACGAGGGGAGGGATCCCACCCTTTTTCCTTATTTATGTTTCCTGCTTTTTATATCCTTTAATTGTCCAACGTGTTATGTGTTGAACTAACTTTCCTTGTCTTTTGCCTTTGCATTCACAAACGTTAGGAAATAGGAGGTCTGGCATGACTTCTTTTAGGGCCTACCCTTATAGATAGGCTATCGCATGTTTAAAATTGTGACATATTTCATCAAATAATAATGCCATGCCATTTTAGGCCTACCCTGGCAGATAAAGGGTTCCTTAGGTCACGTTTCATTTCGAGTTGCATATTTTCCTGCTTTAATAAACTGGCATCATGCATCCACCTTAGAAGGGAATGCCATTTAGGGGATCCCGTGCTAGGTATAAACCGCCCTGTGTCTCGGATACATAATCCAATGAGACTTGCACGTTTACATTTCCTGTACCATCCAAAGGGGTAGTGCACGAGGTAAGGTAGGATCTGATCTTTTCAAAGACGGCAGCAATTTTTTTTTGCATATAAGCGTCTAAAAATCACTTTTTGGCCATTTTTAAACCTAATTGGTAAAATTTCCTTGCGTAAAAGGACATTAATTTGAAGAAAATTCACAAATGATTCCCCATTGATGAGACGATAAATATAGAGGCCAAATCTTGATTTTAGAAGGCTCATAGACTAAGGCATTGTAATTTTTTTTGAAACTACCCAATGGGTAGAGAACTCAATCGATTTTTGAACAAATCATCCATTTTATCCAATCCATTTTTGTCAATTCATTCAATTTTAGTTCAATCTAATCATTTTTGAATAAATTCATTTCATCCAATTCATTTGACCAATTTACCCTTTTTAGGGTCATCCGGTCAATTTTTGAATAAATCAATTCATTTGACCAATTTACCCTTTTTAGGGTCATCCGGTCGATTTTTGAATAAATCATCAATTCATTTGACCAATTTACCCTTTTAAGGTGATTTGGCCGATTTCATTAACTCCATTTCATTCATTTGGCCAATTTATCCATTTTTAGGGCGAAATCAAGTTGATTTTGAAGAGATCATCAATTTCATTCAATTCAGTTGACCAAGTCTATCTATTCGATCAATTTTGAATAAATCGTCAATGTTATCCGATACATTTGATCAGCTTACCTATTTTTGGGTAAATCGGTCGATTTTGAATGAATCACCAATTTTATCCATTTGACTCGCTTTTTCCCCTTTAGGGTTCATTGAATAAATTAATCGAGACATGGCAATCCCTTTCACAAATCATTTTTATGTGTAGATCAAAGCAAGCAATCCGTTCCGACTTCGTCCTCATGTTTTAGGGCAAATGTCTCTTCTCACTCCAAGTGGCCAAATTTTTCAAATCTTTCTTCACACGATCAGTCGATCGGATCCATCAGGTATTGTATAGTGCCTGCTCTGGAGGACTGCATTTTCATGCTAGGCCTACCCTTGGCACAAAAGGGTTCCCCCATAGGACATGTATCCGAATTTTCTGAATATCTACTAACTCTTGTTTTTTTTCTTTTCTTTTTCTTTGTTTTTATTGGAATAACTAAGCAAGGGTTAAATCTAAAGGCAATTCCTTTCAAAATTCTCAGGTAATATTTAAATATAACTTCTCGTCGAAGCCCCATCATAACGCGATCCCGTAGTCAAGCCCAGAGGAGTCGTGTAAACATGAGTTCACAACCGGAACAGTCAGATAGGTCTGCTACTACCGCTCAACCCGAGACTGCAAGTTTGGGGATTCAGTTGACTGAGATGCTTACCAAGTTTGGAGAGATGGCGTCTGAGATGGCCGCCCAAAAGAAGTTGAATGATGAGCTAATTAGCAGCGGAGTTCAACCCGAACCTGTACCCGCCAGACAGCCTGAGCAAGAGCCGTTTGTCCTACCTTCGGCCCATGCCACTGTTACTCCATCATTTCCTATTGCACCCGAAGAAACTTTCACCTATCCCACCACAAATTTGCCATACACTTACCCTCCTCATCCTTCATTTTTTCTTACTCACACGCGAGGTCCACCACCCCAAATCACTTCAAATATACCACCTGAGCCACATACCTTTTATCACCCTGTTGCTGAGCCATTCCTACCAGACCATATTGTTCAAACCAAGGCAGAAATGGGGGAATCTTCTGCTCCCGTTGATATAAAGCTGCTCAAACGCCTTGACCGTTTTGATGAATTTATGAGGAAGAGTCAGGGGTTGAACAAGCAAGGAGTCCTAGATTACGATAAGCTTTGTTTCTTCCCAAATGTGCAATTGCCTGAGGGATTCAAAACCCCTAAGTTTAACAAGTACGATGGGACGGGTAATCCCAAGACACACCTCCGACTATTTGCTAACAAGTTGGGAAGGCCCATAGATGATGAGAACCTGCCTCTAAGGTTGTTCCCGGAAAGTCTGGAGGGGGATGCCCTCGACTGGTACTCAAATTTGAAGTTCGAAGAAGTAAAAACCTGGATTGACTTGTCCAATGCTTTTGTAAGGCAATATGAGTATAACTGCGAGCTGGCTCCGACACGAACCACGTTGGAAGGAACAAAAAGAAAACCCTCCGAGGATCACAAGACTTATGCCAAGAGGTGGAGGAAAATAGCTGCCAAAGTCGAGCCACCGATGACTGAGGACGAAATCATACGCACTTTCATTAAGGCACATGATCCTCCATATTTCGAAGAAATTTTTCGCATGACTGGATGCTCGTTCGCTGCTATTGTTAATAAGCTTGAGGAATTTGATGATTTCGTGAAAGTTGGGAAGATTGTTAATGTCTCTACCCTCAAGTCACAGTTGGATGCTTTGCAAGGTCAGGGGACTAGTGGGAAGAACCCGCAATTCCAAAAGAAAGAGGGAGAAACTGCCTTCACATGGAATCAAAACCCTGTCCCAAGACCCAGACCTCGACAATACCCTACCTACTCAAACCCTTACCATTCAAACCATCATCCCGTTTATCACACCAATATCACTCATCCTCGACCTCGCCCAAATTATGCCAACCCGTCTACAACCCCTTTCCAAATATCTCAACCAAGCTTTCAACAAGCTCGTCCTCGGCCTCCTTACCACCAAAGATTTTCCCCACCAAATAGACCCACCTACAACTATCCCCGACCCACTGAAACCTACAATCAAAGCCGTACCCGAACCTTCGCCAACCTAGGCAGGCCTTTAGACCAATTGTATGAGCAATTGAAGGCTGCCAACAAAATAGGCGTGATTCCCCCTCCAACTTACCTTCATGGCATGCCTGTTGGGTACAATCCACATGCTATTTGTGCCTATCATTCGGGAGTACCTGGTCACTCAACCGTCGATTGCAGGGCACTCAAGCACAAAGTCCAAGACATGATCGAGGCAGGGGAAATAATGCTAAGGAAAAGAGGTGAACAAGGGCCGAGCATAAGTACAAATCCTTTCCCTGAACACAAGGACACCTTCGAAGCATCCACCTCCAATGACGAAATTTGAAAATCCTGAAGGAACTTTGCATAATTTGAATGGCCGAGTATCTTCCCTCTCGAAGGGAATTTCGGTAAATCTAGGGGTTGTTATTTACTAAGGTTCACGAAAACCATTTCTTGCATATGTGAATAGCTTAATGAAAACATCTTTTGCAACTAAGTTTTTGTTTTGTTTCCGTTTTGACTAGTTTTTCCATCAAATGCATAATTTTTTTTTTCTGTTTATTTGATTATTGTCCCGAATTTTTAATTCTTTTAGATGGCCAAAGATGGAATTATTTGACCATTTGAATATCACTGTTCTGGATTCCGATAATACCATTCATTCAAAAATTTCTTCGTGAAAAATTCCTTTGTTGAAAAGGGCAAAAATTCCTTTGTTGAAAAGGCCAAAAATCCCTTCGTTTGAAAAGGCCACAAATCCCTTCGTTTGAAAATGCCAAAAATCCCTTCGTTGAAAAATCCCTTCTTTGAGAAGGACAAAAACCTCTTCTTTGAGAGACCCCTTCATGAAAAATCCCTTCATTGAGAAAGTCTTCATTGAGAAATTCCTTCATTGAGAAAGTCTTCATTGAGGAATTCCTTCATTGAGAAAGCCTTCATTGAGAAATCCCTTTATTAAGAATTCGTTCATTGAGGAAGCCTTCATTGAAAAATCTCTTCATTGAGAAAATCCCTTCTTTGCCAAGTTCGAAGCTGATTGATTAAAGCAGCGTCACCGACAATTGATTTTGATGGATGAAAAGCAGCTGAACGCCATGTGCCATGGCTAATGTTATCAAAGTGCGTGGCCTGTGTTCATAACAAAAAGGTCCG
The DNA here is from genome assembly GCF_036785885.1 of Coffea arabica. Classification (NCBI taxonomy): domain Eukaryota; kingdom Viridiplantae; phylum Streptophyta; class Magnoliopsida; order Gentianales; family Rubiaceae; genus Coffea; species Coffea arabica. The sequence goes on along the minus strand of NC_092319.1, from coordinate 15,422,012 downwards.
CCTCCGAGCCTTTAGAGAAGGAGGACAAAGAGTTAAAGCGAGTTTTGCCAATGCAAGATGAAGTCAAAGACGAATTTGATCTAAACTGGTAAGGACATTTGTCATTCAAAAGGGTGCCACCGAGTGGAGCACTTATCCTTGAAGAGATGGATGGGTAAACATTCTCTCAACCTATCAAATCAGACATGTGTAAGAAGTCTTTATTTTTGATTATGCAAATTTCTTTTGGAAATCATGCAAGGGACGAGGTAAAAGTCAGGCCATCTTCCTTTTCAATCAAAACATTTCATCCCTAGTTATCCCTTTTGAGCCATCAGAGCAGTAATTTTCGTTTGGCAGCCCCTGAGAGCAGCAAACCCCACACTGGGGCCAAGTTATTTTGGAAAAGAGATGATCAAAAGAAAAGAAAACCCTACACTGGGGCAAATTTATTTTGAAAGAGAAAGAAAAAGCAGAAAACCCTACACTGGGGCAAATTTATTTTGAAAGAGAAAGAAAAAGCAGAAAACCCTACACTGGGGCAAATTTTTGAAAAAGTTCAAAAGAATGGCAAAAGGCCAAAAGACAAATCAAAAAAAAAAAGATGAAAAGGAAAAGAGAACCCCATACTGGGGCAAATTTAGCTTTGAAGAAAAATGCAAAAAGTGAGGAAGATGCAATGGAAAAAGCAAAGAGAGAAAATTCAATCAAACTGGGGCAAATTTCCCTCAGTTTCGTTCGAAATTGAAGATGATTTCAAATGATGCAATCTCAGGTTATTTCACCTCTCATAAGAGCAAATTATTTTCAAGCCTTAACTTTTCTTGACATATCCCACCTGACTCCATTACAAAAGCCCAAAGTCCTGACTTTCGTCACTTGCTATATTTCTATTGGAAAGTTTGCTAATCAACTGACAAGTGATGTCCATAATGCCTTCGCTTAATCTTACAAGGGAAGTGCATTTTACTGATGTCAGAAATCTTTAACTCATACTTCTGAGGCGATTATGGTTGAGCTCTTCCATTGCTTTCTTACGTAAAAACCCGAAAGGGCACCTCAAAAAGAAAAAAAAAGGAAAAAAAGAAAAAAAGAAAAAAAGAGAAAAGACAAAACAAAACAAAAAAAAAAGGGGGTGGGGGCAACCTTGATGAAAACCCGAAAGGGCGCTAGGTAGGTTTCTTCAATGAGCAAACACGAGGAAGAACAGTTGATGACTTGGTTCATTTGGAATTTCTCTTCATAATACTTCTGCCAGTGTCGAATTGCAGAACAAAGATATTCAGGAACTCGAATATGACATCCGTTGGCCAAAACTGTGTCGTTTTGTAAAAATATTTCTTTAGCAAATTCATTCTTAGGAAGCTCATTTTTTCTCAATTGCTTGTATTCATGGCATTTTTGTAGGCTTTAAGCACAAATGGTTTGTGTTTGCATTCTTTCACATATTCATTTCTGCATGATAGGTGAAATTACTTTTTAATCATCGAATTTTGGTGTATGATAACCCCATGGTTTATTCAAAGCATACTTGGGTTCAGTCATCTTGCGAAAATGGTTGAAATTCAGCAAGGTCGGTTACGCAAGCTTCACAATATGGCAAAATGCACGCTCGGTTAGTCGGGAAAAATCAGAGACGTTTAGAAATGACAAATCCAACCAAGTCAGATGCCACGGTCAACTTTGACGAAGGCATCCAAAGACTCATGTTTACACGATTCTCAAGGACAAACGGATCAAATAATGGTGGCAATTCCTTTGTTTTTTCTCTTTTGCAGGAAATTTCATGCATGGATGAAAACAATCACACCTCGCACTGAAATCGGTGTCGGAAAGAGTTCTAATGAACAAAGGCAGATTGAAAATGTCGCAAGCAAATTTCATCAAAAAATGCAACAGCATGGCGATACAGAATCAACTCTGGACTCAAATAGCAAAAATTCATCATACTGGGGCAAATTAATTTTTTGTAAAGATTTTGAAAAGTCAAAAAGAAAAGTCAAAAAGAAGCAAAAATCATCAATCAAAAACAAAAATCGAATCAAATTTCGTCACGGCAGGATCGGGTTTAATCCCACTGACCGACGATCAAAAACATTTTCGGGTCAGTCCCTCGATCAAAAGCATTTTCGGGTCAGTCCCTCGATCAAAAGCATTTTCGGGTCAGTCCCTCGATCAAAAGCTCATTCGGGCCAGTCCCTCGATCAAAAGCATTTTCGGGTCAGTCCCTCGATCAAAAGCTCATTCGGGTCAGTCCCTCGATCAAAAACATTTTCGGGTCAGTCCCTCGATCAAAAGCATTTTCGGGTCAGTCCCTCGATCAAAAGCTCATTCGGGTCAGTCCCTCGATCAAAAGCATTTTCGGGTCAGTCCCTCGATCAAAAGCTCATTCGGGTCAGTCCCTCGATCAAAAACATTTTCGGGTCAGTCCCTCGATCAAAAGCATTTTCGGGTCAGTCCCTCGATCAAAAGCTCATTCGGGTCAGTCCCACGATTCAAAAGCTCATTCGGGTCAGTCCCGCGATTAAAGCTTGTTCGGGCCAGTCCCATGATTTGAATTTCCTTCTCTAGTCAGTCCCAATTTTAAATTTCTGCTCGGGTCAGTCCCGTTTTAATTTCCTGTTTGGGTCAATTCCATTTAAAAAAAAAAAAAAAATGTTAAAGAGGTCGATCCTCATTTCAGAAGCGTCCATTGCAGCCGAATAACACAGGTAAGTATTTGGTGTCTACTTCTTTGTCTCAAGTTTTTTCAAAACTCAGACAAAGAGGGGCAAACTGTAGACACCAAATTTTGGTGTAATTTCATTTGCTGTTTATTTTTAATTTTTTCATTTTAGTTTTATTCGATTTTTAGTTTTAGTTTCTAGTTTTATTTTTATTTTTATTTTTATTTTTAAGCTGTTAGCATAGAATCTCTTGGAAAATGAATGAAAATGAGAAAGTGAAAAGAAAAGAGGAGAGAAAAGAAAAAAAAAAGAAAATTGCCCACAAAATATGTTTTATGTCTTCTAAATTCAATCTTTTGGCATTTTGTTTATTTTTGTTAAGTTATTTTGAAAAAAAAAAAAAGAAAAAAAAAAAGAGAAAAACGATGAAAATAGGAAATGGAAAAGAAATGGAAATTGCACTTTATTGTTCTAGTTTATTTTTCATCAAATGTTAATTATTTTGTTTTGGTTATTTCTTTTTATTATTATCAATTTTGTTTGTTTCAAAAAAAAAAATCAAAAAATCAAAAAATCAAAAAATCACAATTCTATTTCTGCCGAATCCATTTCCATTTTACATTCCAGCACCTTCCATCTCTATGCCGACTTATAACCACTAATGCACTCCACCATATCACACACTAGTATATCAACTACCATCCACCACAATATATTTTTTTTCAATGGCTTTTCAGCCGTGAGTGAGCAAGGCTTCCTGGGCCAACTTTAAAACAAAAACATCTCCAATTCTGCCGGATGACATCTGAGTCTCCACTCACACCCCATTTCCCTTCATTCGCGACTTGTTTCCCATTTGAGCAACTCCAACATTCCAGAACACCAGACCATTTCACTTCATCTCCTGCCTTGGTATCATCGAAGAGAGGAAATCAGAGAGAGAGAGTTGCAGGCGGCATTTCTGGATAGCCGAAAGGAAGAAAAGATTGCAGCTGCTAGTCGTGGGTTTTAGGCTTCAAGCTAAGGTAAATTCTGGACTTAGATGAATTGTTTATGGGTTGATGCAGCTGTCTATACGCATGCATGTGGGTTTGTGAGGTTAGATGAGGAATTGAGACTTAAGAAATCTGGTTTGGAAGAATTGGAGCTGCCGAAAGTTTGAGCTGGAATTTGTAACTCTAATTAGCTAATCTGTGATAATCTGAGCCTAGATGCACATTTAATCAACTAAAACCTGGATGATTAAGATTTGCATGAAGTTAGTTAACCTTGATTAAGTCAGAAAATTGAAAAGATACAAAATCAGGTTGCATGCAAGCCAACCGGGAGCAGGATTGTTTGAAATTCTGGTTGAGTAATGTTTTGATGTTGTCCGAATTTGCTTATGGACCAAAATTGATAGATAGTTTCTTATTTGATGTTGCATGTAAGCTACGTGGTCTGAATTTTGGTTGCAAGGCTGGAAATGTTAATGGAAGCTGAAGGATTGCTGAAACAATTTGTCCAGTTTAGCCGTTGAAGTTGTTTTGGAAATTGCATGGGTATTTTAGCATGAAATTTGCTGGAAAGTGGTTGATTTTCACTTGGTTAGGTGTTTGACTAATTAAAATTAGATGATTAAGCTTTGCAGGAAGTTTATTGGTCCGGCTAAGCAAGAAAAAAAAAATGAAATAGTGAACGGCTACATGCAAGTTCATCCAAGGATGGCGAACAGAATTTCTGGATTTGTGGATGTTTATAGTTGCTGTCCGAACTTGATCTGAACTAGAAATGATAGTAATTTCATTAAGTAGCCTTGCATGTTAGTTTTGGGTACTTAACACAATGATTCAACCGAGGTAAATTCGGATTCATGCCCAAGCACTTGCTGGAAAATGCATTTCAACTTGCCAAATCAGTTTTATATGTTCCAGATTTCTCAACTTGCTGAACGTATTTTATTTGTATTTGCACTGGATTTTGCTCAGTTTTTTTTCTATTTGTTTGGATGATGGTTTGCTGCCTAGTTTAAAGCCTTGTGTTTGGATTTGATTGTGTTTGAAAGCTGGATTTTGTAAAGTGCCGAATTGCAGAAAGCTTGCTGCGTTTTTTTTTCTGTTTCATTCTTTTGCTGTTTAGTTTTCTTTCTACCTTTGATGATTAGCTCCATTTTCTTGTTTCAATGCTACAATGAAGTTACAAGTTTAGTTGGTGATTGGTAGTTAAAATTCTGATATATGGTGAACACATTTGTATGTTGAAATGCAAGAAAAGCTGCGGCTGAAGGTGCACAAAGCCAGATTTGCTTCTTTTGTTATTGATGGATAATGAATTTCCTTCCTTTGTTGATGATCAAAACCAGATTTGCCATCTTAATCTTGCACCCAAAATTTCATGTTTTAAATTGGGTCAATAATTTCTGGGTTGATGAATTTGTTTGCATGATAAAAATGCGAAAGATTGCGGCTGGAAATTGCTGCTGCACTTTGTTTTTTTTTTAAGCAGTCACCGAACTATATTTTGCTTGTTTGAGCATGTTAAATGGTTTATGTCTTGGGGTATACTAGTGGGTAACACGTGATATTTGCCTCATTATGTTTTGATTTGAGCTCATGGATGGTCTGTACAAAGAGTAAGCCACAAAAATGCAGCAGATGTCTCTTTAGGTTGTAGGGGCTCATGTATTCCTGCGTGCTTGGCATGAAAGTTTCCATGGTTTTGCATCAGTTCTTCCCTTGTTTGAACTCCTTCCCATGTCTTTGCTTGTTGGGATATCAAAGTTTGGATCAAGAAAACTTTGGTTAAGGCATATGTTTGAATATAAATCTGGTCTTGGAAGGTGAAACTAAGAAAGGTTGCAGCAGTTTCATTTTTTTTTTAAATGTTTGCATTTTCTGTCCAGAATTTTTGCATGAGATCTTTTAAGTTTTCTGCCTGTTTGGATGATGATAATGATGTGGTTGCTGTCTAGTTTAAAGCTGAGTTGAGTTTGGGTTGGCAAACAAATGGGTTTTTGTGTTTTTTCTGGTAGGTGGTTTGAAGCTGTCCAAGCTTGCGGCAGAAATTTGCATAAGTAAAGAAGATTTCAGTTTCTACGTAGCATGCATGAAATAATTCTTCAAAATTGCCTCTTAACCCCCTCAAGTTTCACCTTATGCTATTATGACCCACAAAATGGAGAAAACTAATCAATTGGGTCCTTGTGATTTTTGCAGCAATGCATTATGGCCCAATTACATTCCATGATCTTGCAATTATGTCCTAAGATATTTGCATTCAAACCATGGCTGGATTTTTTCTTGGTTCTTAGGACCTTTGAATTTCTTGAATGTTTTGATTCATTTTGAATGGTTGATTAATGCTTGCATTTGGGTCCTTGGTGGATTCCTTTATTGGAAACTATGTATTGTTTGATTTCATTTAAATTGCAATTAGGAGAGATTTGGTGACTTTGTTATACTTTACTATTTGAGGTACCGTGACCTTTTTATTGTTTTGAAGCCATTTTTCTTTCATTTGGACACCATTCCAAGGGGGCGGTATAATCTCTTTTATCTTTTTGTCTCTCCTATGTGATCCAATGTGCTAAGTGAATTGCATGTCTACTTTGCTTTCCTAGCTTTTCTTTAATTCTTTTTACTTATGTCATTTACTTTTTGTTTTCATTAAGTTATTCTTTTAATGGGGTATGTGTACACCTCTTGGCTTGTAATAGATAGGGCTTTGGCGAGCAATTTGGTCCATTTTCCCTTTCCCCCTTTTTGTTTTAGTTAGTGAATGTAATAGATAGGGCTTGGAGGAGCATTCAATGAAGACCTATCGAAGAGTGTGCCTAGCTAGAAAATGTAATAGTTAGGGATTTAATTGTCTTATGTGTCTCGCATGCTTAGTTGCTACGTGTTAATTGCTTTATTAGGACATTGCATCTAGTCGAGCATGCTAAGTGTTATGTGCTACGTGTTATAAATGATTTTGCATGTCTACTTGCTTTCTATATTTATCAATGAATATGGTGAATGGAATGTACGTCACCATACTAGTCCAACGCTAGCGGTGGTTCATTGTCCCGTATTCCTCTAGTCCAAACGCTAATAGGAATTCCTAGATATGGGCTAGTTCAAGTGATAGTTAGTAGTGCAATCGTTATAAGAATTTTTCGAAAGTTTCGCGTTATAGCGGTAAAATGGGCGGTACGCGTTTTCACACGCGCGACTTTATTTGAGGAACTTTAGACCCTTGTTTCGAGACAATTAAGAGTGAATAATATCTATATTAACATGAGTGCATTAGAGGTTTAGTGCACTAGTGAACCAAACGCGCGAGAAATCAAGTCCAAACGCACCCTAAATTACACTATTTCGAGTTGACTTTGAGGTGCATTTTGCACCACACAAAGAATCTTCCTTTGGAAGCCAATTGCATCAGCACTCTCTCTCTCTTCACCTCACTTGGCCGAACAACAAGAAGGAGAAGAGCTCTCCATTGTCTTCATTTTTCATCTTCAATCCATGCACCAAAATCCACCCAAATCACACCAAACTTGGAGATCTCTTAGCAAACCACTTGGAGACTACATTTAGCTAACAAAAGGCTGCATCTTCACGGTTTCTTGGAGCTTCAAGAGGGCCGAAATTTTCTGGTCTTGCACACCTAAGGAAGAGGTAATGATCAACCCATGAATTCTTGTCTTTTGGAGGTTATATAGCAAGATTAAGCTCATGCATGCACTTAGTTACTTGTTTATGGTGTAAAAATGTGATTGTGGGCTCTTGGAATTCCCACACTTGGGTTGTTGTTGCTGATGTGATGATTAATGGTGATTATATTGTTGGTTTAGTGATTATAATGATGCATTAGTGATGGGTAATTAGTGGAAACTTCATTGGGTGTAAGAAGCTAAACTTTCCGATTTTGCCCCTGCTATGTTCGGCCATTTCCAGGCCAAATTTTAATGGTTTAATGGCTTGGATTGGATGTTTATAGGATGTATTTGATGTGTGAAAAATTTCATTGGAAAATATTGGGGTTTGATGGAGCAAATGAATTTTTGTTCGAAACCAGCAAATCTGGAAAACTGATTCGCGTATGCTCTGACCAGCAGTAGTAATTTGGCCATAACTCTGTCCTCGGATGTCGAAATCATGTGCCGTCGGTGGCGTTTGAAACTAGACATTCCTAGCTTTAATTTGGTATATAATGCACGTTCTGATTCCTTGTGAGCAAGCCGAACCAAATGTTTTAAGTTCGCTGTCCTGTTGCTCTGTTCATCTGGAATGAAGTGTTCAGGCAGCAACTTGATGCCCAAATTTGAACCAGATGGGTGCCGAATTTGGAAATGATTTCTTCTGTGATATTTTAACTCTATGAATGTATTTTCCAACGGCGTAAGCCATGCTCGATTTCGAGCTATAATGACTGAGTTGTGACTGAATCAAGTGAACTGCTCTGTTTTGGAAAACCCTAATGTTGGGACTGGTTTGGAACCAAATCTTGGAATGAACTTGTTAGTTGATGTTTTAGTATTAAACACTTACCAAAGATATTATGGGTGTATCTTAGACCCTTATTTCACAAATGAACCATGGTTGGATAACTTTCTTGGTTAGACGATTGCAAATTGGGAAATGCAAGTCAAAGGCAGTTTGCCTTAGGATTTTCTTGAACTTCGGTTGGCTCATTAACTACCTTACCGAAGGTATTTTTCCCCGAAATTCGATAGAGAGATACCTTCCATATAGTATTGAAACACTGCCAATTTTGGTGCCAATTCAAGTTCGTTTCGATACCTAATTAAAATTCCAAAGTTGGGGGTTCAAATCTGGAAATTCTTCTCCAGTCTTGAATTTGCTCAACTTCGGGCTACCGTATCTCGGTGCTCGAAACTCCGATTCTTGATCCGCTTGTTTTTTCATACACTTCACTTGCAACACTAATTGAGCTGAAAATTTCAGAGGCCGGTTTGCAACGTACGAATCGTGCCGAATTTTCAAAGTTGGCCAAAAACCAACTTCGTTCTGCCATGAAAACCGACCCTGCATCTTCAAGCTCATTTTCGACCACTTTTCACTTTGATTCATGGAAAAGTGTCTTCTAGAAACTTATAGTACTCTCTAAGAGGTTTCCAACGGTATAAAGTTTTCCAATTTTCGACTTATACCGAGCGAGTTACGATTTTTCAAAGATTTATCATAAAACTGGAAAATTTTCCAATTCCAAGAAAATAGAGTTTTTCAAAAAACTCTTTATTCTTTTATATTCTTAAACGTTTTGCTTACGATTTTCATGATAAAAAAAAACTCAAATAATATTATACCTAATAAAAGGCAAGTTGAACCTCGATTTACGTGTAATTGAGGTTCCTTTTTGCAAAATAATTCTTAGATTGTACTAGTGTACAATCTTTCTTGATAAGTGGGTTAATTGTGTGATTATCCACTACTAATTTGCCAGGCACACAAGGAGACCTTCAAGAGGATCTCACCGTGGACACTTGAACTTCCGGAAAATAATTCTTGTTGAATAGCTCGGTGAGTGTCAAGTGTGTGAATTTTGATACTTGTTTAATTGTGGTATTTGTTGAAAGTTTAAAAATTAAGGGCGGGTGTGTACTTTATCGCACTCGTTCTAATTTCAAATGAATGAATGGAATGTCTTGAATGAATGAATGAAATGAAATGTTATGTCATGAATGCTTGTGTCGTTGGAGTGAACCTCCTCGACTTTCAAATGAATGGGGGACGCCCAAACTCATAGGCCGTCCTTAGACTCGAGCCAGCAATGGGCTTGGTCGGGGATTCGAACGAGCCATGAGATTATAAGCTCGACCTAATAAGAGGTCTTGCTTGGCATACTTGTAGAGTATCGCCCAATAATAGACTTGTGGGCCCTTGAGGTGTACGGTGGACGGAGGGAAGTAAGTGGTGATCTACGGAAATGGAAATACCGACCCGGTTGACAGGAGGGTCAATGCGGGAAGGTATACGAATGACAACGGCAGATCGAGTGGAACTTAGCTCCTGAGAGCTACTATATCCTTGAATTGTTTCTGATTACTTTTCCTGTTTGAATAATTGATTATTGAAAAGACATGGTTTTATTTATTAAATTTGGGTTTGTTATTTGACTAAGTGCTTGCATGTGTGTTCTTGGCCTCACGAGCGTTAGCTCACCCTATAGTTTTGTTTTCCTTAACAGGACCGACTCTTGGAGAAATATGGAGAAACCATCCGTTGTAATTTTGTTAAGACTCCTGTTATATATTTTGACTAGGCCCTGGTTTGGGTTGTACTTTTGGAAATTGTAAACTTGAAAGATTTGGGCCCTGATGTGTACTTTGAATTTAAGTCGTTGCATGATTTACCGATGTACTGGTTATACATTAAGTGACTTCTCAAGCTTGAACGCTTCCGCATTATTGTATTCATATTGTTCTCATCGAAGAGATTAGTTCGGTTTGAAATTGAATGGAATTGCTTGAGTCCTGGCGTGAGCTGGGCAGGCGTCCGCGGATACCCTTTGGTCCGCCTTAGGGAGATGTGGGGCGTCACAGTTGGTATCAGAGCACTAGGTTAGAGGTCTATATGGGAGACATATTGGATACTCTACCTTTAAGACTCGATATGGGATGACTTAATCCTACCCTAAGTGATACTTGAGGCGAGCTAGCAACTAAGTTAGTCCTACCTCAAGTGACGATTGGGATGAACCAACGATTAAGTTAGGCATGCATTGCAGGATATTGGAATTAGGTAGTGATTTAAGTTTCTAACCCGAAAGGTATTATTATTGTTATTATTTTGCAGGGATGGCTGATGGAAACGGAGCCCCGGCAGCTAATGGGAATGGCCATGCGAATGGTCATTACGTGCCCCTTAGGACTATCTACTACCGACCTATAGCAGGAGGAGCTCGTGTACGCTACTCACCGCATGATAGATACCCTCGATGTTCGTGTAGGTTGACTTTTGCCTACCCGGACTATGTGGTGCTTGCTTTGGACGACGAGCGTCGTCAGTTGGTGGATGCCAACCGTGATTTACAGGCTGAGGTAGATGAGCTTAGGCAGATGGTTGGCGCTCAGGGTGAGCGGATTGCTGAGCTTGAGGAGGTGCTAGAGGGTGAGGTAGCCACGTCTGCAGTGGTTAACCAGGAGCTTCGGGATACTAGGGCTCGACTCACTAGGTTAGCACGAGATGTCCGTACTCGGGCTTCCGAGATGCTGGTTGATGCTACTAGTCTGGTTGAGGACGCTACTGCAGTGATTCCTGAGGATGAGGAGGAGGATCCGGAGGAGGATCCCGAGGAGGAGGTTCCTCCTGATAGCCCTGCTATGGACTAGGATCTTGGTCGTTGACCTCTTTTGACTTTTGATGGGTACAGTTAGGACTAGTTAGGGTGACGCGAGTGCTGAGGCCATTGTATTTTGCATGCTTGTGTGGCCTACTTTTGGGCACTTGTTCTTACTTTAGTCTTCTGTGACTAGAAGTATACTTCTGAGCACCTGTGTGCTATATTTTGTGAATTGTCCCTAACTTGCTAATTGTACGAACTTGACCTGCCTATAAATGTAAATTATTGTTAATTTCAATGCTTTCTTGGTTAGTTCTAAATTTGATAAAATTCTTGTTTTCTGCTTAAATTAATTTATTTCTTGCACTAGGCACGTTTAGACTAATGGAGGGATTAAGGAGTGGTCGAGGCCGTGGACGAGCGTCTAGACAGGCCCAACCTCAGGGGGATGACCAGGGATCGGCAACTGGACCGACCCAGGGACAGGAAAACGTTGAGGGTAACCAAGTGGCTACTGCCATCAATAGGATGACTGATATCCTAGAACGTCTAGCGGAGAGACAGGGTCCTGGACCATTTAACCAACCTGGGGGCCAGGATAGAGGAGAGGATAGAGCCCTGGAAAGATTCCTAAAGTTTAATCCGCCTAAGTTTATGGGTGAACCTGACCCCGAAGTAGCGGAGAATTGGTTAGAAAGGATGACCAACATATTCGCCGCTCTAGACTATACTGAGGATAGGCGAGTGAACTTTGCTGCCTTTCAATTTGAGGGAGTAGCCCGTGCTTGGTGGGATTTGATAAAAGGAAAATGGGAAAGAGCTCAAACCCCTTGGACTTGGGAGAATTTCACAAGGGAGTTTAATGAAAAGTTTCTTCCGCCCTTGATCCAAGAGAAAAGGGAGGACGAATTTATTAAGTTGAAACAAGGAACCCTTACTGTCGCAGAGTATGAAGGGAAGTTCGCTAAACTTTCCAAATACGCTCCTGAGTTAGTAGCCGATGAACGGAGAAGGATTAGAAGGTTCATACAGGGACTTAATGTGGAACTTCAGGAGGGCCTGGCTGCAGCCCAAATCTCTACTTTTACTGAGGCTTTAGAGAAAGCGCAAAGGGTTGAGAATGCAAGATCTCAAGTGAGGGATTTCCACAATAGAAAGAGGAATTTCCCTAGTCGCACTACTGGGCAGACCAGTAAGTTTGTTCACCCTTCTAAAAAGGGAAGAGGGGAAGGGGGAACGAGAACTGCTGGAGCTTCTAGGGGAGCTCTATCTAGGGGAGGTCGTAGCGGGACGACTCAAGCTAGGGGAGCACCATCTGTTGGATCGACTGTGACCCCTCAAGTTACTTGTGGGTATTGTGGTAAACCCAACCACTCTGAGAATGACTGCTGGAGAAAGCTGGGAAAATGCTTACTGTGTGGGAGCACTGAGCATCAGATTGCAAGTTGTCCGAAATCGTCAAAGACAGGGGGAAGCCTGCAGAGACCTGAAAAATCAACCTCTAAGCAGACCAGTGCCGGAGGGAGTCGACCGAAAGTACCGGCTAGGGTCTACGCATTGGACTATCCACAAGCTCCAGATGCGACCGAAGTGGTCGAAGGTACAATTCCAATCTTTCACCGCCTAGCTAGGGTTTTAATTGATCCGGGTGCAACGCACTCTTTTGTAAACCCTGATTTCATGAGTGGAATAGACTTGAAGCCAATTAAGTTACCATATGACTTGGAGGTTAAAACACCCACTGGGGACAAAAGTCTAATTGCTAATATGGTGTATAAGAATAGTGAAATTTGCGTGAGGGAAAGAAAATTGCTGGCCGATTTGATAGGCTTAGCGATTAAAGGATATGATGTGATCCTAGGGATGGATTGGTTAGCCCGTTATAATGCTCAACTGAATTGTAGGACGAAAATGGTAGAATTGTGTATTCCAGGGGAAGCAACCTTGAAATTGGATGTGAGGGGTAAGTTAGCCTCGTCTGCACTTATTTCGGGAATTCGGGCTAGAAAGTTGTTAAGTAAAGGAGCTCAAGGGTATTTGGCTTTTCTTATTAATACTCCTAGCGATAAGGTGAATCTGGAGGACACACCGGTAGTAAAAGAATTTTCTGATGTTTTTCCTGAAGAATTGGAGTCTCTACCTCCGGAACGGGAAATAGCTTTTAAAATTGATTTAACTCCGGGAACAGCACCTATATCAAGGACACCATACAGGATGGCTCCAGCTGAGTTGAAGGAGTTGAAGTTACAATTACAGGATTTGTTGGAACGAGGTTTTATACGAGAGAGTGATTCTCCGTGGGGAGCCCCAGTTTTGTTTGTAAAGAAGAAAGATGGGAGTTTGAGGTTATGTATAGATTATCGAGGTTTAAATGATGTTACGATTAAGAATAAATACCCACTACCCCACATCGATGAACTGTTTGATCAATTGCAAGGGGCGGTAGTGTTTTCAAAGTTGGATCTAAGGCAAGGTTACTATCAATTGAGGATTTTGGAAAAGGACATACCTAAGACTGCTTTTAACTCGAGGTATGGGCACTTCGAGTTTGCAGTAATGCCTTTTGGGTTAACCAATGCACCTGCCGCTTTCATGGATTTAATGTATAGGGTTTTTAAGCCTTACTTGGATCAATTTGTGGTGATTTTCATTGATGACATTTTAGTGTATTCTAAGAATGTGAAAGATCACGAGAAACATTTGAGAATTGTTTTACAAATCTTGAGGGAACATCAGTTATATGCTAAGTTTAGCAAGTGTGAATTCTGGCTGAAGGAAGTGACTTTCCTAGGGCATATAATTTCTAAGGATGGGATTAAAGTGGATCCAGCTAAAGTGGAAGCTGTTTCGAAATGGAAACGACCGGAAAACCCAACGGAAGTTCGGAGTTTTATAGGATTGGCAGGATATTACCAGAGATTCATCCAGGATTTTTCGAAAATTGCTGGACCTATGACTGAGTTGACCAAGAAAAATGGAAAGTTTATTTGGAGTTCTAAGTGTGAAGGAAGTTTTCAGGAGTTGAAAAGACGGCTGACTAGAGCGCCAAAGATCTGGTTATGTTTGGTTATGAACATGTTTTGCTATTTTGTTTCTTATGGCAGCCGAAGGGTTTGAGTTTTGTTGCAAATCTGTTTGTTTAATCTTGCTTTGAGGAAATAAATCTGATGGTTAAGGTTTTTTAGTGAAAATTGTTGCTCCAAGTTGTCGGTTGGGTCTGATATGCCACAAATTTGGAGGTCAGAAATTTGTAAAGGTGGCATGAACAAATCTGTTTTTGTTGCTAGCTTTTCTTCCCATTTAGATTTGCCTTTTGTTTGCATACTTAGTGTTGAATCCTGATAAGGTGGTAGGGAGTCTTTCTATAGTTTTTCTTGACAAACCCATGAGGTTTATTTGAGCCAGGTTTTGGTTATATTTGTGTTTGAATATCTGCAGCAACAGTTTTTTCCGAAATTCTGTTTTAGTTATAGAAATTTCTGGGAAAAATCAATCTTTTGGTTTGAGTAAAAGATTTCCAGAATGGCTTAAACTATCTCCTGGGCTCTTGTTGTTTGCTTCACGGTATCTCATGTGTATGTTCGTCGCCGTATGTGTTTGATATGATGATCAAATGGTGAATCTTGGTTAAATTCCAAGCTGCATAATTTGTTTCCATTTGATTAGAATTGTGAGTGCTTGTCAGTTGTATCTTTGTTGATGAAAACCCAGTAACTTGAAGCTAATGAACGAATATGGGGTCTGGCCAACTTCTCCTCTGCTAGATTTTTCTCTCTTCAGAGATTAGTATTATATCTTGGTGATAGGTTTGGGAAGTTGGATCATTCGGTGCTCATTTGTTTGTTTGTTATGGTTGGGTCTGATGTCTTGAAAAGCTGGATTTTGAAATTGCAGCAAGCATTCATGGTGTTTCGTTGTGTTGTTTCGTTACATGTTGCGGTAATGTCTAAGCTAAACATATCTAGACCTGTGTTATTTTGCATGAATTTTTCTGAACAAGGTTAAGAAAGAAATGAAACTGCTTGTTGCAGTAGTTTTGCCTAGAGCCATGGCTGGAAAATTGACGCAAGTTGCTTTCTATCTTTGCTGCATTTTATGGCTAAGTGCTGTGATGAGTTCCTTTAGGGATCGATAATTGTTTTTGATGATGAAGTTCCCTTTAAGAAATTTAGAAAGCTGGTTTTTTGCCGCATCTGTTGTCTTTCTGTTTCCTCACTGGATCTTTAATGCTTTGATGTTCACGATTGGATTGTGCTAATCAAAGTGTTTAGTTGTTAAATGGTGATTGAGTGATGATTTTTGCTGGTTTTTGTTTGAAATCTTCTATGAAACATGCATTTGAAAGCTTAAAGTTGGAAAAATTCTGGATGAATGTTGCAGCAGAAAATTTCCTTCGTTGTTTAGCAGGCTCCTTTGGCTTGATTGTTTCTTTTGTTGCATTGTAAAGTGAGTAGATCAGGTAGTGGTTTGTTGTTGGGTGCGAACTGCATTTGATTTGGTCCTAAAGCTTGAGGAAGTCCACAAATATAAAATGGAAAAGGGATAGTCGGGTAGTTCATGTTGCAGAAATTAGAACAAAGTCTTTTCATACGTAGATGCATGCAAATGGCTTTTAAGATTTGCACTTTGGCCCCCCAAGTCTCCCCCTTGTTCCACCATGACCCAACCAATTGAATGTTTTCTCAATTTGGTCCTTGGTAGTTTTTAATTTTACAACTTCATTGCTTGTTTGCTTCAATTAACTACTATGCTTTGTTTAAATTGCACCTCATGCATGAATTTAAGAGCTTTATGACCATGTGAGCCCGTGTTTGCATGTTTTCTTTAATTTTCCCAAATAAATTGGTATCTTGACCATTTCTTTTATTTTGGAGGATAAATAAGTGATTTCACTCCATTTAGGGCATCAATTCAAAGGGGACGGTATAATTTCTTTTATCCCTTTTCGTGTCTCTCCTATGTGGCTCAACGTGCTAAGTGAATTGCATGTCCACTTTGCTTTCCTAGCTTTTCTTTAATTCCTTTTACTTGTGTCATTTACTTTTTGTTTTCATTAAGTTATTCTTTTAATGGGTAATGTGTACACCTCTTGGCTTGTAATAGATAGGGCTGTGGCGAGCAATTTGGTCCTTTTTCCCTTTCCCCTTTTGTTTTAGTTAGTGAATGTAATAGGTTCATTAGCTTGGTTGCATGCCTACGTGTTAAGTGTTAATTTGCTTTGTTAGGGCCTTGCATCTAGTCGAGCATGCTAAATGTTATGTGCTATGTGTTTATGAGTATTTGGCATGTCTACTCGCTTTCCTTAGCCATGAATGAATGTGATGGATGAATGGACGTTTCCACTAGTCCAACGCTAGTCGGAATGCATAGAATGGGCTAGTCCAACGCTAGACCCTTAGGGATTTCCCCCCGTTAGTACATGTTTGCATGTTCATTACATGTCATGCATTCTTTTTAGTTTTATCATTTTGCATGCCCCTCGAACCCCTTTTCCCTCCATGTTAGGATTTTTGCATTTCATGCTAGTTATAGGGTTCATTTGCTTGAGAGGCCCCTTAAATATGGAATATAGACGAGTATGGCTTTTTCTAAGCCTTAGCACGCTTGTATTCCCTCTACAAAAGGGTAAATTGAGTCACGATTTAGGTCTCCCCGTACCCAATATGCATGCATTCCCTAGGTTCATGCATCCACCCTATCATTACACTTTCATTTTTTCCTCCCATTTGCACACGTACACCTTTTATCCCTTCACTTGCACACTAACACTTTTGTCCCATTTTGCACACGTACACATTTTATCCCTTCACTTACACACGAACACCTTTATCATCACTTGCACACATGCACTTCATATTACCATTGCACATACCATACCTTGCCCACTCACGTGCACATTTTCACTTATGCATCTTTGTTTTTTATTACTTTTTCAAATTTATGCCTTCACATTGCATACATGCATTCCCTTCATTTGCATCCCACTTGCATTATTCGTGACTTCTTCAAAGGATCGTTATTGGGCTTCACAATTAATGTGATTGGCACCACTTAACCTTTGAAGGGAAATTTCCCCCAATACCCCTAGGTCTAGGGTTTGCATTCACGTAGTGCATCCAAATGTAATAAATTCTTTGGTTAAAACAAGAAAATCTTTGATTAAATCATGCAACTAGCCTTGGCTAGGTCGAAGGGGTGCCTTGGATTTTTATCCTTGCCTTCCCCTTCGTCAAATGTGACTCCCGAACCTTTTTCATTGGTTTACGTGGACTAGGAGTCGTTTAAAAGGGGTTTCTTATAATTTTTTTTTTCTAAAAAATTCATTTTTAGGTGACTTGGTACACCTTAACTCATTACCAAGTGGCGACTCCCATTTTTTTTTAAAAAAAAAAACCCTTTTTAAACTATAATTTTGGGTCAAATCGTCGCATTTTCAAACCCCCATCTTGACCCATTTTTCTTTTAAATCACGATTCATTTTCCAATCACAAAATCCATTTTTCAAACCATTTATTTATTTCATCAAAAAATGGGGCGCGACAGTTGGCGACTCCACTGGGGACATTCGAGAGTCCGAGCAAATTTGATTTAATCAATCTTTTTCTTCTTTTAAACCTTTTTATTTATCACATTGGATGTTTAGGGTTGCATTTTTCCCTTTTCTAGGATTTTTGCATTTCGCGTATCAACTCACTTCCTCACACGTTCGCCTACGATTGTTTTGATGAATGGATGTTTGTATGTGATTCCGCGCTTTGCATTGCATTTGGGAGGGGATTCTACCTTAGAGCCTTGCGTGGGTTCTCGATCCCTCCCCTCCAAACGAGCACTAGCATACGTGCATACGCTTTAACTTTTCACCCCTCATTTATTTTTATTTTAGTGGTTTGTCACGCCACTCCACCCTACTAGGATTAGGCGACCCACTTGGACGTGTGATCACGACACGATGTGTGTGTAGCATGATCCAATGGGTCACTCAATCTTCCGCTTTAAGCTATGGGTTGATAGCCTTTTTAGCTTTTAGTCGAAGGTTGAGGATTTTTTATAGATTCACTCAAACATGCGGCCGTGACACGACGTGTGCGTAGCGGTGTTTGAGGAATCGCTCGAGCCACCGACAAAGGGCCTTGGGAGTGATGACCTTTGGCCACAAGTCGGAAGGCTCGGGGACCTATGACTTATCGAGTCTAGATGCATTAGTGAACCCTAACCTCATGCATCCATTGTAGCTTGCCTAGGGTAGAGTCGGCCTTATCCTGAGCTAGGGACACTATTCACGAGGGGAGGGATCCCACCCCCTTTCCTTATATATCTTTGTTGCTTTTTAATTGTCCAACGTGTTATGTGATTATGTGTTATGAACTAACGTTTCCTTGTTTCTTATCTTTTGCATTCACAAACGTTAGGAAATAAGAGGTCTGGCATGACCTCCTTTTAGGACCTACCCTTGTAGATAGGCTATTGCACGTTTGAAAATTGTGGTATATTTTGTTCATAAATTAATAATGCCATACCATTTTAGGCCTACCCTGGCAAATAAAGGGTTCCTTAGGTCACGTTTCATTTCGAATTGCATATTTACATCGCTTTAATAAATGGCATCATGCATAAACCCTAGAAAGGGAATGCCACTTAGGGAATCCCGCGTTTAGGAATAAACCACCTTTGTGTCTCGGATACTTAATCCAGTGAGACTTGCACGTTTACATTTTGTACCATCCAAAGGGGTAGTGCACAAGGTAAGGTAGGATCCGATCATTTTCATAGAGTGATCTTTGGAATATGAGCATCTAATAATCACTTTTTGGCCATTTTATCAAAAATTGGTAAAAATCCCTTGCGTGAAGGACATTAATTTGAAGAAATTCACAAATGATTCCTCCTTTTGAGACGATAAATAAATTAAGACCAAAGTTTGATTTTTAGAAGGTCATAGACTAATGCACTTCAATGATTTTGAAATAACCAATGGCCGGGCAATTCAACCAATCCATTTTGCCGATTCATTCAATAAATTGTCAATTCATTTGACCAATTTACCCTTTTTAGGGTCATCCGGTCAATTTTGAGTAAATCATCAATTCATTTGACCAATTTACCCTTTTTAGGGTCACCTGGTCGATTTTGAATAAATTGTCAATTTATTTGATCAATTTACCCTTTTTAGGGTCATTTGACCAATCTACCCTTTTAGGGTCATCCGGTCGATTTTTGAATAAATCATCAATTCATTTGACCAATTTACCCTTTTAGGGTGATTTGGCCGATTTCATTAACTCCATTTCATTCATTTGGCCAATTTATCCATTTTTAGGGCGAAATCAAGTTGATTTTGAAGAGATCATCAATTTCATTCAATTCAGTTGACCAAGTCTATCTATTCGATCAATTTTGAATAAATCGTCAATGTTATCCGATACATTTGATCAGCTTACCTATTTTTGGGTAAATCGGTCGATTTTGAATAAATCACCAATTTTATCCATTTGACTCGCTTTTTCCCCTTTAGGGTTCATTGAATAAATTAATCGAGACATGGCAATCCCTTTCACAAATCATTTTATGTGTAGATCAAAGCAAGCAATCCGTTCCGACTTCGTCCTCATGTTTTAGGGCAAATGTCTCTTCTCACTCCAAGTGGCCAAATTTTTCAAATCATTCTTCACACGATCAGTCGATCGGATCCATCAGGTATTGTATAGTGCCTGCTCTGGAGGACTGCATTTTCATGCTAGGCCTACCCTTGGCACAAAAAGGGTTCCCCCATAGGACATGCATCCGAATTTTCTGAATATCTACTAACTCTTGTTTTTTTTCTTTTCTTTTCTTTTCCTTTGTTTTTATTGGAATAACTAAGCAAGGGTTAAATCTAAAGGCAATTCCTTTCAAAATTCTCAGGTAATATTTAAATATAACTTCTCGTCGAAGCCCCATCATAACGCGATTCCGTAGTCAAACCCAGAGGAGTCGTGTAAACATGAGTTCACAAACGGAACAGTCAGATAGGTCTGCTACTACCGCTCAACCCGAGACTGCAAGTTTGGGGATTCAGTTGACCGAGATGCTTACCAAATTCGGAGAGATGGCGTCTGAGATGGCCGCCCAAAGGAAGTTGAGTGATGAGCTAATTAGCAGCGGAGTTCAATCCGAACCTGTACCCGCCAGACAGCCTGAGCAAGAGCCATTGGTCCTACCTTCGGTCCAAGCCCCTATTACTCCATCATTTCCTATTGCACCCGAAGAAACTTTCACCTATCCCACCACAAATTTGCCATTCACTTACCCTCCTCATCCTTCATTTTTTTCTTACTCATACGCGAGGTCCACCACCCCAAATCACTTCAAATATACCACCTGAGCCACATACCTTTTATTACCCTGCTGCTGAGCCATTCCTGCCGGACCATACTTTTCAAACCAAGCCAGAAATGGGGGAATCTTCCGCTCCCGTTGATCTGAAGTTGCTTAAGCGCCTTGATCGTTTTGATGAATTTATAAGGAAGAGTCAGGGGTTGAACAAGCAAGGAGTCCTGGATTACGATGAGCTTTGCCTTTTCCCGAATGTGCAATTGCCTGAGGGGTTCAAAACTCCGAAGTTTAACAAGTATGATGGGACGGGCAATCCCAAGACACATCTCCGACTGTTCGCCAACAAGTTGGGTAGGCCAACAGATGATGAAAATCTGCCTTTGAAGCTATTCCCAGAAAGTCTGGAGGGGGATGCACTCGACTGGTACTCCAAGCTGAAACCTGAAGAAGCAAAGACCTGGCTGGACCTGTCCAATGCGTTTGTAAAGCAGTACGAGTATAATTGCGAGCTGGCTCCAACACGAACCACGTTGGAAGGGACAAAGAGGAAGCCATCTGAAGATCACAAGACTTATGCCAAGAGGTGGAGGAAAATAGCTGCAAAAGTCGAGCCACCAATGACGGAGGACGAAATCATACGCACTTTCATTAAGGCACATGATCCGCCGTACTTTGAAGAAATTTTTCGCATGACTGGATGCTCATTTGCCGCAATTGTTAATAAGCTTGAGGAATTTGATGATTTCGTGAAGGCTGGAAAAATTGTTAATGTGTCTGCCCTAAAAACTCAAGTGGAAGCTTTGCAAAGCCAAGGAGGTAATGGGAAGAAGCAACAATTCAAAAAGCAAGAGGGGGAAACTACCTTCACCTGGAGTCAAAACCCTGTCCCAAGACCCAGACCTCAACAATACCCTACCTACTCAAACCCTTACCCCTACTACTCAAATCCTCGTCCTGTTTACCACACCAATATCACCCATCCTCGACCTCGCCCAAATTATGCCAACCCGCCTACAACTCCTTTCCAAATATTTCAACCAAGCTTTCAACAAACTCGTCCTCGACCCCCTTACCACCAAAGATTTTCCCCACTAAATAGACCCACCTACAACTATCCCCGACCCACTCAGACCTACAATCAAAGCCGTACCCGAACTTTCACTAACCTAGACAGGCCTTTGGACCAATTGTATGAGCAATTGAAGGCTGCCAACAAAATAGGTGTGATTCCCCCTCCAATTTACCTTCATGGCATGCCTGCTGGGTACAATCCACATGCTATTTGCGCCTATCATTCGGGAGTACCTGGTCACTCAACCGTCGATTGCAGGGCACTCAAGCACAAAGTCCAAGACATGATCGAGGCAGGGGAAATAATGCTAAGGAAAAGAGGTGAACAAGGGCCGAGCATAAGTACAAATCCTTTCCCTGAACACAAGGACACCATCGAAACATCCACCTCCAATGACGAAATTTGAAAATCCTGAAGGAGCTTTGCATAATTTGAATGGCCGAGTATCTTCCCTCTCGAAGGAAATTTCGGTAAATCTAGGGGTTGTTATTTACTAAGGTTCACGAAAACCATTTCTTGCATATGTGAATAGCTTAATGAAAACATCTTTTGCAACTAAGTTTTTGTCTTGTTTCCGTTTTGATTAGTTTTTCCATCAAATGCATAATTTGTTTTTTCTGTTTATTTGATTATTGTCCCGAATTTTTTAATTCTGTTAGATGGCCAAAGATGGAATTATTTGACCATTTGAATATCACTGTTCTGGATTCCGATAATACCATTCATTCAAAATTTTCTTCGTGAAAAATTCCTTTGTTGAAAAGGCCAAAAATCCCTTCGTTTGAAAAAGCCACAAATCCCTTCGTTTGAAAATGCCAAAAATCCCTTCGTTGAAAAATTCCTTCATTAAGAAAGCCTTCATTGAGAAATCCCTTTATTAAGAATTCGTTCATTGAGGAAGCCTTCATTGAAAAATCTCTTCATTGAGAAAATCCCTTCTTTGCCAAGTTCGAAGCTGATTGATTAAAGCAGCGTCACCGACAATTGATTTTGATGGATGAAAAGCAGCTGAACGCCATGTGCCATGGCTAATGTTATCAAAGTGCGTGGCCTGTGTTCATAACAAAAAGGTCTGCCTCCGAGCCTTTAGAGAAGGAGGACAAAGAGTTAAAGCGAGTTTTGCCAATGCAAGATGAAGTCAAAAATGAATTTGATCTAAACGTGTAAGGACATTTGTCATTCAAAAAGGTGCCACCGAGTGGAGCACTTATCCTTGAAGAGATGGATGGGCAAACGTTCTCTCAACCTATCAAATCAGACATGTGTAAGAAGTCTTTATTTTTGATTATGCAAATTTCTTTTGGGAAATCATGCAAGGGACGAGGTAAAAGTCAGGCCATCTTCCTTTCCAATCAAAACATTTCATCCCTAGTTATCCCCTTTGAGCCATCAGAACAGTAATTTTCGTTTGGCAGCCCCTGAGAGTTGCAAACCCCACACTGGGGCCAAGTTATTTTGGAAAAGAGATGATCAAAAGAAAAGAAAACCCTACACTGGGGCAAATTTATTTTGAAAGAGAAAGAAAAAGCAGAAAACCCTACACTGGGGCAAATTTCCCTCAATTTCGTTCGAAATTGAAGATGCTTTCAAATGATGCAATCTCAGGTTATTTCACACCTTTCATCAAACCTGCTTTCAAGCCTCAACTTTTCTTGAAACACCCCACCTGACCTCATTACAAAAGCCCAAAAGTCCTGGCTTTCGTTCTTTGCTGTATCTCTATCAAGAAAATTTGCTAATCAACAGGCAGGTGATGTCCGTAATGTTTTCGCCTAATCTCATAAGGGAAGTACATTCTACTGATGCCAGAAATCTTCAAATCATGTTTTTAAGTCGATCATGGTCGAGATATTTCTTTGTTCTTTAGGGAAAAAAAAAAAAAAAGGGTGAGGGCAACCTTGGTGAAAACCCGAAAGGGCGCCAAGGCAGGTTTTTGGCAGCAAGCAAGCATGAAAAGGAACAGCTGAAGACTTGGTTCATTTGGATTTTCTCCTTATTTTTGTCATACCTCAGCCAACATTGAATTCCAGAACAAAGATATCCAGAGAATTGAATATGACATTTGTTGGCCAAAACGGTGTCATTTTGTAAAACATTCTTTTGCAAATACATTCTTAGGAAGCTCATTTTTCCAAATTACTTGCATTCATGGCATTGTTGTAGAATTTAAGCACAAACGGTTATGTGTGCATTCTTGTGCATATTCTTTCTTACATGACATGTGAATTTTCTTGCATACCTCATTCTTTATCTTTGAATTTTGGTGAATAACAATCCCCGTGGTTTATTCAAAGCACACTTGGGTTCAGTCATCTCTTGAAAAGGGTTAAGGTTCAACAAAGTCAGTTACGCAGACTTCGCAATATGGCAAAGCACATACCTGATCAGTTTGTAAATCGGAAAAGCCTTAGGGTGAAAAATCCAACTCAATCGACTGCCGCAGCAAAAGTTGATAAAGGCCTTGAAAGACTCATGTTTACACGATTCTCAAAGGAAAACGGATCAAATGATGGTGGCAATTTCTTTCTTTTTTCTCTCTTTTGCAGAAAATTGCATACACAGATGAAAGTAAGCACACCTCGCACTGGAATCGGTGTCGGAAAGAGTCCTCCGGTGAACAAAGGCAGATTGAAAATGTCGCAAGCAAATTTCATCAAAAAATGCAACAGCATGGCGATACAGAATCAACTCTGGACTCACATTGCAAAAATTCATCATACTGGGGCAAATTAATTTTTTGGAAAGATTTTCAAAAGTCAAAAAGAAGAGCAAAGGGAAAAAATCATCAATCAAAAATCAACACAAATTTTATCACGGCAGGCTCGGGTTTAATCCCACTGACCGAATGTCAAAGCATTTTCGGGTCAGTCCCATGATCAAAAGCTTATTCGGGTCAGTCCCACGATCAAAAGCATTTTCGGGTCAGTCCCACGATCAAAAGCATTTTCGGGTCAGTCCCATGATCAAAAGCTTATTCGGGTCAGTCCCACGATCAAGAGCATTTTCGGGTCAGTCCCATGATCAAAAGCATTTTCGGGTCAGTCCCACGATCAAGAGCTTATTCGGGTCAGTCCCATGATCAAAAGCATTTTCGGGTCAGTCCCACGATCAACATTTTCGGGTCAGTCCCACGATTCAAAGTTTATTCGGGTCAGTCCCGCGATTCAAAGCCTGTTCGGGTCAGTCCCGCGATTAAAATCTTATTCGGGTCAGTCCCAGCATTTTCGGGTCAGTCCCACGATTCAAAGCTTATTCGGGTCAGTCCCACGATTCAAAACTTATGCGGGTCAGTCCCACAATTCAAAGCCTGTTCGGGTCAGTCCCGCGATTAAAATCTTATTCGGGTCAGTCCCCACGATCAAAAGCATTTTCAGGTCAGTCCCGCGATTCAAAGCTTATTCGGGTCAGTCCCGCGATTAAAGCTTGTTCGGGCCAGTCCCATGATTTGAATTTCCCTCTCTAGTCAGTCCCAATTTTAATTTTTCTGCTCGGATCAGTCCCGTTTTAAATTTCTGTCTGGGTCTGTCCCATTTAAATTTCTGTCTGGGTCTATCCCATTTAAATTTCTATCCCATTTAAATTTCTGTTCAGGTCTATTCCGTGGGTCTATCCCATTTACATTCCTGTCCGGGTCAGTCCCGTTTTCAATCCATGTTCGGGTCAGTCCCGTTTTAAATTCCTGCTCGGGTCAGTCCCGCTTTAAGTTCCTGTTTGGGCCAATCCCGTCTTTAAACTTCCAGTTCGGGTCTATCCTGTTTTAAATTTCTCGTCCGAGTCAATCTCATTAAAATGAGTCAGTCCTCATGTCAATAACAGCAGTCGTTCAAGTAGCTGAAGCCGAATGACCCAGGTAAGTATTTGGTGTCTATTTCTTTGTCTCAAGTTTTTTCAAAACTCAGACAAAGAGGGGCAAACTGTAGACACCAAAATTTTGGTGTAATTTCATTTACTGTTTATTTTTATTTTTTTATTTGTCGTGTTAGTTTTATTCGATTTTTAGTTTTTAGTTTATAGTTTTATTTTTATTTTTTTTAAGTTTTTAGCATAGAATTTCTTGAAAAAAAAAAAGAGAGAAAGGAAAAATCGTGAAAAAATGAAAAAATGAAAAATCATAAAAAGGGAAAAAAGGAAAAGGAAAAGGAAAACATTCAAAAAAAAATATGTTTTAGTCATTTTGTTTTATTCATTGCTTTCTTGGAAAAAATGAAAAATGATAAAAATGGAAAATGAAAAAGAATTGGATTTTATACTTTGTTGTTTCTAGTTTATTTGTTTTATCCAAGGTTAATTAAATTATTTTGTTATTTTTATTATTATCAATATTGTTTAAAAAAAAAAAACAGAAAACAGAAACGCGGCATGAAGCTGCGTATTGCCGCAGCTTGCAAACAGAGGACTAGGCGGCTCCTTGGCTGCAAATTGCAGAAGAAGGATTGAAGGTTTTAGGGTGAGGGGGGTTCCTAGTATAAAAAAAAAAGAAGGGGCAGCCGCAAGGGGGGAGGACTACGAAAGGGAGACGGGAGAGAAAGAGGGAGATACGGCAAAAGCAAAGAGAAGGAACCAGAAAAAAGAGAGGCGGCTGTTCTGGGACGAAAAAAAGAAAAACAGAAAGGGAAACGGGGAGAGTTCGGTGGCTAGGGAAGAGAGAATTTCAGAAGGAGAGAAAGGGGAGATTTTTTTTACGAGGAGAGAGTGACGGATAGCAAGCAAAAGCAACGGCAAAGGAAAAACCAGAAAAATCAAAGGAGGGCAACAAGAAAACAGGAGGGCGGCGGCTAGAAGAGCTCTTGGACAATCTTCACCAGAAAATCCACCACTCTGAAATCTGCATCCAGGCGTAATCTTGTTAACCGATTCTCTGTCCATCTGACCCTGCAAGGCGTCAAGAGGTAATCTCTTTTTGCTCTCTACTTCTCATACAAGTTTAGGTTGAGCTCTAAATATGCCAAAGATCTGGTTATGTTTGGTTATGAACATGTTTTGCTATTTTGTTTCTTATGGCAGCCGAAGGGTTTGAGTTTTGTTGCAAATCTGTTTGTTTAATCTTGCTTTGAGGAAATAAATCTGATGGTTAAGGTTTTTTAGTGAAAATTGTTGCTCCAAGTTGTCGGTTGGGTCTGATATGCCACAAATTTGGAGGTCAGAAATTTGTAAAGGTGGCATGAACAAATCTGTTTTTGTTGCTAGCTTTTCTTCCCATTTAGATTTGCCTTTTGTTTGCATACTTAGTGTTGAATCCTGATAAGGTGGTAGGGAGTCTTTCTATAGTTTTTCTTGACAAACCCATGAGGTTTATTTGAGCCAGGTTTTGGTTATATTTGTGTTTGAATATCTGCAGCAACAGTTTTTTCCGAAATTCTGTTTTAGTTATAGAAATTTCTGGGAAAAATCAATCTTTTGGTTTGAGTAAAAGATTTCCAGAATGGCTTAAACTATCTCCTGGGCTCTTGTTGTTTGCTTCACGGTATCTCATGTGTATGTTCGTCGCCGTATGTGTTTGATATGATGATCAAATGGTGAATCTTGGTTAAATTCCAAGCTGCATAATTTGTTTCCATTTGATTAGAATTGTGAGTGCTTGTCAGTTGTATCTTTGTTGATGAAAACCCAGTAACTTGAAGCTAATGAACGAATATGGGGTCTGGCCAACTTCTCCTCTGCTAGATTTTTCTCTCTTCAGAGATTAGTATTATATCTTGGTGATAGGTTTGGGAAGTTGGATCATTCGGTGCTCATTTGTTTGTTTGTTATGGTTGGGTCTGATGTCTTGAAAAGCTGGATTTTGAAATTGCAGCAAGCATTCATGGTGTTTCGTTGTGTTGTTTCGTTACATGTTGCGGTAATGTCTAAGCTAAACATATCTAGACCTGTGTTATTTTGCATGAATTTTTCTGAACAAGGTTAAGAAAGAAATGAAACTGCTTGTTGCAGTAGTTTTGCCTAGAGCCATGGCTGGAAAATTGACGCAAGTTGCTTTCTATCTTTGCTGCATTTTATGGCTAAGTGCTGTGATGAGTTCCTTTAGGGATCGATAATTGTTTTTGATGATGAAGTTCCCTTTAAGAAATTTAGAAAGCTGGTTTTTTGCCGCATCTGTTGTCTTTCTGTTTCCTCACTGGATCTTTAATGCTTTGATGTTCACGATTGGATTGTGCTAATCAAAGTGTTTAGTTGTTAAATGGTGATTGAGTGATGATTTTTGCTGGTTTTTGTTTGAAATCTTCTATGAAACATGCATTTGAAAGCTTAAAGTTGGAAAAATTCTGGATGAATGTTGCAGCAGAAAATTTCCTTCGTTGTTTAGCAGGCTCCTTTGGCTTGATTGTTTCTTTTGTTGCATTGTAAAGTGAGTAGATCAGGTAGTGGTTTGTTGTTGGGTGCGAACTGCATTTGATTTGGTCCTAAAGCTTGAGGAAGTCCACAAATATAAAATGGAAAAGGGATAGTCGGGTAGTTCATGTTGCAGAAATTAGAACAAAGTCTTTTCATACGTAGATGCATGCAAATGGCTTTTAAGATTTGCACTTTGGCCCCCCAAGTCTCCCCCTTGTTCCACCATGACCCAACCAATTGAATGTTTTCTCAATTTGGTCCTTGGTAGTTTTTAATTTTACAACTTCATTGCTTGTTTGCTTCAATTAACTACTATGCTTTGTTTAAATTGCACCTCATGCATGAATTTAAGAGCTTTATGACCATGTGAGCCCGTGTTTGCATGTTTTCTTTAATTTTCCCAAATAAATTGGTATCTTGACCATTTCTTTTATTTTGGAGGATAAATAAGTGATTTCACTCCATTTAGGGCATCAATTCAAAGGGGACGGTATAATTTCTTTTATCCCTTTTTGTGTCTCTCCTATGTGGCTCAACGTGCTAAGTGAATTGCATGTCCACTTTGCTTTCCTAGCTTTTCTTTAATTCCTTTTACTTGTGTCATTTACTTTTTGTTTTCATTAAGTTATTCTTTTAATGGGTAATGTGTACACCTCTTGGCTTGTAATAGATAGGGCTGTGGCGAGCAATTTGGTCCTTTTTCCCTTTCCCCTTTTGTTTTAGTTAGTGAATGTAATAGGTTCATTAGCTTGGTTGCATGCCTACGTGTTAAGTGTTAATTTGCTTTGTTAGGGCCTTGCATCTAGTCGAGCATGCTAAATGTTATGTGCTATGTGTTTATGAGTATTTGGCATGTCTACTCGCTTTCCTTAGCCATGAATGAATGTGATGGATGAATGGACGTTTCCACTAGTCCAACGCTAGTCGGAATGCATAGAATGGGCTAGTCCAACGCTAGACCCTTAGGGATTTCCCCCCGTTAGTACATGTTTGCATGTTCATTACATGTCATGCATTCTTTTTAGTTTTATCATTTTGCATGCCCCTCGAACCCCTTTTCCCTCCATGTTAGGATTTTTGCATTTCATGCTAGTTATAGGGTTCATTTGCTTGAGAGGCCCCTTAAATATGGAATATAGACGAGTATGGCTTTTTCTAAGCCTTAGCACGCTTGTATTCCCTCTACAAAAGGGTAAATTGAGTCACGATTTAGGTCTCCCCGTACCCAATATGCATGCATTCCCTAGGTTCATGCATCCACCCTATCATTACACTTTCATTTTTTCCTCCCATTTGCACACGTACACCTTTTATCCCTTCACTTGCACACTAACACTTTTGTCCCATTTTGCACACGTACACATTTTATCCCTTCACTTACACACGAACACCTTTATCATCACTTGCACACATGCACTTCATATTACCATTGCACATACCATACCTTGCCCACTCACGTGCACATTTTCACTTATGCATCTTTGTTTTTTATTACTTTTTCAAATTTATGCCTTCACATTGCATACATGCATTCCCTTCATTTGCATCCCACTTGCATTATTCGTGACTTCTTCAAAGGATCGTTATTGGGCTTCACAATTAATGTGATTGGCACCACTTAACCTTTGAAGGGAAATTTCCCCCAATACCCCTAGGTCTAGGGTTTGCATTCACGTAGTGCATCCAAATGTAATAAATTCTTTGGTTAAAACAAGAAAATCTTTGATTAAATCATGCAACTAGCCTTGGCTAGGTCGAAGGGGTGCCTTGGATTTTTATCCTTGCCTTCCCCTTCGTCAAATGTGACTCCCGAACCTTTTTCATTGGTTTACGTGGACTAGGAGTCGTTTAAAAGGGGTTTCTTATAATTTTTTTTTTCTAAAAAATTCATTTTTAGGTGACTTGGTACACCTTAACTCATTACCAAGTGGCGACTCCCATTTTTTTTAAAAAAAAAAAACCCTTTTTAAACTATAATTTTGGGTCAAATCGTCGCATTTTCAAACCCCCATCTTGACCCATTTTTCTTTTAAATCACGATTCATTTTCCAATCACAAAATCCATTTTTCAAACCATTTATTTATTTCATCAAAAAATGGGGCGCGACAGGAGCTGAATTTAAGGCAACGTAGATGGATGGAATTTTTGGAAGATTATGACTGCACGATTAAGTACCATCCTGGGAAGGCCAATGTAGTGGCCGATGCTTTGAGCCGTCAGGTACAAATGGCTGGATTGATGGTTAAGGAATTTCGATTGTTGGAAGAAGTTAGCTATTGGAATCCCCGATTAGAACCAAGGAAAGTGATTTTGGGGAACATTGTGATAACCTCCACTTTATTGGGACGTATTAAGGAATCTCAGGAAAAGGACCCTGAAATGCAAAAGTTGGTGGAGAAAGTCAAGATGGGAGACCAGACCGATTTCACTTTGGGATCAGATGGAATATTGAGATTTCGAAATCGGGTGGTTATGCCAAAGGATGAAGGACTTAGAAAAGAAGTTTTGGAAGAGGCACACCGATCAAAGTTTACAGTACATCCAGGAGGGAACAAAATGTACCAAGACTTGAAAGGTCTATATTGGTGGAAAAATATGAAGAAGGAAATTGCCCAATTTGTCCAGACATGCTTGGTTTGTCAACAGGTTAAAGCCGAACATCAGAAACCATCTGGGCTTTTGCAACCTCTAGAAATACCTGAGTGGAAATGGGAAAATATTACCATGGATTTTGTATCAGGCTTACCAAGGACACAGAGAGGCCATGATGCCATTTGGGTGATAGTAGATAGATTGACTAAATCGGCTCATTTTCTGCCGATTAATATGAAATATCCATTGGAGAAGTTGGCCAGATTGTACGTGGATGAGATCATCAGACTACATGGTATACCTGTGAGTATTGTGTCAGATAGGGATCCAAGATTTGTTTCGAGGTTTTGGCAAAAGATGCAAGAAGTGTTGGGGACTAAGTTGAACTTTAGTACCACCTATCATCCCCAGACTGATGGACAATCTGAAAGAACAATTCAAACTCTTGAGGACATGTTGAGGACTTGTGTACTGGACTTTGGAGAGAGTTGGAGTAAGTTTTTAACTTTAGTGGAATTTGCCTATAACAATAGTTTCCACTCTTCTATTCAAATGGCTCCATACGAAGCACTTTATGGTCGGAAGTGTAGATCCCCAATTTGTTGGGATGAAGTAGGTGAACGGAAAATCTTAGACACGACTATTGTATCTTGGATTGAGGAGGCTAATGAGAAGGTGAAATTGATACGGCAAAGAATTCAAACCGCTCAGAGTAGACAAAAGAGTTATGCCGACAATCGGAGGAAGGATTTGGAGTTCACTGTTGGAGATATGGTATTTCTCAAGATTACGCCTTTAAAAGCAAGTTTGATGTCCGGAAAAGGGAAGAAACTACAACCAAGGTTTGTAGGGCCTTATAAGATTATTCAGCGAGTTGGGAATGTAGCCTATAAGTTGGAATTACCACCGAGTTTATCTCGTATTCATAACGTGTTTCATGTGTCCATGCTTAAGAAGTATCATCCAGACCCCTCTCATGTTTTACAACCGGGGAATATTGAGATTGATGAAACCCTGACCTATGAGGAGAGACCGGTAAAACTTCTGGATCGAAAGGTAAAGGAATTGAGGAACAAGCAGATACCACTAGTGAAAGTTTTATGGAAGAACCATGGAGTAGAAGGAGCAACATGGGAAGTTGAAGAGACAATCAAGGAGAAGTATCCAGACTTGTTCATCGACCAAGGTAAATTTCGAGGACGAAATTTTCTTAAGGGGGAGAGGATGTGAGGACTCGCAAAAACTATTATTTTATGCCTAATTTATGGCTTAATAAATTATTTAATTGGATTTTATTTCCAAGGAATATTTTCTAGTCTTATTAGACCTAAATACATGGTAATATAACTTCGTTATATTTTTAAAATGATTCGTTTCGAAAATTAATTTCCTAGAGCGCGTTTAGTAAAAATAGTGAATAGTACTTGGAGATTTTATCCGCGTATTAGCACAATAAGCTTGGAATATTGGAGACTTGTACCATGGTCCTAAAATAGGTAATTTTAAGCATAAATATTCAAGTGATAGTTAGTAGTGCAATCGTTATAAGAATTTTTCGAAAGTTTCGCGTTATAGCGGTAAAATGGGCGGTACGCGTTTTCACACGCGCGACTTTATTTGAGGAACTTTAGACCCTTGTTTCGAGACAATTAAGAGTGAATAATATCTATATTAACATGAGTGCATTAGAGGTTTAGTGCACTAGTGAACCAAACGCGCGAGAAATCAAGTCCAAACGCACCCTAAATTACACTATTTCGAGTTGACTTTGAGGTGCATTTTGCACCACACAAAGAATCTTCCTTTGGAAGCCAATTGCATCAGCACTCTCTCTCTCTTCACCTCACTTGGCCGAACAACAAGAAGGAGAAGAGCTCTCCATTGTCTTCATTTTTCATCTTCAATCCATGCACCAAAATCCACCCAAATCACACCAAACTTGGAGATCTCTTAGCAAACCACTTGGAGACTACATTTAGCTAACAAAAGGCTGCATCTTCACGGTTTCTTGGAGCTTCAAGAGGGCCGAAATTTTCTGGTCTTGCACACCTAAGGAAGAGGTAATGATCAACCCATGAATTCTTGTCTTTTGGAGGTTATATAGCAAGATTAAGCTCATGCATGCACTTAGTTACTTGTTTATGGTGTAAAAATGTGATTGTGGGCTCTTGGAATTCCCACACTTGGGTTGTTGTTGCTGATGTGATGATTAATGGTGATTATATTGTTGGTTTAGTGATTATAATGATGCATTAGTGATGGGTAATTAGTGGAAACTTCATTGGGTGTAAGAAGCTAAACTTTCCGATTTTGCCCCTGCTATGTTCGGCCATTTCCAGGCCAAATTTTAATGGTTTAATGGCTTGGATTGGATGTTTATAGGATGTATTTGATGTGTGAAAAATTTCATTGGAAAATATTGGGGTTTGATGGAGCAAATGAATTTTTGTTCGAAACCAGCAAATCTGGAAAACTGATTCGCGTATGCTCTGACCAGCAGTAGTAATTTGGCCATAACTCTGTCCTCGGATGTCGAAATCATGTGCCGTCGGTGGCGTTTGAAACTAGACATTCCTAGCTTTAATTTGGTATATAATGCACGTTCTGATTCCTTGTGAGCAAGCCGAACCAAATGTTTTAAGTTCGCTGTCCTGTTGCTCTGTTCATCTGGAATGAAGTGTTCAGGCAGCAACTTGATGCCCAAATTTGAACCAGATGGGTGCCGAATTTGGAAATGATTTCTTCTGTGATATTTTAACTCTATGAATGTATTTTCCAACGGCGTAAGCCATGCTCGATTTCGAGCTATAATGACTGAGTTGTGACTGAATCAAGTGAACTGCTCTGTTTTGGAAAACCCTAATGTTGGGACTGGTTTGGAACCAAATCTTGGAATGAACTTGTTAGTTGATGTTTTAGTATTAAACACTTACCAAAGATATTATGGGTGTATCTTAGACCCTTATTTCACAAATGAACCATGGTTGGATAACTTTCTTGGTTAGACGATTGCAAATTGGGAAATGCAAGTCAAAGGCAGTTTGCCTTAGGATTTTCTTGAACTTCGGTTGGCTCATTAACTACCTTACCGAAGGTATTTTTCCCCGAAATTCGATAGAGAGATACCTTCCATATAGTATTGAAACACTGCCAATTTTGGTGCCAATTCAAGTTCGTTTCGATACCTAATTAAAATTCCAAAGTTGGGGGTTCAAATCTGGAAATTCTTCTCCAGTCTTGAATTTGCTCAACTTCGGGCTACCGTATCTCGGTGCTCGAAACTCCGATTCTTGATCCGCTTGTTTTTTCATACACTTCACTTGCAACACTAATTGAGCTGAAAATTTCAGAGGCCGGTTTGCAACGTACGAATCGTGCCGAATTTTCAAAGTTGGCCAAAAACCAACTTCGTTCTGCCATGAAAACCGACCCTGCATCTTCAAGCTCATTTTCGACCACTTTTCACTTTGATTCATGGAAAAGTGTCTTCTAGAAACTTATAGTACTCTCTAAGAGGTTTCCAACGGTATAAAGTTTTCCAATTTTCGACTTATACCGAGCGAGTTACGATTTTTCAAAGATTTATCATAAAACTGGAAAATTTTCCAATTCCAAGAAAATAGAGTTTTTCAAAAAACTCTTTATTCTTTTATATTCTTAAACGTTTTGCTTACGATTTTCAAAAAAAAAAAAAACTCAAATAATATTATACCTAATAAAAGGCAAGTTGAACCTCGATTTACGTGTAATTGAGGTTCCTTTTTGCAAAATAATTCTTAGATTGTACTAGTGTACAATCTTTCTTGATAAGTGGGTTAATTGTGTGATTATCCACTACTAATTTGCCAGGCACACAAGGAGACCTTCAAGAGGATCTCACCGTGGACACTTGAACTTCCGGAAAATAATTCTTGTTGAATAGCTCGGTGAGTGTCAAGTGTGTGAATTTTGATACTTGTTTAATTGTGGTATTTGTTGAAAGTTTAAAAATTAAGGGCGGGTGTGTACTTTATCGCACTCGTTCTAATTTCAAATGAATGAATGGAATGTCTTGAATGAATGAATGAAATGAAATGTTATGTCATGAATGCTTGTGTCGTTGGAGTGAACCTCCTCGACTTTCAAATGAATGGGGGACGCCCAAACTCATAGGCCGTCCTTAGACTCAAGCCAGCAATGGGCTTGGTCGGGGATTCGAACGAGCCATGAGATTATAAGCTCGACCTAATAAGAGGTCTTGCTTGGCATACTTGTAGAGTATCGCCCAATAATAGACTTGTGGGCCCTTGAGGTGTACGGTGGACGGAGGGAAGTAAGTGGTGATCTACGGAAATGGAAATACCGACCCGGTTGACAGGAGGGTCAATGCGGGAAGGTATACGAATGACAACGGCAGATCGAGTGGAACTTAGCTCCTGAGAGCTACTATATCCTTGAATTGTTTCTGATTACTTTTCCTGTTTGAATAATTGATTATTGAAAAGACATGGTTTTATTTATTAAATTTGGGTTTGTTATTTGACTAAGTGCTTGCATGTGTGTTCTTGGCCTCACGAGCGTTAGCTCACCCTATAGTTTTGTTTTCCTTAACAGGACCGACTCTTGGAGAAATATGGAGAAACCATCCGTTGTAATTTTGTTAAGACTCCTGTTATATATTTTGACTAGGCCCTGGTTTGGGTTGTACTTTTGGAAATTGTAAACTTGAAAGATTTGGGCTCTGATGTGTACTTTGAATTTAAGTCGTTGCATGATTTACCGATGTACTGGTTATACATTAAGTGACTTCTCAAGCTTGAACGCTTCCGCATTATTGTATTCATATTGTTCTCATCGAAGAGATTAGTTCGGTTTGAAATTGAATGGAATTGCTTGAGTCCTGGCGTGAGCTGGGCAGGCGTCCGCGGATACCCTTTGGTCCGCCTTAGGGAGATGTGGGGCGTCACAAAGGGAAACGAGCGAGTGTGGCTCCAAAATAGCCTTAGCACGCTAGTTCTCCCTTCTAATCAAAGGGAAAATTGAGATCACGAAATTAGAGGTCATTCCCGTACCCGACCTGATGCATCCCTCTAGGATCATGCACTTTCATATCATTTTCTCAATATTTTCCTCACTAATTATATATTGTAATTCACATGCCATATTCACACACTTCTTTTCCTTCTTTACTTTCTACCTCACACTTGGCACCCATTTATACCTATATATTTATATTTTCATCCATTTGCACACTAACACTTATATTTTCATCCATTTGCACACAAACACTTTTTCTCAAATTGCACACATGCACTTTTCTACACCTTGCACACTTACACTCTTATTTGAGTCCTCATTTGCATCATTCATGATTTTCTATGAGGTCTTTCCTTATTGACCTTCACAATTCATGTGAATGGGATCAAAAGCCTCATCAGAGACATTTCTTAGACTTAAGATTGCATTTCTCATCCATTAGTCATATTCAATTTGCATACATACCTTGGGTAAAAAAAAAAAATGAGGAAAATAAGGGTTAAATCACGCAACTAGCCTTGGCTAGGTCGAAGGGGTGCCTTGGATTTTTATCCTTGCCTTCCCCTTCGTCAAATGTGACTCCCGAACCTTTGTCTTTGTTTTACGTGGACTAGAAGTCGTTTAAAAAGGGTTTCTTACTTTTTCCTATTTTACTTTAAACAATTCAATTTTTTTGGGTGACTTGGTACACCCTAACTCTATACCAAGTGGCGACTCCATTTTTCATATAAAAACCCTTTTTGAACTATTTTTCTTGGGTCAAATCGTCGCATTTTCAAAAGTCCCATTTAGACCCATTTTTGTTTTTATCAACAAAATTCATTTTTCCCAAATCAATAAAATTCAACAAAAAACAATTATTTTATTTTTTCCAAAAAAAGTGGGGCGCGACAGTTGGCGACTCCACTGGGGATTTCCTAAGTGGGTCCAAGCATTCGATTTAGCTATTCTTTTCCTTTTTCTACCCTTTTTATGTATAGCATTTGGTTATTAGGGTTGCATTTTCCATTTTAGGGCCTTTTGTCTCGCGCGCGTATCAAACTATTCCCTCACTTGCGTATGTATGATTGGTTGATTGGATGTATGTTGTACTTGTTTTATCTCGCGCTTTGCATTGCATTTGGGTGGGGGATATACCCTAGAGCCTCGCATTGATTCTCGATCCCTCCCCTCCAAAACGTGCACTATCATACGCGCATACGCTTTATTATTCATCCCTCTTTATTTTCTTTTTAGTGGCTTGTCACGCCACTCCACCCTAGTAGGATTAGGAGACCCACTTGGACGTGTGATCGTGGCACGACGTGTGCGTAGCACGATCCAATGGGTCACTCGATCTTCCGCTTTAAACTTTGGGTTAATAGCCTTTAGTTTTTAGTCGAAAGTTGAGGATTTTTATAGATTCACTCAAACATGCAGCCGTAACACGACGTGTGCGTAGCGGTGTTTGGGGAATCGCTCGAGCCACCGACAAAGGGCCTTGGGAGTGATGACCCTTGGCCACGAGTCTGAAGGCTTGGGGGCCTGAGCTTATTGAGTATAGATGCATTAGCGAACCCCAACCTCATGCATCCATATAGTTTCACCTAGGGTAGAGTCTGCCTTACCCTATTAAGGACACCTTTCACGAGGGGAGGGATCCCACCCTTTTTCCTTATTTATGTTTCCTGCTTTTTATATCCTTTAATTGTCCAACGTGTTATGTGTTGAACTAACTTTCCTTGTCTTTTGCCTTTGCATTCACAAACGTTAGGAAATAGGAGGTCTGGCATGACTTCTTTTAGGGCCTACCCTTATAGATAGGCTATCGCATGTTTAAAATTGTGACATATTTCATCAAATAATAATGCCATGCCATTTTAGGCCTACCCTGGCAGATAAAGGGTTCCTTAGGTCACGTTTCATTTCGAGTTGCATATTTTCCTGCTTTAATAAACTGGCATCATGCATCCACCTTAGAAGGGAATGCCATTTAGGGGATCCCGTGCTAGGTATAAACCGCCCTGTGTCTCGGATACATAATCCAATGAGACTTGCACGTTTACATTTCCTGTACCATCCAAAGGGGTAGTGCACGAGGTAAGGTAGGATCTGATCTTTTCAAAGACGGCAGCAATTTTTTTTTGCATATAAGCGTCTAAAAATCACTTTTTGGCCATTTTTAAACCTAATTGGTAAAATTTCCTTGCGTAAAAGGACATTAATTTGAAGAAAATTCACAAATGATTCCCCATTGATGAGACGATAAATATAGAGGCCAAATCTTGATTTTAGAAGGCTCATAGACTAAGGCATTGTAATTTTTTTTGAAACTACCCAATGGGTAGAGAACTCAATCGATTTTTGAACAAATCATCCATTTTATCCAATCCATTTTTGTCAATTCATTCAATTTTAGTTCAATCTAATCATTTTTGAATAAATTCATTTCATCCAATTCATTTGACCAATTTACCCTTTTTAGGGTCATCCGGTCGATTTTTGAATAAATCATCAATTCATTTGACCAATTTACCCTTTTAAGGTGATTTGGCCGATTTCATTAACTCCATTTCATTCATTTGGCCAATTTATCCATTTTTAGGGCGAAATCAAGTTGATTTTGAAGAGATCATCAATTTCATTCAATTCAGTTGACCAAGTCTATCTATTCGATCAATTTTGAATAAATCGTCAATGTTATCCGATACATTTGATCAGCTTACCTATTTTTGGGTAAATCGGTCGATTTTGAATGAATCACCAATTTTATCCATTTGACTCGCTTTTTCCCCTTTAGGGTTCATTGAATAAATTAATCGAGACATGGCAATCCCTTTCACAAATCATTTTTATGTGTAGATCAAAGCAAGCAATCCGTTCCGACTTCGTCCTCATGTTTTAGGGCAAATGTCTCTTCTCACTCCAAGTGGCCAAATTTTTCAAATCTTTCTTCACACGATCAGTCGATCGGATCCATCAGGTATTGTATAGTGCCTGCTCTGGAGGACTGCATTTTCATGCTAGGCCTACCCTTGGCACAAAAGGGTTCCCCCATAGGACATGTATCCGAATTTTCTGAATATCTACTAACTCTTGTTTTTTTTCTTTTCTTTTTCTTTGTTTTTATTGGAATAACTAAGCAAGGGTTAAATCTAAAGGCAATTCCTTTCAAAATTCTCAGGTAATATTTAAATATAACTTCTCGTCGAAGCCCCATCATAACGCGATCCCGTAGTCAAGCCCAGAGGAGTCGTGTAAACATGAGTTCACAACCGGAACAGTCAGATAGGTCTGCTACTACCGCTCAACCCGAGACTGCAAGTTTGGGGATTCAGTTGACTGAGATGCTTACCAAGTTTGGAGAGATGGCGTCTGAGATGGCCGCCCAAAAGAAGTTGAATGATGAGCTAATTAGCAGCGGAGTTCAACCCGAACCTGTACCCGCCAGACAGCCTGAGCAAGAGCCGTTTGTCCTACCTTCGGCCCATGCCACTGTTACTCCATCATTTCCTATTGCACCCGAAGAAACTTTCACCTATCCCACCACAAATTTGCCATACACTTACCCTCCTCATCCTTCATTTTTTCTTACTCACACGCGAGGTCCACCACCCCAAATCACTTCAAATATACCACCTGAGCCACATACCTTTTATCACCCTGTTGCTGAGCCATTCCTACCAGACCATATTGTTCAAACCAAGGCAGAAATGGGGGAATCTTCTGCTCCCGTTGATATAAAGCTGCTCAAACGCCTTGACCGTTTTGATGAATTTATGAGGAAGAGTCAGGGGTTGAACAAGCAAGGAGTCCTAGATTACGATAAGCTTTGTTTCTTCCCAAATGTGCAATTGCCTGAGGGATTCAAAACCCCTAAGTTTAACAAGTACGATGGGACGGGTAATCCCAAGACACACCTCCGACTATTTGCTAACAAGTTGGGAAGGCCCATAGATGATGAGAACCTGCCTCTAAGGTTGTTCCCGGAAAGTCTGGAGGGGGATGCCCTCGACTGGTACTCAAATTTGAAGTTCGAAGAAGTAAAAACCTGGATTGACTTGTCCAATGCTTTTGTAAGGCAATATGAGTATAACTGCGAGCTGGCTCCGACACGAACCACGTTGGAAGGAACAAAAAGAAAACCCTCCGAGGATCACAAGACTTATGCCAAGAGGTGGAGGAAAATAGCTGCCAAAGTCGAGCCACCGATGACTGAGGACGAAATCATACGCACTTTCATTAAGGCACATGATCCTCCATATTTCGAAGAAATTTTTCGCATGACTGGATGCTCGTTCGCTGCTATTGTTAATAAGCTTGAGGAATTTGATGATTTCGTGAAAGTTGGGAAGATTGTTAATGTCTCTACCCTCAAGTCACAGTTGGATGCTTTGCAAGGTCAGGGGACTAGTGGGAAGAACCCGCAATTCCAAAAGAAAGAGGGAGAAACTGCCTTCACATGGAATCAAAACCCTGTCCCAAGACCCAGACCTCGACAATACCCTACCTACTCAAACCCTTACCATTCAAACCATCATCCCGTTTATCACACCAATATCACTCATCCTCGATCTCGCCCAAATTATGCCAACCCGTCTACAACCCCTTTCCAAATATCTCAACCAAGCTTTCAACAAGCTCGTCCTCGGCCTCCTTACCACCAAAGATTTTCCCCACCAAATAGACCCACCTACAACTATCCCCGACCCACTGAAACCTACAATCAAAGCCGTACCCGAACCTTCGCCAACCTAGGCAGGCCTTTAGACCAATTGTATGAGCAATTGAAGGCTGCCAACAAAATAGGCGTGATTCCCCCTCCAACTTACCTTCATGGCATGCCTGTTGGGTACAATCCACATGCTATTTGTGCCTATCATTCGGGAGTACCTGGTCACTCAACCGTCGATTGCAGGGCACTCAAGCACAAAGTCCAAGACATGATCGAGGCAGGGGAAATAATGCTAAGGAAAAGAGGTGAACAAGGGCCGAGCATAAGTACAAATCCTTTCCCTGAACACAAGGACACCTTCGAAGCATCCACCTCCAATGACGAAA
This sequence comes from Coffea arabica, assembly GCF_036785885.1. NCBI lineage: Eukaryota > Viridiplantae > Streptophyta > Magnoliopsida > Gentianales > Rubiaceae > Coffea > Coffea arabica. Next base: position 15,381,733 of record NC_092319.1, on the reverse strand, counting down.
TTTGAAAATCCTGAAGGAACTTTGCATAATTTGAATGGCCGAGTATCTTCCCTCTCGAAGGGAATTTCGGTAAATCTAGGGGTTGTTATTTACTAAGGTTCACGAAAACCATTTCTTGCATATGTGAATAGCTTAATGAAAACATCTTTTGCAACTAAGTTTTTGTTTTGTTTCCGTTTTGACTAGTTTTTCCATCAAATGCATAATTTTTTTTTTCTGTTTATTTGATTATTGTCCCGAATTTTTAATTCTTTTAGATGGCCAAAGATGGAATTATTTGACCATTTGAATATCACTGTTCTGGATTCCGATAATACCATTCATTCAAAAATTTCTTCGTGAAAAATTCCTTTGTTGAAAAGGGCAAAAATTCCTTTGTTGAAAAGGCCAAAAATCCCTTCGTTTGAAAAGGCCACAAATCCCTTCGTTTGAAAATGCCAAAAATCCCTTCGTTGAAAAATCCCTTCTTTGAGAAGGACAAAAACCTCTTCTTTGAGAGACCCCTTCATGAAAAATCCCTTCATTGAGAAAGTCTTCATTGAGAAATTCCTTCATTGAGAAAGTCTTCATTGAGGAATTCCTTCATTGAGAAAGCCTTCATTGAGAAATCCCTTTATTAAGAATTCGTTCATTGAGGAAGCCTTCATTGAAAAATCTCTTCATTGAGAAAATCCCTTCTTTGCCAAGTTCGAAGCTGATTGATTAAAGCAGCGTCACCGACAATTGATTTTGATGGATGAAAAGCAGCTGAACGCCATGTGCCATGGCTAATGTTATCAAAGTGCGTGGCCTGTGTTCATAACAAAAAGGTCCGCCTCCGAGCCTTTAGAGAAGGAGGACAAAGAGTTAAAGCGAGTTTTGCCAATGCAAGATGAAGTCAAAGACGAATTTGATCTAAACTGGTAAGGACATTTGTCATTCAAAAGGGTGCCACCGAGTGGAGCACTTATCCTTGAAGAGATGGATGGGTAAACATTCTCTCAACCTATCAAATCAGACATGTGTAAGAAGTCTTTATTTTTGATTATGCAAATTTCTTTTGGAAATCATGCAAGGGACGAGGTAAAAGTCAGGCCATCTTCCTTTTCAATCAAAACATTTCATCCCTAGTTATCCCTTTTGAGCCATCAGAGCAGTAATTTTCGTTTGGCAGCCCCTGAGAGCAGCAAACCCCACACTGGGGCCAAGTTATTTTGGAAAAGAGATGATCAAAAGAAAAGAAAACCCTACACTGGGGCAAATTTATTTTGAAAGAGAAAGAAAAAGCAGAAAACCCTACACTGGGGCAAATTTATTTTGAAAGAGAAAGAAAAAGCAGAAAACCCTACACTGGGGCAAATTTTTGAAAAAGTTCAAAAGAATGGCAAAAGGCCAAAAGACAAATCAAAAAAAAAAAGATGAAAAGGAAAAGAGAACCCCATACTGGGGCAAATTTAGCTTTGAAGAAAAATGCAAAAAGTGAGGAAGATGCAATGGAAAAAGCAAAGAGAGAAAATTCAATCAAACTGGGGCAAATTTCCCTCAGTTTCGTTCGAAATTGAAGATGATTTCAAATGATGCAATCTCAGGTTATTTCACCTCTCATAAGAGCAAATTATTTTCAAGCCTTAACTTTTCTTGACATATCCCACCTGACTCCATTACAAAAGCCCAAAGTCCTGACTTTCGTCACTTGCTATATTTCTATTGGAAAGTTTGCTAATCAACTGACAAGTGATGTCCATAATGCCTTCGCTTAATCTTACAAGGGA